>NC_068948.1:41381133-42004882 GCF_026419915.1 Harpia harpyja | reverse complement strand
AGGAGAAAATTCTCTAGCCTTTTCTGAACAGGGTATACTTTCACGCAAATTTTTTGCATCTTCCTGTGAAATGACACAAAATGTAGGGGGCTTTTTATGGACCTAAGGAGATTTGTTACTGTCTGGCTCTTATTTTTCCCTTCCAGTTGATTGCAAGGGTGGAAGAGTTTATTTTTGTTTTCTGACAACTTTTTTTTTTTTTTTTTAATAAGGAATTTAAATTATTTTCTTTTACAAGTGATTGAAACAACTAAAGACTGTTTTGATGTAAAATTTGCCGAGATATTCACTGACCTATTAAGCTTTTGTAGACAGCATAATATCTTTAGTCTGATCTAGGGCAAGTACATGTTGCTTCTCACTATGGAATTAATGACACTATGGAAGTTTGGAGAAATAAAGAAGTGATTTGAAGGAAAAGACAGTGTGCTAGTAAACTGGCAGTCAGAAGTTGCTTTATTTCTCACTCACACCTATGTCATTTGATGTTTATAGTTAACATGTAATGCTATTTTACATTTCCTTTTTTTTTTTCTTTTTTTTTAAATTTAAATAACTGTTTTTAGCTAGCTGTGGTGTCTTTCGTTCTGGTACACCACTTGCATGGTATACCAGAATGGAAGAATGGTATATACCTCTTATACCTGTGAATAGATAGAGGTCAGCTTCATGGTTTGACCATTGCTGTTAGGATGCTTTTTCCTGTTGGTACCTTGCATTTCTAATTGAAGGATTCAGGTGGAAAGCTGTCTGTGATGTATCCATCTTTGATGAAGAAACTGGCAATATGGGCATGCCAATGTGCGTTAAGCATTAGTCCTTGATAACAGTCAGAGTAATATACCAGATGAAAACTTTTAAAATCCTTCTTTATGAACAAAATATGAAAATAATTACTGCAGGCTTGTATATAATAGAAGAATTGTGTTCATTTGTATAGCTGGCAAAGAAATACAGTATGGTTGTGGTATCTCCAATCCTGGAGCGAGATGAAATACATGGAGGAACTCTGTGGAATGCTGCAGTGGTCATTTCTAATTCTGGAGCTGTCCTTGGCAAAAGTAGGAAAAATCACATTCCAAGGGTTGGAGATTTCAACGAGGTAAGATACAGTATTGTGATTATAAAGCTAGTCTTACTTTGCAGCTCTTGTTCGTGTCAGCTTGTGTTGTATCAGAGTTATATCATCAGGAAATGTAACGTACTTCTAGAAAATGTGGTTCACTAAGTGTCAAATCAGTTTTTCTCAGGTGAAATTATAGTAAGTTAATTCATCAGGAATAGAGAGTGATGACTCTTAAAGGACAAATAACATTGAATCTTTGTCGTGTACTCTTCCTTGGCCTGATGGAAACTACAAAAGTATCGAGGATCTTTAAAACAGAATTCTTGAAGTCACAGCTTTATGTTAGTTGTGCATGATTGGCTGAGCTAGTTTTTGCATGTGTGCATGTTGAACTTATTTTAATTTGGAGGGCAATTGTTTTGTGGCTCAGGTGTTTATTTATGGACTTGATCTCTGTTTATCTGTAAGATTGTCTTGGAAATGACAGTTCTTTTGCTTACATTTCTTTGAGCAGAATCCCTTAATTCATTACGCTTCTGACTGAATAGCTGGTTTACGGCATCTTCTGTTTACTAATCATATTACTTCCACTAAAGCCCCCAGCAGTTTTTAGGCCATCCTCCAGAATCAGCTTCAGAAACTGAACTGGTAGTAAAGGCAACGTCAGAAGAAAACTGGTAGATCTGAAATGTGTTTATCCATCCATAGAATTATCACAGGCAGAAAGATCAGGATTAAAAATTAACCAAAGTCTAAAAATACATTGTCTTACCTAACTAAATCTCTCCTTGTCAGCTAAAGTGAGTAATTAACAAAGGCATTTCTTCTAAGCACCAGGAGCTGCTATATACCTGCAGTTGCTTTTGTTCCCTGTCTGAATGCTCCAGTCACTAAACTGAGGCTTCAGAATCCAAACTGCTTTTTTTATTAATTTTAAAAAGTTTTTTTGTGTCTTGAAACTTCATGTTCAAAGACTTCTGGAAGTTTTGACCTGGGCTCCCAGACCTGATCGGACTGGTTTGTGTTTCTTCAGAGGAAACTGTTAATAGGTTTCTACACAATAGATTTCTGGCACAGGCCTGTCAGTCACCAGTGTTGACTTCTATCTTTAATAATTATTTTGATATTCAATATTATTTTATCAGATCTGTCTTTTGGCTAGCAAAACAGTAACTAACAAACCCATATAAAATAAAAGCACTAATAAAAATGAATTTTGGTTACTTTCCACATTCTTGATTTGTTCCTTGTGTAATCAAACAAAAAATAAAGTCCTTTTGCTTGTGCTAAAATATGATATCTTTCGGTTTTCCAGACAGTGTTTTGTGGAGCATCAGCAGATTCCAAGAAACTTCTTGTTTCCAGCTATGAAACTGTAATGAAAGGCACCTAAGAAAATATATTTTTACTTTTCCATGTGAAGTATAAATAGACTTTCATTAAGAGTTTTGCATAATTCCTAAAAGGACTTAGTTCTTATAATCCTAAATGCCAGAATTTCCACAAAACAATCTAATTATATCTTGCAGGTATACTATAATGATTTGACATTTCTTGTATCTACCTCATTATAGAAGCAAGGAACGTTTAGCCAAAACAGCACTGTCTTTTTAGCTAGTTTTGTTAGCAAAGCATTAAGTCCATTCTTCTGAGCTGAGCAATTCTGATAGAGGAACTTCAGAAACCACCAAGACTACAGGAAAGGATTATGCTCATCTCTGTGACTTTAATGTTGTTTTCTTTATCAACAAAGTTAACCTCCAAGGAAGCGTTGAATTTGAAATTATTTTTGTGGATTGTCTCTGTAGAGCAGATAGGGAAAGGAGCCTTGTTAAAATCATCCTTGTCGAATCGGTGAGAACTAAATGGAAAGGGGAAAGATATTTGTCTGTAACCTATTCAGCCATGTGTGGGAGGGCATATAAATAAACAAAAATCAATCCTTCTTGAGACATCACAGTTTGTTGCTGTGGAGATGATTGTGACCTCTGGTGAGGAATAAAGAAATAAGAACTGATGAATTCCCTGAAGCAACAGCATTCTTGTTTTTCTTTTCCTATTGTAATAAAAGAAAACTGACAATAGAAGAAAAAATGGAAATATATTCAATTGGCAGAATTGTTTTGGAAAAGGACTGTGTCAGTGCCCACCACGTGGTGTGCTCTCTGCAGACATGAAAGGAGATATTGCACAGTCCCTTGGGCATTGATTTTTTCGTGACACCTGATAAGAATCATGAGATGTCACTTTTACTGGGCATACTGAATCTCTAGTCCTTCTTGGTTTCAGAGGATGATCCCCCTGTATCTATCATGCCATTCTCCTACACTTACATGAGGCCCCTAGTTTGTTCCCCAGGTGTAACTGTGCTTGCTTTAGGCCTGATACGGTTCTTCTTTCAAGACCAATGGCAGTGGTTGTTACAATGGACAGATAGTTTCAATAAAAAGGGAATTGTTTTACAGCACCCCTTTCTTATGTGATAAGAGGCACGCCCCATTGGGTCAGGCTGGTGGATTATGTACCTTGCTTTTCTGTCTCTGAGATCATCACAAAAAGGTACTATTAAGAATAAGTCTGGCCACTGCAACTTTTGTACTCCCTCGGTATCCACAGTCATTGTGTTAGGGATGTTGGGTGGCATGTTCCTGTCTATTTCTTTTCTGATCTGTTGTTCTTTTATCAATGGCTTTGTCTAATCCCTTCTGAACCTGATGATAATACCTGTTTTGACAAAGAAGCAAATTTCAGAAGTGCACTGCCTGCTGCATGCAAAAAGCTACTTTCTTTGAAAACAGGTACAAGAGTGTAATTTCAGTCAATACCCACTACTGCTACTGCTTTGGGATTTCTGTATTCATCTTATCCACTGCCTTTGTGATTTTGTAAATTGTGTTCATAATATTGCCCTCAGCCTTCTGTCTGCAGATTGAAGAGCCTTTTTAGTTGCTCCTCACAAGGGAGCTGCCCCATCCCCTTCATCATTTCAGTTGCCTTTACTTATTCTATCTCTAGTATTTCTACATTATCTAGTATATCTACATCTAGTACATTATTGAGATGCAGACACTAGAATTGCCCGGAGTACTCAAGCCATGGGCATGCAGAATTCTTATAAACCAGCAAAATGATATTTTCTGTTATGTTTCAATATCCTTCCTGTTGATGTCTGAGCTTTTCTTGGGTTTTTGACTACCACTGAACTCTAAGCAGGCAACTGTCAGTGACTCCACACATACCCTTTTCTTGTATCTGTGAAGAACCATTTCTGTACATTTCATTTATAATATCTCTGTGAATGTTTGTCTCTATAGCTGTTAACAATGATCTGTCCTTCTCTTCACTAGTGCCTTTTACAGGAACCAGTGCATTTCTAATTGTTTAGAAATGTTTGATATGATAGGATGAAAGTTCACAGCATATGGTAGATGGGATCTTTAAGCCAACAGTTGGCTCCATTTTCTTTAAGGAGTGTTCTCTAGATTTATCCTGTGATTTTCCTGGTGGTAGTTTCAAGCCTTCTGTCTGTTTAGGGCAATAGGCATATAGGAAGTTTAAATAACCAATCTTAGCTATACACTGATAGTTCCTTATAGCATTCATAAAATTACTGCACGTCATTACATAACAGGTGAATGTAAAGGAATTCCATGTTCTTTAAACAGTATTCATCATCTCTTTTTTCAATCAGAATCAAAGGATCGTGATGACTTAGGAGAATTTTCTTATGTGGTGAAAGTGCTAAGAGAGGTGTCTAAAGTTTGGCAATTAGTGGATCTCTTCTAAGCTTCTGTAGAAGTTTCTAGCATTAATAGAAATGTTTATGTCAAAGTCAGACATTGCTTAGGTGTAGTATGAGTGAAGGGAAAGAGAAAGGGGCTTGAATTTGATCTCAGCAGCCTAAGAGAGCCACTTTTTGCTATATACCCATTACAGGGCAGCTATGTACTAAATGAAAGGTGTCCTCGCTCATGGTCTAATGACTTGAAGCTGGTAATCAGAAATTGGGAAGTGTCAAAGCAATGTTGGAGGTATTTCTTTTTGCTTTTTAAAGAAGTCTGTATTTGTGGGGTTTTGTTTGTTTTATTTGGTTTTTTGTAGTCTACTTACTATATGGAAGGAAATACAGGACACCCAGTGTTTCAGACACAATTTGGAACAATTGCTGTGAATATCTGCTATGGGCGTCATCACCCTCTGAACTGGCTCATGTTTAGTATGAATGGAGCAGAGATCATCTTTAACCCTTCAGCCACTATTGGAACGCTCAGGTAAAATACAAACTGATTTAGGCCGTTGCATGCTTTCTGGGTTAACTGAACCAGGTGCCTCAGGGGCACCTTGCTGAGGTCTTGGAATCTGAGGCATCACTCTTTGTTTTGCCTTCAGAAAGGTATCTGCATTCTTCTCCATCTGGAGTTTTGGGCTACCAGTCTGCTCATAGTCACTGATTCTCTTCAAGAACTTTAGGTTGTACATCTGCAGGTCTTCTGTCTCTGAGACAGAGTTAACAAGCATCCAGCTGGTATTCTGAAAACTAATGGGAGTTTATTTAGATTATCCATGTAATATTTTTGCTTTATGATAGGCAGTAGGAATTTACATTCAGGCTTAGCTTGCCAGCTTGCATCATCCACCTAGGAGCCAATAAGTATGGTATCAAATTGCAGTTTTCAGAGCCAAGCTGAGAAACCCTTTTCTCAGAAACTTTTTTTTTTAACTGTTGGCAATTTTGTGATTATCAGGCCTCTTGAACCAGACTGAACCAGTGTAAACGGTTTCCCTTGAGATAATCTTCTGCAGATTGACATTAATTGCACCCTACCGACTTGATTTCCTAAAAGAAAAAAGAAAACCAGTTCAGTGAGCTAAGAAAATGCACTTTTTAGCTAGCTCATAATGATTAATTTGTGGATTAGATCTTGAATATGCTTTGCCTCTACATTATCAGCATCAGTCACATTTCAATATAATAACCTTTGAATGTGCCATGCTTCCAAAGCATTGTCTGACACAGGCTGTATGTTGCTTGGGATACTATAAAGTGATGCAAAATAACTGGATTTCTTTAGGGCCAATGGGGGGGCTTTCTTTAGGTAGAAACCTTCTAGCAATGGTTTCAGTGGTTCTTTATACCACTCTTGACAAAATCACCATGCCTTCCTTTCATTCTCATTGTATTCTGTTCTTTGCCATACTACTCAATACTTCCAAATTCCAAATTAGACTATTTGTAAATTGAGGTGTGGGATTCCTGAATGTGTCTACACATCAGCTTAACACATGATAGAACTGTGCTTTTTCTTTTTTTTTTTTTTTTTTTCCTCCTCATAACAGTAGGCTCTGGAAAGTAATTTAGTATTGTATAATGTTTACATACATATGACTGAAGAAGTGATGGTAGTTAATGCTTAATTATAAATAATAATATTTTTAACCCTCTTCAGCTTTGTATGGGGCAGTGGGGGAAAGTCTGGCTTTGCAGAGTTCTTTGGAATACAGACATTTCCTTTGTGAGTTAAAAACCCATATTTTGGGCTAGCTGAACTGTCTTTGAGTTTCCAGCTCCAAAGATAATTTTTAGGAGGCTAACAGGAGTGTATTTCATTGTTATGGATGATATTGTAATATAAGTATAATATCCAGTAGCAAAGAAGACATACTGATCTCATATAATACTGAAAATTCTTTATCGTTTCTCTTCTCTCTCCCTTCAGCTGGGCTTGTGTGTGTGAACTAATTGCAGAATATTTTCATTTTTATTTCTTTAAACCTAGAGGAAGAGATTTTTCCAGTGTCAGTTTTGTAAACCTTAATGTATGAAATGTTCAGGCAATATAGACTTGCTAACTGGCTATACAAGATGATAGAAGAGTTAGAAATGTAAGAGGAGTATCTTTTTTAGCATTTTCCATTTCTTCAGAATTCACCCAATCCCTTCTCTTTACCTGTTTAATGTAAATTTGGAGGTTTTCTGTCTCTGTAACAAGGTCCAAGAATATTCATCCAATTTTGTTGTCGACCAGCTAGAAAATTCTGAGGACACTGAGCATTCCTAATAGGGTAAAAATGGTGAAAAACAGATTAGAGAGATAAAATTTTCATACCCACAGCCAGTTCAGATGCAGAGAACCATGTATTTGCAAACCTGGAGAGTAGAACTGTAGGTCAGATGCAGTAACCTGTCATTCAAAATGCCTTTAATATTTTTTGGTATACAAGATAATTTAGGTTGAATAACATCAGAAAATGTCCTTTGAAAATAGTTGAATGAATGCTTTGGGGGCATTTATGTCACTACTAGAATAATATTTGTGGTTGTCCACTTATAGCCCATTAACAGGAGAGCAAACAGAAATTACCCTGTTGTCATACAGCACTTCAATGGTACTCTGGGTGCTTCAGGCTCTCCTCATTATTGGCTTTCACATGATTGTTTTTAAGCATATAATTTTTATTGCAGGAAGAGGACTCTTGAGGCCCATGTAAAAACTGTCTCTGGGGTCTCTTCTTGGCTATAACCTTTTTTTCCTGTCTCTCTTCTTCTGTGAAATTGTAATTTGCTGGAGCTTTTCAATAAAATCCCTTTTTCTTAGAAGAGCTGGCTGCCAGACTCAAAGCAATTGAGAAAAGAGGCAATAAACCAAGTCCTTTCAATCAGTCCAATGACCATCTCTTTAAGATTCTTAAGTCTTACTGGGAGATTAATGAGTCAGATGCTTGCAACTTTGTCTTGGTATTCAGAATCTGGCAGGTACATGCTGTCACAGGAGTGTACAAATTGTATCACCTTTGTTTTGGAGCTCTGAGTACTTCCAGACCTCCTGTTAACTAGTCTGATCCCTGTGTATCAAACTATTTAGTAAAAAGAAGGCTATTTCAGTTTTAAACATCAGTCAGAATTGAAATCTCCTTTGGAAGAGAAGTAGAGGCTTGTAAAAGAGAAGGAATTTTTTATTCCTCATTTCTCAGTTCTTGGTTTTATGTAAATTTAGTGACTGGTTTAATAGGTAATTACTGGGAAGTTATCAGAATACTTTTGTTAAACATGCTTTCTTTTTCATCAGTCCACCATGGGAAAAATGACTTACTGGAACGTGCTATGAAAAAATACAAGTGGGAAATTTTGGTGGAAATAGATTTTTCTTTTCCTTTCATTTTTTTATTATTCCCATAATTATTTTTTTTCCACTCATTGCTGAAAAAGCCTCTCCTGGACCATTTTGGGAAAAAAGGAGACAGCTTGATGAATCTCTTACAGTTTTGCTGCAGAATGATGTTTGGTATATTAAAGGTAATGGAATGTGAAAGCCCATGTGTAAATCCTTTGCATAATTTGGAGAGTAAAACATTTTACACTTTAATTGCTTTGAAAATCTGGAGATGTCTTGATTTTTTTTTTTTTTTTTTTCCATGACAGCCATATTTACAAGGTTATCAGATAGACTAGTTTATACCTATATTTGAGCAGAAAATAACGATAGTGCTTGGCTGTATGTGTGGGGAGAGTTTGATTGTAAGAACAAGATCAGTCTTAGCAGCTAACTTTGGCTTCTTTGACAGAAAAGGTACAGTGTGAAACAGTCATAATCTAAATTTAGCTCTGAAGTAGACAAGTAATGAATACCTGCCTCCTCTTTTGTGTATTGCAGCGAGTCCCTGTGGCCAATTGAAGCAAGAAATGCTGCCATAGCTAATCACTGCTTTACATGTCCCATCAACAGGGTAGGAACGGTATGTATCTTCACTTTTTTAATTTAATTTCATAATTTAGGTATTATAGCATGAGTTAATTCAAGGTAATGAACTGAGTAGCACTACCATGCAGAGATTCTTCTACTGTATAACTACTGTATTAGTGTTTATAATATGATTTGAAGATGGACAGTGATAAAGAGATTGAGAGCTGCCTTGTTGCTGGCAGCCTACTTTTTGGTTGCAGCTGCTTCTTGTTCTTGAATTTCTCTCTTTGTAATAGGCACCCACCCTTTTGCTAATTTTCCTAGTTTTTATGGTGAAATCAGTATTCTTTTAGCCAAAATGACTGAAAATGAAATGTATCCTCAAGTCAGTGGTACACAACTGATTGCTGTTGTACAGATACTACCTCCTTCTGGACACTGAAGTTCTATAATGGAAACTAATATTGCACACAATAAGTTGTTCTTGCCTTCAGGTTAGTCCAAATACCCTACATTTACGTTCTTTTATAAGGTTCCCTGCAAAAATCCTGACTTGTTCTTGCCATTATGTGAATACATTTGCCGCCTTTTGTGACCTGCAAAGATGTGTTTGGTTAAATGTCTCCTCTTTTGCCTCTTCTTGAGACTTGTGAAACTGATACGAGGCATGTTTCCCAAAGTGTATGAACAACAGGCAGTGATACAAAAAGATCTTGTTTTGTACCCTATCCATCATAGGAACTAGGCCGCCCCTCTGATGACTCCCTTTAGACAGTGCTGATAGTATGCCAGAAAAAAATCTTAACAGATTTATATAAACTTCCGTACTAAATATGGTAGACTAGCAAGGATTTCTTGAATGAAATGGAATTACACTGCCACCTACGGATTCCTTTTATTTCACAGGAATACTACAAAAATGCCTTTACTTCCGGAGATGGTGGAAAAGGTATGTTCAGAAATCACATGCAGTGGTTGCTAATAATTGTTAACTAGAAAGTCTGAAGAAATGGTAGCTCTCCTGCAAGTGTCTATCCCATGACAGCTATGGTAGCTAGTGACAGCCTTACTTAAGACTGCTGTTCTGTAAGCTGGAGAGAAGCAGCACTTCCTATTAAAGTTGGTGGTACCACAGTATGTGGTCACCAGAAGTTCACACCTAAGGTTTCTATATACTTTCAGAGGACTAAGAGTTTTGGAGTCAATGCAGTATTGTAGGACTGCAAGACAGAAATCCCACAAATTAGCCTTTGTTCTCGGTGTATGCATGACATATTATCCATAGTTTTAAGATTATTAACAGTAACAGCCCTAGCCTGAATCCCCAGCCAAGCCATTTTGCCCTGGTTCACAGATTTGCTGGAAATTAAAGAAGAGAATGCTCAAAGAAGAGCATGATATTTGCTTGTATGTACTTCACTTGTATGTTGAAACACTATAATTTGTCCTATGACAACCATGACTGCTTTTGGCTTCATCTGGAGTGGGCCTGAGCTTTTTTTTTAGCTAGTTTTGGAGCTAAGTGTAGCAGCTGCATGAAAAAGGTCAGTGGTATCCATTGCTTAGTAGTACAACAGATGTGGCTGATTTTTGGCACAACTCAGAGTTGTGCAATATGAAGTAAGATTTTTTTTTTTCTGTGCCTCAAATTCCAGTGTTTTCACCTCTGACCTTGTATTGAAAATTGAATGGGTGCATCTCTGTCAGCTGTTTTGGAAATGTATGATTTGACAATTAGAATTAATTTAAATTCTAAATAAAAAAACCAATGAAAGCAAAGCCTTTCCTTTAGTTCAGAGACTCAATAACGGGAGAGCATAATCATGCATTATTTAAAAGGCAGTGCAGTGAGTTTTTTCCTGTTAATTCGATATATGTGAAAGCTGTACTGTGCATGAAAGTAACTATTGGTCAAAACTGCAATTACCTTAGGATTGTGCTGTGACTCTTCAGGATGATATCTTGCTTAAAGCACAGTGAGTGAGCAACCACAAGAAATTGAGCCAGGTTTTATATGGTACTGCATGTTAAGTTGTATACTTGTTTGCAGATGGCATTACACGCTTTTTAAAAATTTCTTTAAGCGCACCATGACTTGGGCCATTTTTATGGCTCAAGTTATGTAGCTGCACCAGATGGCAGCAGGACCCCAGGACTCTCTCGCACTCGGGATGGACTTCTGGTCGTAGAGATGGATCTAAATCTTTGCAGGCAAGTCAGTGACAAATGGAATTTTAAGGTAAGCCTGCTTATAAAGAAACAAACTTACATATGATATTGGAACAAACAAGCTTTCATGATGATCTTACAATAGTTAAAAGGCAGCCTTTTTTTTTTTTTAACAATCCAGAGCTTAAATTGTTGAACTAAGTTAACAGGATGTTCTGGAAGACAAAGGCATAAATGGATTCCGAAAAGGAGTAGCCAAATTCAGGGAAACTAGGCCAATAGCTTTTAAATGAAAAACTTAGCCTTTGGTCCTTAAGTGCGGATTGCCAGGAGCTCTGAGGACTGCTAGGGGAAGTATGTGAGGTTTCCTTATGCAGGGTTTGTAGGCATTTGTAACTGAGCTGAGATGGACCTTTGATCTGACCTAATATGGTAGTTCTTTATATTCTTATAGGCCTTACTTGTCAGTTTTGGTGAAATTTAGTGAAAACCCAAACCCACAAGAATCTTTAAGCTTCTGAGAACTTTCTGAATGCAAACTTCTTGCAGTGTTAACTCCCTGAATTTGTAGACATGTTGAAGCCACAGAGAAAGAACTGTGTACATTCATCTCTGAAGCACCCTAACACGCTTTTGAATTTATCTAAATCAGATTAAGATGGCAGCAATCCTTTCCATGTGGCTTTAACAAACTTATTTATTACTGTTTTTTTGTATTCTGAGATAAACCTAATTTGGATCATCTTTCCTGAGGGTGTAATTTGATTTAATTTGTCCAGCAGCGGTGCTGGTTTAAGAAATTGCCACCTCAGCATTGCAGTTTGCTAACCCTTCTGTTGTGCCAGTACAAGCTATGTGGGGTGCTATATTGTACACTGGTTTAGTGGAGTGACCAGATTTTTTTTTTTTTTTTAAACAAACAAATGACACTGTAGTTTCTTCTTTGAATCTGATCAAGTTTACAGCAGGCCCACAAATATTCTGTTGCAACAACAAAGCAAGCAAGCAAAAGGAAAAAAGAGGTGGCAACTTCTTAAATAGGCTTTGTTGATGAAGCAAACATCTTGCTTATTTCTGTGGAGACAGGTCTTTCATTCTAGTCCCCAGTACTGCTAGACTAGAAGTTTTTCCTGTCCGCTCTTAAGATCAGCATGATTTGAATCCTAACAAAGTAGACCAGAACTCCTGGCTAGCAACCGTCACAATATGTGTAGGTTCTCCAGTAATAATCTAGTATTTAAAATAAGTAATCATTTGAAAGGAGTGTCAATTTTTGCACATAGTGTTACTGCAAGCAGACATTTATTTTATAGGGCTGGTTTATTTGGAACCACCTTGTGCATTACAATATAGTGCAATACATAATGTGTTTTGATTTCAATTTGATGCAAAAATACAAATTTTCTGTGGATTTGAACTGCTGCATAAACTTGAAATGCTAAATTAAAACATAGTCATTTCTTAGGTAGAGCTTAATTTCTTTGCTAATGCTGCCAATCTGTATATAGGGACTAAAGACAAAAAGTAATTTCAGGTCATCTTCTGGACAGAATTGCATTTGTTATTTTACAGATGTGTGTGGTAGGTATATGGTTGTTGACATAGTAGAATTAAACTGTGCTGAGAGATTCCCAGTTTTTTTTAAGTCAGGCAGGCATTTAGTTTTGCTTTGCCACTGAAATCTGAGGCCCTTATTGCAGAGTAGAGATTTAGTGTGTGTCCTGGTTTCAGCTGGGATAGAGTTAACTGTCTTCCTAGTAGCTGGTACAGTGCTATGTTTTGAGTTCAGAGCGAAGAATGTTGATAACACTGATGTTTTCAGTTGTTGCTCAGTAGTGTTTAGACTAATGTCAAGGATTTTTCAGCTTCTCATGCCCAGCCAGTGAGAAAGCTGGAGGGGCACAAGAAGTTGGCACAGGACACAGCCAGGGCACCTGACCCAAACTGGCCAACGGTGTATTCCATACCATGGGACGTCCCATCCAGTATAGGAACGGGGAAGTGGGGGGCAGGGATTCGCCGCTCGGGGACTGGCTGGGTGTCAGTCGGCGGGTGGTGAGCAATTGCACTGCGCATCATTTGTACATTCCAATCCTTTCATTATTGCTGTTGTCATTTTATTAGTGTTATCATTATCATTATTAGTTTCTTCTTTTCTGTTCTATTAAACCGTTCTTATCTCAACCCACGGGTTTTGCTTCTTTTCCCGATTTTCTCCCCCATCCCACTGGGTGGGGGGGAGTGAGTGAGCGGCTGCGTGGTGTTTAGTTGCTGGCTGGGGTTAAACCACGACAGTGTGTCAGGAAGCACATGGAGCATTGCTTATGACAGCTTAGTAGGGGTATCTGAACAAAAGCAATTGTATTGATTAGGAAAAACAAACAGTAAAAGCAAAACACTGACCTTTAGCTGTTTTGTATAGAATTGCTTATTTTTGGTTGTCTTCAAGTCTTGTACTTTCAGCACCTTAGTTTTATGTTGATGGTGTGGATTGCTATTGTTGGTCTTTTGGCACATAAGGCACAGCTGTGGCTTTTGTTTAGGTGACAGGGGATATCTGTTTCCTTTTCCTTTCATTTGTGGTCAAGACAGAGGTAGTTCTTGATATGAGGGGAATGAGGAAGTATGAAGTCATCAGTTATCCACTGCAGAAACCCCTTGATAGCAAGTAGGAACCTATGTAACCTGCTCTGGTATCTGCAATTTGCATTCAATGATGCCTGAAAGGGATGTTAAGTAGAATGTCTTTGCTAAACTTACAGCAGCAAAATAGTTAAACAAATTGTACTCATTACACTCTGGCAAGAAAGAAGTAATTTGCTCCCCTCAGAGCCAATGTTGTAGACTGTGCACTTCAGAAGAGGACGATAGCACTATGTAAAGTGCTATATTTCAGCCTCCTAGCTTACTGTATCACCCAAAACAATGATAATATTTCATATTATTAATGGATAAAGTAAGAGCAACCCAAATACCATCAGTGGCACCTATGCAAACATTGCTGACAGCAGGGTTCATCAGTTGTCAAGGGCATATTGTGAAGACATAATTACAGACACACTCCTTTGCCTTCATAGGCATAAGTTACTTAAAAGAGAATATTGTTGATGCATAAGAAAGTAAGTCCACCTTTCACATTCAGCTTTCAGCCATCCAGGATAACCAAAATAGCCTTAAGTAATTAGTCAGCAGACATGACTGTCAATGAAGGACAGCTGCAAAGCAGGAAGGTGTTCATTTTAAAGTTTTACTTTTTAGAGTGGAAATACACTTCTCTTTTTTGAGTAGAAGTATAGTTTTAGGCAACACAGTGTGAGTTCTTTTATAAAATAAGTATATTAGTTTGTGCTAAGGCACTGGAGGTCTTGCTTTTTGAGTGAATTATGATTTTACTGTTTGGGGCAATTAAATAATAGGTCGTCATAAAAAAAAATGGTGGCCATAAATATTTTCTACTGAAGTACTTTCATAGCTTACTACAAGAACTGAAGCTTTGATTTTTCTTTTCCAGATGACTGGTAGATATGAAATGTATGCAGACAAGCTCACTGAAGCAGTCCAGCCTTATTTTATACCCAGTATAATCAAAGAGTAAGAGAGAGCATCTCATTACAATTAAATATTGCATAACAAATTAAAAGGTACTGTTGGATGATAGCTGTACTGTGGATCACAAGTTGTTATTTTAATGTTGTAATTTTAATTTCCTGTAACCAACTTTTAAATAATAGGATTCAAAACTGTGTTAAGTAAAATAATTGAAAAATGGCCTTTTGGTTTGGGGTTTTTTTTTGCCATTTACACTAATGAGTCCAAACTTCTGTTCCTTTCTAGAAATATATCCAGTAGGAATACACTGATATAAAATGATGATGAAATATATTCAGTGCTGCATACTGTGATATAGTTTGATGGAGATGATGAGTTCAGAGGACATAAAAATTTTTACATAAGCTTTGCATTGTGTGTCTATGTACTTCTGCTTCCCAGTTTTTACCCTCTACCCCAATGCATAATTTAGGGAGAAGGGAGGCATAAATTATTTTCATCTGTTTTTTTTTTAATTACAAACTATTTGATGCAGTTCTGTTAGAGCTAAGTAATGTCCCAGACATGTCCTAGTTGTTTAAAGATCTGTGGGTGCTGTAAAGAAAGACTACTTTGGTTTTATTTCCCCTTACACTACATATTACAACCACAGTTGGACCAATGTCTTTGATGGGCTCCTTCAAAGTGCAAAAGTAGTGCCGCAGCCAGATGCTTTTAATATCTTCAGAAGCTCAGTGCTATGTTGTAAGGCAAAAATAGAAACACTGGCTAAAGCATAGGCAAGGCTGGTGCAGTTGCATACTTTTCATTATGAACAGAAAGCCACGGAGATGCTATTAGGGATCAGGATGGGTAATGAAAACTACTTCCCTGGAGCTGCACTCCAGTAGGATACTCAGTGGTTACGGAGTATACAAAACAGCTGTTGAATATAGATAATAACAATACATTTGCTATTCTCAGCTACTAGTGTATATTGAAATTTTGTTCTGTATGATTCAGGTGCTGCAGTAGGTGTTCAGAAGTGCAGAAGGAATACAATTATATACAAGCCTAGCAACTATGAATTTATAGCTGAAATAAATATTTGAACTCTTAAATTTTTTTCCAAATTACAATTTCAGCTGTGCCATTTCCAGTTAAGTATGTAACACGTCCTCTAAAGATTTTCCAACACTTTCATAATAAGCTAGTTAATAAATGCACTTGCTACATTATGTTACAGGGTTATCTGTGACTTTAAACCTTTATTGAGAAAGGCTTAATTACAAATAAAAATATATTTATGTATAAAATCCCTGCATGTAAAATACCCCTTCCTTTGCTATTGACATCATGAAGGAAACAAAGTGACAAAACATTTTCAGAATTAGTATTTTGATAGACTATCTTGTAATGGGAAACAAAGTTTCAGAAAATGCTGATGTTCTGAATGCTTGTGCAGTGAGCTGCTTAATCTGAATTTGTGTCATATAAATACTCAGTCTTTTCACTTGGCTTTTGCTGCTTCCTTGTGTGTTTTCACCTCTCATAGCCATCTTCCAGTTGGCGGCTGTAAGAGATCCTGTTCCAATGGTGGAGCTCTCCTTTTGTCTGTATTAGCTTAAACAGCTTTGTTTCTTTATCTTTCAGTTTTGTTGAAGTATTTAAACCCTGGGTACCAAATATTTAACAGTCGATGTTGTTACACCTATCTGTGCACTTCAGAACACTTAGCATGCCCTTAAGTTCATGTCTTATGTATAAGCTCAAGATTCGCATTTGGATAACTGAACCAGCAAGAGGCTAAATGTCAATTACAAGCCTTTTGTAAGAATTGTTTTTATTTAGCTAACCAAGCCTGCTCTAAAATAAATCCTGTGGCAGTTTAATGGTATTGAATGAACTACCTATCTGAAAATGCATGGGTTAAGGAAGTACTCCCATCAACCTGTAGTTTACATACCTGTTAATTAGTAACATAGCTAATACAGTCTCTCTAAATCAAACATCATGAATTTGGACTTGGACATAAAAATTCGCAGATCAGTAGCCTTCTCATGACTTACTCTGGAGGAGTTAGAAGGCATTATCTGTAATAGGTTGTATAGCTTTTTTTCTGGGATTCTGCTGGTGCCACTAATGTTCTACTGCTCACAAATCACATCCTAATTTTTACTCATTTTGCAAGTGTAAGTGCCACTATGTATTCCAACTTCACCAATGATAAGCAAAATTTGATATACTGAAAATTTGTCACATACTTTTTGTTTGGAACTTTTTAAAGGCTACTGCATTTTAAATCTGCTACTATTTTTAGCCTTTGTACAAAGGAGTGCTCTTGATTCTACTAAGTATACTTACTGAACACTTTCCAGATACTTTTCAGTAAGTCAACAACTGATAGAAGAAAATATTTTCTCTTAGAAATTTTTTTTACCATGCTGAAAGTAGATTCCTATTTATTATTTTCACCACTAAGTAAGTGTCCTTTTACCGTTATTCCATGCAGTTCCAGAACTTGAACAGTTCTTTTCCTAAAACCATGCCAAAGGTGTGGGATCTCTGTCTTAAGTGCAAAATAAAATTTTGCTAGCTTTACATCAGGATTAACATTGATTTTTCTACCCACTTCAACAGAGGTGGGACTGGAGATCAAGACTTGTAGGAAATTGTGATGGATGAATCTGAAATAGGTGGCTACTTCTTACACTTCAGTGTTCCTCAGCAAAGTAATTAAACCCAGGTAATACCTGAAAGGATTATGAATGGGCTGCTACCAATTTCACTTGATAATGTCTGAATACAGTAAATCCAACTTAATCCAAATACAGCTGTAGTATAAGACTAGAAAATGTGAGTTCCTGCCTTTTTACTTGTAGCAGAGATGTTTATGCTCCCTCTTTTCTTAATTTATTTCAGCTGTTCTTAGGTCACTGAGCTAATACCAATAGTAAAATTCGGCTCAAATTACGATTCAGCATTTTAGTTACAATCCAGTATATGCTGTCAGATATTTACAATTTACACACAAAATGTATACCATTAGTGTGGACGATCATTTTCTCTATTTGCTTAATAAGTTTAAAGTTTATATTTAGAATGGATTCTGCAGAAACTGGCACATGTGAGTGGCATAATGTTCAGACATTTTTGCAAAGAGCAATAAAGACTTCTAGGTACAAATAAAATATCTTCACTTAAATTTTTGAGGCAATACAGACTGCTCTAAGCAGTCATCCTAGAGGATTTAGCCAAAAGAGATTGAGTTTGTAGTACAAGGGAACAATACCAATAACTATGATTCAAAATTTAATGCAGTGACATAAATGCTAAATCTGTGTAAGGTGAACTTGGTACATGGGAAGTTTCCTTGAGTAAATGTGTTTCATTCCTACAATGCAGACAATACTGATGAGCCAGAAAGGCATTTTTTGTTATTTGAAAGTGGTTTAAGCTAGTATTTTTTTCCTTCCATAATACCCTGCTGAACCTCAAATCTTTAGGTTTAGGATGAAGATCAGCCCTTGATGCTTTGACAGAGAGAGAAACAGGCATTTTCTACTTTTTTTCCTGGTTTTGTTTACCTAAACCTATGCATGTATTACCAAGTGTTAAAGGTCATAAATTTGGTGCTTTTTTTCTCATGTCTTTAATTTGAGAATAAGCTCAACGTGAACAGGCTCTGGGCCTGTATTTTAAAACTGCTGTCAAATGTGCAGTGTTGAAAATGAGAGAAAAAAACCCAAAAAACTGAGACATACATTGCAAAATCAGATCCATCATCAGGAAAAAAAAAAGGTAAAGACAGCATTGCAATATAGTCCTATTAATGTCTATAAAGCCTCCCTTGTTTAAGATCCCACTGCAGTTCAGGAGCAAGGTCTCTGCAGGGGGAGTCCTGAGACAAGCAGCCACCTGCCATGCAGGCTGCACAGGAAAGGACCAGAAGTATCAGGTGTGGATGTCAGCTGTCTGTGTAGATGAACAAAATATCTTCATCAGTGCCGTAACTTGTCCTGGCTTCCTCAAAGTTACTGATGCTGGTGCAGCATGTTCCTGTTAAGGAGGAACAAAATTGTTACTAAAAATTCAGAAGAATTTGCCTGTGAAAGGCTCTTATACTGCATCTAGCAGCCTCTACAAAGAGAAGTAACTAGTATACAGACTAGACCTATCAGCTTAGGTTGCAGTTTTACTCAGGTAGATCTTTTCACCTCAAAGGTAGTCCTCACTGAAGTAATGCTGTAAATAGGTAAGAAATTGGCCATCCTGTTATATTCTGAACAACAATTCAGCATCTCTCACTAACCCATCTAAAAGCCAAACAAGTTTACTAGAATGCGTATCTCAATGCCTCAAGTAAATCACCGCACGAAATGCAGCACTGATTTCATTAATGTGGAAAAACCCCTTCTGACAAATTGGTTAGTGATGCTTGAAATATATGTACACTATTTGGGGAAGTCCAGCTCTGGCTCCATATTACAGACATGTTAGTAAGGCAGTGGCTGAGAATCCACCCAAAAGGAACAGGCTACTTACGGTCAGCATAGGCAGGGTTGTTGTAGTAAATACTCCCTGAGGCTTTGTTGTAGCCACATAACACAATGAAATGGCCCTGGTAGTCAGGATTCCTGCAGAAGCACTTCTGTCCAATGGGGAGGAAGCAGCAGTATTTGACAGGACTTGAGCAAAGATCACACAATAGCAGGACTGCATTCACTAGGACGATGGCTACATGACCTTGGGACAGGTGGTTTTGGATGTCTTGAACAGTTACTGTGCTGCAGAAAATCAGACATAGTTATTAACCAGTTTAGGAAAGACTGGTATGCAATGAAGTGTGTGATGATGGACAATACTTAGGACATGTAGCTAGCATGGTTATTTTTATATCACGGGTACAGCTTTTTGCTGTTAAACTGTGCTAGCTTTGCTACAGACAAAGCCTGTGTCATTCAAGGCCTTTTGATCTCATTGCTGCTACTGAAGTGCAGAGCAACAGCTCTGGATTCTGCAGTAATGTAAGTAATCTCAGAATGTATCAGATGCCCCAGAGAAGAGTATTAAAGGAGCTGGCAACTCATTCAGTAACTTGAGAGACTTTTGTTGTGGGAAAATCATAAGTGAAGTGTTCTCTCTTGCTCTTAGAAAAGCTTATCTCTGAAGCACCAAATCTTTATCGACTGAGTGGTTAAAGATTGTATAATCGCTAACCAACTTGATGTGCCCAAACTTGCCTCTGTCACATAGGAATATGTTTCTCCCAGTTGCAATTTTGGACTACCTGATGCTCTTGAGGCTTTATTTCTATAGTACCTCCTACAGGGAATGAGTATTAACCAAACAACCTATAATCTCATCTGTTAAAAGCTGTCCTTCACTGAGGCAGATGGTGTATTCCATATGCATTAGAAACTCATACCTTGGATACATTCCAGATGTCGGGGCTGTGTGCACTACCTGACTGAACTCAAGTGCTTTTTAATCTTTTCCAGTGTCACTAAAGCAAGATGGACTGACTGTCCCTTCTGTCCTGTCACATCTCTAGTTAAATAGATGGTGCCATACAGACTTCGTGTATGTTAAAAAGGACACTTAACAATTCAGCTAAATGGAAGTTGCATTACAGCCCTCAAATGCTGTTGTGGCTGCCCTGCACCCTCTCTTCTTTTCTTACTTGTAATCATTTACCCCACTTTGACAACAGAGATCCAAATCCAGCTTCACTATAAAAAGGGATGCAACTCAAGCTGAACATGGATGCTTAGTTATTTCCCATGTAGAATATCACTGTTGGCTGTGAAACAATTCTGCAGTTTTTCCCCTTCTGGACTTGCAGCTCTTTTCAGAGGTTCCTTATTTCATCCTCCCCTTGGCAGAAGCTCATATGCTAGCTTTTTCTTTGCATGTCTGTCTAGGAACAGAGAGCTGTAATGTTTGCATAGCTCTGGGAACAAGGTGTTGTGTGCTCAGGTAGCACTCTCCTTAATGCCAACAATGGCCAATTAGAGCGCTGTAGGCACTCCCGACTGGGTAATTTTAATGGATAATCAAATTCAAAACATAAACAATAGTCAAATCCTGTCAGCATTTTCAAATCACTCATTCTGTGTCATGGCTATTTTTCCTCAAACTTCATTATTAACTCTTGATGTCCACTTTTTTTTTTTTTGAAACATATATTAGAAAGACTCTGTAATTCACAAAAGAGGCTCAGGGCTCGATTTCTGTCTCTTTCACCAGTTTAGCTTGGTGACTCCAAGAAAAGCATGGGGCCCACAGAATCTCCACAGAGAAAAGAAAGAAAACAATAAGCTTACCACTTCTCCACCAGCACCTTGCTGGCTTTGGCTTGTGCAAAAAGCTGATTCACTCGATTCTCTTCTGTGTCAAAGTGCTTCCTGTAAAACGACTGTGGAGATAATAGAAGTTATGAACTGGAATGGTGTTTACCTTAGGTAATCTACCACTTACAATCCCTGCTAGCAAGGGCCTGCATAAGTTGGAGATCTGGCTATGGGATAAGAGATCTCTCCCTTAGTTCACTGGTAACAGGATAAGGATTCCTGCTCTAAATTTTAAGTTTAAATTCACTCCTGGTCAGTTACTGTTGTAATTTCCATCCAGTGGCTATTCAGCTCCCTGCATGAAAGAAGCCTGTCTGGTTCGTACTGGGCAGGAGCTTGCATTAGAAAAGCCATTGCCACTATAGGCCCTCACTGGCCCCCTTGTTGGCAATCTTGAAGAGGCCAAGCTCTCAATGGACATGGAGGCTGAATTCCCCTCTCACCTCTAGAGGTGGTTGCTCCAGGTCAGGGCTGAGGCACGGTGGTAGGGAAAGTGTGGAAGCTAGCACTGCTGCTGCCCAGGCTGTACCTGTTCTGTAGATAAATAGAGGGCTTCAGTCTCCAAGGCTGTCAAATAGGCTGGAACCTTTCATGAGCACTACATGAAAACTTTTTATAAAATTCATGTTACGGAATCAAAGATGTAAAATATATGGGATCGTATCTAGCCTTGCCTTTGGAACTGATTTGTGCCAGTTTTGGCAACAGGCAAACCTTGTTTACAGGAACTGTGGTTAATTGTCAGTAACACAGCAAAGCTTTTATAGCATAACACGCAGGACTTTTAAAATCGTCTGCTGTCTCCCAGTAGATAAGAATACTAACCTGATTTTTGTAGCCCTTGTCCACTCCAAGCGTCTGGGTGCAAAATTTATGCTTAACACCAAAGTGCCGCATTAGGTAGGCCAGGTCAATAGTCCAGATACTCTTTGTTAACTGGAGTTCCTGGATGGCTTTCTGAAATTCATCATTGTCCAAATGATTCAGGTACCTATGTTATTAGGAAAGGCAGGGGAAGGGGAGCACAGATCTTAGGAAAAGCAAAATGTGTGCTGTAGCCCAAGCCTCCACATCACAGGACGTAAAAACTGAAACAGTGGGCTTGGCTAAGAAATAACCCCCCAAAAAACAACCCACAAAGGAGCCACAAATTTAAGGGAAGGGAAGGGAGTAGGGAATATTTGACTGGATTTATTGCTGACTTTCTATAATTGGAAATGTATGGGTATCTTGACTGGTTTATAGTGCTAGAAGAGTACAGGTGCTGTACAATAGGCAAGCTATACTGAGCAAGTATAGAACTCTGTCCTGAAGGGCTTACAGTCTAAACGTACAAACATATTAGAGCAAACACAGAAAGAAGTGTTAAAGACTAAAACTTGCTTCACGCAATAGATGGATTTCAAAAGGAGGAACTGTAAAGGAAGTCGGTATATATTTAAAGGAAGCTCGTCTTAGGCACTGATGGCACAAAAGGCAATAAAGGGGAGATGAAGTCAGGAGGAAGCTTGGGATAGGTTGCAAAGGGGTGGGGAGAGGCAGTTACAGAGAGTTCTGGAAGTCAGAAAACAAATGGAAGTAAATGGAAAAAAAAGGACTGGAACTGAGGATGCAGGGCAAACAAGGTCAGATCAGCAGGGTGAGAAGATTAATCTAGGAAGCTGAGTTTTGGGCAGACTGGAGTGGCAAAGAGGTAAAGGGAATAAAGAGGCAGAGGTTACAGTAGTCAAGATGGGAAATTACCAGCACACGGACTAACGTCTTGGCAGAAGGGATGGAGAGAAATGAAAATCTTCTGCTTCATATCTACTAAGTGGACATCTAAATAGGTATTTCTCCTGCACCTAAGCTCATGTTCCTCTGTGGAAGGAAAGAGGAGTTCAGCAGGACAGCTACTACTTCAAAAAAAGAAAAACCAAAACAAAACCAAAAAAACCCCAAGGGGCAATACAGTGCATTGTTTTGAAGTTGAAACTACTCCTGGAACAAAAACACACTCATCCCACAGACTGGGGGCTCAGCAGGACAGAGGTAGTATATACTCAGAAACTGGGATACACCTACCCATCACTTGAAAACACAGAAAGGAATCAGGTGAATTACTGTGCTAAGTATCAGTTCTGAATTATAACAACAGGAAAGAGGGATAACTTTTTATCAGCTTATGCATGCCGACCTGCAAAGTTCTTAGAGCTGATCAGGTATTTTGCATCTGTCAAAACAGTCAATTATTCAAAAGGGTCTGAAGTTCATCTTAGTTTGTATTTTCCCTTGCTCCTGCTGGAGAGCTGTGCCAGGCCCAAGCAGCAGTAATTCTCCAAGGGTACCCGAGAATAGGTGCTCTCGTAAGACTAAGTTAAACTCACAGCTGTTTCAACACACGTCTTCTCCCCGGACATTGCTTCCCGCTACCCTTCCCCACGGGATGGGATTTCCCACCCATTCAAACCAAAACAATCACTTACTGAAGCACCATCCTGGAGCAGGCTAGCCCACAGTCCCAGTGGTACAACTGCTGAATGACCGGCACTTTCAGCTGGACGCAGTCAACTGTAGTGAAAACACCCCATTGTGAGTAAAACACAAAAGATGTCAGTCCATACAGAAATGTTTTTTCCATACCTCGGCATTAAGTCAGCTTGTCCTCAGCACTATGGCTGCAGAAACTTAGGAACATTTTTTTTACTTTATCTGATTGGCAGGTATTTTTTTCTTTCTTAGGGGAATGTAGGTTTGCTCTTTCTGTACAGTTAAGCATTTGGTTTAATCTCATACTCCTTTATTGTTTTATACCTGGATCACTCTGCCATATAGTCCACCCCCTTTTCCTTGAAAGTTTCTTTTTTTTTTTTTTTTTGGTGGGGTGACATACCCACCAGCCCCTAACTATGAAGCTTTATTCCCCTCCTAAATAATAGAAGGTAAGGCACAGGTATTCATCCTTTCTCTTGTGTCTGAATGTATTTCTGTGCCACAAAAGGAGTTAAACCAAACTGTGAGAAAACAGACACAACCAAGATCTCTAGGCATTGATCTCTTCCTAGTCCCACAGATTTGAGCCTTTTCTACAGATGCCTTTTTCCTCAGGGACTGTAATTTATGTGAGTAATTTTAGGTTAACAAAGCTCACAAATGGCACCAGTTGGCCTTTTGTATTAACTCCCTCAATAACTCAACAAAGGGAGAGGGAAAAAAGCACAATCTTTACCAAAAAGTCCCAGAATACAAGTAACTCCATCCCTCTGCCTCAGTTTTTATTTTCATAGGCTTGGCAATGCGGTGTTTTCAGTTTCAGAAATGCCCTTGCCACTCGAAGGACTTGAAGTGTTGTGCCTGTTATTGCTACTTCAATGTCGATCGAAATGAGTTAATCATAAAGGGCTTTTCTCAACAACCTTACCTTTGACCTAGAAAAGACCTTTGAAGACACGAGGTCAACTACATTTTAAGATGGGAATAAAAATGCCTTTGACATCATGTGGACTGGCCTAGCGTGTAATCTTTTATTATTTTTAACAAAGCTATAGCCTGCTGTAGGGACAAGCCAATACAGAGATTCTGGACTCTTTCCAAATATTTTTTCATAGTTGTGCCACTGTTTAATCATGACTTTGAAGACTGGCATACCCTTTGGTATATTCAGTCTTTTTAATGAATCTCAATTAAGGCGCTCTTAAGTATCCTAAAGAAAAAATGAGAACCCAATTCCGAGATTCTCCTCAAACCAGGATCTGTAAGTATTTTGCTGTCATTTTTTCTTGGCACGTTACGATTCTGTCCCCTTTTCGTTAATACCGAGGGCCTCTGTCAAGTCCCAAGATTAACTGAAGAGGGACACGTTTTCTACGTGAAGACTTCAAAGGGTAATAACTTTAATTTTCTTGGACGTTCAGCTTCCAGTCATCCTGTTTCCCAGCACACGCAGACTTCTTCTGCGATGACTGTCAGCTGTCCCGAGGTAAGCCAGAAGCCAGTATACGCTGTGGCTGTAAATAACACTGAAAACACCTCTCCGGTTCGCCAGCTCCCCGGCGCAACGAACTTACAGCGGGAGCCACTAATCCCACATTGCTGCTGCTGCTGCTGCTGCTGGCGAAACCGGCGGCTCCGGGAGGGCGGAGGAGGCCGCCAGGGCCTCCGAACGGGACGGCAAGAGCCGCCCGCTCCCCGCCGCGGCCAGGGCCGTACCCGGGGCTCCCTTCCCCCGGCCCCAGCCGGCGCCCAGCCCGTTCCGCCAAGGCGGACCCCGCCGCCGAGACACCACCCCCCCCCCCCCCCCCCGCCGCCGAGGAA
This sequence comes from Harpia harpyja, assembly GCF_026419915.1. NCBI lineage: Eukaryota > Metazoa > Chordata > Aves > Accipitriformes > Accipitridae > Harpia > Harpia harpyja. The sequence continues at coordinate 41,979,791 of NC_068948.1, read as the reverse complement.
GGGCTCCGCCCGGCACCCCGCGCTCCCCGGCGGCCGCCCGGGGAAGGAGGGCTGCGGGTAAGGCGGCCGGGGCCGGCCCCGCTGCCCCGGCGGAGCAGCACTGACCTGGCGGCGGCTCCCCAGCCTCCCGGGGGCTCTTCATGGCGGCGGCGGGGGGGGCGGCTGCCGACCGCTCGCTACCGGCCCCGGCGAACCGGCCCGCGCGGCGGCGCGGCCCAGGGGCCCGGCATGCCTCGTCGCGGCGCTGGCTCCTCCCGGCCCCGGGGGCGGGGGCGGAGGCGGGGGCTGCGGGGGGCCGGGCCCCGGGGCGTCTGCCCCGCGCCGTCGCCGCGGTGGGGTGGGTCGGTGGGCAGGGGCATGACGCGGCGGGCGGGGGCCGGGGGGAGACCTGAGGCGGGCGGGGAAGCGCGGGGCGCGCCGGTAACCAGCCCTGTCCCGGGGACGGGGCACCGCCGGTGGGACGGGGCTGACCCCCCCGGCCGGCGGGACAAGACTGCGGCGGAACCGTGGTGCCGAGGCAAGGCGGCCCGGTGGCCCCCGGGCGCCCTGGCGGTGGCGGGCGGGGGGGGGGGGGGAAGGAGGAGGGGGCCGCGCCGCCGCCGCTTTCCGGTTCCGGCGCGCGGTGCACGGCGGGAAGCTGGAGGAGGCCATTAGGGGGTGAGCGCGGGCCCAGGCTGAGGCGGTTTGGCGGGCGGTGAGTGGCGGAGGAGCCGGCCCCGAGCGGGGTTCCCCGGCGTCCCGCGGGTCCCCGGGAGCGGCAGGGCACTCCTCGCTCTCGGGGCAAGCTCCCGAGCTGCGGCCGCATCCCCTGAGGCCTGCGGCGCCCGGGCCTGAGGGGGCGAAGCGGCGGTGGGGCGGCCGCCGGCCTGCGCGGGCCTCGGGGGCTCTGCTCGGCCTCTCGGGGGTGGGTCTCCCCGCCGGGCCGGGGCTCTCCTCTGCCCCTGGGGCTGGGCTGAGGCTGGGGACTTTCTTGTGAAGGAGGGTCGTGCGAGGCGCTCGCCGGGGCCGCGGTGTGTGCGTGTGGTGTGGGCTGGGCTGGGGTCCCTCGTGGTAGAGCCCGTTGCTGAGGCGATGTGGTCTGCGAGCGGGGCTGCGCTGCCCACAGGTCCGGCTTAGCTCGTAGGCGGTCAGGCAGGCTGTGCCGTTATGGGACGCACCCGGGGCTATTTCCATTTGAGGTGCACCTGGCTATACTAGTGGTCCGTTATCTGGTATTTACAAGTGAATTTCCTGGGTCGGAACAGAGCTGGAAAAGACACGCTTTTGCTGATCTTTTAAGTCTTTTCTCCCTATGGGCATCTTTCTAGAGAAGTTTTATTAATGCCTCGTCAAAGCATATGGTGCGTTTGGGCAAGAGAGAAAAATCAGTGCTTTACACTGGGAAAGACCATACATTGTGTAGGTAAAAACCTAGTCTACAACTTTCTTTGTAATTTTGTCCTTTGGGTTTTTATCTTGTCCCAGTTGTAGAGCCATAGCACTGCAAACATGTCGATTGGAGTGCCAATTAAAGTCCTGCACGAGGCTGAAGGCCATATCGTGACATGCGAGACCAATACAGGAGAAGTTTACCGAGGCAAACTTATTGAAGCTGAAGACAACATGAATTGTCAGGTATACCTGCTTCAGAAGGATGGAGGGAAGGCTATCTGATCTGTGCATGGAAAGGCTGATAGCTAGCTTATTGGCAGCTTGATTAAAAGACTGCTGCTTTTAGTCTTAGAATAAAGAAAACTAACCGTACTGCTGCACACACGCTGTCTTACCATAGCGAAATGGATTCACGATTACCGAGTGCTCCAAAGAGGCCAGAGCTTATTCTTTCTGGTTTTAGAGTCAGATGGGGCATTCCTGTCAATAACATCAGGGTTCTTAAGGTTCTGTTCTGTGAACAATGTTTCTGCTGGAGTTCTTTATTTAAAGCCACTGAGCATAAGAATACACAAGCCTTGATTTAAGAAACGGAAGCTTTTTTTAATGCACGTTACTTTAGTCATCCCAAGAGGGCTTAATTTTGATTGACTTTAAGCAAGTTGTTGAAATCAAAACGCTTCCTTAATAGTTAGGACTAGAACAGCTTTATTAAAACTGATTCGATATAACAAAACAAAACTAACAAAGCTGATAAAACTAATTTGCAAACTGGGGAGAAACCAAAAGTCCTGGGCCTGCTTGAATAGTGGCAGGCTTAGGAGTATGTTTAAATGGTCCTGGATGTTTGTGTCACAACTCCAGTTGAGAAAGCAGTATGCTTGGAAAGTCTTTGGCTTTGATACTTGAATCCTGGCTGTATATTCTACAGGCAAGAGAAATAAGAACACAGAACTGTTAGAGGCCTCTGTGAGCACTGACTGATCTTTACTTTCCAGATGTCCAACATAACAGTGACATATAGAGATGGACGAGTGGCACAGCTTGAACAGGTGTACATCAGAGGTAGCAAGATACGGTTTCTCATTTTACCAGATATGTTGAAGAACGCTCCTATGCTAAAGAGCATGAAGAATAAAAACCAGGGTTCTGGAGCTGGGCGAGGAAAAGCAGCTATTCTCAAAGCTCAAGGTGCGTACAGTTTGTTTATGGTCCTCCTCTGACCCCCATTTTGCTGTAGAAGAACTGGAAAACTGTCATCTCTATCACTGGGTAAATGTAAGCTGTAAGAAACCGAAAATTACGGGTTCATACATTGTTTTTCTGTACGTTTCATCTTCTGGTGGGAGTTAAGGCTCAAATTGCCCAATTACCTGAATATGTAATATTGATGTTACTATAATTCAGATATGGTGAGCAGTCCTGTTAAACAGAGGCTTTATATAAAACTTTATCTTCTGTTTTCCAGTGATTGTGGCCACTAGCTGTTTAGAATATTCAGGGAAGGATTCAGGTGTTCTTGTTAAGCTTTTGTAGAAAAACAAATTCAGGTATTAAGATGGTACTTAAACTATTGGGAAGCTGTAATTATTAGCCATTCTGTAGTTCACTCTCATTTGTACCTTTCTCAGGGAAACAATCTAGTTATAACAAGATTGAGTAATGATCATGGGCTGCAGACTCCTTGGTTAACTTTAGCAAATGCAGTAAGGTCATGTGGGGGAGTAACATCTGCTGAAATGCACTGTGTTCTGTTGCAAAACCTTGGAAGACTGGGGTTTTAAATCTCTTGGACTATACACATTTGTGTGGCAGCTTAGGAGGAACACAAAGTGTATGAATACTCACTGCATCTGTTTGAAGTAGCAAGACTGTAACCGTTAGTTCTGGTTCTTTTCGCAGAAAACTTTGCTGTCATGCCACTTTCTGAACTTCATAGGATAGCCTTGTTTCCTTGCTTCTAAGCAAGAGACTTTGAGTGTTATTTGTGTTTTGCTTGTTAGCTGTTGAGATAAATATGCAGTTAGATCAAGTTCATGTCATCCCTGATGTTTTCTTTTTTCAGTGGCTGCAAGAGGAAGAGGCCGTGGTATGGGCCGTGGCAATATTTTCCAGAAGCGAAGATAATTTTGGTCTTGACCGACATGCTTTTTTTTTAATTAGGTGTTATTAACTTGACTACATGCGCATTGGTATCAGTTATGTTTAATAAATGTTTCTGACAAAAACTTGTCTGCTCTTACATGACAGGACTCCTCTTGGGCAAATATATTGTAGGTTGATTTCAAACTTAAAACAGCTTTGTCTGGAAAATAGTGAACTTTATATCTAGATTTGACTACTTTGTATTTGTGTGATACATTGACTTTTAAAGATCATCATGTTTCCTTTTTCTTGTTTAGTCTTGTTGTCATTCATTCTCTAAAGATTAGAAGGCATTCTTGATGAAGAACTTTGAAATAGTATGTTTTAAAGTCATATTAGCAGCTGCATTTATGGAAAATACAGTGAAACAGAGGCAGCTTCCTGAGAAGCAAAGCACTATGGTTTTTTGCTTTATATGGACCTACAATAGAGGCCCATCTTCAGATCTGTACATTGAGCTTGTATTCTTGCGTTTCTTACTGTTCTCTTTGGATAGGGGGAAGATTTTTTCATTAGGATCACACAACTTTGATAGCCTGAGTCTATATTTGCAGTGAAAAATTCTATTCTAACTCTTAGTAGTTCTTCCCTCTGCCTGGGAAAAAAGACAGAATATAAAATAGGCATTTTCAAGGATAAATTTGAAGTGTTTTGTAAATTTGAAAGGTAGTGCAGGTATATGGGGAAAGTCTTATAAATGGTTATCCCTTAAATATAACTCAATACAAATGCTAATCTTTTGAACAAAACTTAGGATCAACTTTAGCTTCTGGTCTTGATCTCTATCGCTGTGTAGAGATGCTATCAGCTCATCTGCAGGAAGCCAAATGTAGTTGTAACTTTAGTTTATTTTGCTAAAAGTATAGTGTGGTTGTTCTTACTGACTTAAATGGTTGTAATGTTTAAATGTAATACTTCTGAACCTAATCACATACTTGCATACAATCAATTATCAGTCTGTACATGTACAAAATAGCTAGTCTTGTTTTTCTGCTTTGATGCTGTGAAGACTCTCCCTTGTGTGCAGACATGAAAGGTGAATTAATGTATTAATTTGTTGAATTGTCTGTAAATAAAGCTGTATTTGGTCTCGCATCACTAGAAAAACCCTGCTACACGTTCTTCTGGGTAGTAATGATATTAAACATTTGCATTAGAAACCTCCTTAGAATGTGTTTAAGATCTGCTTGAGCTCAGCTATAAAAACACTGTAGTGTCATCTCATGCCTAGGCTGAGGAACTTGTCCAAAAGACAAGACAGTTTTCACAAAGCCCTGCTTCAAAACATGGTATGTGAGTCATGTTCATATAGAAGTAATGCTTTCCTGAAGACAGTATTTCCAACTTAAAATGAGCAATTTGGGGCTTTAGTAATGGTATTAAACACTTCCTTGTGGAAATGTGTCATTCTTCAAATTGACAGTCACTCCAGAAGAGAATTGTGACAGATAATCAGTTGATCAGGCCATTTCCCTCTGAGTGTATCTGCGTAAGATATGGGCAAGTAAAACTGCAGTGGTCTATTGCAAACTACAGCCTTTCTAATCACTAGTTTGTACTGTTTGGAATTCTTCAATAATCAGTTTGGTTCTAGCTCTTACTGCGGGAGAGAAGACATTTTCACAGAATTTCCTCCCCGTGCTTAAGTAAAGGTTTCCGAGTTTCCCAAGACTCCTGAGAAAGAGCGTCTTAAAATCAACATGAAGCTGAAGTCCATTTTGAGTCTTTATGCTAGATGCCCACTGAGACTGACATTTTATTGCACAAAGGAGAAAAGAATTGCATCCTGTTGCTGTACCATGAGTTTTATGGTCAGAATTGAACTGTCTGCTTGTAGTATCCCCTGCTAATGCCTTGGTAGGTAAGAATAGGTATTTCTGTTGATATCCACTGGCTTTGTGTGTTGCTATATGGTGGTATACAAGATGTCCACTTCCCTAGCAGGTAGTAGTATGGCTGTTTGAAATGTCTTTTATTTGCAGTCTGTTAACTGGGTTTTATTACTTTTAATACATCAGGCTTGTGATCGTGTTGCTAATCAAGTCAGAATTTTTGTACGATGGAGTTACACCACCATCAACAGGCAGAACCGGAATGGCATGGTACGCGATTACTTTCTGTGTAACTTGAGTCAAGTGTCTGCTGCAAGATTTTATAGGATGCTTCTTCGGCAGCTAGAACTGCCATCTCTTCCAAAGCAAACACCTAATAGAAACCTGAGATTGATTAGTGCAACAATTAATTGCCATAAATATAAAATAGTATAGGATGGAGTGTGTGTGTGTTGAGGGATGGCAAGCTGTTCTGCTTAAAGGGTGTCATCCTGGCCGTGGCTAATGTACAGTGAGTGACAAAGGAAGTTACCGTTACCTTGTCTAGTAACAGGAGAGACAAGAGGCATACTCACAGTTTGAGCAAAGAGAAGTCACTTTGCTAGAACTCCTTTGGGTCTGGCTTCTGTTGGTTCTCCCTGTAACCTCTCGAGGAAACTAACGGTGAGGATTGCCACATCTTTTTTTGCCAGGACTATGCGGTACTTCCCAGCCCTCAAAGCTCTGCTTTCTTTTTCTATAAAACCTCCAAAAAGAACTATTAATATGTGGAAAAGGAAGTAAGCCACAAATGGGGCACTTGACTAAAAGTATTTTTTGGAAGAGGTTCAACATTTTGGCAAGGCTGCAAATCGGGCCCATTGACTTCGGGTATCGCTGTTTCCTTCTGACTGCTAAATAGCATGTAGCCTTTTCTGAAGGTTAGATGCTAGCTTCTTTTGCAGAGGGCAGGGAGAAATTGCACATTTTGACCACAGACAGCTACTGGAATGGCAAAGGCTTTGAAACACCAAGGGGAACCCTAAAGAGTGTAGTGGTTAAATGCTGTTTAAGCAAATTAAAGCTGCCTGGCAGTAGCAGGTTTGTTGGGGATTGTTTCCACTGATGATGATTGGCTTACCTTTTCTATTGGTTTTTAAAGTTCCTGTTCCTCCTGCCTGTGCAATGCCAAGCTTGTGTTCTCTCCACTGAGATCTCCTCTCTTCTCTGAAACAGTTGATGTGGCATTCAGCAGCACTGAGAGCAGAGGGACAACCATGAATTTCAGAAAGAAACAATAACCCTCCCCAGTAGGTTTGACTGATAGAACAAACTCTGCAGTATGTCTGCTTTAAGTTCCTACCCCTTCTGATGTTTCTTACCCTCTGTATTTGTGACTGTCCACTGAGCAAACAGCAATGAAACTTTTTTTAAACTTTTTTTTCCAACCAGTGTTGTCTTAGCTTTTAAGCTTTATTTAAAATGTGTAACATCTCTAATCCACATCAGCTTTGAAGAAGATACTGGATTTTGCACGAACGAAAAGCTTTGCACTATGAATTCAGGTCAGGGTTGAGTCTAGGATGAACTATTTACCCTCTTCAGAAAGGTATTGTGAATTAGTGTTGAAAAGTTTGAAGTTTCACACACTGGTAGGAATTTAAGCCCCAGCCAAGATAAACATATCACTTAGCAATTTCTGACTAGACTAACTGATATGCTAGTTTGTTACAGGCTGCTTTGAAGATCCTACGTGCCATGTGTGTGTTATCCTTACAGTGTGATAAATCAAAATTTCCTTCGAACAAAGGATGTCTCATCCACTAGATGGCTCTGTCGGTAAAAGGATGAAATAAAAGAAACCAGAACCCTCTGGAAGGAAAAAATGCAAGAAATGTGACTACTGCTATAAAATCCATAAACTCAGTGCTATTACAAACTCTAGCATGAAAATACTCAGCTTATTTTCTTCCCTCTTCAGTGTTCCAGAGTGCTGGCTTCGTACGCACCGAGATTATTCCAGCTGTTGCTTGATGCTGTGTCTTTCCTTGATACTTGGCTAACTGGGCATGTGCACTTGGGTGGTGCAGATTCCTCGAGTTCAGCAACTCAAGCGATCTGTTTCTCTGGGACAGAGAATAGTATGGATAGACACAGCTGTCTGTTTTTAACATCTGCCCTTATTTGTCACTGGGTTTTTTGTGTGTGTCATAGATTGCAGCATTTCTTTTCATTCTTTGCCATTGCTTTGTGTGTGGGCTTGTAAACCTCTTCCTGTTCAGTGGGTTCAGGGCTCACCATAGCTTCCTGCTTTTGACAGAGGGAGACAAGCTACTGGCCTGAAGTTTTGACATGAACTTGCCCCTTTGATATAATCGGTGTAGATGCCTTTGAAGTACTCATGTGGGACACAGAAGCTACACTGCAGCCATGCAAAATGACGTATGGAGAAGTGCAGGCAGAAATTCACCCAGTCTTCCTAAGTCAAAACTGAGGTTGTGCTGTGGTACAAAAACAGGGGAGACCCTGATAACGGCAGAGGAGAGTTAAATGGTTGGAGAAGGTATCACCTGAAAAAATTGCTTTGCACAGAACTGTAGGACTTTTGCTCACTGACCAGGTGCTTTCATCCCATACATGTGCAGTTCTGCTCTCCAGGTGTGTCTAACTTACATTTGATCCTAAAGCTGTACTTTTCTTTAGTTCATTTTCCAAGGGTACTCTGCAAAGTATCAGTCTGTGAGGTATTGTGTTATGACTGAGAGAGGCTGGGAAGGGATGCTGTGTAAATGAGATAAGTGGCAAGCTATGGTGGCTCTTCTCTGAGTGTAATTACATGCCGCATTGTAAAAGCCCTGTTCTCCAGGATAACAGAACTTGGCTTATATCAACTCTTAAAATTGCGGGAGAGGCAGCAGCCTCTTAATCTCTGCCAGTGAAAGGCACAAGTAAAGGGATGTGGCCCCTAGATCTCCCATGCCCTCCATAAAACCTCTTCTAGAAGGACAGAATGGAGAGGAAAATGTGAATTTCTGGTGCTGGTGATCAGGATAACTGTCCGGTCTGTATCTCTTTGCTATTTACGCTTCACAGTGAGCTTTCATTTAAAGTAGAGATGTCCTATTTCCTCTTGCCAGTAAAATGTGAGCAAGCATGGAAGGCTGACATCCCAGTGGAGTAATGATTTGGTAAGGTAGCAAAGGGTGGAATTCTGAGGTCTACAAGAAAGTGTCAATGATTTGATTGCTTATTTCTCAGCCATGGGTCAAAATGGAGGAAGGGTTCTCCTAGGGTTCTTTGGTGTTTCCATGGTGACAGAGGCAAAAGTTTAGATCTGGACTTGCACCTTATTGCAGCTAAGCTGATTTCAGACAGTAACACCTGGTCTTCCTCCTCTCATATTAGATAAAGCTAACTTTATGGGACCCTCCTGCCTTCAGTGTTTCTTTGGGAGGAAATATGGATACACCACTTTTAAAGCATGGTCCAGAGTAGCCTTGAAACACATGCTGATACAGGCACTGTGCTGCAGATTACTTTGCAAGTAAGATGATAATGTTCTCCACCTCCTCATCCGCTCATGGACAGATCACGCCTGTGGACGGAAGAGCTACCATATGACTACAGCATGCTGGTGCCTGAAGTAGCCAAAGCAGTGCTTGTCTGCAAGTACTTTCCCAGATCAAGTTGCATTTTAACTGCTTCAGGTGTCCTGTTGTTGCCTGGTCCTGTAATTATAGTTCTTGATAGTGTCAAGTGTACTTTGGAGGTAATGAATAAGGAAGTGCCACGCTCCTCTGCTCATGCTAACTGTTCCTCAAAGACTAGGGTGTGGGATTATTTAACTCAGTGTGGACGCTGACATTAGTGTGCAGTATGACCAGTAGGTTCGGGGTGTTTTTACTCCACCTAATTCAGACATTTAATGAGAAAAGTATTTTGGTTTTGTGTGTGAATTGGTTGTTCCTAGTAGACAGGCTATTATTCCTGGCACAGGACCAGTCATTGCATAAGCAAGTATTGTACAGCCCTCTGCTGCTCAGCAGAGACTATCGGAGTCTATGAAAAGTGGAGATTTTCCAGCATCATTAAATTCAGGGGAGAATGTTGAAGCCCTGGCAAAGAAACAGATTGTATCCAGAATATGTGTAGTTATCCTGGGAGAAATTAAAAGAATGGCAGAAAAACACTATTATTGTTCTTTTGTTTAGTGAACTGCTTGCAGTGAACATTTAATTTGTTCTTCATTTTCCCTTGCCTGGGGACTTGAAATCTGTTGTCTGGTTGGGAGTTTGCCCTATTTCCAGCTCAGCGGAGACATGCTAGTACATCTACTCCAGAGCAAACCACTGCTTGTTGTGAGGCAAAACTCCTCACATTTTGTCCCACAGTGCCTAAAATGTTAACAGGGAGTGCAACAGAGCACTCAGCAGGAATATCAACAGCACTGGGCTGGTGATGCCAAGGGAAGGCAATGGGAATGCCTGGATTTGCAGGGAGATGGTGTGTCATATGCAAGCGTCCCTTTAGCTTGTTCATGGCTCCACGCTGTAAAGTGCCCGACCGCTGCTTTCATGTGCTTTTCTTTACATAGTAACTGTTACAGGGTATAAAGACATTGTCACCTCGCATTTCACAAAGGGAGTTGGAGACCAAGCCACGAAGAGGTTCAGACCAGGATTTGAAGACAGATTTGGGCCCGCAACTCCTGCTGAAACCAATGAGCTAGGTACCTAAGTACTTTTCAATATTTATCCTTAAGTGACTGGCCTAACAGTGTCCCTGGAGCTCAGGGACAAAGTCTTCAGAGGCCCTGTGAGTGCTTTAACTGCTGGATCATCCCAGAAGTGATGGTCTCTGAGCATTACCTGCTGCATCAGTCTCCTGTTGAGCAGTAAGCCACTCCGTGGTGGCTTACTGGAGCGGATACTTCTTAGGATATTCAGGCTGCTTTGCTGGAAGTCCCTCAGTGGCATCTGGAAAAGTGCAGTTTCATTGTTTCTGTTACAGCTGTTTTGTACCCTCTTTTCTGATTTCTCTGCTCTCCTGCAACAAACATCAATCCTCCTTGTTAGGCAATTCTAGTAAGGCCTGCTGAATCTGTGCTACCTTGATTTATTTTCATCCTCCTTCCTTAATTCCTCCCTTAATTTTATCCTTAAAGGACACGGACCGATGTTCCCTTCATGGAGAATAAGAGAATGTTAGCTGTAAGTTTATAACAGCTGTAGGTGCGATCCTGCTGTGGATTCCTGTGCTTCTGGCAAACATGTTTACTCACTATAGGTAAAAGTGAAAAATGTCTTTATGGAGAAGTGCTTTCATGGAAAGACATGAGACTGTGAATCTGGAGAAGAAGTTACAGTCTCTGCCTCTGTTCTGGAGGTTTATAGGTAAGTTGCTTGACAAGATAGTTGTACTACTTTCCTTGCAAGGATATGGGGAAGATAAATCACTAATCAAATGATCCTGGTTACTGTGGTAAGAACACCTTGCAAATCACTCTGCCCAGGTGCAACCAAAGCTGATGATTAGAGGATTAGGCTTATTTATAATCCTCCATTCAGGAGACTTGGTTCTGTTTTCAGGGTAGAAGCCTCTCCACCCCACCTGACAGAAGAGAGCAGACCTCTGCAACACAAATGTGCATTGGCTTTGTATTCCAGTTTTGAATGTGTTGAGTGCAATTTACGTCTATAAATAACAAAGAAGATATTTGTTGTCTAAAAATAGAAGCTGTCAAGGTGGTTGCGTTTGGGCTTTTTGGGGAGAGGGGATGAGGTTTTGGGGAGGTTGGCAGTATTTAGCCTGCATTAGAGACACAAGTCAGGCCACAACTGTTATGAGCCCATGGCCTCTTTAGAGGTTTTGGAGTACTGCAGCTGATGGCCCTCAGCAGACATGCTGTGAAGCTGAGAAATGGATAATGCATAGACCCATGTAGTGGCATTTTAGGTTGCTTATTGATATCTTTACAGTATTCTAAAATCTCAAATAAACTGCAGGGTGAATAGGTTGTTTTTTTTTCCCCTGACACAATATCCAGCTGAGAAACAGAACTGAAGTGTGGAGATTTTTACTCTTCTGTAACAAAAAAAGTGTTGCTGTTTGTTGCTTCACAATTGAACGAGCTCCTTTCTGCATGTCTCATGTGTCTCTGGAACAGCTCCACAGCAAGACTTTTTTTGCAAAGCTCAGTCGTTAGCCAATATTGTTCCTTTTGAAGAACACTATATAAAAGTGCACATCAGAGACATCTTTAGAACCAGACAGGAATGCGTCATTTTGTCTGCAGTCTTGTTCACCTCCTGCTTTTGAGGGCAGTTTGGATACAGCAGTAGGGAGTGCTGTGGTCTGGGAAAAGGAGGAGTGAATGCACAGAATGGAAATGTTGCTTCTTCCTTGCATTTGTTAGGATGTGCTGTCTTTGTCTTTTCACTACAACCTTTTTTTCCAGTTAATGAGCCAAATTTGACATGGAGAAAGTGGGTGAAGCTCTAAGGAATTTATCAGAGGTTTTTCATGTCAGAATTTGACTCCAAATACATGAAATCTAATCCTAAACCTAGGCGGAGATTTATACCATGGGACGTGCTGAAGCCTCTGGCTAGAGACTGTTGGGAGGGTCCAAGGAGCAGCTCTCGCTTTACCTCTGCAGCCTTATTTGAGTTTGCTTTTAGTGTGTGTTTCAACTATCTCTTTTTGGAACATGATCCTATCCTTAGGCTGAAACTAATGCTATGGGACACACCGATCCCCCAGTCTAAGGGTTACACTGGGGATAATTCTAGTAGCAGCTTTAGTTTTACTTTAGCACCTTGATCCCCAATCCTGCTTTACATCTTGGCTGTCTCTCTCTGAACCCCAAACCCCGCGATGGCTCCGGTCGTTTTACCTAGTGGGGGTCTCCCCGGACAGGCGCAGGGCACCCAGCCAGCCACTCTCTCACTCCCCCTCCTCAACAGGGCAGGGAGAGAAAATGAGATGAAAATACTCATGAGTCGCGATAAAGACAGGGAGATCCCTTACCAATTACTGTCACAAAAAGACTTGACTTGAGGAGAATTAATTTATTGCCAATTAAAATAGGTTTGGACAGTGAGAGACAAAGACAAATGAAAACACCACCTTCCCACCCCCACCTTCTTCCCAGGGTCAGATTTACTCCTTCATCCCTGACTCCTCTACCTCCCCCTCCCCACATGGCACAGGGGGGATGGGGAATGGCAGGGGTTGTGGCCGGTCCATAAGAGGTTGTCTCTGCCTTTCCTTCCTCCTCACACTGTTTGCCTGCTCCAGCGTGGGGCCTTCCCAAGGTCGCTGTTCCTTCAGGGCATGTCCCCCTGCTCCACTGTGGTCACCCCACGGGCTGCAGGGGACTCTGCTCTGGTGCCTGGATCTCCTCTTCCTCCCCCTCCTCCTCCTCCTCCTCCTCCTCCTCCTCTGCAGCCCCAGTGCTAGCCCAGGGGCACGGGCACCCCGTGCAGTGCAAGGTGGACATACCTCAAAAAGATGTTCTGGTGGATGCATCCTGCTGTCCCCACTTGTAGGAGATGAGTGACCGCCCAGCTCCAGAGCACCTGTCCCAGTATAGCAAAATGTCTTCTCTCCTACGGGACAGCTGAGGTTAGTGGTTAGGGATTGAGTTTTTCTGGCTTGGCTTAATTTCTGCTTGGTGAGGGACAGCAGGAACAGCAGGTAGGAGCCAGGCATTGCCTTCCTTCCTCCTGCTTTAAAGAGGGTCCTTCTGCCTGTTACCACAAGGGATGCTCTGTTATGGTCTTCTGAAAACAGCCAAAGTCTGCAAAGTCAGCGAGCACCACTGATTTAGAGGCAACTCAGTGAGCTAATAACATTGCTAAGGGACAGAAACAGCACAGGCATTAGCAATGCATAAACTAAGGATGCTGCTCCTGACCTTTCAGTTCCGAAGGTGACAAAACGGCTGATCGCTCCTGTTGTCCTCATGCTGTTAGCAGTGGGGAGGCAGGAGGTTCGGGGGCTGCCAGTGACAGGCTTGCACTGGCCCAGAGCAGTCCTCTCTAAAATACTCATGTTCATACTGGAGCTGAGGGATGGGCCGGTCCAGCGCTGAGACCCAGGCGAGGGGACCCTACAGCTGGAGACCCTCTGGGCTGTTGCCTCTGAGCATCTGGTCACATGTCAAAGCTGTTCCATTGGTGTCCTCCATTTTTCTCTCTTTCAATTGCAGTTTCTGAAAAACTAAACCCCCCCAAAACTGTTGGTAAAATGAGCAGTTTGGTTCTGACTTAGTCAGTTGCAGCAGAGTTCAGACAAAGGTGCACACATCAAACTGTTGGCTCTGCAAACCAAAAGATTTCAGGGGATCAAGAGCAAAGCTCCGCTCAGAAGTCTGACATGGAGACCCAAAGGCAGCTGCTGCTGCTAGTCTGGGAAAGTGCCTTTTTCCAGTTTTCTGTGCCATGTTTGTGCTTGATGAGACCCCATGTGTTTCAGGGGAGTTACACAGGTTGAACAAGGCCCATGTAGTTATTCGATAGCTTTCCAAATGCTTCCTATCATTGTATCCAACCTGGGGTAGATTGCCTCAAAAATGGATGGGAGGAATAATCCTCCCAGAAGTGGAGAAACTGGCTCATCAGTAAGCAGCAAAGTATCTATCCTCCACCCTTGTGACATGCCCTGCACGCACGCTGAATAAACCTGATGCTGTAGAAAGAAACATCAGTGTTTTAGTGGTTCACTTGCTTTTCAGGCCAGTTTGGATGCAGCAGGGGGAGTGCCGGGCTTTGGGAAAAGAGTAAATGCACCTGGAAGAAAAGCTGACTTTCCTCTTCACTCTTCTGGGGAAGAGTTACTGTGTTGTTATTGTGGTTTGTGGCTATTCTGGTTTTGAATCGGTATTCCTGAACTGGAATACTATCAAATTGGAGAGGAACAGAAGAGATTCATAATCGAGTACTTGGTGTCTCAAAGTAGATCAAGATGCGGTCATGACTTCCCGGAGTGCTGGCCTCAGCTAAGAGTGTTCCGGTCTATTTTGTTTTGTGAACTACCTCTTGGCAGCCTTAAACCAGCTATTGCATCTATTTCAAGAGCACTTGTTTAATGCCAGTAAACTGCAAAACAGATTCTCTTGTTCATTGATAATCATCCCCAACTGCTCAGAGCTGGGGCAGCCGGGCTTTCTGCCAGCTGCCCTTGAAGGCTGTTATACCTGCCGCGCTGTCAAGATAGTGTAGCGATGAGTTTGTATTGAGACACACCATTGCCTCTTCTGAGCTGTGAAACAAATGTGATCTGGTGGTGGACAGTGATCTCTAAAGGTAAATATTTAATCCTCTCTCGTTTGCTTTCTTAAGATGAAACAATTTATGTTTTGGCATCTTTGTCAGCAGCTGTCCACTAAGGAGCCTGTCAGCCTGCCCCAAACAGTGCAAACTCCTTTATCTTCCAAGTGCTTGTGATGAGGAATGAGTTCTAAGTTGAAAAAAGAGCCTTGGCCGTGCAGAAAAGAAGGGCCTTGACAGGTTTTGAAGTGTGTGAAACAAAAATAGATCAGACAAGCCTGTGCTTCCTTGCATCTTTACCTCAACAAGATGATTAGAGTTATTTAGAGTCACAGGAATGAGGGTGGCCTCAGCGCTAGGCATATTGCTACCTAGAGCATGCTAAGATGGTTACCCTGGGTTTTGTGGTCAGAGGCTGCGGTAAAATACAGGATGGAGGAGTGAGGAAGATGTTGTCCAGTTAGGTAGGGAGGGAACAAATGCATTTCTGTTCGAGTAACTGAAAAGGTCTGGCCTGTTCCTTCTTCCCTCTGCTGCCTGGCAGCAACGGCCTCACTATGTGCGGTGCTGCTCAGCATCCCCAGATGTGTGCACCTCGCTGTGGCTGGGCTCTGCGGGCTGGCTCTGCTAGAGCTCCCTGCTGCCTGCCTGGCCCCACGCAGAGCCCCAGTTGACAACGCTCACCGGCATTTTCAAGCGAGATGCTGCAGGTGGCCCTGGGAGAAGAGGGTGTGCTGTGCCAGGTAGGAAACTGCCTGCTGTGAGGGGTGCTGGCTAGGAAACTGCTGTCGGCACACGTTGGTGGAGATGGGAGTTCGCTGTCTCGTGCCCTGCCACTGTGTGATTGTAGATCTGAAAAGGGACCAAGGGAGGAGGAGGGGGTTCTGGGGGGTATTTTATAAAGCCTGGGAAAAATAAGATGGTGGGGAGGTGTGGCACGGCTTTGCACCCAAAGACGTCTCCTTCCAGAAGACTACTTTTGAAAGGCGTGCTTAAATGTCTCACTTTAAGCTCTGTTGTGAGACTGATCACCTAGTGGGAGGTCAGGGGGGGTGAAGGGGCTGTGATACTACCCTGTGCAGCTGCAGCTTCCTCTCTGCTACATGACATAGGTCCCATCGCAGGCTGACCATCTGCATCCTGCACGGAGAGGGAGGGAGGAAAGCTGGGAAACTGCAAATGATGGAGATGATAGCCTGGTGTACGAGTCTTGCTACTGAGTGTGTGTGCTGCTTTAAGTAGCTGAGGTTACAGCCCTGCACCAGCAAGTACGATACTGAGGAGAGTATTCAGTATGACAGGGATCCGTCTCTCCTGCTGTGTTATCTAGCAGTAGACAGAGGCTCACTACAGGGCAGACATGCCCTGATTTAGGAGCATAACAAAGCTGGTCCCTCTGGGTATCGGTGAGGAGAGCTGAATTAGCAGCTCATCCCTTTAATCCCCTTTGAGAGCCCTGAGCTTTCTCATTCAGTGCAAGGAAAGGCTCATTTGGGTTGTGTTATCCTCTCTGGTTTGTGAACTCGGCTTTTATGAAAGTAAGCTTCCTCCGGATTTGGGGCCACCAGGCCTGCTCCTTGAGCGTGCATCTCATCTGGTGGGGGGCACTGGGGCACTTCACGGCTCTGGAGCTGGATGCACACCACTGCGTTCCACAGTGTTCCTCACCTGTCGGTGCAGTCAGGAGCTGGCAGGGAACAGTTGGGTGTGCTGTGAGTTTCTCCACAACTAAGTTGCTGCCCATCGGAGTTCATCCAAGAAGCGGTGGAAGTTTCCTAGGCCGGGACCTCATAATTTGCATTCGCGTTTATTTATTCACAACCAGTTCTCCATTGGGAGGTTTCTATGGCAAAGCAACCAAGTACGTATGGAGGAATAAGCACAGATCCCACAGCTGCTCAGCTGAACCAGTCTGTTTCAAGCCATGCTTTATCTCCAGCTCCTGGAGTTGCCAACTGGCAGCCCGGCATCGCCAGTGATTAGCACAGAATTCCCTTGCAAGGGGCTGAACGTCTTATCTCCATCCTGCTGATTAGCACAGCTCAGACCAAAACCACGGCTTTCAGCAGGGCTGGAAACAGGCTGCACAGATCCTGCCTGTGGCTGGGCCAGGGACTGCAGGGAAGAGCTGCGTCGGTGGTGGGCTGCACGCTGGGGGTCTCGCCTCATTTTGGCGGGGTGCCACTGAAAAGCTGCGAAGATGCCTTGATGCAGAGCCTTGCAGAGGCAGTGCTCAGAGCCAAAGACCGAATGCTCAGCACCCCTGCTCCCTCTTTCTAGATACGCCACTGACTCACCAGGTGGCTCCAAGGCTTCATTTAAATGCTTTGTGCCCAAGTTTTCTTCTTGGCACAGAGTGCTGCTCTGCTTAGACTGTAAGAGTTTAAGCAGATCTTGCTGACATTTGAAATGCTTTTCATTTTTGCTGAAAGGTATTTTGGAAGGAAAAGAAGAAAAAATTAATACCATCTCTTCCACAGCAGGGGAGGAAACAGATACCATGCTGAGAAGGGAAAAACAAGTTGTGAGAAGAGAGTCAGGCAGTGACCTCTGGAAGCAGCATGGCCCTTCCCCCAGTAATGGGAATGGCCACTTGAGCAGCTCTGTTTTGCCTTTTGCAAAACAATCTCATGCTCCCCGAATACAGTCTTTGCCATAGAAATTACTCCACTTCACCAGATTCACTAGAAGGGCTAAAAAGTGGGTTTGGGTGACAACCGTGCAGGGGAGCACATGCTCCCTTCCCACCTTTGGTTGTGCTGGGGTCTGGCTACATTTGCATACCCTGTTCCCCACCCTGCTGGCCAAACATCATATTCTGGCTATTTCAGGGCCTTTTCTCTTCTACCTCCACTGGGATGGGGCAGGTAGCACCTGGCCCTAGCTATATTTGCTTTACCTTGTTGTATCTTCTGCTCTTTTTGGTCAGCAGGACAGAGTCTTTACAACACTTCTGTTTGCAAGTTAGCAACATGAAGGTTGTGAGGTCCTGCTCCAGCGGCAAAGCATCCAGTGACCCGAGTGCAAACAGGATTGGGTCCAGCATTTGCAGTGTCAGGTTGTAATACTCAGCACTCTAAACCCAGTTTTCTTCCTCAGGACTGGATCTATCTGGGGCTTTCAGCGGTTGATCAGAGACACCGATACCTTCCAGCGCCCTCACACTCTTGGTCCAAAGGGGATAAATCACTTGATAAATATCAACGATTTTCATCTTGCAATGTCTTGTAAAATCAGCAAGGAACATGAAAGATGTATCTATTTCACGTGGATTTCTGTGGCTTAGTGTATGAGAGTTGCTTATATGCGTTGAGACTCCCAGAGAGAATCAGCAGAGGAGGGCAAAGTTACCACTGTTAATTTAGGAGGGCCAGGATTTATATGGGGGTTTTAATATGCCTTTAAAGTTAAAGTGTCTTTAACTTTTAACTCTTTAAAAGACATATCTGCTCTCTGAATTCCTGTGGGACAGACAATTGAGAGGACTTGACTTATCAGCTAAAGTCTGATCAGTTTATTGGTATTAGCACCTTGCAACGCAAAGGGCGGCAGCCTACCACAGACGAACGTCCACATTTCACTTTCCTTAGAGGAATGAACCACTCTCACCAATGTGAATGGTACCTGCTGATCCTCTCCCACACTGCGCAGGCACTGCATAAGGACTCCTGGTCCATATTCTTGCAGTGTCTGGGCTGCTGGCTCGATTTGGGAACGACCCAGTCACTGAGACTCCGTAGTGCTTCACACGCATTTCCAAGAGAACTGTTTATTATGTTTACATAGTGCATGAGCAATGTGGAAAACACTAGAAATATTGCATCAGTGCAGTTTGGTTTTTGGACAGCATTGGAAATGGCAATGCAGCTGCTCACACCATGTCTGTATTACGAGGTACGCAATATGCCACGAGGAGCCGAAGCTTTGCGCTTTACTTTGGGAAGTGCCCACCTCTGGCACGTTCACTGCTTGCTCCTCTAGTGCCACAGTTAGGCGTTTAGCTGTCTGCTTTTCCTCCATTTCACTTGGAACTTGTAATTTTAGTACAAAAGCACAGTTTTTGAAACCAATCCTGCTAATCCACAAGACTGTTCCCCCTCCCTCTCCTCCCCCCTCCTCCCATTCCATCCCATCCCAACTCATCCCATCCCCCATGCTCCCACCAACACATACCTCCTTCCCCTCCCTCTCACCCCGGTCACACAGCAAATATCCTGATGCTGCAGTTCCAAGCCATGTGTCCGCCCCAGCCTATGCGATCCAATGGTCTCTGACCAAGTCCCTTTGTTCAGACGTTAATACAAAACACACAATAGGAAAAAAACAAAACAAAAGGAGCCAGACACAAGAGGGAGACACACTGCCGGGCTCCAGCTCTGGCCTCTGAGCCCTTCAACTAAGCTCCACAGCAGCTAGGCTCTTGGGGTACCTCCTTTCACACTCAAGGCTGCAGGTCCCAAGGTTTCCAAGGTGCATAGGAAAAGGAAGAAAGGAAGTAAACTACAAGCCTGTTTCTGTTTTAGGTTCCCCCCCATCCCTTTCCCTCAACCCAATGGCTGCTGGAGGATATTCTTGACTCCGACAGGTCTTTTCCCGTCTTCCAGTGAGACCCTGCCTGGGGACCAGGTTCACTGTAAGTCACTGGTTCCTCTCTGGAACGTGGGCGATGGGTTTGGCAGTGAGGGGAGGGAGCGGAGCACGTCGTGGGGGGACAACAGGCTTTCGTCTCACAGCAAGTGGGGGGAGATGTCAGGGAAGGCGAGAGAAAAGAGCCAAAGGAAGCCGGTAAAGCTGGCCCTCTGCTTGACGTTTGTACTCAAGACTTCTCCTTGGGGCAGCTTCGGTGTGCCAGCGCCGGCCTGTTGTCCAGTCACCTCTCACAGCCCCGCTGAGAAAAAGCACGTGGCGGGGTGCTTCCTGCTGCTTCATCCTCTGGCTGGCTGCCCTCGTGCCCGCTGGAGATCTCCGAGTCGCAGTCGAGCGCCTCATAAATGGTAGGCAGCGTGGTCTGCTGGCTGAGGCGCTTGCGCAGGCCCACGAGCAATGGCTGCGGCATGGAGGAGACGTCCACGTTGTTGCCGAGGTCAACCCAGGCCAGGCAAGGGAACTTGTTCATGTCCTTCATGGTGTCAGTCAGCTCCTTCATGGTTGCCCGTGTCAGTCGGTTGCCATTGAGGGAAAGGTGAGTGAGCTTGGGTAGTGCCCAGAGGAAGGGCAGCAGCAGGCGCACCATGTCATCATTCAGCTCGGTGAAGCTCAGGTCCACGGAGGTGAGGTGGTCCCCGTTGTTCTGCAGGTAGTAGGCCATGCGGTGGACATCCCGCATGGTCAGGGGGATCCCTGACAAATCCATGGAGTCCTGGCTCACCTTCTTCTGCAGGCTGGTCTTCAGGCTAATGACGGAAAGGGGGAGAGAGAGAGATCATTAAGGGGAACGCTCTCATCCATCTCTCACCCAAGTGAGAAAGTACTTGCGACAGGGGAGAACTTATTAAGAACACGGGCTAGAACGTTAAGCAAAGGGTTAATGGAGCTCACTGGGGAAACGAGCACAAGGTTTGCACCATGCCTCGGGGCAGACCATGTCCTGGGGCTTTCCTGTATGTTCTCATCACTTACACATAAACTTTGCCAGAACTGGCTAAACATGGGATGCTAAAGTGTCTTCCACTAGCACATTCCAAAGGGTTTGTCTGTATGTGCGTGTACAGACACTCATGCAGAGAAAGCAAAAACAACCAAGGCAAGCAAACTTTCCAAGTGCCCGGGTTTGCACTGTGTGTGCCACCTCTCCAGGTGAATGCCAAGGTCTGTTGCAAACAGACTGCGCCGCAGGGCTACCGCAGAGGACAGCAGCGTTAAAAGGCTGAGAAATGGGTATTTGATCAGGAAAACAATCTATAGGCAAACTGCACTCCAGGAGTGGATTTACTGCATGTCCCTTTAAAAGCCTTCCCAAGCAGCACTTAGTCAGTAAGCAGCACCAGTGGCAGCCTATTTGGGTCTCTGTGGTCAGCAGATCATCTGGGATCTGCTGCAGCTGTGAGGAGGCGGGGAGGGCATAAGGGTGCTAAAAGAAATCTAGAGAGATGGTTTCAGCCATTTCTTTTGCTGTCTGCCTGGCAAGCGGAGTGAGGAGGAGGTAGGCAAGCTGTACAGCAGGTAAAGCTGTGCTATGGGACTGTTGGGTACGCGAAGGGAGTGGGATGTGGAGTTTTACGATGGACTGCGGGTTTGTGAGAGTGCTGTGAGAAGTGAGAGCTGTGGGCCTAGAGAAGCCGGTGGGATGTTTTAAGATTTGAGTAGAAATATGTGTTGGTGTAACATATGAGAACCTAATCCTGTAGTGTAAATATTAGTCTCGCTGTCCTTTCAGGCACATCTAGCTTTAATGATATGGGAGCCCTAGTAGGACCCCCACTAGTGTCATTAATCGTGTGCTCAGTGGGTCTGTAAGTGCCTTGTTGAGCTTGGGAGGAGCAGGGTGGGTTAAGAATTAACCACCAATTTGAAGGTCCCCACTCTTCCTATCTGGCTCTCTGTAGCATCCTGCACACCTGTGGCACAGCCAGTCCCTGAGAGCAATGGGTACATGGGGACATGCAATTTCCTCGGAGGAGGCTGCAGCACCGCAGGAGCTCCCGTGGCAGGTGAGAATGTCCCCACGAGCCCTAGTGTTGCCAGGCCCTTCTGCAGTTGTGGAGAGGATGTGACGCTGCCTCTATGGCTTTGCTTTATGTATGCAGTTCATGGCATCCTGGAAATTTCGGTCCTTAATAATCCCCTATGAGCATGTGATAACACAAGTGCATAAATGCGCATCGGTGCAGGCAACAGCCCTTCGTGGACACGTTCAACACTGGCAAACCTGTAGCTGCGCTTCCTTGTAGGAGCGTGAGGTGGAAAGACCTCGTGGCCTGCCCTGTCAATTCTCAAGCCCACGAATTCCTGCTCTGGGTTTAGCAGCGCTTTGTTCAGGCTGCTTCTCTGTGTCCCTGTGCTTCCCATGGGAATTCACTGTGCAAGGCTGAGGCTGCATCTGCAAATATGCATTTGAGCTAATGAGCTCTCATGGTACAGAGGTAATAACAGTATGGAATAACTTATATTCAGACCTAAAGGTTTAAAAGAGCCTTATGTATTACTTACTAAATGTTTACACTTCATATGACCCAGAGTACTCCTCAGTGGATCACGGGAAGGGGCAAGGGGAGCGGCGCTTGTCTGTACTGTCAAAACAGCAGAGACCGATGTACTGATGAATTATAATTGGTCTGAAAGCACACAAGTGAGTTCTCCAAAGGGCCTTCACTTGAAGATGGTACTTTATATCTCTCCAATATCAGGGCCCCACAAACAGGATTGTGAAGAATTAATCAACCACATTGCTTCTAGCAGTGGTGCAGCTCTCTCAGCTGCTGCAGTAGCAGTAGGAGTTGTGAACTGTGCATGCTGCAGTCTGGATGGCACTGGGCTAGCCTCCCTTTTCCTGCTAATCCAAGGGATGCGTGGTATCAGCCCAGGCTGCCTGGGAGCTGTATTTCTTCAACTCTCCTGGAAAAACAACGTGTGCCTTTTTTTTTTCTTTATAGTTTGTCACCAACCACTGGCAGTGGTGTAACACAATCTACCACAAAAAAGGGTTCAACTTGTATAAAATCTATAAGGGACTGGCCTCAAAGCTGGAAGAGTTTTAGGTCTCCCCTAGCACAGCGTTACCCCCTAAGCTGTGCTGGATCTTTTATCTGGGTGTTTGATACGGAGTACTTGTTGTTCTAGCAAAACTAAGCAGCAAATGCACAGTGGAGGCGTGCATTCATATTGGTCAGATTAAGCAGGGAGAAATGAATCCGGAGTGTAAACCTGACTGCATAAGGGAAATAGTCCCCTATATCCAGCAGGGGCGGGTACAAGAGATGAGACAGAAGCCTCCTCTGGCATGAGACTCTGTTGGGGGTGTGGGGTAATACAGGATAAGCAAATCTGTAATTACTTCAGTGCGTGTTTTGCGTGAACGCAGCCTGTGGCTCCTGGAAATTTTCATCCCCAGTGCTGTCAACCCATGGCAGATCCCGGGGGGGGGGGGATAGGGTGTCGGCACAGAAAGGAGACAAACATGGGGACACCCCAGCCCAAGCCTTGCCTGAGTCTGTGCAAAGCCTCCTCTGACCTTCCTATTGTAAAGCTACAAGGAACAAGCCCTAGCGCTCCCCCCAGTTGCTACGGGGATGGGACCCAGTAGGGAGTGGGGACCACTGGAGGGCACGTCTGAGCCAGCACCGCTCCCTCTGCCGGGCCTCAGCATTCAGGTGCCGGTGTTCCTGCTGCGTCTGCAACAGCAGCTTTCTTAACGGGGGACAAGTTTGAGTGGCTCTTGGGGTCCCCCTCGGAGTGACTTGGCTCTGAGTGCAGACAGCGATAAGTGAGGGGAACCGTCAGAAGGACAGAAGCAACGCGCTGGTCTGTCTCTGCCCGTCAAGCCTCCCCTCCTGTTGACTGCTATGCGGGGACTGCAGTAATAACTCATGGATCGTGCTCTGAGCAGAGCAGGTACCTTCTGCTGCTCTCCCCAGCAACAAGCCAATACCCCAAGGAGGCTTTAATCAAGCAGACAAATTATCTTCCCGTAATTGATTCTCCAGACTGGACTGCTCCTGGCTGAACGTGCTTAAACCCTCCTGCCTCCCGTCCTGTGCCAGAGCCCTCCCTCCCTCCTTCGCTGGCTTGTTTTTCTTTCCTTTCCTGTGTTTTTTGCTGCTTCCTTTTGCCCTCGTTGCTGTACCTGCCAGGGTGACTCTGGGCCTCCTGTCTCAGCACTGGGGGCTCCTCCTGTGTTTAAGTTGTTCTCTTGCCTATAAAAATGCCTTTTGTAGGGATGTGTCTGTAGAAGCCTCGCCCTGGCGGACATAGCCCCTAATGCTGCAGCCAGGCTCTCAGCTCTCTGGTAAGTGCTGAAGCATGAGATCTGACGCCCCATGCATGCTGTGAACCCTGGCAGCTCTCCTCCTTGGTGTTTCTGTGCAGCTCCAAGAGGTGCAGCTAAATACCATCTCTAGGGCAGGGTGCAGAATAGCTGCCCACTTCTTCTCCTCTATTGCTTTAGAGGTAAATATATCTCCTGTCAGAAAAGGGACAGGGAGACGTGGGTAGATTCTTTACTCTGAATTATCTGACGCTTGGTGTTTTTTGGGGGGCTCTGCTAAGCTCTATTTCTCTTGTGGGGCGGGGGGGGGGGGGGCACGATACACAGGACACCAAGCTCTCAGACACTTGTGCAGCAGATGAGAAAATGACAGGTTTATTTCCAGGGAAACAGGTCATCTATTATCCCCTAATTTCTGCAAGTAAAATAAGCTTAAAGATTGCTTCAGCTGCAGAAGCTTTTTTTCTTTGTGTGAGACAAAACAGCTACTTAGCGACGTGGCTCTTGATGCCCATGGGGCTTGTGGGCAGAGGACTGCAAAGCACTGGAGGCTGGATTAACCTAATGCTACCGCAACTGGTGCTGTGTGCAGATTTATAATTGTGGGGATTTGCATCTAACAAGGATCTGGACGCTGGATGCAGAGAAGCAGACTGTGTTTGTATTATCTGCAGCAAGCCTAGAGAGGAAACAAACCCCCACTCCCTCAGATGCTAGAGGAACGGTTGCAAGTGAGAAATTCTGTGAAACTTTGAGCAAGAAGCAAGGGCAATCAGCAGCCTGTCCCTGCACTGCCTGCCTGGACCTAGATGCAGCATCCAGTGAGGAACGGTGCCTGCCCGCCCTCCTGTGTATAAGGGATCAGCACCCTGCTTGCAACCCTAGTCCAGCCCTCCTGAGGGATGACAGCTCTTCTAGGTCCATCTCCTTGTTTCCCAAGTGAAACAAGTTGTTCCTTGCATCGTTCCCAACGCCCTCCTTGGGGTCTGCCCTTTTTCCCAGTTACCCTTCCCTAGGTACCAGCTCTACTCTTCAGTGGGCCAGAAGTCCCCAGGCTGCACCATGAGCCTGGCTATGTGAGATCCACCAAGGATCAGTCCAGACAGCGTAAGGGTCTGAGGGACCTGCAGGTGTCAGAAGGCGGCTTTCTATCTCTCAATCAGAAATGTGGGCCAGGAAAGGGATGAGACCATCTCGCACCTCCCTTGGCTTTTTTCTGGGGTAAAAATCTTCCTCTCCCCACATAAAGCTCTGTCGCTGTTCCTGCCTCCTCAGAACTCAGCTAATGTAAGCAAATTCAGAGCTGTCTTGAGATGAAACAATTAGACCTGAAATTAATTGCTAGTTGTTTGTCTCCAGGACCTGTCCCAAGGAGCCTAACCCTTAGGCCCTCTTCTAGGTGCTTCTTTGAGTCCATGAAGCTGAGGGCTCAGCACACTTTTTTATTAGCACTGAATCCCTTCAGCTTCTTGCTCATCAGCTGAATTCTTTGGTGGCTGCAGGGAAGGGGTGTAAAGGCTCATGATAGTTGCTCTGATGGGGCTTGCAGCAGCCACAGAGGTGATTGACCTCTTGTTAGCTTTGTAGGGTTTGGAGGAGCTTGTTCAGCCCCAAAATGTTTAGGTTTGTGGAGTCCCAGCCTCATCTCCTTGTGTCCATGCTATGGAGAGAGGCTGGGAGGAGACAGCAAGAGTCAGACAGGATTTCAGTAATAAGGGATGCCCACTACTCCCTGCCTGTCTCTGGGGAATTACCAGCTTTCTCCCCCTCTCCCTCTTGTTTTTACATTTAATTTGCCTCCAAATGTAAAATTTTCCTGATGCCAGAGACTCTCATCGCTGTGCATCCCCCCCTTCATTAACAGGCCCTGCCAGTAGTGGCTAATTAGCCATGAGTCGGGTATCTCTTGGCTGCTCTTCCTTTCACAGAACCTCTCTGCTTTGAGCAGCGATTTACGGGATGGACTCCAGGCTTTTTAATTGCCTGCTTAGCATAATCTCCTTGCTTTGCTTCCCTGTGGTACAGGGTGCTGCTGTGCAGGGCTGGCTTTAGCTGCCTCTAGTGAGACATGGAAAGAGAAGCCTCAAAAGCACTGACCTAGACTAAGCCAAGCCTGAGCTGTTCTGAGGCTGGGCCCAGCACTGCTGTAAAGATTGAGGCAGTGCACAAACAGGCCACTTCCATGAGAATTCCCTTAGTCGCATCTCCATCCTTGCACCCAAGCTCTTTTGATCAACTGTGAAGACATCCTTCACTGTGGAGAGAAGGGAGAGCAAAAGTAGCCTTTCTCCTACCACCCTCCCTTTGCAGCTGGGGTGGGACGTGGATATCTATAGGTGATGATGCAGCTGAGTGTCTCTCCTCCTCCTGGCTCTGCTGTCATCTTCCCTCTGTCCTTGAAGGTGTGTTCAAGAGAGCTGTGAACCCTTGGCCTTCCTCCTGCTGCCGCTTGATCCATCCAAGACCTCTGGCTGTTTCCCCTCGTTATTTAGGTCTGTCCTAGCAAAGCAGGGAATAATGCCGCCTCCTCGCTGTAAATGTCACGTATCGGCCTATGTTCTTGTCAGAGCTTCAACTGCGTAAGAGTCATGAAGGCACAAGGTCCCTGCTGATTCCTTTTAACTACCATTTGACACCCAGCCTCCATTATTTCACTCATTGTCTGTCTCTCTATCAAAGTGTCCTGCTTCTCCTGCCTGTCAGTCTTGGACTTTTTCTTCTGATCTGTGACAGAGCAGTGTCAACTTGCTGGATGACCCCTTCCACCATCTCTAACAGCCTTTGCAGATGTACGTGCCTCTTGATGCTGCTGGGAACCCTGATCATGGGTAGTGTTTGGGCTTCCCCGCCCTGGAAGATGAGGGCAGGGGACAGTTCCTGCCTCTCCCCACAATTTATTCACCAGTTCATGTCTGTCCAGCTGACATCTCTGAGCAGCAGCTTCTTGAAAACATTGTGTGGGGCAGTTCCTGCACTCCCATATGACTATTACCATATGGCTTTAGTTAACCGACTGGTATTCTCTGACTTGGCTTCCTATTTCTAAAGCAGGAATGATGGTGCCTATTTACCCTGTTGCATAAGGATGACACGAAGCTGTAGTTAATATTCACCTCATGCTGTGTGAAGTCTAGGATCTAATCTGCCAGAACTGTCATCCGCAGCCTTAAGTGATGTTTTCAAGAAAATAAAAAAAATCCAAAGCCCTTTAGAGCTGTTTCCTTGCAGTCTTCTAGACACAAGTGTTTTCATTGCATTTTAAAAGTGCACCTAATGCTGCAACATCTGAGCAATGCACATCAATAACTGAGAAACAGAGCAATGAGCCTGGAAGGGATACTGTATTCTTCACACAGCTTTGGATTGGCCAAGTTGAAATTTACTCAGATGAGTAAAGTAAAACTGTGGTGAGACTTGTGAAAAGGAAAGCCCAGGTGCATGCAGTTTGGGAGTTAACTCTGTGCACACAACTGCCTTTGCTCTTCCATAACCAGTTACTGTGTGAAAAATCTGGGGTTCTTTCTGTGCCAGGAGCACCCTGCTTGTGAAGATCATTCTGTGTTTACTGCCTGCATGTTTTGTGGATTCAGGTTTGACCCGTTGCACTCAAGAAAGGAAGTAGTTACACTGAAGTAGCCAGCTCTGGGGATGAAGCAACTGGAAGATACACAAGCTTCCCTGACATGGCTTTGCCAGGACAGCTCGGTTGTAATTCACAGCTTCTTCATTGCAGTACGAGGCTGTGATCCAGCTCTCCAGACAAAGCCTTCACCTGGTACCTTTCTGCCTCTCCGCTCTGAACTGCAGTCCAGTGTGGCTTTGCCCTCAAAAAGTAATACACCCCTTAGATTCAGGGATGCAGATGGTGGCACTCGCACTAGAACATGTAGTTCTCCTGCAATGCTGAATTAAGGAAGCCTCAAGAGTTCTGAAAACAAGAATTAATAACATCCCAAAATTGTGCATCTGTCAAAATATGACAGAAGTGGTGCTGATAGCCTAAAAAGCCTGTATCTGCAGAGAGGAGCATTTCTTAATCCACTACTCTTTACACTATAAATGTCAATTTAATGACAAAGCAAAGCTGGAGTTATACAACACTCCAGAATGTATTCTGCTCATTAAGTGTAAGTGATCTATACAACTGTAAAATGGTGCTAAAACTGAATTCCCATTAGGATAGAAGGGACTGACAATTGTGCAGTAAAGTCATGCTGGTCCCTGCTGTGGAAATCTTATCCTCCAGCTTTTTAATTTTAACCCCTCCCCGCCCGCCCTCCCGAATTTTAATTTTAAAATTCCCCAAGAGCTCAACTTCCCTGTTTGGTTAGGCAGCCAACCCAAGCAAGGTCAGCTGCTGACTGGTAACTGCAGACCTGAGACAGGATTTTGCAGGAAGGGAGAATTGAACCCCTTGCTTTCAGTATGGCAAACCTCTCTGAGTATCACCTGGGGCAGCTGAAATAGTCTCTTTGGCTGACTGCACAGCTGGGACCACTGCTAATCCTTCATTGTACAAGGCAGGCAACCACTGTCAAGAACCCGCTAGCATGGATGAAGAGGGCAAACTGCCTCCCAGCATCACCTCTGACAGTTTAATCAAGTAGAGAAACCAGACACAGCCTGGGCTGGATCTCCGACTTGCTTCAGCTGCTGTTGCATGGAGTCCGCTGTACCGCAATAAGCTTTCTCCTTCCACGTTTCTGTATGGACTCTGATTCTGGCCTGGGGCACTCGGCTGATAATAGTGGCCTGACTTCTCTTCCAGACTCAGGGCCAGGTGCCATATTACAGTCACTTCTGTCGGTAGCTCTTTAGAGGAATAGCTAAACAGGATAAACAGCAGCCCACTGTGTCCTATGCAAGGCACATTGCATCTTTGCTGCAGTCATATATAGCCCTAGGTTGAATATATCAGTGTTTAAGGTGGTAGTGGAAGCAGGTGGGACCTCTGGCTTTAGTGGGCAGCAGGTTTGTGGTTAAGGAGGTCTAGAGGAACATACCTCTGTGTGTCTGCAGCTTCTCACGTTTGATGCTTTGCTAACTTAGTCTATTTGTGAATATTTAGTATCTGGTTGGGCTCTATAGCATGAATAGCATAAGACTATTCCTGCTTGGTGGAAATATGATTGGCTCTTAATAGAGTTTACAGTTCCAGCTGTCCTGGCTGTGTATCAAAACAGGAGTGCTTGAAGAAATGTATCTTATTCTTTCTGCTTTATCAGTTAATGGGTGGCTCAGGTTTGTACTTGCTGGATGTTTTAGGTCCCACTGAGAGTAGATGGGGATGTACCTACACTTAGTTTGTTTCTGACCTGCTGGTTTGCTGTCTGGCAGTAGGGAGGAATGCCTGATGCGTGATCCGGCTCCAGTATTGCAGGTCCTTTCCATCTCCCATACCACATCTCCTTAACAGCCCAAACGTTAATTAAAACCTGGCAGATGCTCTAAGCTCTCTGTGTGGCTGAGCTTGTTAATTATCTCCTGGACCCATCTGACATGCTGCAAGAAAGTGGAAATTGCATTTCAGAAGAGAACGAGGGGGTCCTGCATCAGCTCTGTGAAAGCCAGAACCCAAAGCCCAGGAGACTGCAAAAGCGAGAGGAGAATTCAGTTCCTGAATGTGGTCTCCACACACTGATTCCTCCCTGCTGTCCCAAATCCCCACTAGGTTTTACAAATGCCTTCAAAATATTGCTGTTACACCCATGCTTTTTATGGGACCTTGAAGGCAGGAAGGGTACAAGCCAAGGGTGCGGGTTCAGAGACAAAGATTATAGTAAAATACTCCCACTAGCAGACAGAGGGAAGTGGAGAATTCAGATCAGGTAAAAACAGCCTGGCTGGACAAAATTAGGCCTTGATCTCTCCAAATGAAGCAGCTATTTCTTGCCTCCCTGCTACTGGCAATTTTCTTGCAGCGGCCTCAGATGCCAACTCTGCAGGCGCCTTTTGCCGCAAACTGCAAACCAGTTCCTCTCCAGTCTTAAGAGAGGAAGCTCTGCTGTTTAATATTTAATCAAAAGTATTTTGTGCATTATGTAACACCTTATAGCTGGGCCTGGCTGCCAGGCAGGGCCACCCATTTGAGACCTATATTTCCCTCCACCGCACATTGTCTTGCTGCCCTCTCCCTGCTTGCGCTCACAGATGCTCTGTACCTGGCCGATACTTTGGGCCTGACCCCTGTGGGGGGGATTTGGGCTCACGGGGCCCAGAGTTCTTCTCCGGCCACAGACCTGCTCTCTGTAAGTGATGACTTTGCAGCAGGCAGTTCTCTCTTCTCCCTGGGCTGGGCAGTCAGAGGGAACACCTCCAGTTTGACTCTCTAGTCTGGAGTCCAACTGAAGAAGAGGTTTGTTCCGCCTGCAAACAGGAGTGTGGGGGTAGAGGGTTGAGTTAGGCAGCAGCAGGGAGGGATTTTTCACTTGGAAAACCGGAGGGAGGCTGGGTTTCAGCAAAAGGGAGCTTGGAAAGAAATGGAGACAGCCACCCTCTATAGAGCTCTCCCTGTCTCCAGCACTTCTTATCTTTAAGCCTCTCTACCTTGGGAGAGGACAGGGATGAGGGCAGACCTGCTCTCTACATCCTACGTCTCCAGTGTTCTGCAGGATCCCACAGGGAAAATGTCATCTAACTGACTGGGTCTGGAAAAGGACTCGCTCAGCTCTGGTCTCTTGGTCTGTGCTGTGGTTCCCACCTGCAAACTGGTCCCTAGCAGTCCTGCCCTGTGAGATGCTGAGGATGAGAGCATTGAAACTCACAGAGTGCTCAGATTTGGTGGCAAAGTGGGGCTACAGGTACGAGAGACAGATGGCCTGGAAATCTTGGTATTAGGGATTTTATTCCTTAAGATGCACTGGGGATCTGCCTGTTAGAACGAAAGGTACAATGGAAATGTGAATTCCCATGGGGGATTTTAAGTTGCTGGCACATGCATCAGAGACTCTGAAAGTCTCGAGAAAGCCCAAGGCCATCCTCAGAGTGCTGCCAATTTTGCATTTTTTTTATCCAATCCTGCATTTATTCCTGTGAAGCTAATGGGGCTGACATGAGCTCTCAGTTGCTTCTCTGTCTTTTCTTCAGCAGTGGTGATCTGTGTCATAGGAACAAGCTTTGCTCAAGGAAAATGAGGAGAAAGGGGTGGATTTACAAGAAGCAGGGATTGCTCTTTATCTGGTTAGAAAAGCCAACAAGTGTCAAGGAGACAACAAGTGTGGGTGTCTGAATATGTTTGTAGTAGTGGAAAGCAGCTGCCATCCAGTAGCTGTCAGTGGCCAACGGGCTTTGAGTTGGGACCGCTGTGCGTGAGGCTCTGCACCATCTCAGGTCCCTCTCCTGGTTCTGGCAGAGAAGTGGGAGGTAAGTAAGGACAGTCACCTCTCTCCCAGCCATCCCAAAGTGGTTCCTACTGAATGGAGTGATCTGCTTGTGGTAGTGCCTCGTAATGGGAGACCTTCCCCACAGGCAGAGAAGTTATACTGGGATAGACAAGGACAAAGTGGGATGCAGAGCTGGGGGCCAGCTCAGCTTGGCACGTGGGTGTGTGTATCTGTAAGGCTGCCAGCTTTGGCCATGCTTCTAGGGCCAAACACCTTACAAGCCCTGCCGGGAGGGTTGTCTGCAGTGTGCAATCAGTGGGATTGATTTCAATGCACTTGGGAGAGGTTGAGGAACTGTAAGCCTACATAAAAAGGAGTAAATAGCAAACCAGATCAAGGAGAGAGGTGTTGGTACTGACCCTGTGCCATTTGGCTAGAGGTTTTCTAAGAGACTGAGCAGTGGCTGCCACGCAGGTTTTGAGTCCTGCTTCTCTCCGAGAAGGGCAGTAGCGGCAGACCGGGATGGAGCTTGGCTGCACCACAGTTTCTCCTGGCAGATCCCCCTCTGTGCCCATCCACACCGTCCCTGCCAGGCTGCTTACCACACTTGGGACTTCCTCCGGGGCATGCCGTGCCGGTGCCATTTCGAGTGGGGGGTTAGGTGGTAAATCAGCTGCCTGCAGATCCTGTCTGAGGATTTCCAGGGGTCATATTCCTGAAAGCAAAGGGACAGCTTAGACTCTGCCTGTGCCACAGCAGAACAGGAGGTCAGGGGGAGGACAGAAGAAGATGGGAAAGGAACAGAGGTGGTAGTGGAACAGGGGCATGTATATAAGGGAGGCGATGAAGAGAAGAGAGGATGAAAGAGGAATGGTGAGAAGGCCTGAGGTGCCTCTGCCACGTGCTATCTCCTCCTGGGGTGGAGGAGGAGCAGTAGAAGCTCTGCACTGCCAGAAAGGACCCCGGGCCAGCCAGCATGTTCCTGCCCAGAGTGGGGTGACAATTTTACACCCTACCCGGGAGCAAGTGGAGCTCAGAAGAGGGGGTTATTTTCTAGAGCAGTGGCAGGGGGTCTGACTCTAGGCCAGGCAACACCCAGGAAGACAGGGTGGCTGACGGTGCCAGAAGGGCTCTGTGCGGGGACCCCCTACACCCTTTTCTTCAAGAGATCTCCACTTTCAAAAATGCCCAGTGTAGGGTCCGCATGAGTGCCTGAGCTCGTCACTGCTGTATCCTCAGCAGCACCCATCCCCAGCTGTGCAGACAAGCTGCCAACTCATTGTGTTACAGGACTGCTAAATCTCTATCAATTACCATGTCGCCGTGCTTCCCAAACTCTAACTGCATACTGTCTTTGGACTGACTATCTGTTACCCTGTTGTGGAAAGTTCAGCAGTCAGCACCCTTGCCCCATCCCTGAGATGCTTCTTGCTGGGAGAGATGTGCCCTGTGACATCCCTGCTCCTCCTGCAGCACCACCCCAACTCTGTTCCCTCCCGTGCTCCAGCTAGGAGGTGCTGGGACAGGGAACCTGAGAGTTCCCCATGCTACATCTCACTTCATTCCGGTCCATTCTGCTCCTGGAGGTTTGAGTTTGGGAGCTTCCCAATGCCAGCAGTTCCCTTCAGCCCCTGCAGTAACTCATGAGGAAAAGATCGCGCCAAGATGGTCGCTACCTTCCTGGGTTTATTTTTGCATGCGTTCTCTATCGCCATGACTTTGAACGGCACCCTTCTTCCTCTGGTGAAGCAGAATGGCAAATGGCAGCTGCTGAACGCTGGGATTTCTGCCCCCTCTATCATATTTTCCAAATGCTGACAGACACCTGCATTCCCATTCCTCAGCCTTCCAGCCGTGGTGCAACATGTGCATTTAGGGATTTGATAGGTAAACACATAGTAAAGCTGTCAGGGAATATGCTAATTTATTCCTTATTGCAAGCGGTTAAACTGCTGTACTGTGGGCCAACAGCTGCACTGTGACTTTCCTAAGCAGCCACCGAATCAGCTGAACTCCCCAGGGACGCGCTGCCAGCGCGTGGCTGTTCTGCTGTGCCAAGTGGCGAGGGATCCCAGCCTCAGTGCTCAGCTGAGCACCCCCTGATCCCTGTCCCAGCTCCCCCAGGAGCCCCACAGGGACTGGCCTGTGTCCTCGGGTTAGGTGCCTTGTTCTAGACTACTACCGTGCTGGCAAGGCTGTAAACTGGCACCCTGCTCTCACCTACAACAGCAAACCTTTCCAACTGGGTGCACGTGCACACCAGGCTTCGGCGCGGGAGCTGGCACAATGCTCTGCAAGTGTTTGTTGGCT
The DNA here is from genome assembly GCF_026419915.1 of Harpia harpyja. NCBI lineage: Eukaryota > Metazoa > Chordata > Aves > Accipitriformes > Accipitridae > Harpia > Harpia harpyja. Next base: position 41,946,637 of record NC_068948.1, on the reverse strand, counting down.
CACAACCTAGAATTACCCTCCCGTTCCTTCCCGTGTCCTCGCTGATTTAATTTCCACTGACAGACTGGGAATTGCACTCAGCCTGCTTGCCTGTAATGCAGTTACACCCACCAGATGCTCAGCCAGGGTCAGAGAGGGGACGTGGTCTGCCGATGTTTGTGCCGGGAAGGGTGCTGGTGCTGTAGGGTACTGAGTCTCTCCAACCCCTTAATTAAACTCCTGTTGGCTTTGAGGGGCAGCTCAGGTACTCAACATCTTCCTTAGGAATGGGGAAAATCTTATCTATGTAATGGTACATGTGTCAGTGCAGATAAGCAGTGCATCTATAAGACATAGAAAATGAGGGTGGGGTGGTATATGCAAGTATATAAAAATTGTAGTGTGTTATCTGCTAGGCACCTGGGTACTGGAGTAGGGTAGTGTCCCTCATGCTGCCTCCCCTGAAGGGCACTGCACAGCATGAGGTTGGAGATGGTCAAGTAGAACAGCTGGAGACAACGTCATGTGAAGTATGGTTAAGAGGTACTACTGCTGCAACCCACCCACTTGTAGACGCTTATAAAATTTGCACAAAAATTACACTTGAAAAGAAGATTATTTTTTTTCAGGCTGCATTGCAGCCCAATGATGATGATTAAACTTTGGCTCAATGTAGTTTGTCTATTGAGACCTGACTTGTTAATTGTTATCAGAGAGCCTCAGGAGATGGCAGAACAAGGTTAGAAATGCCACTAATCTACACCAGGCATTCAATGTAGTCCCTAGGGCACTGCTGTTTGCTCTGAGCTGTGTGTACTTAATATCTCTCTTTGAATAAAGAAATTCACTCTACTGCTCTTCTTATAAAGCAAACGTGACACTTGCCAAGCCTGATGAGCAAATGGATGTATTGCGAATCCAAGTGTTTGTGGTGGCAAAGGGTAACAGAAGTAGATGCTGGTGTTGCAGTGGGTCTGTGGTATCTGTGATGTTTGTCTGCACTCAGCCTTGCCTTTCTTTGTCTCTGCTCTCCTCGTTCTCTGAAGGAAAGTGCCAGAGCAGTGCAGGGATACCGTGCACATAATGCATTTGCTCCTTGAACCCTGAGTTGCAATGCATTCCTACAACACCGTTCTTTACTCGCAGATCCGGGAGGCTATAGGGGGGATGTAATGCTGGATTAGGGTGGTTACATATGGCAAAGGGCCCGGGAAGAGAGAGGTGGTTCTCCTCCTGCAGAGGCACCAGCCTGGGCAGAGGTACAGAGATCTGGTTTCCCCTCTGCAGCCCCATGAGCCCCCCATAAGCTAGCTGCTTTAAACCTCTGGGGCATAGCAGTGAATACGGCACCACAATCCGCCCCATATATTTTTATCTGGCCTGTACCCTGTCATCAAGTTTACTATTGGCACAAAAAGTAAATTCCTGATTTCTGTGCGCATAACCGCCCCCTCCTTCATTTGCATTCATGTTCTGAGGTAGTCTTAACTGATTTCTACAGAAATATGCACAATAATCTCTCTGCTACCACTCTAAGGGCGTACACTGGCTGGTTCTGGAGGATTGCTGAGCACCACCCAGCACCAGCCACCCCCTTAGGGCTCTCTTTGCATCAGTGCTACATTGCAAAGTATTCGACAAGCTGAGGGAAGGGTTCACCTTTTTGGGACACTGCAGATCTCTAGCAAGGCTCATCAGCAAGTCATGGGAGATGGGATCCACCAAGTTGAGGAAAGTCGCATTTTTGTAGAGCACTTCATTGAGGAATGTTCCTTCCAGTCCCAGGTCCTACAAGAGAAAGAGTCAGTCAGATCCACGGGATTCCTTGGAGCTATAACCGTGACATGTTTTGAAACCAGAAAGCAAATCCGATGAGGTGCCAGCTGGTTTGCTCAATACAGGAAACTATCCAACAAAGGTGAAGCAGCTGTGTCTAACCCAGCATTACCGTGACGAGGGATGTGGACAGCCAGAGAGCTGAATGAGCTGCAGTGTTAAGTTGAGCTAGTCAGCCTAGGGACTGAGCACCTTGTTTCCACCTACCACAGGAAGGTGAGAGTGGTATCATTTCCAGACTGGCTGGAGCCCAGAGAGAATTAGGTCTAGAGAAACTCACAGTTTTGTCAGCCTGTGTGGGTGAATCTGCTGAAGAAGCTGAACAGGAAGGCTGGCTCTAAACCTGCTTCTCCAATCTCAGCTTTTCTGGAAGAATCAAACCTGTCTCAGGTATTTAGATACTGCCATACAACCTGGTGGTGGCTGGCTGAGCCAAAGTCCTGCCCATCAGTATGAGTTTAGCTGTGCTTTGAATTTCTCAGTGAGCACTAAGCACTGGCAGTATTGTCTTTTGGGTGTAATGGTAAATTTATAGGTAGCTATACATGACAGTCATGGGGAGTCCTTTTCCTATTGTCCACAGTGTGAGCGAGGGGAACATCTATGGTCCGTGCAACTTACCTGCATGGACCAGGGTATGGGGCACCTTTGGACATGCTGGAAGAAACCTCAGCATCTTTGGGAACAAAAGGCCTCCCCAGGGGCCAGATGGGTGATACTGCAAAGAACTAAGCTGTTTCTTGCTAAGAGGAAAGCTAAGATCTAATATATGACATAGTTATTACAAGCAGGAGGTACCACAGAGCTGTGAAAAAGAAAAAAAAAAAAGGCATCTGGGAAAGAGAGATCACATACTCACATTAAAATACCCTGGGGGCAAAAAAAAAAAATACCCCAGGAGCAGAAATGTAGAACAAAAAAGCTCCCTAATAGGGGTAGTGCTGGGTTTGATTCAGTTGACAAGGAGGGCTCAGCTGAGGGAGGAAACAAGTCCTATGCCCGTTCTGTATGCTGCTGCCAGGAGAAATGAATAAGCAAATGGGTGCCCCATATGTTCGCGCTGCTCCACTGAATGTGTGCTTCAGGCACCACCCAGCAAAAGATGCACTGAGAGCTCAAAAAAAAAAAAAAAGAGAGAGAGAGGAAAATAAAAGCAGGGTGTACACACATACATCACCAGCAGGGATGGAGCCATAGCTGGCAGAGGTGTTGGATCTTAACCCTAAGCAGCAATCAAAGCCAGTGCTGTATCCAGTCTCTCCTGCTGTGGATATGCTTAGGTCGAGCAGAGAGCACAACACCAAAGAGACCCTGGCTACAGATCTGGTGGAGAAAGGGAGAATAAATCGAATGCTTTACAGCCCAATCACTGTGTGCACACAGATGATACCCAGGAGCAACCAAGGAACCCAAGCAGTGGATCAGTCCTGAAGGACAGCCAGCCACAGACAGCTGGATGTGGGCCAGGAGTGTACCAAGGCATCATGCCAATGTCTCCCTTAAGCATAAGGCTTCAGGGAAATGGAGCCTCCTACGCCAAGTGTAATATGCACAGATGAAGAAGGCTGTCGAGAGGATGGCATGGCTGGGCATGCAGCAGTGCATGTCAAAGCAGTAATTAAACTCCCCCAACTGGAGCTATACCATTAAGATGAATCTGCATTCCCATTATAAAACCTGCCTGCAAGGGTTTTATAAATGATATAGCTGTAAATATTCACTTCATGTTGATAGTCCATAAATTCTTAGCCCAGGGCATTTTCTGGTTCATCTTACTTATTCCCAGCCCCCCCCTCCCCATTTCTTGAAAAAATTTATACCACCTAAAGGGTGGCTGCAAACAGCAGAATACTTTAAGTCTTGCCAGTTCAGTTGGCTTAGTGCCGTTATCTTAAAAATGACACTTGGCCATTGTCTCGGCACAGGGAAATCAGATTGTACCAGACTTTTTGCTGCTCTAAGTCTGTTGTGTCCCCTGGCTTCAGCTGAGCATTGCCCAGTTAGACCAGCAGGAAAGCTGGTCTGTCTTTTGCAGGTGGGTACTTCTGAGACCGGTAAGATGATGTGCAATGGAGCTGTCCAAGTGTTCCTGTACAAAGCAAGTGTACATGAGTGTACACCTGTGGTTTGCAGTTGCATCTCTGTGCAGTCTTCTAAAATGCTGGGATCTTGCATCTCTGTTAGTGGACCTGCTTCTGCTTGGCTTGCTTGTTTTACTTTATTTCACCCTCCCAACATTCAAGGAGCAGTCCACAGCCCTTTGGAGTCTGCAGACCACAGGTCAAAAAGCACTGGCAGATACAACTACATCCCACGGCGTACACCTGCAGGGCTGGACAAGGTCTGTGTCTGCTGGGAGCAGCAGGCTGCCCTGCATCGGGAGCCCGTGTCCTCTGGTCTGGCTGAGCGTGTCTGCTCGCTTGGGATGCTGCGATTCCGGTCCCACCATTGCTCTGCCTTTTCTGGGGTGTTTGCACCCTGGCCCAAGGCACAGTGATGAGGTATGGTGTTAAATAGCCTCGCTGTCTGCTAGAGTGAACAAGGTGTCTCTCTTTTTACAGGTAACAAACAGACCCTCACCTGGGACACATTAATCCGTGACTCCTGAGAGCGTGTTACTGCCGAGGTAAGCCAGTCTGTGTAAGGAAGGACGTGCTGGGGACCAAGCTAAGGGCTGAATTTAGTTGAGGAGTGAGGGAAATTTGTAAATGAGAAAAAACGCTGATCATAATGTTCTTTGAAGCTGACACTGGACATGTGAGGAGGACTGGTTCTGATTACATGACCCCAGACCGGCTGGCAGTTGTGTTTAGTTCTTGAAGGGTGTGGTACGTGTCAGTGGTGTAGCCCTCTCTCTGAAATGTCTGAGCACAAAATGAACCAGAGGCTTTGGGGTGGCGTTGGATGGGTTCCCATCCTACTTGGCGGAGGAAGGCTGTGTTGTGACTACAGGATGCGTGTCCCACTGCTCTGTCGTGAGCAGATGAACAGAGCGTCACTATTTCGACACGGATGGGCAGAGATGGGGACCATGAATAACAAGGGGAACTGGACGGGCAGTGAACAAAACATGAGTGTTCTGGACATGGTAATTCTCAGCACAGATGTGGGGAAGCCGAGTGTTTAACTGATCCTGAAAGGAGCTGGCAGGCTGCACTGAAAGGAGGGCTTAGGAACGATCCTTCATTCCAGATGGCCCTCTGACTTAGCATTCGAACCCTGGCTGTTCACAGATGGACCTTCTGGAGACCTCCAAGGTCTGTGGAGGATTTCAGTGCTTCAGTCTCAAGGAGAGGTGCTGAGAAAATGACATTGTCTAGTTCTGGCCTCTGGCATACCCTACAGAAGTCTGTTCATGTTACATTGCCACGTTCATGAAGTGAGTGGTTGCCTCTTTTTCTTCACAAGCTTCTTGTAATAGTGCCTTTCCAAAACTGCCTTTGAAATCTTATTCAACTCTTGTCTGCCATACCAGTGCATACATACAGGCTTTCTGCTGAGGGTTTATCGGTCTACATGCATGGCAAGAAGAGCGTTTGTGGTGCTGGTAACAATCCTCATGTAAACGCTACGGCAGTGGATGGGAAAAGTAGAGATGTAATTTTTGGTCCTGTAAATTCTTACTCATGAGAGTGCAACTTGCTGGTAGCCCAGGGCATTGACCACCACTGGATGTGTTGTAAAACCCAGGATGTTCAGAGCAGAGAGAGGGCTGTTAATGCCTCCCAGCAAGCCAGTCCCCGCTCCAATGTACTCACACCCGAAGGTTTTTTGCCACTATGGCGAGAAACTCAGTATGTTCCCAAGATGAAGTAGGTCGCTATCTAATGAAGCAACGTGATAAGCTAAGAACTGATGGTATTTTATGTCCAAATCAGAGGGAGGGTTTGTCCCCTGTGCTACTGATTGCAGAGTTGCCTGCAGTTTAGGGGAGCTGAGCTTGCCTGGGGAGTGATGGTAGCACTGAGTGATGGAGGAGATGGCTCTGTTCCAGCGGCAGGGCTCTGTCCTCAGCATCAGTTTGGCACCACGCTGTCTGCACACTGGCTTTTCTGTTCCTGAATGGCGGCAGACAGAAACAAGCTCCCACTGATACACTGACCCCTTTACCTCTTCCTCTCCGCCTAGGCTGTCCCAGAGCTCCTCTCCAAAACCACTTGGGGGGCTTGCAAAAGACAGCTCTTGGCCAGCCCGCCTGGGCGGGTGTATTGGGACGGGGTGGCAGTGGGATGACAGCGGCTCTTCTCGGGGGGGGGGACATCGATCCCGAGCACGCCCAGGGACTGGCACGGAGGGGCGCGGATGGGGACGGCTGAGGCTCGGACACCCCTTCTTCTGCGAGCGGCACGACCCTCCTCCCAGCCCCAATCTCCCCGTCCCCGGCCAGGTACCCCTCGGGGAGGTGGCAGGGAGCCAGGCCGGCTCGTCGCCTCCCGCTCCCGGGGACCGAACGAGGCGGCTCCCGCACCGCCGGGGCACGGAACGACCGAAGGCGGCACAAAGAGCCCGCACCGCCAAGGCGGGGGGGGGGCTGCAAACCCACACCGCCGAGGACCCGGGGGGCTTGGAAACCCTTGCTCCCTGCCTCCCACCGCCGGGCCGAGGGGACTGCAGACCCTTTGTCGCCCATCCCGGCCGCACCGCCCCGGGCCCCGGTTCGCCCGCAGCGTTTACCTTCCTAAGCAGCCTGAGGATGTGCACGGCGTGCTCCCGTTTGTGCTCCCGGATGGTGGCCTGGATCTCCCGTAGCCAGCCCACCCGCCGCACGTAGGGAGCCGGCGAGGCTTTCCGCAGCACCCCGGGCAGCTTCTGCGGGTGGAGGAGCAGGGAGGAGAGATGGAAGTCTCCCCGGCCGCCCTCCAGCCTGCCGGCGCAGGGCTCCTCGGTGCTCTCCTCCTCCAGGCTGCTCTGCCGGCTCAGCCGGGAGCCCATGGCCGCGATGCCGCCTCGCCTCGCCGCGCTCCGGACCGGGCGGGAGCCGGGCTCCGGCCCGGGGGAGGCGGGGGGTCCGGGCCGCTCCGCCCCGGCTCCCCGCGCTGCCCGGCCGGTAGTTCCCGGCGCGGCCGGGCGAGCAACGCCCCGGGGGTATTTTATTTGCTGGGGTCCCGGCCCCAGCACCCGCCTCCCCAGCGGCTGGGCAGCCCCGGCTGCCTCTTCTCCCGCAGGCGCCTCCTCCTCCTCCTCCTCCTCCTCCTCCTCCTCCTCCTCCTCCTCCTCCTCCTCCTCCTCCTCCTCCTCCTCCTCCTCCCCGTTTGTTCTGCCGGGAGATGCTCGGTGGAGAAGACAAAGAGAGAAGCGGATGCTGCCGGGACCGCTCCTTGCATCCAGGCGTTTCGGGGAGCTTTTTTTTGTTTGTTTTTTTGTTTTTTTTTCCTGGGCAAACTCTTTGAACGCTGCAGAAGGTTATCAAGATTAACAGTGGTTCGAAACACGCCGGCTGGCTGGGACTGCGTCTGTGGGCTGTGTTTTCTATCAGTCTGCTGTTGGACCCAGAGGAGGTGTTTTTACAAATCTAGAAAGTGGCAGGAATTTTGTCCGCTGCCCGTTGTCTGCAACTGATAGTACGATGCTGGCACCGTTTCCTACCTGCTGTGGGTAGAAGTGTTTCCCTCGTATGCATTCCTCCCTCCCCCAGAAGTGCACAGCAAGTTGAGCACATGCTTTTCCTCAGACAAAATCACTGCCACCCGACAGGATGGTAAAAAACAAAGCCTGGATCCCATCTCCAGCCACTGAGATTTCGCAGGCAGCTGAGTCATGCTCCCAGTATCACCAGTGGCTCAGCCTAACCTTCCACTTTCTGGAGCTGGAGCCATGGGCTCACTTCTGTTCAGGGCTATCACCACACTGAGCCAGGATGCCCGTGGTGGACCGCAAGTCCCGCACACAGAGCAGGAGTGTCTGGTAGCTGTAATACGAGGGCACACAGCTATAGGAACAGCCTGGGATTCCCACTGCCTTGTGCATCCATTAGACAAGTATCGTCCGATGCAGCTGCAGAAGAATCTGTTCTTGTGGCCATTGGGTCCTCACTTTGGGGGAATGGGGATGGCCATGGCTTTTTGCTGTACAGAGCCAGCAAGGTTCATTTTCCTTCTCAGCGTTCCTCAGAGCTGTGACTGGGGTTGGAGGCATGGGTGCTCTGCATTATTGCAGCCGCCTCTAAATACTCTACTGGTGACCTGAGTCTGGCTTGAATAGACAGGGACAAAATGGGGCTGGACTCTAAAGCAGCCTGGCCAATGCATCAATTTTGTCACAGTGTTTATGCAGGTGTCTAACAGTGATAGGCCAAATTCTGACGGCCCTTCTCAGAGTTTTACTCAACGTTTGATCAGACAAAAGCCCTGACTGTCCATCTCCCTGTTATTCCCCTCCCTGCTCTAGCTAAGTGCCTGCAAGAGAGAAATTGGCATCGACAGATCCTGAGATATTGCTGAGCCTGACTCAGGCTAATCCTGTTTGGAGGGAGTAGATGCTGAGTAAGGACTTCAGGATCTGGTCGGAGAGCTTTGAGAGAGGCTGGGTCAAGAGAAAATCACTTGTATGGGGTGCAGCGTTATGGCTGCAGGAGTGTCACCGGGAGCAAAGGGGAGGACGAAAACTGCCTGGCTGGAGCGATGGGTAAAGGTGTCAATGGAGGGTTGCACGGTGGCCTTTCCCCGCTGTCTGGCAACTGGATAGCCTGCCTTAGAGCTGTGCTTCTGCCTGCTCTGTTCTGTGAGTGCTGCTGAAAGCAGAAGCAGCAATAGCAGGGTTTGTGACCAAAGGATCAGTTTAATAGCAGAATGGCTTTGTATGGCTGAATTGTCTCACACCTTATCTCTGAGAGTGAGGAGAAGGAAACGTAATCTGTAGTTTACACTTAGATGGGGATGCGACCGTGTGCATTGTTCCAAGGCAGTGGGAGAACCAGGGCAAGCAAGTGGTTCAGAGGACGGCACCGTTACCAGGATACCTTCTCGTCTGCGTGTGACTTGAAAATATCCCACCACATATCAAATCCTCTTAACAAACAAACAGTTGCGGAAGCAGTTCAGCTGTCTCTCATCTGTGTGCTTTAAAACTGGAAACACTACAATAGCATGAATAGTAGGAGCTAATGAGAAACACACCAATGCTCCGCTTGGTTTTACTGAAGGAGAATGGCTGGCTGGCGGCTCTTTGTAGCCCAAGAGAAAATCCTGCCCTACCTGTGCGTGCACTTTCGAAGGGCTCATGACAGCGAGTGGGTGTATTTCTATAGCTAAGATGGTCGGCAAGGTTTGCTGCATATAACAGGAGGAGGCAGGAGTTTGCCTGGGAAGAGTAGACTCTGTCAGAGACTGCATCCTCTGGTCCTATGCAGCCTGAGGAGAGACTGAGCCAGTAGGTGAGGATGCAAGACCTGGGGGATACCAATCTACAGGAGTGTCCCCACCTTCCCTTTCCTCTTTGCTGCGGTGGCAAGGGCACGTGAAAATTCTCCAGGGAGCTAGATCAGCTCATGATCTTGGTGGGTAGGAGGGAGTGGGGACTGCGGGGCCTCTCACAGCGACCACAAGCTGTGGTTTTGAGGCTTGGAAAGAGGATTCCTCCACCCCATCCCAGTGGATCTATTAGCACCTCTCAGAAGGATATTAACTTGCTTCTAACCTGAACGCAGGTGTATATGGCGCCGCCAACTGCAACTAGCTGGGTGCAGCATGGCTGAGTTAAGAGTTTTATCAAAAATCTCTCTTAAGATGAGAAATGGGAAAAATAGAAAGCAGAGAGAGATCCTCTTGCTATTCACTCAAATTCTGTGCTGTAAGCACATCTCCTTGTCATCATCCCAGTGCCCAGTAATGGGAACATTCCCAGCTGCTGGCCTTTCGGGCAAGTAAGGAGAGCTCAGGTCTGTGCCAGGAACAGAAGAGCGGCTGTACTGGATCAGACTGCAGATCTTTTTCCCCTGGGATTCTGAATTAGCAGTGGTTAATAGAGGATGCCTAGTGAGGAGCATAAGAGCAGGGGGATGCAGGTTGGTGTGTTCCTGAATACCCTCCTCACCGTCAGCCGTCTGTAGTTCAGGAATTTCCTGAGGTGGGGATCTCTGCATTTAATAGTCCTTTATGGCTTTTTCCTAAAGCTTTTTTGAGCTGGAGCAAATTTTGGGAATCCACAGCATCTTATGGCAGTGAGTTCCACTATTCAGCTGTGCGTTGTGTGAAGAAATATTTACTTTGTTCTGCATCTGTCACTTTTTTCATTTGATGCTTTGTAGCTCAAATATTGGAAGAGGCAGCAGGCAGTCATTCCCTACTAATTTTCTCTAAGCCACTCTCGAACAACAAACCTGTGCTATGTCCCCTCTCAGGTTTCTGTTTCCCAGGCTGAAGGGTCTTGGTCTCACACGAAAGCCATTTCAGACCTTAGATCATCCTAAACTACCTCCCTGCCCCTCCTCTAGACCTGCTGTAGCCTCTGCCACAACAGCCATGGGGACACAGATGCGCCCTGGAGCTATCTGATAGCCCAGTGAGGTTTGCGGTTTTGCTCCGTTTGTCTCCTAGCACTCACTTTGCTTTTTTGATTGCTTTTGAGCCTTGGGCTGATGCTTTCATCGAACACTCCTGGCTTGCTCTTGCCAGCACACAGCATACTTAGCCCCCTGTGACTTGGTTTGCCCATCAGTAGACTGGGGAGGGGATAGTAACTGCTCACCCCTTACAAATTCACACTGGCATCCTAGGCAGAGGTTGCCAAGTACTCTCATTTTTTGTATCGTCTCTTCCCTATAGGGTCTGTGGCGTACGCAGTGCTAGGCTGAAAGATCAGGCTCACGTGCTGTGGTTGGGAAGGTTGTGGCTTCCTCCCTGACACAACCAGGGGGTTGCCTTGAGATTGCACTATATAATGTGCTTCTGCCCTGTTTGGGAGCTGGATGGCTGCAACCAGAGCTCGTGCCACTGCCCTTTTCCTTGAAATACCCCGTGGTGCTCGCGGTGTGACTGCAATTCCAATTGTCCCTGCCTGGGAGGAACCAGGCACGCACACCCGCACGCTCACTGAGGCTGTTCTGATTTGTATGCTGGTCAAGCTGGATTCAAATGACAATCCTAATTATATTTGCCTTGTATATAATGGAGGTTACATTTTTGACTGTTGCTGCTGGGCTGGAAATGTAATTGATTAATTTAGTGCTTAAGAAGGGAAAGAAGATTAAGGCGGTGGTGAGGCTGTGCTGCCAGACACTGCGTTGACTGCCTCACACTTTCACAGCTTCAGCTTTTGTTTGCCTGCAAACCAGCTTGTCTGAGCTCCCAAGTTGTTATTTCTCGTGGCTCTGAGCTTGTTGGCAGATCCCTCAAAGCCAAGCCTCCTGCAGGGAAGGGAGCTGTAGCCGTGGAGAGATACGTGCAAAGAGCTAGTCCAGGCTCCAGGTTTATTTCCGTTATATCTGGGGGCAAATGCACGTACTGTTTGGCCATGATCTGTTCAAGGAGAAATGTATGTGGGGAGCTTCATAGTCCAAACACCCATAAACTCTTGACTGAACAAAGCAGCACAGACCTGGAGAAGGCCCACCTGTCCACGACAGTGCCGTTTCGGGGAAGAAATTCCCTTAATGGTTCTGCAGAGCGCGTGGAGGTGGGGAGATAAAAGATGGACACAGCATCAGCTGGGCTGTGGTCTTAGGGAGTTCCCGCAGCATCGGTGCTGGCAGTAGCAACTGCATGCAGACAGGCACTGCTGAGACTCTGCACTTGATGGAGAAATGGTAGGGATAGCCCATGTAATATTAATTAGGCCTTAAGCCTTTTGCTTCTTGCAGCTGAGGCTCTCTTTGCAGCCCATGGGGCCCCTTGGTGGTGTTCTGGGTCTGAGGCATGCATCTCTGCAGTGATGGGTTATAAAAATGACAGAGTTCTGCTAAGTAATTATGGACACCGGTCTGCTCATGATTAGGCAAATTAATCAAGTTCTAGCAGGGCCCATAAAAGCAGATTTGTTGGTCTGTATATTGCCCGAACAGAGAATGTTAACAACTTGTGATCTTGTGGTCACAGTTAAATGGGACACATTACTGCAAGCGCAGGGAAGGTCACCAGTCCGCTCCAGTGACGCGTGGCATTAACTTGACTTCTCAGCACAGGAGAATTCTGAGCTTCCGCTACTTCCCTGATGAATTAATTAGGTATCTGAGGTACATGGAGGATTTCTGTTACCTCCATTCCGGGAGCATGCTGCACCCATTTCATTTAGATGAATTTTATCTTGATTAAATTAAGCTGGACTGTGAAGCTGAATACCGTGAGGTTTGGACACACAGTCTTGTGCTGAACTGCTGTAGAGCCTGGCAGAAAGGCAGAGCAGCAGCTCTGAAAGCACCACCAGAGACACCCGCCACAGCTCTGGAAGGATTGGGGTCCTGTCCTGTCCCACTCAGGAAGTGTATCACACACCTCCAGCGTGGGGTATCTCTTCCAGCCCTTGGGGGGGCTTTCAGAGGGAGGTGGTGGGAAGCCCTGACTCTTCTCACATTCTGCCCCAGGCTCGCACTTCCCCGCTCTTTCCCTCCACCTTCTCCGCTTCTCCATTGCTGCCTGGTTCGGCGCGTGCTTTCCGGCCACCTTTGCTGTCCTCCCCAGCTCTCTGCTTTCCCCTGGTAGACCCACAAGAAGCCCTACAGAAAGGGAAGGGAGAGTCACTGGGACCGGCAGGAGGCTTTTCAAGGCAACAGCACAAGGTCCCCTTCGTAACACCTTGTGCTTTTGATCAGCCTGTAAAAGGCGGCAGTAAAGCAAAAAAAAAAAAACCAGCAGAGCAAATGCAGTTAATGAAGCAGACGCCGGGAAGCGGCACGTCCAGGCGCACTCCGTGGTCCCAGGGGCTGCTTTGCTGTTCAGCCACCTGCCTTTGGGACGCAGCGGTGGCTGCTTGCCTGCTGATGCTTTCACAAGGCTGATGGGAGGTGCAGGGGAAGGCCCTGGGACCTCTCTAGGCATTACCATACATTAGACCATTTGAGAGGCTGATCTAAGACAGGAGAAACAGTGGGGGAAAGCCCTGCAAGGACTTAAAATGAGCCTTGCCACCGGCTCTTGCATTTCCAGCCTTTAAGAGGCAGAAAGATCTGATCTTATAGTAAGTATGTCCTTCTGGGATCCCTTTTTTTTGTGTGTCTCATAAAAATATTTCTAAAGAGCTTTTAGAAAACCTGGCTTAGAAGGGACCTCCACAGTTTAAGGCTATGGGCTGGAGTTACAGTTTCATAAAAGAATTAAACCATCTTAAGCCCATACAGGAGAGGCTGAAGGCAACGCCTGGTGCTGCTAAGCTTCTTTTGGAGTTTGAAACCACTAAGTGCACAGATTATATTTGCTCTAAGCATCTTAACAGCAGTGCTAAACCACTGAGAGCAACCACAGGCCTCTGGGGGAGTATGTGGACCAGGTGCTGGAGGCCAGCCAGCTGGACTGTGGAGGTCTGATCTGAGCAGGCACAGTGCGTGAAAATGCTGGTGGCTGGTTTGAGTGGTGTCTGCATGGGAAGCTCAGTGCTCTCACCATCGCTGCCTCTGGCAGAGTGAAGCGAGTCCAGCCATCAGGATGACACATAAGAAGTCCTTCTGCTGAGGAGGATGACACCACTGACTCAGACTTTCATGTTCTCCAAAGACCTCAGCACTTTTTAAAAAACTTTTAAAAACTTGTTTACAGTTCATGGCAGGCCTGGAAAAGTGACCAGCTGTTTTTATTTCTTTCCAGCTTGACTAGTTTTTCTCCATCTATATTCAAGGATAAAAAGACATCTCTCAGCTAAAAAAACCCCGAGTAGTAGAAGAGTACAAGAAGCAGGGCTCAAAGTGGGAATTGGAGCATAAAAGCATTCTCTGAAGCATTTCCTCCTCTGTCCAGGAACCTTTCAAAGCCAGGTTGTTACGTGCCACTGACCCAACATTTAGACTTAGATGGGTGATCAGAAGCAAGTCTCTAAAGCCCAGTGCTGAAGGGGCTTCTCTAGCTGTTCTGTACTGCTCAGCCAGCCTCTGGACACCGGACCGGAGCTTCCCCCTGGAGCTAGCATAAGTATCCCTCCAGCTTGTGCCCTGGTCACCAGTGTCACCCACTCCAGCCTTTGAAAGACAAGAGCCACTGAGCCAAACTGACCTACTGCCCTGTTCACACCATCGATGAATTTGGATCTTACGCTGCTGGCATCTGATTTATGTTTTGTCTCTCGCCTAAGACACTCTGAGGGATTCGCCCTGGGGGGTTTGAACTTAGGTGATCCCTAGATCCGCTTCAGTCTGCAGGGCAGTGCCATGAGCAGACAGGCAGGAAAGGGTAGCGCTGCCCGCCTTGATCTTTTCCAGGAGGCTGCAGCGTAGCTTGTCCAGTGCCGCTCCCTTCAGCAAACAGGCTTTTCCTAGGAGTCTTGTCTGTGTCATTAATACCTGGCACCGCTGAGCTGCTCGGCACAAAAGCTCTTTTGGGCTTTGCCAGGTTCAGGTTTGGTTTGGATAACGCCCATGTGTGCCACTTCTGCCCTGTGGACAAAGCTTGCTGCTCACCTCGGTGCCATCCTGCACGCGCTGTCCCTTGGGCAGTGCTACAGACGGAGCCTTTCCAGACAGGCTGTCAGAGCCTATGATCTTCACCAGATGCATTAACTGTGTTAACCTTTGAAGTAAAGTGAATTTCTAATGTCAGAACAGCAGAGGCCGATGTACAACCTTCCACCTTCCCCTACTCTTTTTTTCTCACCATAAAAAAATGCTTTGGCCTTTTCTGTGCTTACCACAGCAGTTTTGCGTGGCTTAGCCCATGTTTGCCTCATCGCGTCAGTCCACACGGTTCACTTCTAAGGAATTTCATCCACGCCTTAAAGAAATTGAGGAAGATGAGGTTGGGAAGGCTCTGGGCCACAGGTCCTGCCTCAGTGATTGCAGGCAGCAATGCTGAAAAGGAAGAAAACCGGAGGGAAAAGCGAGCTGCTTTAGAGGAGCTTACCTTGTGAAAGATGCTTGTAAGAGCAGTGACCAAGTGCATCCCTCTGCACCATCATCCCACGGGACAAAGGAAAGGTGCCGGCGTGCCGTTCCCCAGACCTACCTCGACCCCAGAGGGATCGCTGATGGGGTCCCAGTACAAGAACTGGGACTGACCCGGCTCTTGACGTCTCTCCCCACACTCCCTGGTGTCGGGTGGTATTTCTTATTCTGCAGGCTGATGCCCAAGGTGCAGCCTCACAGTGAAACAGGCCAGTCGACCCCAGGGAGGATTTCCCTTCTCTTTTTGACGCAGTTTGAGCCAAATATAGGGCTACTCCGCGAACAAGGTGTTTGCATGCCCGAGGCGGTGAGCCTGTGCTTGGTGAGGAATAGCAGGTCACGTCCAGGAGGCAGGGGCATGGTTGGAGGCCACGGCCCTTGCAGGGCCGTCCGGCTTCGGTGCAGCACAGGCGACCCTTTGGCTGGACAGGAGAGGATGGGATGCAGAGGGAATGCGGCAGGGCAGTGGCAAGGGGGGCACGCCGCGGAGGGCGATACCCCCGTGGGATGCTGCTGCTGCTAGCAGCACATCCATGCCCCATGGCAGCCACCTCCTCTGGACAACTGGCGGACCCCCTTGTCCGAAACGCCACGGATCGCAGGCTGGCTACCTTTGAATTTCCTCCCATCTGTGCCATCTAGTGCCCAGTACAAGAACTGGGACTGACCCAGCCTCTCACCCACAGGGGAACAGCCCGGCTGCTCTGGAGAAGAGGCTCTCCTCTCCCTGGGCCAGGCGCCAAGCCCTGGGCCAGGCAGGACCCCTGAGATGCCGCACCGCCTGCATGGAAAATCCCACTTAGCTCCAGGTAGGATCGAAGCGCGCAGGTGTGTCTGTGGGGCGGATGGAGCGGGGAGAGTGACTCTTTTCGGAGGCTGGAGGTGAGATGAGGCTGGGCGGTAGGACGCTGCCGGAGGCTCCAGGTAGGGAGAGGAAGGCTTGAAGCTCTCGGGAATCCTGCCTTTGCTTTTCAGGCATTGTGTGCCCGTGGCGTGCTCTGATGCTGCACACGTGTTTTAAGGGACGAAAATCCTGACCTCTGTCAGAACTGGAATTCTCCTATTTGGATAGATTTCAATGCTATTCCAAGGGGAGCTACAGTTAGCTATACTTAAGTGAATGCCCTAGACAGTAAAACACTTCGGTTTTCAATATAGGCATAGGTTGTTGGGCATAATCTTTATGTTATGCCATTTCTTGGGTAAGTCCCTTGTACTAAGTTGTTGCTTTTTCAAAAAGCTTCTATAGCTGTAGCTTGATATGCCAGCTTTGATTCTTAACTCTGCCTCTGTCCTCTCTATCCTTTTCAAAGGAATACTTTTCCTCTTTACAGACCCAGTTTCATTTATAAGCTCTAAATAAGAGGGGATGAATCAGGAGCTAACAAATTCCTGCTTCCTCCTTGCTGCATTTTTTCCCACAAATCTGTGTAAGATGTTTAATGGTGGTGAAAAAAGCTGCTAACTCAAACCCATCAGTATATATCCATCCTTCATGTTGGTTTATCACAGCCAGGCATTACGTATTTCTCTATATTGAATTTCATCTGCTTGTCTGCCCTGTTTCACAGATGTTTTCAAGTTTTCCACAAGCTCTTTGAATTTTTCCTGACGTCCTTTGCTAGCTCCATAGGTTATCTTCTGCCATTTCATTACTGGGCCACAAGTAAATATATTGAACATGCTGCCTCTAGCATCCATAGGGCACCCACTCAGCTTTTTCTGCATGAAGTTTTGAGCATTCGTTCTTCGCTTGTTACTTGTACTGGATTAAAAATGATTACCTGATAACTGCTTCCCAGAACTTCCTATCAGCAACTTCAGGGAGTTAGTAGTAAAACCGTTCAAGAGGAATATGAACGTGTTCTTGTTCTCGGGATCCCATCCAGGAGTCTGAGCTCTGCTCCTCTTTGCTTGTGAACTATATCTGCTGGTTTGCCTCTGCAGGATATATTGCACAGGCACATCATGCTGTTTCTGAAATGTAAATTTTCCTACTCATTTATTTTTTTCTTGGTACTTAAGTAAGCCTGATTGCTTAGGAAGTCTCAGTAGCCTTTTCAAATGTGAAAAGGTAGAATTACCCCTTAGCATCTGATAGGTAACTGGCTGTAGTGATAGCTCAGTGGATTTGGAGCTGGCATGCTCAGAGCTCTCCTGGGGCTGCTATTGATCTTGGCACGTTATTGCTTTTGAAGGGACTGATCTTTGAAACCAGGGCTGCAGGAAGTCATTTAAGGATGTGTTTGCATCCTGCTGAGCAATGAAACTGTGAGGATTTCAGTGGGAAGGAAACTCCTCTTGAAACAGATGCGGTGTTTATCTGCTTTCCCTAATTAGCGCTCCATCTTCCTGGAGGTGGTATTCTCCAAAGCATCCCCTCGGCAGCAGGAGGCCAGCACTGGTGTCAAGCCCCCACTTGCCCAAAGCTTAGTCGGTCCCAGCTGTGCTCTGGAGAGCTCTACTTCTGGGGCACCTGAGCTCAGCGCAGGTGTTTTGCTGTGCTGCCTGCACGGCTGTCTGCACACCTGCAGTTGCTCTTCTGAGACCAAGCGGTGCAGAGAGAAGGGTTGGTTCTCCAGCGAGCTCCTGGCTTCTCACAGGTCTGTAAGCTCCTTTATTGCTGTCTCTTCGTACTTTGGGACTCACGGTCTCTAGGGCTTCACGCCTTCCCCTATGTAATTCACTCCCAAGTCTGTTGGTGTGCCACAGGCGCAGGTGGTTTTTTTACACAGGCTTTAAGGTGTTTGTGAGAGACGGGTGCCAGCAAGAGTCCTTTCCGCCGTTTGTCCCCAGAGCCCCTTAATTAACAGGGAAGCCCCAAAATCTATTTTATGTGCGAGGAAATGGAGGCTCAGACAGGCAACGTGATTTATTGCAATCATTTAGCAGCAGAAAGAGGAGTAAACCCCCTTTCACCCCCCAAACCTCAGCGCTGTAACCCCAAGGCTGTGTGTTTCGCTTCGCCCAGCCCCTGCCCACGCAGCAGAGTCAATGTGGGTGCCCAGCTGTAACCTGGGGAGGTTTGGCACGGGGGACTCGTTCCCCTGTGCTGAGGAGGTGCGTGGCCTTACGTGCATCATCATCCATCGTGGCACAGTAGCGGCTGTGCCCGGGTATCGCGGCAGGTCGAGTCCTGGGAAAGGCTGAGCTCATTGCGGCGGCTGAGCCTGGCTCTGGCCAGCCCATCTGGTTGGAGTGGTAGAGGGAAGGGGTTGTGTGACAGCTGGGCTCTCAGCTCCCCAAACGTGTGTCCCAGCTTTAATTACAGTGACACTGCTGCCTGGGTGTAATTAGCAGTTGAGAAACTCTGCGTGTGATTTTAATAAGCTGAGAGTAATGCAATTTGTCTTTCCTATAAGAGATGCTTTGCAAACAAAAAATGTAATTAAAAAGCACGTGCACGGGGCAAACAGCGACTGTGCAGTGGGTGTGTTACTGCTGTATGTGCAGCGCATCTGGCACACGGCCTGGCCTGGCACAGGGTTGCCCACTTTGGGGCAGTCTTCAGGATGGTGTTCCTGGGGAATCAACATGTGAAAACTGCAGGATTTGGCTTAATTGTGGGTTTTACAAATAGCTCTTCCCTGTCTTCACGGCTCCCTTTTGATATAAGGTTGTTCCTTGATAAGGATGAGTCTCCTGGGTGTCGTCCTCCCCGTTGCTTTTCATTCCCGTCACCATTGTGTTTCTGTGCTCTTCCCCAGGAGCCCAAATTAGCTCGAGGCTGGTGGCATCTCTGTGGCAGAGGCCAGCGAGGCAGCTGGGGCAGCATGGGGGGGGCAGGAAGCCCTTTCAAGAGCAGCCAGCGTTTCTGGTAGCCTCAGATCTGAACAGCCGAACCTAGCCCCGGACTCTGCCTCTCTTCCCTGCTCCTTCCTGCTCTCTTAAAAAAAAAAAAAAGAGAGAAGTCTCTTTTATCTAGACTCCTGTCTCTGCACAGGCCAGCCCTGCCCTGCTGGAGTTCGAAGTTCATTTCTGGCCATGGGACCTCTCACAGGGGAGCAGCCCCATCGAGTCCCCAAGGTCTGTTTCCCCCAAACCCCCATTACACACCAGTGCTGACCTCACCAGCAAATCGTCCCTCTTCCCCAGTGCCGCGACTGTGCAGGGGACAAGGGGGGAAACGGAGGCACAACAGCTATCGGAAAATGGTTATACTGTCTCCCCAGGCATCAGAGGGCCGGTGTCGGGGATGCGTGCCCGACATCTAGGGAAGGAAGGAGACTGGGAATATCGCCCCAGCCTGTGGGAAGCCCTTTTGCGTCTGTCTGCAGGGGAAGGTGAGGGACTTTCCTTGGGGAGGCCACTTGCCCCCCCTGCAAATGTCCATTTGCGCCTGGTGGCACTGGCTGCTGTGGCTCTTGTAATTTAGGGAGTGCCTATGTTTGTAGTACCCCTCCTCTCGACCTGTGGGAGACACCCTGATCTTTGAGAGGGCAGAGCCTGAGAAATGCCTGTGATTTCCCATCTGTTGCCATTTCTCATTGCCTGGGAGCAGTGGTCAGGGGTCCCAGTTGGTAAGAGGGGCTTAAAAGCGGCTTGTTCACTCATATCCCTTTGTGCTGTGCTGTGCAGGTGTAACTGGCCTGCTGCCTGCTCTGCCAGCTAATTGCAGCCATGGCACGTTGAGAAAGCAAACAAACCCTTCCCCAGAGATCAGGTTGAAACGTGGTAAAGGGATCTGTGATTCCCACTGGCAGTGGAAACGGCAGCAGGTGTGGGCTCAGCAGATGGTAAAACATCCAGGATCTGCCCCATCCCAACCCAGAGAGGCTGTGGAGCAAATGCAGAGCAGCTCATCCGTGTGGGATGGAGCTGATGGGGCCAAGCTCATGTGCAAGCTTGGTCGCTGTGCAGTGCTGCGTGTCCAGCCTCTGCAGCACGCGTGCTCCTCCCAAAGCCATGGCAAGTGGGTCTTCCCAGGAGCCGTGCTGATAAAGCCTCTGCCTCTCTGCCTCCAGCCCAGCTGGCCCATTCACAGTTTGCAAGAAAGGCTGCGTGTGCTTTGAGGCACAGGCTTGTGATTCTGATATCTCAAAAGCAATGGTCATCTCCGGTGCCTTTTGCAGCACCGAAATAAACAAGCCTAAAGAAGGCTGGGCAGGGGGTCAGATAAACCAGACAGGGAGTCTTTTCTCCCATCTAGGGCTTTGGGACCTGTACTTGAGATGTGAGTCTTGTTCTCCTGATAGCAGGTTGCCCCTCTCGGGACAGGAGAGCCCTTATCCCTTCCACAGTCCTATGTTATGCTTTGCCCAGAGGAGGAGATGCTGCAAGCATCAAACCTGCCAGGTTTCTGCACTCAGATGCAGAGGCTATTCAAGACAGGGCTGTGACAGAAGCCTGCCCCATTGTACAGTAGTGTCCATCCCATGTATGGGCTATGGCTCAAGGATGTTTTCACCAGGATTAAATCTGTACCACGCATTTCCCTCTTAAGGTCAAAACTGTTGGGTCACAAAGGGCCACACAGAGGTGAACTGTATTACCAAAGTCTTAACTGGACTATCTGTGAGCCTGAAGGATGAGGGGGTACTCAGAGCTGCAGGGAGCGACATCTTTAGAAAGGAAAATCTATCTGTTTCCCAGGGCTGTCATTCTGGGGAGCAAACAGTGTGAGGTGCTGAGAGCCGTTGGAATAAACCAGATGTAAATCCAGATTCTCGCTTATGGCATGAGCTCTCTGGCATGGTATGCGACCTTCCTGTGTAGTGCTATATGAATTATCTGTACTGCTGCTGAGCACCCTCTTAACCTGCCCACAGCAGGGAAAAGGGTCCTGGTGTAAATCAGAGCTCTCCAGCCCATAAAGCTCTTGTTTCTGGGTGTTCATCCTAGAGATGGGTTTGCCCTCTGGAGACTGGTGGAGGTGTAGCCAGAAAGTACGTAGCCCCTGCACACTCAGTGCAAACTAGCAATTTATCTAAAGCTTTCTCAGGGACTCGGTGAAAATTCTTCCCACATAGCACGTGAAGAGCTATCAGTGGCTCTTTGCTCCTGCAGCACCCTCGGAGGTGGATTGATTCCCATCACCATGTCAGCTAAGTGGCCCCGCAGTGTGCAGCGGTAGAGGCAGGCACCGACAGGCCTGGGGATGCGGGTTGACAAGTAGGGATGACGGATCTGGAGATGGCTGCGTTGCTTCTTGCCTCTGCTGCTTTGCCCCATCCCTCTCTGAGAGATTGCAACTCTGACGCTGCTATGGGGCAGGAGCTGCGAAGTGGTCCAGTTGAAAACTTACCATACTAAGGTAACCCAGGACTGATTCTGGCTTACCAGGATGTGCTGAATTTTATGCTGAGAGGTTTCATTTGTTGCTCCGAGAGCAGCAGAGCTGATCCTTCAGCAGAAATTGCTGAGAAAGCGAAAAGAGGTAGTGAGGCTTCTTGAGAAGTGAGGCTTCCTGAGAAGTGTGGCTCTCCCAAGACAAAGTTTGGGCGGGCTGCACACACAGATCTCCATGGGGCTGAGCCTTGGATCCGTCTTCGTTCACGTCCAGGAATAACTTCTATGCCTCACGTCTTTGACTCACGCTGATTCTTAGGCAGAATGGAAAAAAGATTTGTGGCGGTCTGTAGAGTGGACCTTGGCTCTTCCTGGGAAGAGTCCTCGTTCTTCTGGTTTTAGGGCCCTCCTGCTTTGGTTAGACTTTAACAGCAATTAGTCAGCCAACAACTTTCTATAGTAATCCACAAGTTTTCTATTAAGTGGCAAACACTTTGAACTTCTCCCCGGCTCCTCTGCTGGAATCTAATCTGCTGTCATTTTTCACAAGGAGATGGAGTTACCTTCATGTTTTATTCTCTTCCTGTTTACAGTGGGGGAGAAGCCAAAACCATGAGAAACAGTGAAAACAACAGCCCACGGAGCTCCAGGCACTGTGCAATTAGATCACTGTCAGCCTCTGCACTTGTCACTTCCAACTGTGTCTGGATTTACTGTATATATCGGACACGTGACAGGGAAGAGAGGTGATGTCTAGCAACGTGCTTAAAGGAATCTTGGGGGAAGATTCCTTATTCCAACCCGGGCACTGACCTGCTCTGAAGCCGCAGGCAAGATTGTCTTGTTGCCCTGTCTCTAAAGTGAGGATGTGAATGTTTTCTCACGTTGGCCTGTAAGGCTCCCTGGCCCTGATAGTAGCTTAAAAATGCTGTTAAGTAGTAAGAATTTTTGTGGCGATGATGGTAAGAATTTGGCAATCTGGACAGGTTATGGAGTTTGGGGATCTTCCTGTAGGTGCAGCGAGTACTGGAGGCTGTTATTTGGTAGACAGCTTCACACAGTCTCCCTTGTGTCTCTCCCTCTCTTAGCATGAGTATCGGTGGAGAAATAAAGGAAGGGACCTATTATGACTCTGTCCTTCCTCTTTGTGCTTACAGTTTGGTTAGAGCTCGCTCTGCCACCCATCTAGCACGTTTAGGCTGCCTCCAAACTATCTTGTAAAAGACATGCTGCCCCTTGAGCAAATGGGGAGCTTTCCTTGGGATGGATGGGGTCTGCTGCAGTTGTGGTCGTACTGAAAAATGCCTGCCAGGGGTGCAGATTTCTCCTCTGGATAAGGATATGATAAGAATTCAATGTGAATTGTTTATGTTTTGGTCCCAACAGCTCCAAACCAACAGAACAAGAGAGAGTAGTTTACTGAGATCATGTGTATGTAATTTGCAGGGGAGTGCAAATACAGCAAGCAAGTCTTAGATATGGAGGAGAAATGGGCTAGTTTGTCCTAGATCTGAAAAAAACCCAACCCTTTTATGCAGACTTCCTAGCAGTTAGAAGGGGATCTAACTCAGATATGTATCTGCTTTTGAGTCCCTTGATGCTATCAAAGCAAGCCCATTCCTTAGGGTAAATGAGATTTGGACCATGATTTAGTGTACAGGAACACTATTTACCGTGTCTTAAATAGCTCCCTTACTTAGGCTGGCACAGTGTTACGTGAAGAGGACAGGGGAGATCTCTGGCTGAAAAATAACCTGGGAAGGGGAAAAAGTAAGATCGTTCTCTAGTTCGCTACACATTGCACAAGCACCTCTGCTTGCAAGAGTCATTCCCACATCTCCCTTCCCCACCCAAACCTAAGAACTAGCCGTGGAGGTTCCTGTCGGTACGGGATTTCGATTCTATGAGCTGGTGGCATTCATGTGGCTGCTGTTGCATGACCCTGCCTGCAGATCTTGGTGCAGTTGCTGGTAGGTGACAGTAACTCTATGAATTTCACTTTGTGAAAGCCTGGGCTGGCTCCTGTCTTTTCCAGTTGCCTCAGCTGAGAAGACGCACATCTTCTGTTAGACTTGGCATCTCTATACAGCTATTCCAGAGAGACTCGACCGATAATTTATAAGCTCTGAATTGGTAAAACCTTGTCCTAATGCATGACATGGCTTTTCATGGTCAAACAAGCCCTTCAATGAAAGATCAACAAAACTGTAACGAAGGAAGTTGAAAATGAATTATTTTCCCTTTGGAGAGCAATGGTACATCCTTGAGAGATTTCCTCTCCATTCACAGGCTACAAGACTTCCTCTGATGGAGAAGGGCAGGATGTGCCTCTCAAGAGCTTCCCAGGTCGGTGTCCAGGACACCACCTTTTATAGGATGCACGTTCCTTCTCCTCCACAGAGCTCCCAGCCCCTATGGCCACGGAGCTGGGCAGTGCTCCAGCATCAGCTAACTTTGAAGAGTGCAGGAATGGGATTTTCCCTAACAGGGTGGGTATGGGGGCAACGGTGCTCTAATGCAGAGGGTGTCCTTGCTGTCAGGGCTTGTGCCACAAGCAAAACCAGCAACTGGCAGAGTATTGTTCGATGCATGAAGAAAAGGAAAGAAACAACTTTGCCAGTACGGATTCACTCCTGGGACTAACCAACATCAAAGTATGGTCTCCATTCAAGTCTGGTCTTTCCTGGCTCTCCACCCTCTATGCCGTTCCCTTTGCCGTGAGAAAGTACGGCACGGAAGGTGTCTGACCACTGTTCTCAGCTTGCCCTGTGAGGCAGCAATTCTTCAGGGACGAAGAGGGGGAAGGGTGGCATGCCTTTACTGCTCAAAGATATGACTTCATTACATCACCCTCCCTTTCTGACCGCTCCCATATATAAAGTCTTGTGGCCACTCAGCTCTGTGTGACCGATCCTGCTTTTGAAATCCTTGCTTCTGGGAACCCTAGAGGGATAAGGGGCAAGAGAGCAAGGCAGAAGCGTCTTCTTTTGGTGTCACTACCTGAAGGTGAACTGCACCCAGGGAGAACAGAACTTTTAAAGTAGTGAGTAAACAGCACGATTTTATCTTATCATCTCCATATTTTGGTTGGATTGGGGTGTGAAATAGAGGAGTTGTTTCTTTCCCTTTATTATGTACCTTTCCAGCTCTTTAATTGTACTTTATTCAAGTGTACCCTTGTTTCACAAGCCTTCAGGCTCAGGTTGGAAGAGCAAGTGTTTATCTTTTATAGGGATTGCCAGGTCTTGATCTACTGTGTTGACTTGGGATTCTCTTGGTTAATGCAGGCCAGGTCACAGGCAGCAGGGTCTCTGTCCAGGCAATCTGAACAGCTGCTGATTCACCCTTTAGGGGAGCTACTTAACGCTGTGCCTTAATAGGGTCAGCAGTACGTGAACTGATGGTTTCAAGAGGAATTGGGTTTTCTGACAGAGGCTGAGATCAGAGAAAGGAGCTGGGAGTCTAGTGACCTGGTATCTCAACCAGGTCACTGGGCAAGATACTTCACCTCTGCATGGCCCATCCAAGCCTTTGAATGTCCCCTATCTACCACCCACCTCGATGCTGGTCTTCACTCCTTACTGGGTTGAAAAGGTCAATGGAAAGGTTGGTATGTAGGGTCATAAGACTGAGGCACAATTTGACCCTGGTTTTGCGTGTAGTATGAGTGACATGGTATGCTGATAACAGAAGTGCTGCTTTAGCAATCTTAAAGAGGAAAGACTCTCAGAACTACCAGAGAGGTCAGAGCTATACAAACACTGGAAGGCAGATTTCATGGGGTCCTAAAGATGACAAATTCTTACGTAAGTCAATGTCCTGCTGGCAAGTAGTCCTCTTCAGAGAAAGCTAGGTCTAAGGAGTGGGCCGAAACCCATAGATCTTGCATACCTCTTTCCACATCATTCTGTACTTCTAAGTGGTAAGTTGGAAAATGCAGACCCTGTTGGGATGGGAGGTCAAGTACTGGCAGGTTTCTTACCTGACAGCAAGAGGGAAGGCCAGGAAGCAGGTGCAGAGCCAGAAAAGCTGCAGGGACAATGTATAGATGCTGGGAGTGTCCTCCAGAAGCAGAGTGGAAGGGCAATGCTGTGGGAGAGAACAGAGCTCCTGATGCAGAGCAGGGAGAGCGCTCAGCAGAGCGCATGTCGGGATTAGTCACGTATAGGGGAAACTGGCCTGTGAAGCAGAAAGAAGTGTCCTGAAATAAATCAAGCAGGCCACATTTAATTCTTTGTAAAGTAATTTCTGTTGCAAGGAACTATCAAGGGCAACTGTAGTTGTGTGAGAAGGAACAGATTCTGCCCAGGAAAATGAATATTTAGACACATGAAGGACCAGAACAGCACCCAGGAGACTGTGTGCTCAGTACCAGAACAAAAAGAATGGCCCTCTCCCATGCATGCTTGGAAAACAAAGACCTGCTTCTGCTCTTGGCTGTTTCTTATGCTATGGTATCTCCATCTCATGCCGATTACTAAAGCTGAATCCAACAGCTCTGGTTACCGCTTTAGGAGAAGAGGTGCAACATCCCCCACTGAAAATCCACTCAGTCCCCATATAGCTGTTTTGTTTGTGCTGAAGCCCTTCTAACATGTCAAAGGCGGGGTCTCCGGGACCAGGGCTCTTCTTTCTAATCCAGAACAAGGTACCAGTCCTGGGCTGCGTTTCCTCATCCAGCTGTCCACAACAAGCAGGAGTCAGACTGTGGCTACTCCAGGAGACGCAAAGTTATTCAAACCAGCTCCATGGCAATTAAGACACTCCTCTATCTGTAGGGTCTTGATTTAGCAAAAGCAGGTGAATTTAAGCAGGTAGCTACAATGTTTTTTCAGTTGGAAGCTGAGCTCTTTTCCAAGTTCTGCTGAAGTCTGTGGAAACCTCTTCAGTGAATGCAGTCTCGAGTTCGTTTATTATTTTGGAATCTAGGTTTTTTGTTTGGTTGGGTTTTTGTTTGGTTTTGGTTTTGGTTTTTTTCCCTCCGCATTAGTTAAAACATCAGGAAATTGAGACCTTGGATTGCATGTTCTGCCATAAAAAGGAGGAGTCTGAACAGTAGATGTGATTGTGTGATCTGTGTTGTGTGAGTCATTGCTGGTGTTGCTTCATGAAATTCCTATGGAAAAAAATCAATAGGGGGTAGGGGAAGAAGCAAAAAGTAAAACTATATAGAAGTGCCTTCAGGTTGCCTGATGCTTCTCAGTATCTGCAAGTTCTATCACAAGAGCTGTGAAGGCATTGCTTCATACGCCGACGGATGCACTTCTTTAGAAGAAGGAACAAATGGTGATTTCACTCTGTTGCTCATGTTTCAGTGTAATAGTGCATGCTAATTTTTGGAGAATGTTAAAGATGACCATGCCATGAACATCACAAACAGAAAGAGGTGGCAAGCCCTACAGGAGGTGCTTTTTTTCTTTTTTTGAAATGGGTTGAGATTAACAAGGCAGCAATGCACCTGCATTAAACATGGTATTCCTGTTTGAGGTGTGGCTTTGCTGCTTGAAACATGCAGGGTTGAGTTATAACAGGACTGTCCATTATATTAATGCCTAGACAGAGATACTTGACAGTTCCCAAAGACTAGGTATAACTGAAATGAGGTAGTTGTGCATAGCGCAACCTGTACATAGCAAGCTGTTCACTTATCGGAACCAGAAACACTAACTTCAAGTTTCATAACTTTCTCTGACCCCATCCTCAACTCTACTTGTGCATAAGTGAAAGAGTAACTCGCTGAGGAGCATCCAACTTGTTCCAGCTCTGTGCCAGTAAGAACATGCCACAGATGAGACTGCATTGCCCTTGAAGAAGGGCACAGGAAGTTGCTAAATTTTGGTGGCTCACTGTTATAAAACTTGCCTTTCAGCAGTGGGGGTGAAGAGTAACAGTTGGATAATTATGATTTAGAACAGGAGTTTCTTACAGCTAGCAGCCTTTCCGTGTCACCTTGCACGCTCTGAGACAAATGTGGTGACAGGGAGACACTCTTCTGACCTAGACCTACTTCGGGGACATAGTATTATAGTTCTAAAGTTGCTATTAAGCATAAAAACTGGTACCATCACACCTATGGGCTTAGTAAATTAAGAAAAGGGTTCAGTTCAGTAGACTGCATCTTGAATTCCCCTATAAAACATTCATCATTTAATATTAAAGGTGTGACAGCCTGAAAGTGCAGTTCAGTTTGTTTGGAGCAGAGAGCAGATACCTTTCCACACTGTCTGCTTTTTCAGAGGATAGCTGTTTTGGAAAAGCTCCTGTCACAATCTTTTCTGTGGAGCATCATGGGTCTCACATCAATAAATTAGATACAGTGAGAGCGGTATGTGTTACTAACTGAATATGGCCTGGACTCTGAATTTGTACTTCAGACTGGCCAGTAGAAACAGCAGATACATCAAATCTTTCTGAGCCTGCAGAATATTTTCTGTGCCAGTACCTATTTTTCAGAAAGCTTCTGTTTTTTCTTAAGATCTCTTGGACAATAAGCAATATAACTGAGGGCACCTGCCATCTTGATACTATGTCTTCAGAGGGGTATTTAAAAGTCCTCTTTGAAAGATGGGGCACATGTTAAATCCCTTCCAAATACCTCAAGGCTGGAATGATCATGTTTTATAATACTGATTTTATCAAATGTAAATGTTAAACAGAACTCCGTTTTGTTGCTATTACAGAAAAGAATATGTATTTTTAAGCAGAGGAAACATGGCTCATGTTCTCAAAAATTTTACTCTTGGAGCTAGGCCAAACTTTGTTAATGAGTCATTGTAGTATAGCTACCATCCTTCTGAAGTAAGTAAAGATCCAGTATATCAAAGGTTGGAGTGGGGCAGAGGGACTGGACAGGTTTGGAATTGAGACATTAACCACTTGACTGATCCTGGTAGGTCAAGAGATAGCATCTAGCAGTGCTCACTGGCATCCAGGCAGACTTTGCTTCATCCTGCATTTGCAGGACAGCCTTCTGGCTAAAAATCAGGCTTAGGACATGTGGGCTTGAATCCTTGCCGTGCCCAAGTTTCAGGCACTCTGTGATTTGCCCGTACTGCATTCTGAACGGGCATTCAGGTCCTGCGTTCAAAGCTGGGTCTGAGGCTTCTAGCAAGTCACGGACAGCAGCAGTGGCATAAGCTTTAGTAGCCGAGTCCTTAGAGTCCAAAGACAGTTCGTGCAGCTCGTTACCTTCAGTCTGGGCTGCTCCTGGGGTTTATGCTACACTGCTCGATGGCAGGTGAGCTGCAACTGTGCTTCTAGACTTGGCACAAGCAGACATGTAGGATTGTTGCTTAAAAGCTTCAGTGAGGTTTAGTGATGGAGGGCAGGTTTCTTCATCCCTACTTTCCTGCTCTGGCACCCTTTCTGCCAGAGGGTGCTGCTATGGGAGCAGGGGTGGCAGAACAGGCATCGCATCTTCTCATTGCAGCTGGAATATTAATCTGAACTAAACCCAACGACAATTTAAGGTAGTGTGTGATTGCTGAAGAACAGATATGTGAGCTCATCGGGTGCCCTTGCATTGCCGGCAGTTGCTCACACATGGTTATTCCCACCAGATGCAATCAGCTGAATCCGTCAGGGTGTCTGGGTTTAAGCTCCAAGGTACAGACACACTTAAAATCCAGTCTCTTTCTGAACCGCAAGGGTGCCGGTTGGCTAGGCAAGAGGGGTGTGAGGGTACATGACCATGTGGAGATGGGAGCACTTCTACTTAAGATGACCACATATTTGCTCAGCTGCTTGATCAGAATTTAAGAGCTAGCGATGAGGTATGGGAAAACTCACACTTCCACCACGTAGTAACCGAATCCAAGAACACAGAATGACTCTGCTGGTGATACACAAGCTTTGTGGATGCTAAAATAGGCATTTTAAAATGTGTGGGTTCTTGATTCTTCACCTAGTCAATGATTACTTATGCATTCCTCTGGTACTGTGAATTGAAACATAATGAGTTTCAATGGGTTAATCTCTGTGAGCAGAGCAGTACAAATATCAAATAGTATAGTACGCTTCGGAGAGCTTTTAAGGGAAGATAAGTGGTTACTGCTACTGCTACAAGGATGTATTGTCCCTAGAAAAGGGTTCACTGCTTGAGAGAGGATATTCAAAGGATATCAGTGTATAAAGATCTGTGCAAAAGGACAGAACGGACTTGCAAATACTCTCAAGAGGTAAGGGGGATTTAGAAATTACTATCATTAAGCCGTTCCCCTTGGCCTGGAAGTGCGGGATTTCTTATTCAACTGAATACGGGATGATGTGACTTTTTTTAATATATCAGATGAAAGCTTGCCAAAAGAAAATGATAGGACCTGACTAACCCGTCTGAATAAGCTCAAGTCTAATAAATGACTTCTAGTTTAGTGGCAGAAGAGCATCTGAAAACATCTTTTGCAGCCGTTGGGAGAATAGAATTATTTTAATGAAGAATTTTGGTTTTAAATTGGGAGTGAATGTAACAGTGATGTTGTGAATGAGTTTATAAAACTTTATTTTAATAACTTGCATTTTTGAGATTGAGTTTGCCAGTTCTGGATTTCTGGGAGAATCCCCAACTGGAAAACACTGTGAAAACCATGTGAAATGGGGTATTCTGCATTTATTCCACCTTTCTGCCTTTTTTCACTTCATAGTTTCTGCCGAAGTGTCTTAAAATAAAAAATGTTGTATTTGATGCTAAAATTTCTGCAGGAAAACAGGAAAGTTTTTTCGGGGGAAAAAAGTTGCTTCAAGAGGAAATGATTGTCTCTTTCTCAGTGAACTTAGAGTTTACTCTACATTGGACAGAATACTATACATGCCATTAGGCTTCAGAAAACCTAATGCCTGTTGGAGGAGTTGCAAATCTTGCTTACAATAGCTCTCTTGGTGAACAGCATACCTGAAAGCCAGCTGGAACAGCCTGCTTTATTCAGGGACTTTTTGCTCAGTTCTGTTCAGCGTCGATCATCTCTGGCTTAACATCACAGCAGTAAGTAGGGACCACTGATCTGCGCTGAGGCCTTTCTCCTTAAAATTGATCTGTGTGCACATGAGCCCTCGATGCCGGGCTTAACCAAGAGGGTGCTAAAGGCTTTTAACCTGCATCTGAGGGGGGGGAGGCAGCAAGTCACACAGGGCGCAGGCCAGCTGGAAAGGAACCGACATGGAGATGCTAGCTATGAGGAAGGCTTTTAACTGAGTTGAATGGAGTTACTGCCTTTTTCCAGGGACTGCTCTGTCCCCCTGCTCCAAGCAGGACCAGTGCCTAGATCTGAATCTGGAAGCCTCTTTGGGCTTCTTCATGGCTTGGCTGAACTCTGCTTTAGTTCCCTTGTCACTGGTGGAGATGAAGACGGCGTAAGACTTCAACCTAAATATCTCGTGATGGGTAAGTACAAGAACTGCGTAGTTTTATGTTCCAGCTTAATACCAGAACGTATCTCCTGTCTCATTGTGTGGCCTAGAATTGACTGAACCAAAAATATCTGCTTGTTTTGAATTCCAGACACTTCAATAGTTGAGTCACAGTTTTCTACAGAAATCTGTGTAAGACTTGAATTGGGAATGATTGCCTTAGATACAAGAGGTGGTTGTTAATAACTTGTTTAAAGTCTCTAGAAGGCATCGTGTGGACAAGGTAGAAACAGCTATGGAAAAAATGCCTGCTAGTCACCATGAAGATCAGTACTGGATGGGAGATTCTGTCTGCCTGCATGGTTGGCGGCAGAACCAGAGTCCTGATCAGAGGCATCCTGGTGACTGCTGCTGTAAGTCATGATAAAAGGCCTGAGGGGAAAAAATATTTAGCACGTAAACTTGTAGATTAGAATGTTAAATGGCTTAAGTTCATGTCATATTGCAATAACTGCAGGGCAAGGCTGCGTGGGGAGGCTTATACGGGACCAGACCTTTGTGTGTAAGCACGGGACAGAAGGCACGGGGAAACAAACCCTTTTCTTTTGGGACTGTTCACAAAAGGAGAGCGCTCAGGAAGTTTGTCTTTCCTAACAAAGCCGTAGAAGAGCAGGCATGAATGTATTGCTAGCAAAGTTTTCTGCCATTTGGGCTAATACAAACCTATGGGTGGGTAGAAATAGCGCATCTGAGCCATTGTGGTTCAGTCCAAGAGTAAAGGTGTGTACAGCCTGCACCAGCTCACCCACCACTACTTTGGGACTATTTGTGGTGAGGTGCAAAGACCCCATTGCAATTGGAGAGCTCTAACCTGGTAAGCAGGAAGCAGGTTTGATGTTACAACTGTGTTTGTAATCTTTACACAATCCTCGATGTGTAAGGTGTTTATGCCCTGGCCTTTGGGTAATTATGGCATATATTAGCCTGCCAGAACCGAAGAACTGTAGATTGTGTAATGAAGGAGTGGTTGATGGGGAATGGGCAACCTGAGCTCTGGATTTGGTGTGTGAGAAGGCATAACATGCCCTAGAAGGCATAACAACCAGTTTTAGTAGGAAAGGGCCAAAGATCCTATTTAGTTAGCCAGAGTCATACTAAGACTTGCAGGACTACTAGAAAACGGGTATCTAAGCAAAGTACAAAACGAACAGCAAACAAATCTTGCGAACTTTTCTCCCTTTGGAAGTGGAAGGAACAGCTGAACTCACCAGAAATAGCCATGGACAGTCGCAGTGTACTTTCTGTGTTGGTTTTGTCCTAATTTCCTTCAGTGCAAGCTCTTAGAGCAGATAACCCCAGCTAATTAGCTGCTCAGAGGCCGATGACCCTGGATATTCTTGCAGATGAAAGCAGAAGCTGCTGGCTGTTGTCCTTACTGACAACTGAGGGAATGCATGGTTAGCACAGTTATACCTGAGAATTTAAACTGTCTTCTGGCTAACTCTGTGTGCACATAGACTCCTAGTGCAAGGGCTTCCCACAGATGAAGGAATAATTTGCTTTTTTCATTACACTATCTCTCAGTGAGCTCCCAGTGAGGAGGAAAGCAAGGTGATAATGGTGTGGGGAACCAGCACCAGCTTGGTGGTTGACATGGACCCCCCCACCAGCCGTTAGCACAAGGATGGATGTAACTCCTTCTTCACTTCTCAATGTGGCCTGGCCCCCTGGCAGGATGCTGGGAACAGCCCTTGGGAATAAGTAGCCTGTCCTGTCAAACAGTACTTAAACCTGTAGCAAGACAGGACCTCAGTGATTGATTCTGCATACCCAATCCTCAAGTATGGTGTCAGTGCAAGTAGCTGTCTTATATACACTTTAGAGATGGCTCCACCTGTGCGATCAGTTGTAGGCACCTTCGCTAGGTTGTCACATAATGCTGGATCAGTGACGGGACATTTGTGTGACCAGCCCTTGGGCCTCTGCTAGCAACCTCTTTCTGCTCTTTCAAGGCCTCTGTGGCGATCTTGCGGCTGTTTGCTTTACATACGTTCTCACTCAAAAGTCACTGACGGTTCACGCTACACAACAGTACTGTGTGAAAACATTAATTCAACTGTTTGTTATTAATTATTTAAATATGGCAGTGTTATTGATATGGATTAGACTTTTGAGTTTTATCAGAAGAGCATAGCCTATGTCCTGTGACAAGATTCAAGATGTCCAATCTCTCCTTGCATAACGTGTGCTGCCTGGGGAAACCAAGGACGGGTGTCTCAAAGCTAATGGCCAAGTATTGGCTACTGGGCTGGGGGTGGAAGTACAAGGAACTCTTAGGAGGGGTGCTGAGGTATGCAGCTGTTGCAAGATGGGTTTAAAGCAGAAGCCTGTTGGGTTAAAAGTTTGTGGTTAAAGTTTAGGTGTTGTCAGTGGATGCTTCCTTCACTACTTCATTCAAGAACAAGGCGGTGCCTGACCATACCTGGACTCCTTTGTCATCCTCTGGTATCCCGCTGTTCTCTCTCCCCTGCTTTCTGGCTGGTACATCTCCTCTTTCTCCTCTTTCAGTTCTCCTGGCGCTTTCCCCGACCGTGGCAGGTTCCTCATCTCTACCGCATGCCCCAGCCCTCTTGGCAGAGGTGTCGGACCCTGTATCCCCTGCCTGACACTAGCTAGCCTGTTGCACTGGGATTGTTTTAATTCAAAAACAGCGTCATGTTTAAATAAGGTTGTGAATGTTGTGACGTATCTGAATACAGCTCAGTTGGATTGCTTGTACAAGCATAACTCTGCTACTTGCTGGTCCTCCCCCTCTCCTAATATAAATTAAGACAGACTATCAGACTACATTTTGAATTCCAAGACTAGGACTGGCTGTTGGACCTTTATAACAGTGAGAAATAACCATATTGCTTTTAACGGTTTTATAGCCCCTCTCTCCTGGAGATCTATTGCTGCTGCCAAGCAGCGCTGTGTGACTGAAGTGCTAGCCAAGCTTTGAAACAGCTGGATTTGGCAGAAATCTGGAGGTTAAAGCCAGCCCCAGCAGACAATAGCTGGGGAGTCAGCCCAGGTGGTGGCCCGCAGCTGCTGCTCCACTCCCAACAATAAATCCTAGTGGGGACTCAACTTCAGAGCCAAGGCTCAAAAAAAGCCACTGGTGCAAAAACTCAGCTGTTCTGCAACGCATCTCCCCAGGGCACAGGGCAAATATGGAGAGGTGGGTTAGAGAATGGATATCGGCAGGCTCCTGATCCATCTCCCAGTTGCTGTACGGCAAAAAAAATGCCTGTTTGGCTCTCTGTTGTGACACAGTTAGGGAGGCAGCAGTTAGGAAGGCAGTAAGGACTGTGCCAGGGATGCTTCCCTCTAAAGTCAGGCCTGAAATACGTTAAGGAGTTTATGGGAGATGAGCTAGCAGTTAAGGTGGAAAGGATTATCCTCAGCTGAGTTTGCTCTCTGTACTGTTGAAGAAGAGAAAGCTGCAGATCTTTAGCTCGTACATCTGCTTCTTCCTTAGCAGGATCAATCCGACAGATTGCACAGATGCACTTTTATTAAGAGCATTCACTTTTTCTGGCCCCACTTGGATCCCAGAGGCCCAGCCCAGAGGGCAACGCGGTACCACAGTGCAGGGCAGGAGCAGTGCCCGGCAATCAGCGTCTCTTCTTCACCACAGTCTGTGTGTTTGCTCCCGCTCCCAGCGGTGCGTTTCTTATCCTTGCCCCGGGGGCTGGCGGCAGGCCCGGAGCTGCGCCTGAGGCATATGAAGTGGGTTGGAGGGCCTTTTTCAAGGTCTGTGCACTCATCAGGCAGCTGGGCACTCAGTGTGGAGCTCTTAAGGGTCTAAGAGATGCTCACGAGTGTCATCCGAATCCAGAGAGGAGGCGAAAGATGAGAGCAGATGTACCGTCTGAGGTTTCCCCTTCACCTCTCCTGCTCTCGGAAAAATTTGCCTGACAAGGCAGTAAATCTTTACAGGAGCCCGGCAGCGAGGCAAGCAGTTGTGGAGGAGAACTGCGCAGCCCCAGCCAGGAGCCTACGGGTTAACACACCAGCTACGGGGCTTGAGTCACCCCAGGCTTGCAGGACAGCCCAGCATAGAGCAGCCTTCAGATGAAACAAAGTACCTTCTGCCTAGCTGGGGTGCAGATAAAAGATCCCATGGCATTTCTTGTGGAGCCTGGAGGAGACTGCCAGTGCTGAAGCTGAACTCTCTCTGCCAACAAACAAAACTGTCTTTAAACTCTGAGGCTGTGTGTGAGCTATTGTTGGGGACATAATGGCTTCTCTGTTTCCCTGCACAGTCATTGCTCTGCAAACGCGCCACTGGTCTCTTTTAAAAGTAGTTGCGGGTAAATCAAGTTCTAGAACCTGGAAAGAGGTTTCATCCATTTACCTTTTACTGCCCTCGGTTGACACTTGTTTACAGAACAGCACATACGGTAGATTTACACCCTGGTTTGAGCTGCTTTACTTGGAGATGGACATCTCTAGCGCTCAGACCGAGACTCACAGATACAGGGCTTGGATAGCAAATGCCTGTCTCCTAATTTAAGTAACAGGAGTGGGGTGAGGTTGAGGGGGCAGTGCCTGCTAATCTTTCCCCCTCTGAGAGAAGTTTTGCTTTGGCTGGCCTGGCCTGTTTTCTCTAGCTAGCTCAGTGCTGGCACACTCACCGCTCCCTAACCCTGCGTGTGCTGCTGCTGCAAGGCACCGAGTGCTGCTCTGGCTGCTGGAGTTTGCTCTACTTTGGGCCGTTGAACATCCACAGAGGGTGGGGTTGGTGGATCTACTCTTCACGCACAATACCACGGATTGGCTTGTCTCTGAGGATGGCAGGCGCTTCGGTAAAGGGCATCTTGGCTATTGCACAAGTATAGCAGTCGTGGTGAAAACCCAAAGCTGCACTACACAGGGGGAAGTTGGTCCTGAAGGCAGTATGATGAATTTAGGCCTTTTTCGCTGGAACAGCCCTGTAATGGGAAAGGAAATGAGTCAAAGAGTAACTGTTCAAGCTGTATTTCATGAACTGTCAGTCCCAATAAGATGGCAGTGACTCTTCATCCCCTCAATGGCTCTCGTCTCATCCTGGTGTGTATCTGGAATATGCTTGCCGGAGAGCTCCTTGGTGTCCTGTTCTCGCTCACAGATTAACTCTAACCCTCTGCACCCCAAGAGCAGCTGTGTGCAGGACTGGGAAACATGGTGACATGAGCACTGGCCATCGTCCTCTAGAAGTGGCAGGCTCATTGGAAAAGCACTCTGGCCAAGGGCCTGGAACAGGAGGGGGTGTTCTGCTCACACTGGGGTGTGCCAAATAGCTTTGGCCAAGGTTGCTTGCTAATGACTAAGATGTGTTTTGCACTGGTCATTGACAACCTTCTGGTCAGAGACTCCTTCGCAGACATGGTATTTAAAAGCAGATTATAGGAAGTTGTTTGTTTTTTTTTTTTTAATTTTTCCTCTGAAGATGATGTGAGTCATGACTAACACCAATTACTTTCTGCTCCACGGATTTCCCTTTTCACCTATGAATCTGCTGCTTTTTTGGTGTATGAAGTTACCTACCTGCTACAAGACAGGTTCTTACCCAAGTGATAGTTGCTGGTTTGGGGCCTTTTCATTGCCGGTACTATAACAGTTCAGAGCTGTTACCAAAGGGCTTCCAGGAATCCGTGGGTTGCTCACTGAAGTAGATCACTCTGGAAATAGGATGGCAGTAATGGGTAAAGGGGAAGATGATAAATGCTTTGTTGTTAGAACGGTTGTTCTGCACAGAGGTGGCAGGGGCATAGAGAAATGGTACCGGCAATGCCCACAGAAAAGGTCTTGATATGAATCTGAGTGAGGAAATATTCGGGAGGACCTCTCTGAGAGGTTCAGGGGAGGAAGCTGTTCACTGCCCACAGCTCAGAACTCATGGAAACCTGCTGAAAAGCAAGGGCTGGAAAGATGGAAAGAAGTCATATATAAAGCCTCACAGTGTGGCTATGAAGAAGGGAGGAAGAGGTCAACACAGGTGGCTGCTTACTTGGCAAAGCCAGCCTGCCTCCAGGGTGTGGGCAGGATTCGGTCCTTGACTCACATTACAAAGGAGGCAATGGGCCTGCCAGCATGTGTCGGAGGGGGGAATCTGGTAAAAAGTCTCTGACTGGTATTGCTGACTTGATTTGGGAACTAGATCAAATCCAATCTGACGCTGGGTCCCTTGTTCTCCCAAGCAGAGCAGTAACTTAAATGCTTGCTGAGCATCTAAAATCCCCGGAGCGTAAAGTCACAAAGAGCAATTGGTTGTCCTATCACTACTGAAAGGTAAATGTAGCAGGACATCTTGAGCATCCCCTCCCCTCTTGATATTCTGCTTCACCTCAAAACAGGACATCACCCTGATGTACCTGTCGAGGCCAGAATTGGGCTCGCACCTCCCCTGGCCGCTCCTTCTCAAACTGCCCTTCCATGTGCAGAGCTGTCAGCTGCCTGGGGGTAGAGGGGGGAAACAGTGGATATGAAAGAAGGTAGACGAAAAGACTGCTCTTGGGCCTGATCATCTGTTCCCTAGTTCCCATGTGCCCCAGAAGCAGCAAGGTTGATGATCCTGTCTCTTCCCACAGGAAGATGAAGAAGCGCTATGTGGTGGCCGGAGTCCTGACTGCAGCCCTGCTGGGGCTCATCTTGTTCCTGGGACTCTTCTTCGGGCTGCGCTCTGACTCAGGGGACACACACACTTATAAGAGGGCGGCTGTGGCTACAGATGCGGGGCAGTGCTCAATAATTGGAAGGTACCCGCTAAGTGTGCTGTGACTCTCATTAGCTCTGACAGCTCTTACACAAGACAAAACTGTTGTTTCCCCAATGTCCAGGTGCGAGCCTGGCAGTTGCCCAGCAGAGATAACCTCTAATCTCCATGTAGAAAGAGGAGGCCATAATAAAACCTGGGCTTTTACCATGCCTGACCAATGTTACTGCATTTGCTCAAAAACAGCACAGCAGGCAAAGATTCCCTAGATGCATGAACAACGGGAACAAGAGATGCTTTTCAACCTCCTTTTAAAAATGATTTATCAAGCTGTCCTCCAAGTTCTAGGTGCAAGTGCTGCAGATTTCGGGCTTCTCAGAGAGTTGTTATTTCTCATGTGTAATGAATGTGTCTGGGATGCCTGTCCCCACATGTACTTTGACACATCTCGGTGTTTTCGGGCTAGTTTGGATGTGTCTCTAGTGAGGGCTGATCTGGTCTGCACCTAAACCATTAGGATCTGTTTTCTAAGGTGACAGAAGCTCAAAACTTCCTATTCCTGAGGAACCTATAGACTGGGTGTGGACAAATGTGCATTAGAGAATCCATCATAGCTGCTCTGATGAGATGAATCCACTGCTCAGAGACACTGTAACATGTCACCATACGATGCCTTCTCTTCTGCTGCACAGGGACATCCTTCAGCAAGGTGGATCAGCAGTGGATGCTGCGATTGCAGCTCTGCTTTGTGTAGGACTCATGAATGCTCACAGCATGGGCATTGGAGGGGGCCTCTTCTTTACCATCTACAGCAGCACAGGTAAGGGACAGGGCCATACACATCTGGAACAGTTTGAGAACTGTTTGTCTAAAGCAGGCAATTTATCCTACCTGAGTGAAGGTAAAAGACTGACTCTCACAGCCTCTGGGGGAACATGCTGTCCTCAAAATAACTGTCGAGAAACTGGCTCACATTGATCAGATTTCTTCAGCAGAGACCGTGCCTGTGTGTTGAGGCCAGGGCTAAACATCATCTTCCCTGCTCTGTCATTAAAGGCAAAGTGGAAATCATTAATGCAAGAGAGGTGGCTCCAAAAAGAGCATCGGAGGACATGTTTGGGAACAACACACAGCTCGCTCTGAAAGGTATGGCAAAGGCTGTTTCACTGCTTTGAGGGGACCACATAGCTCCAACATTAGCTGCTACTGACATGTCTAAATTAAGAACATTTCTTATGATTAGGTTCTTGCATATCTACAGGATTTCTCCCCTAGAAGTGTCCTCTACTTTACACAATCTGCAAATTCCATCCTAACAAGGAAGCTAAAAATAATGTCCTTCAAACTATTCAGTCACCTCAGCACTTTCTGCTTTTCACTTCATGAAAATGCAGGTGAATCCAAAGCACTGAGTATGACCTGTTCCGTATCTGCCATCTTTCCACCTCTTTGGATAAATCTCTGTGGATCAGCTTAGTTCTTGTCAGTTCAAGTGTCCTCCCTAAATACCTTATGTGGTGGCTTCAACTAATGGCTGTGGGGCTCCAGAGAAGAAGTAGTAATTTCCTTTCAGGGAAGTATTTTCTAATCAGAAATAGAAAGAAATACTAACTAGTTCTCTTCATGGTCACTCCTGTAACCAAGGAGGAACAGCACCTTGGAGGGGCTTTGAGAAGTGTGTTGAACTTCTGGGACATGCCAATAAAAACGGGATTGAAGCAAACTGCTGCATCACTATGCAATGTAGTAATCAATCTATTGCAATTGTAGTTACAATGCTGCAGCAAAGTTTTTTTTGTCTTAAGTATGTACGCAGTCTGTGTCCTCTTATGGTAGTGTGTACTCTGAAGGATTGGAAACTGTGGGCAGCTGTGATAGCCTCTGTGTTCGGAGCAGCTTTTCTCTGGTACAGAGCCTACTGAGGGGAAATGACCCAAAAAGTTGATTTACCAGCAAGAGGATAGAGGTGTTTCAACAGTCTAGAATATGCAGGCGTAAATGTCAGACAGAGTAATTCCGTTAGCATCGTATGCATAAGATGAGCTGGTCATAGTATACATAATCCCTGCCTAAAACCAGGGCTGACAGAGAAGCCTGCTCTACCTCCTACTCCATTAATCACTTCCTTTTCTTGCTATGGAAGACTAATACGTTCCTTATCTGCTCCAGGAGGACTGTCCATTGCTGTTCCAGGAGAAATTCGTGGGTATGAACTAGCTCACAAACGTCATGGCAAACTGGCATGGAAAGATCTGTTTCTGCCCAGCATCAAGTTGGCAAGAGAAGGATTCCCTATTGGGAAAGGCCTTGCAGCAGCCATCAAATCAAGAGAGGAGTCAATTGAAAGCAATCCCTCACTGTGGTAGGTAGAGCAGTTTCCCTGTCATAGGTAGAGCGGTTGCTGTTCTGTGCAGAGAAATTTGGGGTAACTGCATCTCAGCTGAAATGTCTCTGTGTTTGTGTAATGTGGGAACTGTGAGGAGTGTGCCTCCCCTGCAGTGACTGTATTTACTGTACCTGCTGATGTTATTCCAGCTACCTAAAGGTGCTAAATCATGTGGCCAATTTTAGGAATGTTCAGCTCTGACCTTTAAAGGGAGATAAATTCTGCTTTTAAAGTCCATTTTTCTGAGCAAAGGTGGAATTAGAGTACATGCTGGGATGAATCTGTCAGATGGCAATGTATTTTCTGAATCCCCAGCTTTTCCTCACGCTGTAAGTGCACCAAGCTAATCTTACCTGCGTTTGGGGCAATTGCAGAGTCTCCTCGGACACCTCATCTGCTGTCAGGCAGTAGGAATTAGGATCATCTCTTACTCTGCAGTCAGCCTTCCTCAAGCAATGCCTCTGACCATCCACTTCTGGCAATGACTATGAAGATGAAGAGTTTTAAATGCTCCTCCACTTCTTCTTACAGTCAAACCCTTAGTGTCTATGTCAAGCCCTACAGGAGATCGTGCTTAATTCTCTCTTTTCCTTAAAATCTCTGCCAGCTGCACGTTAGTTTCCAATCCAATTGGGATGTACAGCCTGGGCCTATCTCCTGTACTTCCATCTGGCAGGTCCACAGCAGCACGTTCATGATCCATGATGAGGGAGCTAGAGAGGAAACTGTCTACCTCAAAGTGCTCTCACAAACAGGGATCAAAACACATTCTCCTGGACTCACTGGAAGCTTTGAGCCTCAGAGCTTCATAGTCTGTGCTCTGAACTGAACTGCTTGAGTTCAAGGAACGTGGCCCCTCCTGGGCATCTTGAGGCAGTTGTTGGCCCCTTGGGCAGGTAGGGAGGATGGCCTGCCTTGGTGAAAAAGATCAACACTCCCTCCTGCAGGCTTCACTGAGCAATTTCTGAGCGATGTGGAATCCCAGGTCAGAAACCACTGTTCATTTTTATGTCCCAGTGCAAGATATCAGGATCCCTGGGGCATGGCTCAGGCAGTTTCTCTTCTCTCCAAGAAGCCTCTAGCATGAACACTCAAATACTGTGTCAGCTGGTACAGGTACACATAGTTTTGAACTTGTCTCTGAGATCTGATCTTCTCAATCTCCCTTCTCTGTTAGCGAAGTGTTCTGCAGAGGAGGAAAAATTCTGCATGAGGGTGATATCATCAAGATGCCTAAACTAGCCAACACATACGAGACTATAGCCAGTGAAGGAGCAGATGCCTTTTACACGGGAAGCCTGGCAAAACAGATCGTCGATGACATCCACAGTGCAGGTGAGAAACAGGACATCTGTCCAAAACAGCGTGAGTGACCTGACTGCTGTGGCTCAGCATCCAGGGAGGAGCCGGTGACCTGCAGAAGCCTTGGAAGCAGGTCAAGCCTGCTGCCTGAAATGCGGCCTCTGATATCTGTGGCAACAGGACACCCAAGAGAGCCATTAGCACTTTAATGGATGCATTGGAGACTCAGTCAGGAATGGATAGTATATACCGTGCATTTCTGTACCATGTAGTCTAGCAGGTCGATGCGTTTCTGGATGTAGCGTAGTAGATACGTGCTGTTTACAGAGCCTGAATCCAACAAGTTTCTACCTAAAATGTTACATACGTGGTCCTGTAAACTCTGAGCTTATTTAATCTCTCGATGCCACTAGATGGTGGTAGTATCCTATCCTTACTAGCTGGCATTGGCTAGTTTTAGTGAACCTCATGAGTAAGTCATTTACTGGCTTTATCTGCGATGGTTAATTACCGCCTTCACCCTTCTGATAAGAAAGGCAGTGGAACATACAAATTATTCCACTTGTGGGGTAGCACAAAGCATCTGCACCCAAAAGCTGCATCCTCCTCCTGTAAACAGGACTTTCAAGGACGTTTTGTTACCTGACGTTGCTGGTGTCCTTTGTAAAAAAAGATGGATCACCAGATTTGGGGCTGCCATAAATCAGCCCAACTTCAAGCTTAGGCTATCTGAGCCTCAGCTGGATCTATCGAGGAATAAATTCATCTCCTGTGCACCCATCTCTGCTCTCATTACCTTGCGACTTTTTGGACTTGTCCGTGTTCCCTCCTGTCCTTGCTGTGAGGCGTGGTGATGGAGTATTACCTCCTCTTCCCACCAGAGATCACATAAACCCACATCTATATTTTCCTTCTCTTTTCCAGGGGGCATTGTCACATTGGATGACCTGCGGGACTACAATGCAACAGTGATTGAAGACCCCATACAGATCACACTTGGAGAGTTTACCCTCTACACGCCTAGTGCCCCCCTAAGTGGCCCAGTGCTAGCCCTCATTTTCAACATACTGAAAGGTGAGAGTGCCACTGAGCAGGGCCTTACAGGAGCAGGAGCTAGGAGAGCTCCAAAGACAACACCTTTTTTGTTCTGGGAGCTGGCCCTCCCTTGACAGCCACCCAGCAGGTCAGAAGTCTGAGACCCCCAGGAGGGATCAGAGGTGCGGAAACATTCCTCTTCTGCTGTAAACTCAGGATGTCACATTCCTACTTGAAATACAGGTGTGAGGGGAAAAATATGCTCCCGACTGGGGCACTTCCCTGATACCTGCATGGGTGGAAACTAGTCTGTACTTGAGGCCTCCTTGGAAAACATCTCTGCAAGTGCAAATCCTGCTGGTGACTCCCACAGTGCTTAAAACTATCAGAGCTCCTGTGTTCTCCATGCGGAGATAAGGACAGTCCAGTGACTGCATCTCTGTCGAGACTGGGCTTTGAGATTATACCATTTGACACAGGTTTATTAGCAGTCCATTGACCATGTAGTTTCCTCTGTGTTCACAATCGTTTGTCTTCTGTTGCCAGGATATAATTTCTCTGCTGACAGCATCAAAACCACGGAGGAGAAAGGTCTGACTTACCACCGCATTGTGGAGGCCTTTCGCTTTGCCTACGCCAAGAGGACTTCACTGGGAGATCCAAAATTTGTCAACATTACAGAGGTACCTGGCAAAAGCCTTTTCTTTCTGCAACACCAAGGTTGGCTGGAACATGGCTTAAAGTTTTTGGGTGACTAAACTTTGTCAGGGATGCTCTGTGCCACCTACTATTGACAGGCACTGAAATATCTCTGAATCAAAACGTGAAGTCCTATGTGACTCATGGCTGAGCTGTGAGGAATATAAATGGAGGAAACCTTCCTGATGTAAGGAAAAGCAAAATCCTCAATTCACCAGAAGTGTTTGAGTATATTTAGGGCTAACCCTCCCTGTTTTCATAGTGTTTGAAGCCTTATTCACTAGATGACATTCCCAGTAACCTTGTGGCTCTCTAACCACAGTCCCGCCTATAGTAAATGGACCAACGGATGGGAAGGGGTGAGGCAGGAGCCCTGCTTTTCCCAACTTCACACTTTGTGCTTTTACTTCCGTGACTCTGCAAAAGCAGCAGGATCTGAGCCCAGCCCAGCTTGATGGACACAAATTTGCAACTTACAGAGCAATGACCAGACCTTGCCTTGGCCTAGTCCTCTCAACCTGATCCCTTTCCTCTCATCTCTGAAGCAAGTGTAACACTGCTTGCCTACGCCTTACAGCAGTGTTGAGGACAGCTTTCCATAGATCTACAATAATGGATGCTGATTAACTTCCTACACAAAGGGGTGCATTGTAACAGCTGCTTCTGTGACTGCTTAAAATGCCCTTTGGTACAATGTCCATCTTTCAAGAAGGAGGAAAGCCCCTGCTGGAAAACTGTAGCCTCACTTCTGGGATTTGCCATTCTTCTGTGGTCTGAAGTATTGGATATCAGCCTCATAACTACATGT
Source organism: Harpia harpyja (assembly GCF_026419915.1). Taxonomy (NCBI): domain Eukaryota; kingdom Metazoa; phylum Chordata; class Aves; order Accipitriformes; family Accipitridae; genus Harpia; species Harpia harpyja. Next base: position 41,903,265 of record NC_068948.1, on the reverse strand, counting down.
CTCTTAAACTTAATCTGCTGAGTAACTGCATTGGATTTCTCTGACAGGCGATCAGAAACATGACGTCCACGTACTTTGCGGATAGCCTCCGGAGGAAAATCACAGACAACACCTCCCATCCAGTTGACTACTACGAGCCAGTATATTACACTGGAGATAATGCCGGTACATCCCACCTCTCCATTGTGGCTGATGATGGCAGCGCTGTGTCCGCCACCAGCACCATCAACCAATAGTATGAGCTCAGACATTACTTCCATGTAGGCCTTTGCCATCTTCCTAGTAGTGGTTCTGTGGTTGGTATAAAACATCACTGAACTGTCATCTCTCTGCTGGGGTAGTGATGAGTAGCACTGTTGGTAGGCACTTCTGCTGAGCTTGCAGGTCAGTTCTTAACACCGAGGCCTGTGTGGTTGGGTCAGAGGACAAGATGCGTCCTCTCTCATGTTGGGTTCGCCCACCGAGAAAACATTCACTGCATCTAGATCTTCCCATAAGCAGCAGTATCGCTGCTGGCTCTGATTTCCCAGACTTCTGGAAGGAATTTTAGCTAATACAGCTGGCCTGGAAGTGCAGTGTTTGGCTTCGAGTGCTGTCAGGAAGAGCCGTGTTCTGCACGTATGGCCTGAAGCTGGGGGGTGAAGATTCTTTTTGTCCGTAGAAAATGTGTCCAGCTTGACAGATCTAAGCAAAACCCCAATCATTCCCAAATATGCCAGCCTTTGAGCTATGCTGCCTCTGAATGCAGTGTAGTACCGCCCAGCTGGAAGGGGAATTAGTTGTATTTAGCTGCTGTGCTGCTTTTCCCCTTGGGGTCCTTGCAGGGGAGCTATACGGCAGGGCTGTGGGCTGCCTTTCCTCTTTGTGTAGTTGTGTACTCATGGTATAAACTGCTTCCTTCCCCCAAGGGGTGACGGAATGTCCTTTACAACAGGAGGGAGTGGAGAGTTACTCCAATCAAATCCCATGTTTCACATTGCAGTAATTCACCTGAAGCTCTTTCTGGATTTGCTCTGGTTTTGACATGTCTGCGCCAACTTGTTTTCTCTAGCTTTGGCTCTGATGTACGATCCAACGTGAGTGGAATCATATTTAATGATGAGATGGATGACTTCAGCTCACCTAGCATAATCAATGGATTTGGGATCCCTCCTTCTCCAGCAAATTTCATAGCACCAGGTAGCTGTAAACTACCTTCCTGACTCAGTCTTTTGGCTGTATCTTGCATACCAACACTGTGGTGCCTGCAAGGTAGGCTGCAACACGTCTGCCATCAGGCACAGATCTGGGGCTTTCTGCAGAGGACAGGGATGAAAGCGAGTCACCTGGCATCCCTGCCAAAAGCATGCAACCAGCCGCCTCTGGTGCACCCTGAAGGAGGAAAGGTTGTCTCAGGAAAAACTTTTGTGTATGCCTCCTTCCAACAACCAGAAATCCTTTCCCAGGGAGCTCAGTACATGTCAAATTACATGACTGAGGGCCGCAAAAGATTTCTTTGAACTGATTTAAGAGGGAGGCAGCAGCAGGAGCTGACTGCAAAGTGCTAGATGGCACTGTCCAGCCTTCTCCCTGCGCTGCCTTGGGAGATGTAGGGCAGCTTTGGATAGATCCAGTTCGCGTACCTAACCCGAGCAATCTGCCTTCTCTACCGCCGTTTCCTGCAGACCCATCTCAGTGCTGCTAAAGCAGGCTGGGATTCTGCTACCCTCCTGTACCCCATGCTTTGGAGAGTGACAGGGAATTGAAAGGACAGGAAGGGAAGTCCCACGGTGTACCGGAGGCAGCTGTATCACAGACAGCCCCAGCTGGGACAGGACTGTGGAGGAAGGCACCTTCAGCCTCTGCGTGAAGGACCAGGGTTAAGCTTTGCACTGCAGGAGCAAGGAGGAGATGGGTACAGGGGATAGCGGGATCCCCAAGGGCCAAACAAGACATGTGAGCTGAGTCAGGACGGTGGATACTGAGGCTCTGGGTTTAGACATGGAGCAGGAGCTGGCAGTTTTTAAGCTGCAGGTGGAAAGCTGAGCCTCTGTTGCGTCTGTGTCCCCAACAGGTAAACAGCCGATGTCCTCTATGTGTCCCTCCATCTTGGTGGATAAAACGAAAAAGGTCAGGATGGTGGTCGGTGCTTCTGGAGGAACAAAAATAACTACAGCAACAGCACTGGTATGTGATGATATGGGCAAACTGGGGACAAGGCTGAGGCAAAACAAGGTGGGGGGAAGAGGCAGCATTTGGGGAAAAGGGCTCAAGTCTCCACCTGTGATGTGACCATGGCTGTGGCTCCCTGCTGGGGGCCAGGGGCCTGAAAGGGAGGTTCCTGCCTGGCCTTCTGAGGGCCAGACCTCCAACACCAACTCCTGCCAGAGCTACAAAGGGCGTGCTATTAAATTACTTGCTTCAGTGACTCCAGATCTTTTCCTTTGGCAAGCTGTTCTTGCCGCTTGTGGAAGATTTGTGACTTCAGTTTAGCTTTGTCTTCTGTTCTCTGGATCTCCACAAACTCGTCTATCTAGTTTAGAGCCATTCCCATCCAACATCCAACTTTGGATGAAAGTCACACAGAGAAGCTAAATAAGAACTTAGGTCAGGCATGGTGTCGGGCCATCTGACAGGCAGGCTCTCTGTGAGCTGCTGTGGCAGCGACTCAAATGCCCAGCTAGCCCAAAAGTGATCGCAGGAGAAAGCTGTCTCCTGTGCCAGCACACACAGCAGTTCAGAGCACCAGGATAGATGTTGCTTTCCGGCTGAGGTAGAGGAGAAGTCTCCGTAAAAACTGCTACAAGCAGCTTTCTAAGACCTTAATCCTGAGGCTATTTTCACTTGCCAGCAGCCCCAACCTGCAATTTAAGCATGCAGAGATGAGCCAGGTTTAAGGAAACCAGTTGCACAGTAGCAGGACGCTGTAGCTGTATGTTTGCCGAGGTGATGCGGTGTGTCTAAGCCTAGCACTAGCTTAGTCATAGCAGCATAAATCCAGCTACAATAGCTCGAGGATCTGATCCTTTTACTACGTTAATTTTAGTAACTCATGGTGTCTCTGTGTGGGAATCCTCCTAAGCGTATACAAGCTGACTTGCTGCAATGTACCTGTGTTTTGCTTAGCCAAGAGAGGAACTGCTGAAAGCAGGAGGAACCAGAAACTACACCTTTTGCGTGCTCTGGTGATCATCCTTCAGACATCTCTGCCTACGTTGCCACAAGGCCTCTTTGAAGACAAGTAACTAACGTTAAGGCTTTTTGCTTCTCACAGACTATCATGAATTCCATCTGGTTTGGTTATGATGTGAAGAAAGCAGTGGAAGAGCCCAGAATTCATGATCAGCTGTTTCCCAATATCACGGAGCTTGAGCAGGAAATAGAGGAGGTTTGTCTAGCTAGAGTCTGGGGTGTGCGTGAACTTCTTGCATGGTGCTGGGTTCCTAGTGTTGGGAAGGCATGCACTTGTGGAAAATCACGAAGCTTTGCCAAATGTTCCTAGGTAAGCAGTACGAAAGCTGGCACAGGTGAAGTACTGGGTTGCAATAAGCTATTCAAAGTGTACCTTTAGTCTCAGTCACATGGCTTTGAAGCCTAGTGCATTCAAGTGTGACCTACATCTGAAACTGAGGGTATGTATCTTCTTGCAATGTTGTTTGGCTCAAAGGACTTGCAAAATAGCAAACCACATCAGGGCCCAAACTATTTAGCAGTCTAAATCCAGTGACCCTCAGGAAATTCTTGCCCTGTTGTGCAGCCTTCCAGCTGAATCCTGAAGCACTGGCACAGAGCTAGCGAGGGAGGATGCACAGAGGGACTCAAGAACAAACTTGAAAATATTTTCACAGTAAAGGTCTCTGTGCAGCGCTGTCAGTCTGAGAGCTGATGTCAAGATCTGCCTCGCGCTGCATACCGCTTGCCTGAGCTGGCAGCTTCATTCACCCGGAGGAATTACACATCCCAGAGGCCCGAGACAGATGCAGTCTTTGTACATATTTCATCCCATGTCTCTATACTAGGGAAAACACTCCTATGTAAGGCAGTTTTCTTCACCAAACTGTGCAGAAGATCCTCCTTTAATAAGCTTCTTACTAAAGCAACAGCTGAGGTATCTGCCTGTACTGGGAAGGATGCCCTGCTCTCTACAAGTCCTGTGTTTTCCCCCATTCCCAAACAGGATCCATCAGTTCCGGCTGTTAGTATATGAATATCTGAGGCAGAATGCTCTGTGACCAGGAATAGTATTGGTAGCGCACACTGAGCACCACAAATACCACATCTTCTCAATTCCACCTCTTCAAAAGCAGGTCATCCCAGAAAGTGAAGGGAAGAGGAGGAACAGCATGTAGTTTTAGACCTACCTAATACAGGCACTGAACGCTTGGGTAGTCACGGAGGATGCAGGTCGCAGACTACAGCACGTGTGCAGTTTCTCTCTCCTGTTGTCCTCATTCATTTCTGTGTTCCAGGGTATAGAAGAACAGCTAAAGAAGAGAAAACACGATACCACGCGGGTGAGTGGCGGTGCAGTTGTGCAGGCCATTCTCAGAACAGATGAAGGATGGGCTGCAGCCTCCGATTCCCGGAAAGGTGGCTTCCCTGCAGGATACTGATGTGGCTCGGCTCCTTTTTTCAGTGGTCTAGTGACACTGAGGTGTGTTTGGGGGGAAGATCCTTTAGGTCTGCAACTCAGGGACTTCTCACACGAAAGAGAACAAATTTACCTGTGGTTCTATTGACAGAGCTGGGACAGTTCTCTACAGCCATGACCGCAGTGCCTCATGCCACAGCAGTTTGCTAAGACAGGCACGTCCACCAGGACGTGCAGTACTTACTTGAAGAGCCTGTTCTGCCTTGAAGAGCTTGTGCCCTGCCTCCTTTCCATCCCATGAAGACAGATTGGGTACCCAGAGTTTGTGAAGAAGGTCCAGCTCGCTCAACTGCAGGAGGTGTTTCCCCTGCACAGCGTCAGCTCCCTGTCACCGCGAGAGAAGAGTTTTGTTTCCCGTTGAGTAGATGGGAGTTACAGGACTCTGAGGACTGGGTTTTGTAAGTTACAAACTAATAGATCTGTGCCATAGCAGGAAGCCCAGCTCTAGACTGGGATAAGCCTTCACAAACTCACCACTCTTTCTTTTAACAAAAGATGCTTCTGCTTTTCACTTCAGTTGATTATTGGAGATGAGTGGGTAAATGGGGAAATGGCTTCAAACTTTTTTATATTTCTGTTGAGAAGGTCTAAAGGGAAGATGCTACCTGTAAAACTCTGAGCACAACTAAAATAAATAAATATGGAGTCACACATTTTTCTTGCCTGCACAGTTGCTACTGTGAAAAGGGATGGCGAGAGTCTGCATGAAAGAAGCTCTCCTGAGATTTTTCTCTTTTCTTCACTCCTTTGATGAAGCTATGAGTAAAAAAAAAAAAAAAAAAAAAAGTTAAATATCCCAAACAAGCTTGTTTTTCTCCAGTTTGCTCTTTGCCACATCATACTGCAGGCCTGAAATGCCAGAGTCTGAGGAAACGGCACGTCTAAAAAAGGGCACAATGCAGCTACTCTTGATTGAAGGTAAGTTACCATTAATCAGACAATTAATGACCTCTCAGAAATCCATATCTGGTACAGAACAGCTAAGAGTGTCTGTACCTACGCATGAGGGAGTTTTGGTGTTCACCTACCAGCATGGACATCACATCAGATAAACTTAGCCTAAGATCAAAACCCAATGTTCCAGGAAGTTGTCAAGCTCTAGGGATGTTGTCAAGCTCTAGGGATGTTTATGAAATCCTTGAAACACAAGTAAAACTAACTGAACTCATCTGTTTGGCTTGTTGAAACTTCCTGTCAGTTTCTAAGAACCTTAAAATACAGAATGCATTGAAGAGAAACGGAAAGGCTGAAATTTGAGGCATCAGGCACCCTCTCCTTCCCAGTAGTTTCTGGAATTGAGACAGTCTAGTTTCAAGGAATAAAGTGATAGCTAGATCATGCTTAAATCAGAGTCTCATGACTTTGACACACATATTTGCTTATATCACTTCCACTAAATGAGTGGCTTTTACCAAAAGTTGCCTGGGATATGCTCTCTGCTCCTTTTTCCTGAGCTGTTACTGATGATGATGTGTTAGGTGCAGCTAAGGTGGTGATTGTAACTAACCTAGAGTCATTGTGTTCCTTTAAGAATGAGATCGGTTTGGGGCCAAACATGTATCCTTTCACTGCTGAACTGAAACTTTGACTTTTCTACTTCTTGTAATTCCACAATAAATGCCACTCAGCGGCAGGCTGCTGTTTAAATCCAGTTTGCAGGCCATTTTAGGAACTTTTGATCCAGCTTTGTGTATGGAACAGCATCAGCTGATTTTTGTTGGAAATACCTGGTCCTTTGGCTGAGCTTTCTCGGCCAAGTGTGATCTGAGAAATAAAATCAAAATTATTGCACAGCAAAATAAGCTTATTGAAACCTTACGGTCACTATAGTTAGTCTGAACTACAACAGAAAAAGCTTGCGCTCTGAAAGCGGAAGGTAACTGTTTTCTGGGAAACAGCTTTGGACAAACATGCTTTCTGAAACAAGTTTGAGTAACTGCTGCTGGGCTGCTTCTAACAGTTTGTGGTACAGCAGTCTTACTTATGTTCCTGAATTTCTTCTAGCTAGTCAGAAAACTCCCCTATTATTTATAACCTATATTACAAAACTTCCCTTATGGAAAGCTCAGATTTTGCCATGGCTAAAACCACTTCTGTTGAAAACTAGTCTTATAAATGCATTTGAATGCAGAAATGGATTGTTTTGTTTGTTTTGTTTGTTTTAGCAGTATCACTATAGAGGACTGATTTGTTAAAACTAAACTGGGCTAAAGCTTGCATTTACATCCTACATGTTTAAAAAAAAAAAAACAACTATGGGTACTTCTGCATGCTGTAATTATCTACATCTCATTTGGACATATTTGTACATAGGGCATGCATTTCTGCCACCTGCTTTGATACCACATTCCACTACTCACACTACATTGAGGCTGTCTGTGTATCAATAGGCAAATGTCAGTCAGTGGTTCATACTGTAAAACCTCCTGATTGTACGCTGCAGGCTATTCAGCTTGTCTGGATGTTTCAGCTACAAGAAAAGATTTCTTCCTGCTTGTGTCCCACCCCTTTGAATGCAACCACCCTCCCCCCCAGCTTCTGAGCAGAGATGTAATGTCTTAGCGTAAGCTGCCTGAAACAACGCAGGGTATGGAGAATAGGACATGTTGCCATGACCGATTCCAGCTGATTTTAAAGGGAGCTGTACTGTTAAAAGGCAATTCAGATCATGAACTGGGGGGTTCACCTCTTTCCCCTGTCCTTCAGTCTAAGGTTACCACAATTTTCTTCTGGCAACAGTCCAGCCTCTGGAAGGGCTACAGGGAAATGCCAAAACCAGGCTGTTAGAGACAAGTAGTGTATACAGCTTTCTGCACAGTTCTTCGGTTTCTCCAGCGGCGTACCGAGTCTCCAGAATGAACAACTGTTACTGCTGCAAACACCTGTGTGAAAGTCCTCTCTCAAACAACTGTTTGTGTGTTAGGCTAGGCAACAGTTTTAGAGGAGAAATTCCCAGACAGGTTTAAAAACACTTTATTAAAAATATAATTTAAAGACTTTGTTAGAAAATAGAGCAGCCTCTGTACAGTGATGCTTTTAAAGTCCGTGTAAGTTGACTAAGTACAAAAATAATGCTCTCCTGTTGGCATGAGCATGAATGGCGAAAGATCACACTGGGAGCTCTTGACCCAAGCAAATTTCAGCAGCAGTGAGGAGGTGGCAGGGCAAGAGCAGAGGTGCTAAGGGAGGTACAATCCCTCAGCTTCACCAGATGTTGTGCTAGTGAGGATTACAGGACTGGAAGTCCCTGCTGCAGTGAGAGATCTGCACTCTCATTCCTTTCTGTCTTGCGAATTAAAGCTGTGATGGGTTTTAAAACTGCTTAATTGGCTCAGTTTCAATGTTAGTAGCGAAGTAGTTAAACTGCAGTGAGCGCTGGACTACAGATAATATTCCCACGTCTTCGTGATGGGAAGTAGCTGTGATAGTACTGCACTGGAAAGGTGATAGGCTGGATTACTGAGGTGTGCTTTACCCTAAGGTATGTCAGAAGTGAAGGTACTTGGAGACTTAGTTACTTGGTGACTTGGTTTTTCTGCTAGCAAAACATGATAAAGTATGGCCCAGGGCACTGCTGAGGGCTGCCCTGAAGCCTAATAGGGAAGCAAGAACTGCTCTCCCCATCTTCAGCCAGTGCCATTCTTGGTTGCTTTTTGTAAACTAAACTCAGTTGGGTTAGCTAGAAATAACTACAGATCTTGCTAAAGCCGGCATCAGGTCTAGTTTATCTGTCTGGTCGTAAATGAGCCACAGCTGGTGTCTGGTGCCCGTAAGTGCTTCCCCTGTGACAACTCTGCAGTTGGGGTGTTATTTCTGGCACTAGAACCAATGCACCCAGGAACTGGTAGCTGAGGTAAGGGAGTTAATGAAAGTAGAAAACTTCAGCAAATTACGTAGACTGAAGATGACTACCAAAAAACCCAACGTAACCCCGTCCAAATGAACATAAATACTGCCCACCCACCCCCCAAACTTCAGGCCTATTCCCTTTCTCTGTTCACATTCAGCAGTGCTGTCATGCTGTCTAACAGGATGCTGGGCCACTTCTATGGCTTGAGTAAGCAGCTCTGATGAAGAAACCAGTAGTCCCTCCTCAACTAGGGGATTTAATATAAATTCTACTTGGACGAGGAAGGAGGGGGGCAGTGCATGGAGCTGGCTCTATACATAAGTAATCTGTCTTCCAGATGCATGATTAAAGTGCTTGCGGTAATGATCTGGTAACTTAGGAATACCTTTTCATTAAGCTCTGATACAGCTGTGGTCATGCTATACGGTCTTCAGCGTACAATTTCTGAAGGAAAACACACGTCTGGTTCTAGTCAGCTTCACTCAGACCATCGTTAAAATGCAAGTGAAGGCTGAGATTTCAAAAAGTCTATGGCTTTATTGGATAGACTTTGTGGGTAAAAAAGTAGACTTAAAACCTGTCTGGCCTTGTTTGTAAGGGTGTGTGTGGATGGCCTTGTTTTGATTTGGTTTTTTAATAGTGTGTGCTCAAATACTTGTTATGGTGTTTACAGAGGGATTTTATTTGTTTCTGTACTAGGAATACCATGGGCTGTGTGTGAGGTAAGAACCAATGTGTGAAGGGGAGGGGGCTCTGCTGGTGCCTTGCTCTGGTTTGGCTTCACTTTCAGAAACACACACACAATATTGTCTGTGTCCACAGGGAAGTACAGCTCATAGGCTTTCAGAAAATAGAGTTGTTGGGGATTGTGGGAACTTGCCCCTGGGTATTTGAGAAGAGCTTTGGGGGTTGTTTTGGTTTGGGGGTTGGTTTTTTTGTTTGTTTGGGTATTTTTCTTAAATGTTTGATTCTCGTGGCCACTTTGAGCAGGGCAAGGTTATGGAGTAACTACAAAAGACCTTTTGTGTCCAGATGCATGAGTTCAGGTCTCTCTTCCAGAAGTTTTCTCTCTGTGATGGTTCTTAAGTAGTCCTACCATTTCCTTCTTGTGATCTTAAGGGAACACTAGAGACTAGCTGTGGTAAACAGGGAGTTGGAGCATGTCCTTAGGCTGTGGAAGAAAAGTATTCTGCTAATACCCGATAGCGCTGCATCACTTCTCAGCAGTCCTGGTGTTTGTGGGGCCAGGCTGAGCTCATGGCTACAAAGAAGTCTTCTGATCATGTATCCTTTGCATTTTGAAGAAAGTTATAAAGCTTCCAAAACCAAAGGCTCTTCCACTGCAATCCTCACCCGCCTTCCCAAACGACTTATCTTCTGCCGACATTGAGGAGGGAGAGCTGGCACAGATTGGGACTCCTCTCGCCACAGGGAGAGGTGCCCCCAGGGAATTAAGCTGAAGCCCGTCCATCCCAGGAGCCGGGAATTCACATCGCCCCATGGGAGGCTTATTCTCAAAGTCACCAGCGTGCAGGGTTGAAGGAAGCTTCGGTGCAGTTACTCTGAGTTTGTGGGGTCCTTTGCATCCCCAAGGCAGAGATTAGTAGGGCAGCAGACTTGTGCTACGCTGCACTGATTTCATCTGCCACCTTTGGGAAAAGTAGGGCTTCTTTGGATGGGAAAACCAAGAGGGCGAGTGTGGAGTTTTGCTCTCTTCCCTTTCCAAACCCACCCTCTAAGCCTGCATGCTTAAGATTTTAAAATCCTGACCCTATAGACACTTCTTGTAATCCTCATAACCGAAATAGTTACTTATTTCACATTGCTGAGCCCAGTGATAATAAGCTTATTGTGGCAACAGCTTGAAAGAAACCAATTCTGCTCTTAACTGAGACTCTCCAGCAGGAATGGAAGATACAGCTGGGTTATTTCACAGTGTTCCCAGTGGGGTTTGGACCGATTTTCCTTTCCCGCTTTGTATTCTTATTCTCAACACCTGATGTGCTCAAGAAATATGTTTTTCCATATATCACATAAGTAATGGAGGGTGTAGCTCTAAACAAGGCTGGCTGACCTATCCTTGTATTGCCTGAGGGTCACTTGCAGTCTACTGGAATTAGATGTAATCACAAGTTTTGCCCATACTTTAGGAGGCATCCTGATGGGAACAGGCAATATTGACGTGTCCAAGCCAAAGCATGTTCTGAATCTAGTTATCTTCTGTGGTTTTGTGAGTTGTGATGGCATTTCATGCTAATATCCAGCTGACTTCCCCAGCTTCCTTTTATCAGAGTAAGCAGAGATGCATTTTCCTTCCTTGGAAATTCCCTGCACAACATTCATTGCAAATTCATTTAACTTTTCTTTATGTCCTCTTCTCAGTAGGCCGCTCCTAACCTCCTGTAGGGGGGAGAGAAGAGGAAATGGAGTGAATGGGGCAGGGGCCTGAGGTCTTGGTGTTGCCAGGTGTGAAAATGAAGGATGTGTATGCAGGGTCAGGTTGAGAAAGTGAGATTTAAGCAAGAAGGAGGTTAGCTAGAAGCCAAATACAGATTATTCAGGAGAGTTGCAGAAGCAATCTCCTTCTCACCAAGAAGAGAAGACAAGAAGATCCAAGTGAGGCCACTCACCTCACTGAAATGTTTCTCAAACAGGATACTGGCACCTTCAGTATGCATGATGGGAGCTGAAATGGCATGTTCCAAGTCATAGCCAAACCACAGCTTGTTTATAATCGCCTGCAATGAAACAAATTCCACACTGACCGACTGGAGATACTGAATAAGAACCTGGGTCACGTGCTGCCATCCTCCGCACTGGTGTTAAGCCAGACCAGCTCTGCTGTAAATCCTGCCTGCAGGATGGTGCAAACGTGGACTGTAAGAGAGCCTGCACTCAGTCAGACCAGAAGTCCTACTAGCCTAGCCTCCTGTCTTCATGGTGACCAATAGCAGATGCTCAGGGCATTTATAAGAACAGAGCGAGCACACAATGATACTTCCCAGAATGCCTTCCCTGAGCCAAAGAGGTGTCCTTGAATTCAGTAGCTACTGATGGATCTTATATCTTTCTATTGAGAGTTGGTCTTTCTGTTTTCAGATCAGGTCCTAGCATGGACTCCTTCCCATGCTTCTCTCTAGTTGAAGAAAGATGAATAATAATAATTTAAAAAAAATTTTCTTTTTCCTCTTGTGGCCTTATCTGCTTTTATTTCTTGATTGCTGAACAAGATGTTTGTTAGACTTCATGGTTCAGCAAGCTCTTTTTCATTAACGTTTGTTACTCTGTGTGTACGTGTGGTGGTGGTTTTCTGTTTTTCTTGTTCTTTCCATCATGTAGCTTATCAGTTTATTTTGGGGGTCCCAAAGTTTTGGGCAATGCCTCTCTTCCTAATAACTTCCTCAGCTTGCTATTTAATTAATCTAACTTCTTGCCTTTCAAAAAAGAATTGAGCGAGGCGGCTGGCACTTGCTCTGGCCTCCAACCAGCAGCCATTAGTGACTTCTAAATTGCAAATAAAACAAAGTACCAAGGAGTCAAGACCTGAGGAGAGCTGAGTAGAAAGAGCAGGTGGGACCGATCATGGCTGGAAATGTGGAAGGGCTGAAAGAACTGGCGACTGCTGTGGGTTCTCGACCTCCTCCATTCCAGTTCCCTTCTGGTGGTAGTGCAATTCAACCGCAGAGCTGAAGCTAGCCCCTGTCCTTGCCACAGAAATGCTACAGGCAAGAAGGCGAGGATAGACTGAGTCTGCAGCAGGCCCTCTTCACTGCTGCCTTCCACATAGCAGTACTAGCAGCAATAAAGTCATTCCTTTTGTTCAGGACAGCGTGTGCTCCCCTTGCTCAGTGGAAGGCGTTACTGTGTGGTACCTCTTCACTCACCATAGTAGTAGCACTGATAATCCGGGTCCCGCCTGCTCCTCCGATCACCAGCATGTCTCCTGTCTTGGAGATGAGAATGGAAGGTGCCATTGCTGAAGGAGGCTTCTCTCCTAGAGCAGAGGCAGAAAGTATTATTCCTCCCATGTGGCTGTTAAGGGGGCTGGAGAGACACACAAGTTTATCTACCTCACCCTTCTTGCATTCCCCATGGCAAACCAAGTTGCTGCTTATTCCTCAAGAAGCTCAAGTCTTCCAGAAAACTAGCTTCCTTGTGCTGAGAACACATCTCACAAGAAACTGGACCTTTATGGCACAGGCTAAATAGGAAGCATCTCTTGGTGCAGGACAGGGCATCCTACAAGTATTCAGGACTTGCTGCAGCTCATTTAACCCAGCAGAGGAACCATTAGCAGCAATCCTGCCATTGCAGTACTGATGTTCTCTCTCACAGCAGACCCAGGGGAGATTGCATCAGGGATAGCTTATTTCACAGAGCAACAACACTGCATCAACACTGCTGTGTTACAGAACTAATTGTAAGCCTATAGCATTACTGATTGTGCAGCAATTATATACTTTTTCATAGATGAGCCTAAAAAGTCAGCAAGCTTCTTCCTGCCCCTCCCCATCAATTAATGATCAGCTTCAGCTGGTTTGGTTTTTTTAAATCTCTGATTTCCCTGGTCAGAAGACAAAACTCCCATGTTTCCATGTAAGGGCATATGTGAGTAGACAGACACACTAGAGGGCTTTGTCCTCTGTTAGTTAAATTTGCTCTCATCCAGACCTAGGAAAGGATCTGCAGTTTACAGACAGTCCCTGCCCACTTGTACACAGCCTGCATATCCATCTCCTGGCCCTGTGTTTTATTTTGAGGGTGAGAATGCTCACCTGGTTTAATGCTTCTGTTTGCTATGCAGAAATCAGCGAGTTCGTTATTTAAAATGATCCCAGTTTGGTTAGAATACACAAAGGAGCCAAACCTGCAGGGGGGAAAGAAGTAGCTTGTCAGTGCCCGGTGCTCTCCTGTTGTGGATAACATTAACTGAACGTGGCACCCTGTGGGTTACCTCTGTCTCCTCCCAGCCTGCAACTGGCCCAGCTAGGGTGTCCAAAAGGTGTTTGTGCTGCTGTGCTGGAGCCAGAGATAAGCTCCCTGTTACTAGTGCACGTGGGGATTTGCCCAACCCACAGAAACTCAGCAGAGCTCAGCAAGTTGTTACATCTTTGTGAATTATGATGTTCCTTTGGGCTGATGCTCAAAGACCTTTGCTGTCACATGAAAAAGGCATTCACGAGTAAGGGACTGCCTAAATCAAGTGAAGCCCAAGAGGTTTGCATTTCTGGTAAATAGCCCTTGCAGGCACCCTGTGAACCTGGTACATGGCCTATGTGACTCGATTACCAACGCCTTGGCTACTCACGGGAAGTTGATGGTGCTGGTGGCAGACACGGCACTGCCATCTGCAGCGAGCACAGAGATGTGGCTTGTGCCCTTGCTTTTGTAGCTGTGGTTGTAGAAGGACTCCAGAAAGTTGTAATGGTTGAGTGGGTGGTCACCACGGGTATCTATTCGGCGTCTGACAAGCTCAGCAGTCTTGTCAGACAACATGTTCCCCACAGTCACCTGCAATCACAGCAAGGACACTGAGCTTGTGCCACCAAAGCACAGGCATGTCTGTCTTAGGGCACACAGAAGCCTGGGGAATTCAGCCCCACTAGTCAGAGCTTGGAGACCTGCACTGGCAGCATTCAGCCCCAGCCTGAACCCCAAGGCCACTGTCGTCACAGAAAATGAAACAAGCTCAGTACTGTGGCACCTCAGCATTGGCATGAGCACGTGCACATCCTTTATGAGGCAAGTGAGCACCAGCTACAGCCGAACAGAAACTGCAGACAAAGTAAATGGCCTAATCCTGCCTCTGCCTTGGCCAGCTGAGCACCATTCCTCTTGACTAGCACTTCTGAGTATTTTCTTTTCTTCCATGGCTGCAAAGCAGGAGGGTGTCAGAGCGTTGCTTGGTACCGTAGCGTTGTGCTGGCAGGCAGGATAGTCTGGGCAATAGGTAGCCTGCTTGAGGGCTTAGCACGTAGGCTAAAATGAGTTCGTGACAATGCAGGTTTTAAAAAAAGAAAGCAGGAAATTGACTTCCCTGCTCCTTCTCTGTCAAGCAGCAGTGTAGAAGCAGCTGTCCGTGCTGTGGGTGTCTGTGGCTGCCCCTATGCACCACGCCAGCTCACCTGAGCTTTGGAGAAGGCTGGGTCACTCATATGGGGTTTTAGCATATTGCCGAACTTCAGGGCCTCTGCAATGCGATGGTAGGTTTCTACCTTCTCCTCAGGTGTCGCGAGTGATGCTTCATGGAGTTTATACTCTACGGAGCAGCATGAAATAATTTTGTTAATAGACCCAGGGCACTGTTTTTTCAAGAACTGCAAAAAAAAAAAGTTGAAAGCAACCTCCTTTCCCCATCCCAGTTCTTATCAAGTTTCCCCTATGCTTTAGCAGGATGTGGACACAGAAACAACCAAGTACTAATTTCTGCTGTGACTTCGATTCCTCTTGAAGCCTTGGGAAAATAGTGTATCCTTTGGCCTTTGCAGCAGCTATGGTGATGCTGATCCACTGTAAGAATGAGCCAGTTCATCATCCTGCTGCATAGTATGGTCACACTGCTGCTTTGGGGCCCATTCGGGCTCACCAACTCCATTTCTGCCCATTACTTTTCTAATGCTCTAGAGCAACGCTCTTTGCAAACCTCTTGCTGCCCCTTTTCCCTTAGGAATTTACCTTCCAATATCTTGAGGATGAACATGAGCACAGCACCTCCCATGGGCGGTCCAGGAGAAAACACTGTGGTGTGATTGTTCAGGGTAATGTTCAGAGCTGAGGACACCTCTGCTTTGTATGCCTGAAGGTCCTCCAGTGAGATATTGGACCCTTCAAGAGAAAACCAGATGGGTAGCTGGCATTAGCACATTAACTTCTACAAGGTGCTATGGGCTGGCTACATCAGAGCGTTGGTAAAGCTTGTAGAGAGCCATCCCCGTATACTCCAAATTTCTTCCAACAAGCACAGCAATGTTCTTCACGTGTCCTCATCTACCTCCAAACCCCAGGACGTTACAAAGCCTAAGGGCGTTGGAAAGGCCAGTGCCTGAGCACTGTGGGTGAATGCTGGAGCAGTAGGTTGCTCTCAGCCCTGCTTCTGGGCCTGAGTTATAAGAATTGGGGAAAGGTGTCCCCTTCCCATGCTAGGTACCACCCCAAGTGGCAAGCAAATGGCATGTGTTGGCTTTCCCCTGGTACCAGTTCACTGTTAGCCAATTGCTGGGAAAAGGCCTGTCTATTAGCATTAACAATAGCTGTTACTTACCGGCCTTCCTAATGTCCTCCACCAGGGCTTTTCCTATCTGTCCCCCATAAAATGCTGTAGCTCCATTTTCCGCTACAGCTTTCAGTGTTTGCTGCAGCGCTGGCCACCTGAAGGTGTCTCCAAGCTTCAAAAACCCTTGACCGTCACATATCAGTGGGCTGTTAAAGAAGAACATCCATCAGTGTACTGCATGTGCTTATTCAGTCCCCAGGGCCAATCTCTTTTTCCTGCCCAAAGCTGATTTGGTTTATGCATGTGGTATACTTTCCAAGCCAGTGCTGAACTGCAGTCACATGGAGAAAAGTTCTTCTCAGCCGATTGCTACCCATAGCACCAGGCACTCTTTCCCCAGACAAAGTTTCCTCCACGGGACCTAATGTTTTGACCCTGGCTTGGGTCAGTGGGGCTTCTCCAAATGAGTGTCTGCTGTAGGGCCCTGCTGTCAGGGGACGATTTCCACACAGATGGAGGCAGGCCACATACAGGCAGCTCCTCCTCATGAGCAGATGTGCTTAGCAGACAGTTTTCCTGTGCCAAGCCATTCTAAATTACAAAAAAAAAGTTGCTGACAGAAAAAAGTTTTTAAAAAAAATTCTGTTATTCCCTTCCTCTCTAGAGCAAGTATTTACTGAGCAGAAGCTGCAGCAGCAGCCTGCGCTCCGTGTCAGCATGTCAGAGGAAGGGTCTGAAGATGAGGGAACAGTGGTCCTCACACTGCAATTTAATTCATGGGTCTTACCACAGACTTTTTCCTACTCTGGAGAACTCTGGGTGACGGATCATTTTGTCCATAACCGGGGAAATTAGAAGTGGCTCTGAAAGGAGCTTGATGGTTGGTTCAAATAGGGCTTTCCATGGTAAGCGGCCATATCGTTTATGGGCTTCTTCATACCCACGAAGTTCTCCTGGTACAGCAATCCAGAGGGAACCTGAGAAGCAGAACAGCACTGTCACACCCAGTAAGTCATTGGCCTGTTTCACCTCTCTGAAAGCACTCCAATGGAAGTGTGGATTTGTACAGGCAGGACTAAGGCTTCTAAAAGCAGGTGGCTTATTTTTAATTTCCTTTTTCTATTCATATATTTCTTCCACTACCTAATAGAAGGGGTATAGAGAAGCTGGAGCCACACTCAGAGGTACATGGTGAAAGTACAAGAGGCAAGAGGCACATGTTGGTGCATGGGAGATGGCAGCTGGAGATAAGACAAAAAGCAGCCATGCAGGGGGAGCCTGGTCAAACACTAGAACAAGAGAAGCTGTGACACGCTCCATCCTTGGAGAAGTTAAAAAATGTGACAGGACAAGGCCCCAAGCAGCTTGAGCTAACTCTGGCATCACTCTGCTCTGAGCAGGAGTTGGAGCAGAGACCTCCAAATGTCCCTTCCAACCAGAGTTGTTCCTGATTCCTTTTCAGGCTCTTCTTCCAAGGATAAGAACATCTCTTCCAGGAACTAGGACGCATCCCAAAAGAAAACGTGCTACGGAAGGGGAATGAATGCAGCACGAAATGTGGAGAGATGCAAGATGTGCTGCTAAAGCGAGAGTGCCTGCGGCCAAACGGGAAACAGCAAATGGACGTGGAGCCTCCTCGGATGGGGGCGAGGTAGCTCAGCTAAGCTGGAGCCCAGAAACTCAACTCCTGATGCTGTCAGGATACTTCCCCAATGTAAGGATATGGGCAAGTCCACTAGATTGATTTCTTTTGTTTCCAGAAAGTCTGAGCAGCTATTGATGTTATTTTTCTCTGTAAGAACTGCTGGGAAATGAGTGCTTTGGGAGATCTGGTCTTGAAATGCAGACTTCCTATGAAGAGAAATTACGCTGTGATTTCTCCTCATGTTCTGCTCCCCACCCCCTCACTGGTCAGGTTGCCAATGGTACTACGAATTGTTACTAGGAATTTTTATGGACCTAGTATTTTTTCTTACTTTTGCCAAAGTCAATTCAGGAAGAGCGCGATCAATTAAATAGAACTTCAGATAAAGTCAGCAAGGTCCTCGGTTCCCCCACCCTGAGCTTTGTGCACTACACACCAGGAGGGCACACAGCTCTCATGGCCCAGTCTGCGTCCTTACCAATGGGGATACCAGCACAGTGAGACAATAAATTCCGCGGAAACTCTCGTGGGACCGTCTCGCGGGCGTTGATCACCTCGACTGTCCCTAGAAAGGAGAAAGGGGAAATGCTTAACATTGTCTTCCTGAAGCAGGTGAACGTCACATTTCAGCCAGCTGTGAGCACCGCACAGCCTGCTAGCCCAGAGCCCGCGACACCGTGCTGAATTGCCCCAAAAATTTGCCTTTTGCCAAATGTGTCAAGCACACCTGCAGGGTCAGGCTGCTGTCGGCACATGCTGTCGTTTGCTCCCGTGCTTTTATTTAGAGCAAACTAAGCAGTGCCTACCTAGAGGCAATGAAGGTACAGGCACAAGGCCAGGGCTCGTCTCCAGCCAGTTAAGGTCCCGCCGTGGGCTTTTGGGCCGGGAACATGGGCTGGGATGTGCTCTTTCACATCTGATTTGCAGGTTCCTGCACTTTCTCTACAGGTGGGACATCAGACACATAACATGAGCCTCATGCTCCTTGGTGGGCCATTTTCAAGCGATGGTGAGGTACGTCCACAAAAACCACAAAACCCACTTGTATACACTTGTTTTTCAGGTCTAGCCTATTATTTTGCCTCCTTCTCTGACTTGTATTTATCTTCTATCAAAGTCTGCAGAGCCAGCTGTCCTGCAGGAGCCCACAGTGCTACCTAGTGTACCAAGCACCCGAGCCATGCGTGGCCATGTGCGGCTCTGTGCAGCAGGATAATTCAGGTGGCACAAGAGGACTGTTAATAGGAGGCAAAGTTACATGGCTCTGCCAAAAGGCAGAAAAATATAGGTGTTTTGCCAAATTATGCTATTGCATAAGATACACCCAAGCATTTCCAGACCCGTGACTCTGTGAGACTACTTGGCAGGGTTTTTAAGACTACAATATTTTTACTGTGTTCATTGTTGATTTTACTATTTAGATCTGTAAGCTCTGGGGGCTTTTGGGAGCCAAGACAGTTAAAAAAAAAAACAAAACCACGCAAAACATAAAAGCAAGAACACAACACTAGGGGTTCAGCCAAACACAGAAAGGCTTCCCAGCAGGTCCTGAACATTGCTAGATTTAGATTTCTGAAGTCAAGATGCATCTCCTGGGACAGAAAGTCTCACCGCCGCTTTAGGGAGTCCTACCCACGCCAGCAAGGGCAGCGTGAGATGCAGCCCCCCCGTGTCGGCGGGCACTGCCTGAGCTGCTGGTGCAGGATGAGCCCCTGAAGTTCCCGCCAGCAACAGCCCCATATTGCTGTGCTCATTGCCAGCACACGTGCCTCACTCCACGCCCGCCTGCCTCCCTCTCACACCTTGCTGCGCTGTCAACTATGTGACTTCTTTGAAATATAATTTGGGATTGGTTTGAGGGGGAAGGAAAGGAAAAGTCAGTTCATTTGAAATCCAAAGCTCCTTCCCCTGCCACACACAGTCTTGCTGTGAAAAGGTGCGCTCCCTGTAATGGATGTTTTGGGTTAAGAGCAAAAGCATGGTTTGTGATCAAAGGATGCAGCTTTTATGTTCAGAAAAATTGCTCTGAGAGAACATGAAGGATTCTGACTTCTCCACAGCAGCTGGGTGTCTGCGGGGAAACGGGGCACCATGGAGAGGCCAGGGCTGGCCCATACCTGTGCTGGCATTATAGATGGTAAATATGACCCCACCACCCAGGCCTGAACTCTGAGGGTTCATCACCGAGGTGCAGATCAAGCCAGCGATGGCGGCATCCACAGCTGTGCCTCCGCTTTTCAGGATGTCCCTGTGGTGGAAAGGGAGGAAAAAAGACAGTGTTAAAATCCAGGAACGATGGAATGGAAGAGCCACATGAAAATGTCTCCCTGGGGCACTCGCAAGGCAGCCCTAACTTGATGAGAGCGACTAGCAGTTGGAGAAAGCTATTGGCAGCAAGTGTAGGGTGTGAGAGTACAGAAAGGTGCCTTCCTTTGTGGAAGTGAGAAAGAAAGATTAGTGGGAAAGAAGGGAGAGTCTGCAGGAGGAAAGAGCAGCCAGGGGCCAGACCTGTGCAAGGCTGGTCTTTCTCTGAGGAAAGAGTGATGGGACAGAGAGAACCGCAGCTGCTCACAAAAGCTGTTGACAAAAAGGGACAGCAAGGAGCTCCCAGACGTGGAGAAGGATGCTTTCGGCAGAGGAGAGAGCTTTCCGCATGCTGCAAACCAAACAACTGATTTCTAGCTCCCCACCTACCGTTCCCAATAAAAAGGCATATGCTGGTCAACAGGACAGGGGCGCTGAAGCAGGGTCCATGTGAAGCAAACTCCTGAGACTTAACATGTCAATTAGCACAAAGTTCAGGCCTTACTTTGTTGCTCCTATAGTGTGCCTTCCTGGGCTTATGTGATATTAGCACAAAAATCCTACCCCGTCCTTGTATCCCCAAAGGCAAAACAAACAATCGGAAAACCGAACAGGAAAAAAAACCCCTCAACTGTTTCTACCTAGGCACAGCCACACCAAAGAACACACAAACATTAAGGCAGCCTCATGCCATTGACAGCAATGAGTTTCTGCTAGCGAAACGTGTCTCAACAAATGCTTCCCTCAAGCACAGCTGTAAAAAAAACCCTTTTTGTTGCAGTGGAAATGCGGTGGGGTGGGGTTTCCTTGCACAAGCTGCTGGTAGCCAGCACTGGTATTTGCTAGGAAGGTTTCTCTGTTTGGATTGGGATACTGCTTAGATAAGGCAAAGCCAGAAGGGAAAGTCGAATAGTTCATTAATTGGAGTGCAACTGCTCCCAGAGGCTGCGACAGGAACACAGAGCACATATAGAGGCTGCTGTTTATTTTACGTCCATTGATGTGGCTGGGACCTGCTGGGGCTGGGAACAGGATGCTACCAGCAGGCACACCGATTGTGGCTTTCCTTTGTTTCTGTAAGTGCCTTTGGAACTACTGCCTGGAAGGAAATGGCATGTGGACAAGTGGGGAGAAAAGAAATGGTAGGGAACCACCAGGCTTTCTGTTTGGGGTCTGCACGACTTTTAGCCTCCTAGCAGCAAGTGCTCCCTGGCTGTAGTTCTGAAAATGGAGACCGAGGCTCAGGCTCGCCCATTCATCGCCTTGCAGCAGGGGTAAGGCTCTCACCATGAATGTCCCTGGGTGGTGTTTTTCTGAAATTGAAGCTTTTTAATTCCTAACGATAGAAGGGAAGGACACGAGGGCTTCATGAGAAGCTGAGTTACCCCTGCAAAAGGCCCAGACACAATGTTAGAAAGCTGGGAAAAGCGGGGAGAAGGACCATTACACTGGCCCCGGGACAGCGCACCCCAGAGCCCCTGGATTATGGGCTATGAGGCAGCACATGTACAAAGCCTGGTGCCAGGGAAAACCATGGTTCTGAGATAATTTGCAGTGAAAAACAACTTTAAAAAAGAAACTTTGAGACTGTATGATATTCATTTCAATGCAATGCATTAAGACCTTAACATGGAACATCAGACACATTTTTCCAAAGCCTGAAAAGCACCAGATTCTCACCCAAGTTCCCAGCCATATTCACAATTGTGTAAGTAAGTGGTTACGCATCTTGCACTACCTCTTGTCCTGGGACACTCCTGCCACTCTTCTTCTGAAGCCAGTGCCATCCACCCCTCACCATGTCCCCAGAAACACTTATGCCTGGAGGAGCACTCCCTGATGAAGATCCTCATCCCTCCTTGTCTCATCTGGTGATGGTCGTCTGCCTGCTCCAAAAGATGAGCTGTTCCCCCCCCACTGATCTGCACCACGCCAGCATGCTCTGCACTGGAACTGCATTAACTTAGCGTGCTCTAAAGGGTGAGCACAGTTAATCAATGTATTAATTTAATATTTGTACGCCTAGATGGCCTGTTTCTGGATGACGCTAAGATATTTTGGTGTTCCTAAGTATTTGTTTATAGAAGCGACATTATGCGCTAAATACTCTTTAACTACCACAAATGTAGTGCTATATGCACAAAGCATAGAAACCTGAGAGCTTCTTAGCATGACCTTATCCATGCTCCCTCCCTCCAACATTCCCAGTTAGACATAGAGCCGGGATAACACAAGCCTTGTAAACTCCAGTTTGTAGCTGTACCCTTGGCTCCCACTGAGATCAGGGAGCACAAATGAGGTCTCAGTCTCAGCAGAAAAGGTGTAGCTAACTGCTAAAGAGTGCAGAAAACTTCTCCAGGGAGCTGGGACCTGGACTGTTACTGCCTTTAGCAAAAGGGACACAGATTTCCTGAGAGCATCAAGGGACAAGTGGGAGGAGGACATTCACCGGCCAGCGGAGAGGACTTCAGCAGCGCTGCCAGGATGGACACATCCTGCCTGGCATGGCCAAGGCAAATCAAGTGCTTGTTTATGAGCGGTGATTACTCCAGCCTGCTAGTCCACCCAATAACTTACGGATGGGTCATGCCCAAGACACCGACATTGTGTGTGCCTCAGGAAGGCAGGAAAGCCAGAGATAGTCTTTATTGTTCCTGCTCTGTGCCTAGCACAGTGGTGCCCCGATTCTTGGCTGCGAGTCCTTGGTGTTAACACAATATAGAGCAAAAATGACACCAGGGGACAACACAGGGACACCTTTTCACAGAAAAGCAAAGCATGTTTTGCTTTGTCCTTGGTCACTAGCCCTCATTAATCACATTTTGCAATATAAACAAGATGACAAGAAAAGCAGAATTTCCAGGTAATCCAAAAGTGCTCTCCATTCCTGTCTACTGTGTCTATATTGGTGGCAACTGTCACCTCTGGTGGCAAATACCGCATCTAACAACACATAGTCAAACCTGTTTCTTGCTCAAGGGAAGGAGGGCTTTCCAGTCACCTGCTGCCTTTCGGTGAGCACCACGGGATGGAGAGCTAAGGCTTCCCATCCACTAGCACAGTGTGCAGCAGCTGAGACCATCTTAGTATGGGATGGGCTGTGTGATGCTGGGCATGGTCCTTTGCCTGCTGCTTCTTTGGGGGACAGGGGTTAGGGGGACAGGGAGCTGAGATTTCTCTCCCAAACTAGGCATTATCTTGGCTTTTCCCAGCCTGGCAGGAAGCACTCTCAGCCCCAAGACTCACAAACACGTCTTGGAGAGCTCACACACCACACTGATGTTGTTTCCCTGGCTCTGGGGGGGTGCATGTGCCCGCCAAGTTTTTCACTTGCACCCCAGCACATGACGCAGGACAGGCACAGTGGTAGCTAAGGAAAAGCAAGCCTTAAAATCAGGCTTTTAGCTCAAGCTCAGAAACAACTGAACCCAGCAAGGGTAAAACCAAATCCTCATCAGGGCTATTAACAAGATTTCTTTTGAGCTGCTTTGCTGTTTTACCCAGGAGGCCTGATATATGTCCCCCATCATCAGTGCAGGGTCCAGGGCGCACAACCATTCTATGCTATCTGCAGACTGGCCCCCCCCAGTCCCGACAGCTTTCACTCCAGTCTCTCTGGAGATGGAAACACAACAAAAACACACTCTCTGAGCTGGCTCTTGGTATACCACACTTGGCTCCCCATGCCTGGCTCGCCCACTTTCAGTCAGAGCCCTGCCACTTCCTTGGAAGTGATGCCTGGGGAATTTAGCGCCGTTATGTCTTTTTCACTTAGCTATACTGGCAGAGTACACCCTGTCCCATTAGGGTGCTGCCTTTATATGGATCACTGCTACAACTAGCTTATTTATAATGCAAAACCCTTTAGAGACATATGAGCTCTCAATCAAATTGTGGTACCTTACCAGATCTCTCTCTCGAGATATCTTAGTGCTACAGCTGACCAGATGCGATAACAACATGTTTTGTCCTATATCCTTCCTGCCACTCAGTTTTAGCTTTAGGGTTTGGCCATTAGTGGAGTTTCCTTAAAGTCAGGAGCAGGAGAGGATGTTAACAATCAAGTCCCCCTCCAGCAGCAGCAAAACAGATTCACCCTTCCAGGAAGGGTGAATGATGGCACTGAGCTCACGCAGTCCTCACAGCAAAGATGGGCTGTGCTGGGCTGCAGACCAAGTCTGCTGGTCTGCCCTGGGCTAGAAGGAGCCTTGAAGCCATTTTAAATACACTGGAAATGCTAAGGTATTAAATTATACTGACTTTTTTTTTCTGCTAAAGAAAGCTGGGGCCTGGGAGACCACCCGTTATATAGCAGCTGCCTGCTTAAGATTTATGAAGAGCAAAAGCAACAGCTCTTTCTGTAAAAAAGGGCCAGTTGCCAAATTTAAAACCATTAAAATACAAGAGGAAGGGAAAGCAAATCCTTTGGGATGTAAACATTGATCATAAATGCTGCTGGGCCATCACTGAAAAGGATTTTTGCAGCAGTTTCTCTGCTAGAACTGAGCTTCCCAGGACCGCAGACATTTTCTGACTGTTAAATTCTCACCATTCTCACTCTCCCCACCACCCTGTCCCCCAGGCGGGTGTTTGTTTTAGAAGAAGCCAGTTCCCAGGGTTTATGCTAAGCTACACTGGAGAAGTGGGATCAGAGATGGCTGCTGGGCCAGGTCAGGTCGGCTCGCCTTGCTGCAGCGAATCCCATCGCTGGGAATGAGCACTTTTCCTAAATCTCTCCCTGGCCTTATGCTGGCTCTTGCTTCTGCCATTTGGGAAACAAGCGGCTGCAGAGCAGTGGATGGCAGAGCTCAGACAGCACATTGGTAGGGAATATAAAGCTTTTTGCATGGTTGATGGAAAAAGCCTCTTCCATTGCCAGGAGGGAAGAAGTGGCTCAGGGTTGGAGGTGAAGGTGGGTTTGGGTACCGCTCGCTGCCAGAGCAATCACCTCCTCCTGTCTCCTCATGGCTTCTTGACATGAGGACAAATTACTGAGGTGGACTTTGATATCAGATCCACATCCTTGGGTTAAAAACTGCTCTGATGTGCCTTTTAGCCTCTGATCCCTCTTCAACAAGGTGTTTCACTTCATTCAGGGACAAGTTTTCTTCCAGCACAGGGCCCCTGTCTGGACCAGACAGTTGCACAACATCGCTTTCAGTCCCCAACTCCCAGCAGTAAAACCACTTGCAGCGACAGACCCAACCTTGTTCGGCACTGATGGCTAAGAGCAAGTCTAGCACAGGACCTGCCAACAAGGATGATGACATGCTGGAGGCCTGCTGAGATTGCTCACTTTCTGCAGGGAGCCAAAGAGTTGCATAAAGATTTCAGAAAGTCCAACCTTACACAGCCCCAGAATATACAAACACCATCTCCAGAGCTGGAAAACCCAAGCCTGAAGATGACAGCTGAGCACAACTGAAGAAAAAGAGCAGCAAACAGGGGCTGCGAGTCTGTCCCCCATCTCCTGCTTGTACTAACGTATTAGAGGCACACGGTTCCTTCACTGACACTTCTAACACAAGGGCCTTGAGGTGTTTTCCCCCCAACCCACCATCCCACTTGTTAAAAGACAAGATTGGTCTTCAGGCAAGAGGTTCGGTTCAGTTATTCTCAATAAGTTCAACTGAAAGTTCTATTAGGAGCCCACAAAGACTCTGTCTTAAACAGCAGCATCTTAAACTAACGCAGCATCATGTAATGCCACAGGAATTTCATTACTACTAATGACAACTCACAGAGCATGTGGTTTGAGTTTCTTTTCTTTTTTAAAGGAAACAAGATTTTTTAATTAAAGAATAAAATTTATAAGTAGGTCAGAGATTAGGTGCCGCTTTTAGCTTCCAAGACTTCAGGCGCCAGAGCAGTGCGATTGATTTCATTCCCATCCTGCACTGGAGGTTCTCCGAGCATCCCCCACATGGGTTCCTGGGAGCTCGGGGGGGGATTTGCAAGATGAAAGGGGTGGCTGCGGGGGGGCAGCCCAGGGTCCCAACAGAGAGAGGGTCTGCGGGGTCAGTGGGGGAGAGCAGGGACAAACCGGCACTGTTGAATCTCTCTGTGATGTGCCTTTAGGGACTAGTTGCAATGAGTCCTGCTCTCACCCATGGGGCGGGCAGGCTGACAGGTTCAATTACAACATGTGGTTTTCATTTGATTGTAGCTTTGCCATACCCAAGCCACCGAGCCTAATTGTTTTTCCCGTGGTGCTGGAGGTCACTCTTTTCCTTTTTGTATGTTTCCACTAAAAGTATTCAGCAATTACCAAAAAATTAGACTGAGGAAATTTGTTCTTTTATCTTATTTTACTCGTTTTAAACTCCTCTAGAAATTTGTTAGGTGGTTCTGAAATGTGCAAGTACAAAACCAGAGAGGTAGTCTGCCTCCAGTTCAAACAATTCACTCTAATTTGGCCAAATTGTTTGCTTTGGGGGGAAAAAAAAAGCAACAACAAAAAACCTGATCATTAAAAATTTTGATCATACAAATTTTTTTACTTATTTTTATATATACAAAAATGCATATGTGTGTGGTCATCAGTGAATTGACCAGTTTTGGTAGATTAATTCTCCTGTGATTTCTAAGCAATAATAGCGGAAATGAGCCTGTTCCAACCCTGAGCTGCAGAGGCTAAGCACAGCTTCCTCAAAAAACCTGCATCTTGTAACAGCCACAGCTTTGGGGCATGGAAAAAACAAGGAGTTTATTATCCTTAGTACTCGGTGCTCCCTGGGCTGGACCACGAGCAAGGATAGTGGCCATGTCCTGCCTCAAACAGAGGAGACGGGAGAGGAGTGAGGTGGCTGAGCTGTGGAGGCAGGATCAGGGCAGAGGAAAGCCCATAAGGTTGAGCAATTTGGGAGTGGGGATGGTGGCGTGTTGGTGGCATGAGAAGACCAGTAGTGATGGCACAGGCTCAAACACCAGCACAGGGAGATGGGTACATGTGGGAAGGAGCAGCCACAGAGCTGGGGTGAGGCAGCCATCAGGCAGAAGAGAAAGAGCAGCAGCAGCACAGGTAGCAAAGGGGCCAGCAGGGACTTGGGAGCCGCAGTACAGGTCCCGGCTCTTGTGCCCTTGGGAATCTCACCATTCGTGATTGCTCACCTAGTTCCTCAAATCTTTACAGTATTCCAGGTCCAAACAACCAGTGTAAAAATTCGCAAATGTTTGCATAACTGCAGAAGAAGAATGAAGACCTAAATACAGTACTTTTAGTAAGAAACAGAAAAACCCAAGATTAATTATTTCTTCTTGTTTCATCTTTCCTAAGTCTCATGAATTTGGGAGTTGAATTATTTTTGAACAGCAGAAGTCAAGAGCATTGTTGTAATCTCAGAAACACTCAGTTGACTGGCTGGGCAGTGTCCAGGAAGGAGTTAGAGTTATGCATCGAGGGATGCTTGGCTTTCCTTGCATTTTGTTGCTGAACTTCAGTGGCAAATGAAGTGGCAGCTCACAGGTGGGGACAGCAGGGCCTAATGGCTAAGATGACTCTGAGAAATCGGTTTTTATTGCTACTGCTGTGACAAAATTCCCATGTGATGCTAAAATCTTGTTCAGCAAAGATCAGGCAGGAGGCCTCTGTATGCTCCTCAGCTACTGATGCTGCCATCAAGACCTCTGGGTCAGGCTCAAGGAAGCCCTCGCCCTGCAGAGTCACACAGGAGGTCAGTGTGAGATGTACCCTGAGCAGCAGAGATAGCTCTGAAAGGCACAGACCTTGGTCAAAGTGACCCTGATGTGGCATCCATGCGGTATAATTGCCGTGTTAGACTTCCTTATTTATACCAGTGAGATGATAACATCATTTTCTCACTTTGCAGATTGCTATGGGAATTAATTTAGTGGTGACTATCAAGTGCTAACAGCTAAGAGCTAAAATGTGACATACAGATATAAAAGCACAGAAATGTCTGGGAGAAAATGAACAAGATCATGTGCAGTACAGAGCATGCAGTAAGCTTCCTCCAAAGAAAACATGTTCCTTCCTTACAAGCTACCACTGTGGGCCAGTGGGGACAAAGAGAAATATGACAGTGACAAAGAAAGGGGCAAATGTTATACAAAGCTTCTGATCACAAGCTCTGTTGCAGAGGAACATTTTTATACACAGTTTTACTTCTTTTATTATGATCTGTTGCAAGAACATGAGCAGATAGCTCAAGCTGGGAGAACACAGGAGTTCGGTTCATTCAAAGTACAAGGACAGCACGAAATGAGCACAAAGGTTTCCAAGAATGGCTGGAGGCAAAGGAAACCAGGAAAAGCAGCAGACAGCATGTAACAGTAAGGGAGTAGAGCTAACCATCAGGCAAAGGGTGAGCAGTGCAGAGCCAAGGTGAAGGAGGGGAATAGTCTTGGCTGAGGAGATCCAGGGGGCTTGGCAGGGCTGGGGGAGAGAGCGGATACATTTGGAGCAGCAGGACATGATGTGCAGGTGCCCCAGGCTGGGGGAAAATGTGTGATAGGAAGTTGGAGCAAGGGCAGAATTTTGTGGGGATGATTGGCAAACTATTTGTAGGAAATCTAAGGTGGTCTGTCAGACTGGAGGGACTCCATAGACCTTGTCAGCAAGTGTGTTGGAGGCTTAGCTACAGCAATGGTTGAGGCTATGGAAGCAGGTGGAGCTTCTTGCGGAGAGAGGGAAGAAAACATGACAGCCCAGCAGCAGTAGCCAGCTAGCCAAAGCTTCTCAGTTGTCTACCTCACCACAGATTTTTGTGGCTCTCACTTCAGCGCCTTCCAGCTGATAAAATAACAATAGCTGCAAAACAAGTGCTGTCGTTTTCCAGCAGATTCTTTGGATAATCCCATAATGTATAGCATAAAAAAAACCCCCATCTCATTCCTTGACATATGTGCAGCCACATTTTCCCCAACTACTCACAAATGCTGTGTCAGCATGTCATTTCAAGAACCACATGTGCGACATGGCAAGCATGGTGTAAGGGCACTACATCTGATCTCACTCCTCCAGCCACAAGGTAGAGCACACAGCTCCAGCATCCATTGCTGGAGCATCCAGCATCGCATGTAGCTTGTGAAGTTCCATCCTTCTACTTTCATGTACGCAAGTGTTTAAGAATTGAAGTACAGTAATGGTAAAGTAATAACCTAGGAGTCAAAATGTTTGAGAGAGAAGTTGTTACACAAACTGAAGCGTTACAACCTGGGCAGCTAGAGAGTTTTTTAAACCTCCATCTTTCCTTCCAAGCAATGTAAGTATGTCTTTTGTACTTATACTATCTTGGCTGAATTTCGATTAAATCTGCTCTTTGCTTTCCAATACAGAGTGTCTTCCGCGATAGCAGACACACCTGCTGCAGGCTTCAGTCCAGCAACACACACCCTAAAGGCTGGGATGCCCAGTCCCCCTTGCCCACTCAGCCAGCCTGCCTTCCTTGCCTCTGCGGAAGCCCAGCTGCGGCTCTCTGCTAGCTCCTCTCGCTTCTTCCTTAATTCATTTCTAAGCCACTTACCACCATGAAATAAACAATTAATTTCCCGCTTCCCTACTTAAAAACAACCTTGTATTTGTACACTATAAATATTTGTACCTTCCAAAAGGCCAATTTGCTGCAATTTTTTTTCTGACATTGGGTAAGGAAAATAAGCATCAACCGCAGAGGCAGGGCTCCATCTGCTCTCTGAGCTGCTCCACTACCGAGGGAGAGCACCCAGGGAGCAGCATTGCTGCTCAGCCCCAGAACCAGGGACGGGGCAGAAACCCAGCTCGCTCCCGTAGTTAGGACGCGTCCTGTCCATCAGTCTGAGTCCCCGACATACGCGGCATAGAACCCAAAAAACCGCGAGGTCCGTGCACATACCGGCCGATGACAGAGCAGGTCTCGGTGTCAGCAGCCACAGCACCATGCAGGTAGCGCTGAGGACCGCACTTGGGTTGAGTCAGGATGACCACAAGGGCCACGACCACGGCCAGCACCCCCAGGGTCAGCAGCACCAAGCAGCAGATCTTCCCCGTAGACATGGCTTAGTCCTACGCCGTTGGAGGCAGCCGGGAGGCTTTTCCTCCTTTCGCGAAGGCGCCTGCTTTGCTCAGGGTGGAAGGAGAGGATCGCGGCAGTTTCGGGAGGGAGGTCTTGCTCAAGTGGGCTCAGCCCTCTTTTTAAGATTACAAACTGCTGCAAAGGAAACGGTCAACTCTTTCTTTCCTGCTGTCTTACGTGTGAGAGGCTTTTCACTCTTTTATAAAGTAAACTTTTTCTGGCATAGCCACCATATGCCTTTTTTTTTTTTTTTTTAAGTCTCTGGTGAAAACATTTAACGCATTCACTGCTGGAGCACTTCAAAGTGAAATCTCTACACTGCTTATTGTCTTCGCGTTCTTCCCACACAGAGCAAGTTACAAAACAAAGGCAGCCTACATGGTGAATCACTGCGAAAATTACAACATCAATCCTACATTGCAAACTTGGGGTATTCTCTTTCCGTAAGACTGCTCAGAGAAGTAAAAGCTAAATACAAAACACAAAGCTGCAACCTTCATATTTATTCTTACTTTACCTTACAGTTTATTACAATCCTGCTTCTTTACTTTTTTCATCACTAAATCTTGCCAGTGTCCACACAATACATCTTCTGTAAAAAAAAGCATAACAGAATACCTTGAATAAAGCAGCACACCTCTGCACTTCTGCAAAACATTAGAGCTAAAAGCTCTGGAGTCCAGCCCATATTGATCAGCAGCCACGGCACCCATGAAGTGAACAGCTGCTAAATAAGACCAGACCTGATGCCTAATAGAGCAGCCATCAGCAGCACAAATTGCTACACGGTGCAACTGGTCCCAGCTAGCTCTTTAAAAGCCTCTTAATTAAACAGTTCTCATTGCACTTAAAAAGTTAAAGATACAGCTCCACATCTGCCTGTCTTTCTAAAAGAGGTTGTCTCTGATCCTTTTCCAGCTGGATTGGGAGAAGGGGAATTCACCCGCACAGATTTACACCTGTATTTCAGTACAGACTTTGAACTTTCACCCACTAAACTTTATCTCATAGTTAAGTAATACAATTTCATGTATCATATCTCAAGAAATGGATTTGATAGACTAGACCGTCTTTTTTGCAGTTGTATTGTATCTTCCCGTAAGGTTATCTCGGAGAAGTGAGACTAGTCCAAGAAAAACATTTTTTGTCCAAGATAAAACCACTGTCCCTGGGGAATAATTTCTTGGTCTCCACATCGCTATCTGTCTTGGTGAATATGCTTGGCATGTGTAACAAGCCTCCACAGCTCTAATGTGACTCTTCATTTCACCCCATTTCAAAACATTGCTGATCTTGTAAAATTTCTCAATCCCTACATGACTTTCATGTTTCATTTTTGAGAAATTATAGTATAACACTTAAAGAGTCGTCATTCTGGTGGTTTTGGGGAAAGCTCTTCCCTGTAAATTCATAGCAGGGCTGGAAACCCTGACCACTCAGTACCAATAGACTCAAAGATCAAGTGGATTTTGTCCATCTGCTTTCGTCAAATGCCATGGAGAATTCAACTCCAGTCTCCAAATTTTCATCAATTTTGGTTTTCAACTCAGCATGTCAAACATCTGTATCTGGAAAAGTACCTTTGTGCTGCCAAGGAGGAGACCTGGAAGAGGCGAGAAAGGTAAGAGAGAGTGTCATCTCCTAGACCATGTCTAGGAAGGACAAGACATGGTTATGATCTATTCCAACTAAAAGAGATGCCTCCCACAGGCAAACCTATTTGTCTTCTAGATACATAAATGAATCCTGAGCCTCCTTCTCTCTTTCAATGTGTAACCTTTACAGTCTTGTTGGTGCAACACTAAACTTTGACCATATTATGCTACAAAGTCTGCACTGACCCTCCCATGTGAGAGGCTGCTTAGCTGTTCACATGCTGGAGCTCAGGACTGTGACTTCTACTTGTCTGTTTGTTTGTTTCTCAAAACTTTCACATTTATCATCATTGTCTGGGAGTGCAGTTTGCCGTGGTGTAAATCTCCACACATAGCACTTCACTGCAAGGACTCTCTGGTCCTCTGCTGCCAGCGTGAAGGGCTTTTTATGCTGCATGAAAAGGAGCTCAGGTACTTAGAGACCCTTACAGGCCAAGATACACTCCAGGAGATTTTAATTAGAATTGTAATTATTCACAGAATTACCATTTATTAACTAATAAACAGGTACAGTATCTTTAAATTGTCCTTTGTATTGTTGGGGTCCTGTTACCTTTTTTTCCAAACCTTCCACCAAGAGACCAAATTTGAAAATTATTTAACATCTGAGGTACAGGCATTGATAAGGTGGAAGTGAACACCACAGCTTCCTTATGGGTAAGAAATCATCAAAGGATGGAAGTCCTCAGATTTTAAGAGCAGAGCCTAAATACTAAGTGAAGGAGTTGGGAAGAAATTGCCTTTGCAGATAGGTTATTGCAGAGGTGTTGAAGGGTCTCAGCCATTGGGTTGAGTTGGTGGGGAGAGTACACAGGGCAGTTAGTCTAATCCCATCATCTGGTGACCAAAGGGACCAGGGCAGGCTCTGGAGGCACCAGGAGCTTCTCCTTCAGCCTTTCTGGGGACAGCGTGCACCTTTGCTTGTTTTGGCAGCAGTGTATTGCACTAAGCCAACGTAATTTTACCTCAAGCTCCAAAATGTTCTTGACACACTGAGCTACCATGTGTAGAGCCTGCTTCTCTGACAGCGAAGCTAGTTTCAGATGATGACTGGTATCAGTCATGTTTGAGGAAAAGCAAGCTGGTTGCTGGTTGAAAGCCAGCCCTCATAACCAGTCTCAGGATCCTGGAGGTAAGGAGACAATCCCAAAGAGCACCAGCATCTACACGTGCTGTACACATGCTTTTCATTCAGCAGAATAAAGTTGGAGATGCAAATCAAGGAGCCATCTTCTGAGAAGATGGAGACCTCTACGCTGAAGCAGGACTCATGACAGTCCAGCGCCAGACTAAAGAAAACAAGGTTGCTGCCTTGTCTGCAGCAAAAGAGTGAGTAGGTTTGTGGCATGAACAGCATTTCAAGCATTGTGTTTTCTCCATGCCTGCTTTTCTTCAGTGCTGCTTTCTATTGATTGAAGGGAAGAAAAGAACATCATTGGACAGAAATCCAGACATTTCTACTCCACAAAGAAAAGGTGACTAAGGTATTGCCCCTCAATTTATCACTCTTCATCTCATCTTTTAAAGATATAAACTAAAAGAACCCTAAACACACACCAGACTCATGAGGCATTGTCATGCTAGTGTCCTAAACGTCCTCCTTTGCCTTTTTCTGTACACTGTCCAAATTACATTGCAACGTACTCAAGAGAATGCCTCTTTCTGCTGGTGTTTGCTTGCAGAGCATTGTTTACAGTCACCAAACTCTTATTGTAACAAATAAGAAGTGCATTTTACATCTTCCAACTCTAAACTAAGCTTAAACTGTTGGACAAGAATCTAGGAAAGTTTCCAAGAGCATGCAACCAAAAGCAAAATTGGATGTATTTCATACACTGCTCATCTCCTCCTCCAGTCACATTTATTTACAACCCAGGAATGTCAGTTGTCGCTATATGATAATCAAATTATAAAAATATAGGGAACATGCTGGGAATTTATTGTTCAAATCTTCTGAGAGACATGGCTGTGAGTTCCATCTCTGTTGGTGCTCATGATCCATTTGTCTGAGTACAATTTTTCAGAAACAGAAACACTAACCTTTGCACATTGTTTTCCTTTGCACATGAACAAGTTTTCTTTATTGAGGGCCATGGGTTTGCTCCCACAAAAGTCAAGTTTGTATAGTTTTCGGACATCTGGAAAAACAGATACTCAGAAACCGGAAATTCTGATACTGAAGAACTTCTCATTCATCTTTCTCTTTCCTCTGTTATTTCTCGGAATTCATGATGCAAGTTAAGCCCATAAACTCCTCTGATTCAGGAAAACCAAACTGCTTCTTTTGTTACTGAAGTCAGAAAAGGGAAACATGCCCTAAAATTACTCATGGACATCCACTAAAATTAACATGTAAGTATCTTCTGAATCAAGGCTTTTTGGTTTTCCTGTTAATTTCAGAGCATACCAGGGAACAACTCTCCTGGTTCTAGCTGAGAAACTTGGCAGTACTTCAAGAGGACATGTATCAGCAGTCCAACACTGGCACTAATTTCCTCAGCCACCCTAACCTTCAGTTTCTCACTGTGAGGGAATCTCTCTTTGTGGGCTGCAAGCATGAACAAATGGAAAGCACTTGAACAGGACGGTCACAGGACCCGCACTATTTATCACATCACTGAAATCAAAAAAAGGACCCAGCAGAATCTCAGGGACTCCTG
This sequence comes from Harpia harpyja, assembly GCF_026419915.1. Classification (NCBI taxonomy): domain Eukaryota; kingdom Metazoa; phylum Chordata; class Aves; order Accipitriformes; family Accipitridae; genus Harpia; species Harpia harpyja. Next base: position 41,869,295 of record NC_068948.1, on the reverse strand, counting down.
TATCTTTGTTGAATTTTCCTAGGTTAAAGGCAGAGCTGCTGCCTCCTTCTTTCTTTCCTGCTGGTTACAAAGTAATACCTGAAAGAAATGCTCTGTCCAAGCCAAACCTAAACATCCTCTATTCTACAGTTCGATCAATATACGTAAAGTCAATTATTTGCACAGCTCTACTTAGTGGGACACATGGCACAGACCACTGCCTAAGGGAAACTTTTCTCCATTAACTTGATTCGATGAGTATATCCAGGCAGTTTACTGCACAGCATCAGCATTTTATTATTTCTATAACAGTGCAGCTGTTCTGAAGATTAGATTAACAGTGAAACCTTCTGATTCAGTCTTTAACTCTTGAGTGCTCTTCTGGAGAAAATCCAGCAGTTTTCTTAAAGGCTAAACCTCATTAGTACAATTACTGTAGCAGCTGAAAGTATGGACGCTAGAATACAAAAGGGAGCTTTGTGTGCATCCAAAGACACTAACAGTAAACTCTGTCTGAACTCTGTATTGCCTAAATTAGGTGAAAGTATTACAGTAGAGACCCCAAAGGATATCTGTGGAGGGTTTTAACTCACATGAAAGTACTAAATATAACATATTTATAGATAAATGCACATGTACCTATATGTAACAACCTATACAGCTGCCATCATATGCTTTATAAGATCTCAGTGAGCCACAGTCAGTGGAATAATGGTTCACTGCCATGCTCAGGTCAAAAGCTGTCCTGAGTGGGGTTTGCTCACTGGGTCCTGTGCAGCCTGGAGGTCCCTTGGTCTGCACAGAGCACAGCACAAGGCAGCACGAGCCACTCTGAATGTACAAGGGAAGCAGATCAGCTGAGGAAGCTGATGCGTGATTTTGCCAGGGATCTTTACAGACTGAAGCAAGCAACATGCCCAAATCCTGAAGTCTTTAATGCCAAAAGCCCTAGAAGGAAGTTCTGAAAGAGGTGTGCTGGTTGAAATACAGTTGGCAAGTCAAAAAGGAAAACAGTGAGGACAAAAAGGCACTCTCAGCAAATCTCTGGCTGAGACTAAATTAAGAGGAGTGGCTGACAGGACGAGCAGCAGAGCATCATCCACAGGGACCTTGATGAACTTGACAGAAACCTCATGGAGTTTGGTAAAGAGCAGGCCAAAGATCTGCACCCCAGCAGAATAACACCACGCTCAGCACAGGGTCTCTTGTGAAGGGCCTGGGCTTGCAGCAGGAGCCAGGCTGACCATGCACCACAACGTGCTCACGCTGCAAACCTGGCCTGCAAATACTGGACTCCTTCAGGAGTGTGGTCAGCACATCAAGGGAAGTTATTCTCCTCTTTTTTAGGCAGCACGTGAAATACCACGATCTGCTGTGAGAGCTGAGCCCTGGGAGCTCAGGAGGAGTTGAACAAAAGGAGCCTGTTAAAAGTCAAATTCCTGGTGAGAGGAGGTGCAACAAGCCCAGAGGGGAAATACAGAGGGACCTCCCTGCCTGGGCAGTGGTGAATCCTTAGGTCAGCTTGAGCTGTCCTCTTTAACCTCACACAGAGGCTTTGGAAACTCCTCTGGTTTCAATACCCCCATGCCAGGGGAGGTTGAAAGATCTCGGCTTGGAGCTGAGCTGTTCTTCAAGGCGAAGAGGGGTATGTGTAAATGACTACTTAAATGCTGGCAAAACCCACAAACTTGCTGTGTGTCCTCGCCCAAGCCCTCTACCTGCTTCTCCAGACCCTATCAACCTGGTTCCTAACTCCACCTGCACAAAGCAGAGACTGTCCCCCACCAGACATCCCCCCATCTCCCACCCCCTGCCATCCCCACACACTCAGGGTTCCTGGTCCATGCTCTGCCTCACACAGCCAGCTGCTACATGCTAACACCATGCAGGAGATAGATAGAGGGCAAACACTCCACAGGCTGCACATAACTGAGCCCCGAGCAACTGTGCTGCTACATCTGCATTTGGCTGTTTGTTCAGCTGGTACAACTTTTTCTTTTTTTTTTTTTTTTTTTTTTTTTTAAGTTCTTGATGTTAGTTAAGGGTATATAGAAACAACAGGGACTTTTGTCTTAAGAGACCATCTGAAAACAATCCCATCCTCTCAGAAAGAGGAGCAAGGAGGGGAAATATTTGTTAAAAATCCCCTAAATGAGAACTGAAAAGAAAATGAGACCAGACTTTTCTGGGATTCCCAGGTAAATGACAGAGCTGTACTGCTGCACACAGTAAGCCTTTCAAAGTGCTTAATCACACTGAAATCTTTGAGTCAGGAATAAAGACCAAGACTAGCATCTGGATTTCATCTCCTCTCCAAAATGAGCAGGAATGGTCAACCAGAGAGCAAACAGAGCCAAACAGGTCCCACTTTCCTCTAGAGACAGCAGGCCCCTTCTCTGCCTATCCCTGCAGCTCTTTCTGAGAAACAAGAGCACGCACACAGCATCCCCACTGGAGTTTTGCAGTTTCCTACCATGTCCTTGGAATCCAGTGACATCCACCAGCATCACAGCTGGTGCTGAAAGGGGGAGGGAGAACATGTGCAGCTGGTGCAGAAAGGGTAGGAAGGGATCAGGACACGCGTCTGGGAAGCCACAAGCTGCTAGAGATACTCACTCACGCTTGCCATAGGCTCCCCTCTCGTAAGTCCCAGCTTAAATACAGCCTGAGCACTCAGCACCGCTGCCCTCTCTCCCTGCTGCACTTCCAGCTCTTCGGGAAGGATAAGTCCTGGAAATACAAGCCAGATGTGCGAGTGCTGCAAGTCAATAAGGATCTCACGAGAACCAGCACATAAGCAAACACAGTGCAAGCTGAGTTTCTCTGCAAGGGAAGGGGGGAAGAGCAGGTTCTTAACTGCCCTTACGATCCTCATGTACTTCACAAGCAAAGCAATGGAGAGGCTGACAGAAGGAGAAAAAGCAGCTCCACAAACAGACCTTGCCATGTTCTGGTGCAAAAAAAAGAGGGTTATTGCTGATTGTGCAGCTACAGACATAGGCTCCTAGCTCTGTCTCGGTCCCAGGGACAGCAGCATTGCTTTATAATGACTTCTGAATGGCCCTGGGAGCGTATGTGAAACAACCCTTTTCTTGTGCAAGAATACAAGAAAGTGTCTGCTTTCTTCACCAGGAAGTGGAAAAGCAGCATGCACGAAGAGAGAAATTCAGTCTTCTGGAGCTTGTTTTCTGTCCTTTTCTTTTCCCCTGCTCATCTTTCACTGCTGTTTTACTTTGGAAATTCCCCAGTGTTCAAATCCTTTCAAGCAATAGTGTTTCCAGGCTCTTGCACAATTCCCTTTGGAGCTGTTGTGTTATTTATCCTTAACCACTTTCCCACACAGTGATCACTGCAAATGGCTCCTTTCTTTCTTCAAAATTTTACACTCTTTCCTCTAGGGACACGCTGATATTCTAGTTCCAAAATTTACTCAGCTGGATCATGGGGTAGAAATTGCAAAAATTCAACTTTGCTCATTCATGAGAATGAGCAATGGGAATGGAAAAAAAAACCCTGCTTCCCTGCATTCAGAACTGGAATATTAATCTTTGTCAATGTTAAATATGTAGTGTACGAATATCTGAGCTGAGCTGGATGAGTGCTACATATTTTTATTTCAATAGAGAATAAGCTGTTTTCAGAATTTAATGCATATCCTTCCCTTCTTTTCTACATTGTATATTTAATTTTAAGACCTTTCTTTGCACAACAGCTGGTTAGGTTCTTGCCATATTGGAGTAAGACATTTTCAGCTTATCAAATTGGAAAAATGCAAGTGAGTTATTGTCAGCCATATATTCTAGACAGTTACAATTTTCATAAGCAAGTCTTTTTTTTCCTCCCTTTTTTTATATCCAAAATCTGGATTGGCTACTCCGACCAGCACTTAGGCTGGTGAATGCTGTATGGGATGCTATGCATAGTACTACAGGATTGCCAAAACAAAGTTGGAACATGCCCAAAAATATCTGAGCTGGCTGTATTGAGTATTCTTTCAGAGAGAGCAAGACCTATACACCTGTTAATTACAGGTAATACAAATGGAAAAAAGCAGAGATACAGAAAACAGAAATAATTAGAGCAGTAAAATAATACAGCTTGGTGCCTGCCACCTCCTGCAAATCCTGTGAGAGACCTCTTGGGAAGTGGGACAGTGCAACAGCAAACATTAAAAAACACAGTCCTGAGTGAGGCTCCTGCTGGGTAAAGAAATCAAAGTTCCCAACAGTGACATAGTCGCTCTCCAAATCACGTAGCAGGAGCTGTACCACCACAGTACATTTCATCTCTTTTTGCTTTAATTTACTTCTGCTTTATTCACCACAAGCCTTCTCTGGAATCAAACCCTAAGCTAGTAATGCATAGACTTTCACAGAAGTCATCAAAAGAAAGGTAGTGGCATGAGGAAAAAAGTTGACTCAAGAAAACCTTGAGATGTTCTTTGGTTTTTTGGTGGGTTTTTTTTTTTGGTCATAAAAAGCAGAGCTACTGGGCTCTATATCAAAGGGCAGACGGAAGCAGCAGCATTTAACAAAGACAAACTAGGTTCTACATGGTGCACCAGGGTCAGTGTAGAAAGGACATTAAGTAAATAATGCACACAGAAGAAACATCTGGGGTTTGACTGCTACAGAATGAAGGACTTCAGCACTAACTGGTCAGGGTGTCCTATTTTAGTGAAAATTAAATTAATTTGAAAGCTTTTGGAGCACAAAAAGAAGATCTCAGTGTGCATCTCCAGAGCTTCATACTAGCAGCCAGAATGGTGCTGAAACAAAAAGGGAATGGACTTCATCCTTCAGCCTCACACATCATCCTCTCTTGAAATCAAGAAACCAAAACCCAACTCCAGGTGCCACAGCTGTGGGGCTAATTGCATCGTGGCTTCCTTTCTGGCCCTCTTTGCCTTTCCTGTCTGCACCAGCAGCTTTCACAATACTTCCACTTTTAGTACTTAGTTCAGGCAGAGTGTTTTGGATGCTGTACACCAGTAGCGACCAACCTTTCTGTCGCTTCAGGCCCCAGGATGAATTACAGAGGGTTGAGATGCACGGCTTTCCCATCAGGTGACTGCAGGTGTTCCCATCACGTAGACAGCATCTATCCTCCTCCATGCTGCTTTCTTTCCTGAGATCTACATCATGTACACGCATCCTTCCCAGCTGGCAATCCCTGGTGCAGCCTCTTGAGTGCTGCATAGCAACAAACCATTCTATTCCCAAGCCATGTGGAATCCATAACTGGTTACAGAGATCCTCTGGGTTGCCTAAAAGCATGGGCAGTGCCTTATTATTAAAACTTCATCTCTTTTCTTTCTTGGTCAGTTGGTGCCTGGGGCCACTCTCTCCCTGGTAACTCCCTCCTGACATGGCAAAGCCTCTGCCACTGGGGCATTTCTTTTCTTTCAGCAGCTCTGCCCAGCATCTGTCACCTCCTGGAATAAGGAAACTTACTCCTTGAAAGCCAGGTAGCCATCACCAAGGAGTACCCCAAGTCCAAAAGAAACACTTCTGAACTCAACTCTCAGCAGGCCCTTTGCTCCTGCCAAAAGGCAATCAGCACTTTTCTTTCCTTCCTTTGCCTATTCCCACTCCCCACAACCCGGGGTGACTAAGAAGAGGCAAGTGATACTCAGTTCCTGGATGTCAGCCTCTATTTTCATGTCAAGTGCCAAAAAGGTGCCACTTCTCAGTCTCGGAGCCAAGTCGGACTTCCCCTCTTCTGCTTACTCCTCAAGGTCTGAAACTTGCTGCAGAGTCAAGGGCAGATCTGTGCTGGAGTCCAGAAGCCTGCCAAGCCCAGACTCTCTGCAGACCGTACACGTCTTATATTTCCTTGCCTGACACTGAAATTCAGTCAGACTGAACAGACAGACACATAAACACATACATCACACACAAGTTAGCAGCCAAGATTGCCCAACACAGTGTTTTGGAGACTTGTTTATTCAAGGCCAAATAAACAGCTATTTTGAAAATATAAACGCAGTAAAAGCAAAAGTGCTTATAGTCGGAAAACTTAAAACTTAAAAAATGTAAAGACATTTAGTGTGGCCCTGTCCTGGTTTCATCGTCATATATACTGTTTCATCTGAAGAACATGTGTCTCATTTGCTTCCATTCGGTTTCCACCCTTTCTTTACAATAGTCTTAGATGTCGACTATCTTTATGTAAGAACACAAAAACAGACCAGTGGGTCAAACTGAGAGCCCATAGCTCAGTATCCTGCCTCTGATAGCCGCTGGCAGTGGATGCCCAGGGAAGACTACAGCAGGAAGAGCATAGCAATAAATGTGTAGTGATTTTTCACCTAAATGCAAAACACTGAATACATACAAACTTATTGGTTATTTGAAAATTACGGAAACTGCCTGGGTTTTATCTGCTTTTTATCTGCTGTTACAATTCCAAAAGCCTTAGCACGACAATAAAGCAGGTTAAGTATTACCCAACAATGAACTATCCCTAACAATTAAATATTGCCTTAGTATCCACAAAATTGTATTTCAAATGCCTCCTTTTGCAAGCCTCAAAGGCATTCTTGTGATCCTCTAGGTCCAATTAGAAGACCAGCTTCTAGATCTGGAGATGAGGAAAAAGTGTGAGTGACCCACTTAAAAGATCCAATGACTATCACACCATCAGCATCAAGCCCTGCTTGAACATGAGCTGAGACTTGGTTTGTTCTGGGCTGTATGACAACATCTATACTAGGACATTAACTGGGCACACAGAGGTCAGCTGGTACAGAGCCGCCGTGTCCATGCTAGTAAATTGGTTAGTCCTAAAACTGGATGGCTGCAGCAATCTGCCTTTTGAAAATAGCTCCTTGACTTCCCTAACTTCCAACCCGCACCCAGGAGCTGTTTGAGGAAATTGCTGGTTGGAACAGGCCAAACTCGCTATTAGGAATGTGCTGGCAAGTTTGTCAGCACCAACGGTCACGCTCCAGTGCCTGTGAACACTCCTGGGTATGCCTGAATTTATAGAGAAGCAGTCCACATCTTCACTGTGCTGCATCCCTTCAGGCTCTTCACCCTAGGGCACCTAGACTGCTGTTATTCCAGCAGTGGAATAACAGTGGTGAGTCTCCAGAAAAACAGGAGTTGTCAAAGTAGCTGTATTCGACCTGAAAGAAACACTGTCTCTTCACCATTCGAGAGGACTCTGTGCTGTCAGGCCTGTCACCTACTGCTGCACCTCCTGTGAGTCCAGGGCAATAAGGTTACTGGGAAAGAGCCGCTCTCAAAGCAGGCAGCACTAATACTTCTACTGAAACCCACTGCTAATCATCTCCCTTTAACATGGTCCTGTCTGCAGCATCTGGTCCCTGAAGTCCCAGGGAGGAGCCCATGCAAGGACCTGGAATAAAGGCTTTGGGAATGTTACTCTAAATGAACAATCAGAGAGAAAGAAACCTTCTGAGACTGAAAGAGCTGCCTGTCCTGTGAAGGACCCTTTAGGCAACTGAGCCAACTTTTCGGGGCTTTTCTGAAAAACAAATTGAAGTACAGTCACAGCCCGGCAGGAGTCCTGGAATATGAAATAAAAGGGGATTTATAACAAGAAAGAAAAAGGGAGATTTGAGTAACCACTTACTCTTATCCAAAAACACAGGCTTTATCTGTTCAACCATAACCCTGCACCTACAGACAATGTTTAGCTCACGCTTCATGGATGTTTGGCCAGTTAAATGGGATCTCCTGATAAATGCAAATATGCCATGACAGAAGAGTTGAACATAAACACAGAAACATCTCAAATCACAGCTTACAAATGATAAACTTCATTATTTCCCATGACCCACTAGAAACTCAAAAGCAAATTCCTATCCCAGTTATTTTTATGTTGACACTTGAAGTCAACTGAGATTAAAGGTGTTAAGTGCTGAACTGACAATCACAACAGAAGCAGTGACAACATATCTGTCCCACTGAAAGCACCTGATGGACTGGAAATCATTTCCAACAGAGAAGAACGTTTAGGTCAGACTACAGCTAAGAGCTACTATCCGTAATAGCCAGCTTCCACATGAAATTAAAGACAAAACTTGCTTTTGAGTCCAAGCAGTTCCATTGGTGATTCTTCCGTGATACAGCAAAGTGAGGATTAACAGTGACTACTTGCTGCAGAGGACAGTGTCTACATTTTTAAAACCACTGTCACAGTAGTATCCTCAATGACAAGGCCAAAATTTGGAACTAGCCCTCAGTCTCCTCCTTGCTCCAAGCTGATGCCTATTCATTTGCAACAGTGCAGCGTGAATTCTCATCCTGCAAATATTGTTCTTGTAAGAGAACAGAAGTTTTGTTTTTCTTGGGGTTGTAATTTGACATCTCTGATCAGCCATAAGGTGTCAGTAGTAGTAAAACAATTTAAAAGAAATGGAAGTATTTAAAAGGTAACTAGTGAATTTCTGATTTTCTTCAGGGCTGACTTAACTCTGCTTTAGCCAGAATGTAGACAAAGCAAAAGGATTCTTGTCAGGGGGCTGGCTTTTCAAGACACTGCCAGGAACTCCCTAACAAGGAGAAATGCATATGACCACAGCTTTACATATGCTGAAGAGCTAGCACTCCAGCAGCTCTGCACTCTCTAGCAATATACAGCAACATTCATGCAACCTGACGTCAAACAATGAGTCACCTCTTCTGTGTTCCTTGGTGTTTAGTCACTTCCTTTTACTAGAAGTAACAGGAATGTCAAATCCAAATACTCTGAGAAGAGCAGAGAACAATATGAAATGGCTAGCCATAGGCAAGGAATCGCAAAACTACAGCTCGCGGATGGTGGCGAAGCAATGTGAATGCCTGGAGGTTAAACTATCAAAGACAGGAAGTAAAGCAGCATGGAGCTGGAATCTCTCAGCATGCTAGATACATGAGATATGAATACTAAAGGTTGAAAAGCAGAACACATTTCTGGGAAATAGAGAAGAGTTTAAAAAAAAAAACCAAAACAAAACACAGGCTTGAAAACAAAGTTCATTAGTGACACTGGGAACCCTGCCCTCTCCCTGGACCTCTGTGCAATTCTAAACACAATTTGGTAGCAGGGTCCTTTATAAGGATGCAATGAACTTACTTAATCTCTGTTTACATAGGAGAGTAGCTCTGTCCCAAGAAAAATGAGTGGGTGTTGAGGTTGTATTGTGTTAACCCTGCTTGTACTAGGGAACATAGTCATGGTATGTTCTTTTTCTCTCTAGCAGTGACAGCCCTAATCCTTTTAGCTTGGGTGGATCCCCCGCCAGGGCACTGAGATACCTCTGGTTCTGGTTACACTTCCCAGTGTACTGTGGTGACCGGACTGGTGCTGGCATGCACACCATCCACACTTAGCACAGGAAATACAACTCAGAAGGAGCCAGAGGGGTATAAAGCTCTGGTTGAGAAGGCAGTGCTATGTTAACGGTTGGACTCGATGATCTTAAAGGTCTTTTCCAACCTAAACGGTTCTATGATTCTATGACCCCACTGTCCCAGCCTAAGAGCCACTTGTGCCTATCCCTCACCTACCCCTAGGCTGGCATTTAACCATAGGGCACTCCAGTCCCCCAGGCAAAGGACCACTCAGGGGAGAGCCCTAGTAGAAGCCCTCACTTTACTTTAGTATCCCCTTTGAACTCCACTCTTACTACATGGCTTGAATTTCTCATTCTCAGAGCCCTAATCTTGACTCTAAACCTAGACTGGGCTCTAAGCCAGGATCTCAGCCACATCCCCAGGTTGAGGGAACCCTACCAACAGCCTTCCAACTATTTTAGCAACCCCTTCTGAGCGCTCCTCTCTCACTGTACATATAGGACTTCTCTTTCTTAGATTCCTAACCCTAACTCTGTGCCTGTACCAAGTCTTATGCAATGGGATACACCACAAAACTTGGTAAAGTTTAGGTGGGGATGGACCCAACAGTCCCCAATGGCAGAGCTACTGCTGTTCTCTAGTAATGCTTTGATGAGTACTCTGTCTAATCAGGTGGGCTGTATTATGAGAAACATCTATGCATGATCCATCAGTGCCTCAGTACATTTAGAAACTAATGTTCAATATAGTTAATAGATTGGGAGATGAGGACACCTACAGGAAGAGGGCTAAGGGATCTTCCCCAGGCTGTTCCTTAAGCATTGCTTCAAAAACATTGTTGACATTACATCATCCTGTCCCTGTGCTGCACAGAACAGCTGGTAGGTCTGGAGAAGATGACTGGTACTGCTCTAGGTCCAGCCATAGCTCTTCTGGCATTGATGGTGTTGATTTTTTTAACCCCTGCAGATGACCAACACTCAGAAACCTCTGGGTTGTTCTGGTTATGCTTTTTTGTGTACAAAGAATTGCACAGAGCGAGTTATCCTGGACACTGCATCCATCAAACAGGAGCTAACAATTTCCTTGATCTCAGTCCTAATGTTCTTCTAGACAATTCTAGCCGCAAAACCTATCTAGGTACCTGGACTGAATCACGTCATCAGACTTCCCCATCTGTGTGTATCTACTTCCCTCTTAAATCAGCCTGTTTCTCTTACCTCTGTCTCTCATGCGCAAGAGCACAAAGCAAAGTCTCTCCTACCCAAGCAGAATAAATGCTGTCCTCTGATCTTCAAATATGTACAAAGCTACAGCAGTGTCTGGTGCTCAAGTGACTATCTCAGGTGAAGGCAGCAGAATACAACAACCCAGCAGCAGAATCCCAGTCTGCCTCAATGTACACAGGACAGTCACATAAACCTTGCTATCTACCCTTAGCAAAGCAGAGGCTGAGAAAGATAAAAGTGATTTATCCACAGAAAGATACGAATTATTAACTTACGGCTATAGAGCAAGTCAGTGGCAAAATTAAGAGTAAAACCAAGGAGGAAATCTTCTTCCTCACTCCACCTGTAAGACAACACTTATACAGGTCTTTCCACAGTCAAAAAGCTAACACAACCAGGAGTTGAAGATTAAAATGCAGTGTGCATATCAAAAAGGTACTGTATTCCTCTCTGTAGAGGTCTTAGAAAGACATACCGCGGTTTCACAGCCAGACAGGAAACAAATTTCAAATACACTTTTAAAGTCAGACAATCAAAGAAAAATTTGTCTTTACCTACATAGAAGTCTTGTTTTCTGTATCTGTGAACTTTTTACTCCTTTTATTATTATTTCCAAAACCAAAAGTAAAACAAAGCAAAGGTATCATGCATCAAGCATGCCCTTTTATCTAAGAAAATGAGGAAGTTCATAAATAGCACTGATTTCAGTTATCATTTATTGACTTTTACCTTACTTTTGATTCCTCAAAGAGTACTGTATGGCTTGCTGTTTCATGACCTGCAGAAGAATTTATGTAAATAAGATGTGGAGGTTGATGGAAATTGTCTATTTAGAAAAACAGAAGTCTAGAAGAGCACTTTTGAAGGTGTTTATGATATACAGTCACCTGAGTGCCAGAGCAACCTTCCAGTGTTTAATGTTTCTCATCACTACACTGCTGTGAAGTAGGAAAGCTTTCATTACAGAAAGGGGAAATTGAGGCTCTGAAAAGCTACATAACTAGTGGCAATCCAGCAAAGCATATAAACACGTGCTTACTGCCTTCTGTGGGATTCCTTACACACTTAATTTAGGCACATGCTTAAACACTGTGTGAATCCCTTGTTCACAGAAAGCTGACATGCCCTTGGAGATGTTCAGATAAGGTGCAAAGTGTAAGGCAGTCAGGGGAAGCAGATTTGGTTCAGCTGTTTTTCCATGCAAACTAGAGAGCATAAATATTGGCAGGGTGAAATCGAGCTGACCTTTTTGTCTATAAGTCCTCTCATAGCTTTGGGGAACAGCATTTCAATAACTTTAAGCTAACATCACCTTAGATACCTATGGTTGCCAATGTCTTTTTCTCCTCTGTTATGGCTTGTTCAGCCCTAAACTTCTGAATATGAAGGATATGAGAACAGGATATGAAGACATGAGGTACCTGCCCACACAACCTGAACTCTATCTTCCTTGAATGATAGCCCAAGCCAGACACAATTCCTACTCTCACTCTGTCTCTGAGCTTCCTAGAACAGGAGCTCTTGATAGCTAACAGCCATGTATTAATACTGCACAACAGAAATTACACTGCACACGGCACTCGTCTGAATCCCTTCATCTTTATGCAATAAACTGTATTTTATTTTAACCAATAGTAATCCTACAAATCACATTCATTTCCCACCAAGTGGGAATAAAAATTTGTTTCCCCTCAGGCAAACATTTTACTTATTCTCCAAACTTGAATGATTTTAAAGGCACCTTTTGTGACATTCACTATTCAATATTTCATATTCAGATGCAAGTTTATAAAGTTTTAGTATTTTGGAGAATAGGACAATGTGATGTTTTATTTTTATAATATTTCTGTAAGCCTTTAGATACCATCCTGCACCTGGAATGATCCCACTGACCTCCCTACAGGTTGACACTCAGTGAAGAACTACAGGGTTTGTTTTCAATTCAGTCTCATGGTACAAAATAAACTTCAGCCTGGGAAATCTGACAACTGAGAACTTCATGTGCATAAGATGAATTGTTGGTTGGTAATTTATCTGCTCCAGCTAACTCTGTGTCTTGCTTTCACACATGGCAGGCATGAGCCTGGTGCCCCTGGCAGACAGTTTGCTTTGGGTTGGCTCTAACGCCACAGGGAGCAAAGCAATAGAAGAACAGGTTATGTCCTGCTGGGTCCCAAATTTTTCTTCTGGGTCCCATTTCGCAGTTTTGTTCAGCACTTCTGGAAGTACACCAAGAAATCTGGTTCAGGGTAAGAACAGCCCGTTCCAAGACAGTTTCTCTCCTCTCAACAATTCAAACGCTCTTGAATGCTTGGCTCTGCATCCAAAGCAGAAACTCTTAATTCCATTCTAATGTTATGCAAGTACCAGTCTCATATGACTGTGAAATTTTATTGTGACAAGTTTGCTTACAGGTGTGGGCACTTGAAACAAGAAAAAAAATTTTAAAAAATTGAAGTGGCAAATAACGGATAATGGGAAATCTGATGCATTCAAAATGGTGTTACATGACCACTGTTAGAAAAGCAGCTTCTAAACGTAATTTCTCTTGTACCACGAAGAAACACATCCGTCTTCCATTTTCAGGGAACAAGAAAGTGTCAGCTTCTGAAATGGAATTAAAGATCATATCAATCCAAACTATCTTTAAAAGTGCATTTGACCGAATACAAACGTCCAGGCCATTTCTGTAAACTTCTTCATGCAAATCTGTGGTCTCCCACACAGACAGTTAGGTCAAATAAAGAAAAGAGGGTGGAGAATAAACCTGCGTAAAGCTTTGAAAGGTGAATCAACACCAGAAGAAGTTCTGAAATGCAGGGCTGAATTTTCTAGAGGAGGAGACAGAGTAAAACCAACAGCATCCATCTCACAAACTCAGAGGGATTCAGAGGCCAAGCTCAAAGACAATATTCAAACTTACATGAAGCAATTATCTATGACAGATGTTAATTTCTAGGTCAAATACACATATACTCCCGATATTTCACTGGAAGTCTTGCAGTAACCAAATCTATATTCTTCTAGTAGAAAGATGTCTTGGGATGCAGAGAATCTGCTCATAATCTTTTCCACGCATCCTTTCAACTGACCAGCAGTAATGCCAACTTCCATGATTTTATTCCAAGATGTGTGATATATAAAGTTTCCCTCAGGGATGCTGCACATAATTTCAAAAAAATATAGAATCACCACCTTCTTAAAAAGACCTCATGAATGCTCACCTGACTTGGAGCACTCAGGTCTGGTAGTACCAAATCAGAGTCAAAGTAAAGTAAAGTGTCTCTCCTTCAGAAATCAGGGAGCCTAGTCCCAAATCGCAGTGGTGTAGATCAGTGCACACAAACAAATTCCAGGAGCCATTTCAAGGCTTCCCTTCCTAAAGCTGCTCAATAGCAGATGCTTTTACTTAAACTTCTGTCAGAGAATACTTAGCTTCCTTAGTCCTTATCTTAAAAGGTCCATAGGCAAATAGTTTTGAAGACAATGATCTCCCAGCATTGAGGTCAACCCATGTTCTTCCACTGGTTTCTGCAGACCCAGAGCCCCATCCAGTATTCACAGAAGCTTCTTCCATGAGTTTCAAGAAATAATTCCTTTCTATCTCAGAGGATCTTCTTTATTTGCTTTTTTATATTCTTTTCTGAGGTCCTGTAACTGATACTCCTTCATGAGCTCTATGCAATTTCCCATTCATGCATACTTCATCTTGCTTGTCAAGCTGAAGCACCCAATATCCAAGGCTTTTGACTGTCACCTCCTGGTCACTCACCCCAGCAACTTACATTGATTTCTCTCATCTTGACTGCCAGGAGCTAAAAACTGCATGTTCTAAGAGCAAATGCTTCCTATGGGTAAATGACTGCAGAACCAGAAAGGATAAAGATGAAAGCCAGTTGGCAGACAGCCATTAGTGGGAGAGACATTCTGCTTCCCAAATACTGCTTTCAAAAGGAAAGAGGAGATTATTAAAGGTATCATTAAATAGATTCACTGCTCTTTAAGAACAGCAGTATCTGGTTTTAACTGGAAGGATAAAAATAACATGAAATACTGCATCAGTCACAAAACCATCCAGCTACAGCTTACTCTATCCATATTATGGTTCTGAACTGCTTCCCTTCCTAAGGCTGTTCTTTATTCTTTATTATATTTCATTTTATTAAGCAGCTTAGAGCTGCATTTACTTGTTTAGGGTTTTTTGGAGTACTGGGGTTATAAAAGGACCGGATGTTAAACTAATCCAAGAACATCTTGCCATGTGATGGCTATATAGTATCCTTGGGAAAACTCACCTACAACAAATCCTGCAGATAGAGAAGCTGCCTTTCAGGCACACAGAAAGAGCAACCACATTTGTAGGTACCCAGCACAGCCTAGCAAGGAATATCACTGTCTCCTCTGCTGAGGGACAGATGCTTCTCCACCACACTGTTGAATATCATGTGGTTATGGAAGACACTAGGAAATGTGTGGGAACACAAAGAGACATTTGTTCTAAGTGAGAACAATCATAGAATCATAGAATGGTTTGGGTTGGAAGGGACATTAAAGATAGATCATCTAGTTCTAACCCCCCTGCCATGGGCAGGGACACCTTCCACCAGACCAGGTTGCTCAAAGCCCCATCCAACCTGGCCTTGAACATTTCCAGGGAGGGGGCACCCACAACCTCTCTGGGCAACCTGTTTCAGTGCCTCACCACCTTCACAGTAAAGAACTTCTTCCTTAAGTCTCATCTAAATCTACCCTCTTTCAGTTTAAAGCCATTACCCCTTGTCCTGTCAAGGGATTACCTGACATACATCGGATTCTCTCTGGAAGGTCCAGACTCTACAGCTGGAAATGCACAGAATTTAGAGGCTGATTTGGCGCTCTGTAACAAAATCCACAGTCAGAGGAGCATTTCATAGGAAGCCCACTCCTTCCCTTAGTGCTGTATGATGCAGTATGCACATCCAGTTGTATGATGGAGGTGCAGCCAAAGGCAATCCCCCTTCTTCACAGTGCCCACGTCTAGCCCTCAGTATAGAACTGCAACTCAGATAAGAAAAGGTGACATTGTCGTCAATGGCATTTTGCAGAAACCTAGTGAACTGAGAAATAGGAATGTCAATTTGGCAAAGTATAAATAGCAAGCAGAGCTCTAACTGCACGCTTCAAGTATTAGTCAATGCTGAGCAATTCATGCTTATCTTACTGCATCAAGATCTTGCTTTAGAAATAGGAGGAAATATCTAGAAACAAAATGAAACCATAGTTATCAGCCTGAGGTGCCATTTCCTTCAAAATCAACAGGAAAAGCTTATTGCAAATGGAACAAAGTGGTTTTCCCCCCAGGCTAACCTTGCTAAACTAAAAATCAGCATATGGATCACCAGCAACTAGAATGGAAAATGGTACATTAAATGTTGCCTTACTTCTCGAAGCCCAAATCCCAGACCTCAACCCTTATATTAAGCAAAACTCAGAAAGTACTTTCAGTAGTAATGCTCACCATATTCAAACTTCCTCAGACTCGATCCAAGAGTTGCTTTAGCTCCCTGCATAATGCATTATGTTTATACGCTCTGCCACCAGTACTCATATTTTATCCCAAGTGTTGAAATGTTGAGATTACTTATGCCTCAAGCTCCCGGATTCATGTGATTATGCAAGAAACCAAGTTTTAATTAAATACAAATTTCTAGCACTTCATATGGAGAAGAAAATCTTCAAAATGGGACCGCTAAAGTTGCAAAACTCAAAGTACACATAAAAAGGCACAAAATACACTGCTTATTCAACCAGACTATTCTTAAGGTACTCTCAAGACTACTGATACCATGCTGTTATGCATCATGTTAAGCAATCTCTGTTAGCAGAAACTAGGCAAAAATGTAATAAATTTGCAGAAATCATTAGGAGAAATTAATGCATATACCCCAATAGAAGTTAACTGATATGTAAAAAAAACGTGTCTTTTTTCTCTCCCTCTTGTATATGATGCAAGTCTTCAAAGAACACTTTTCCCTGCAGAGCTGTCCTGTTGCTTTCCATCAACCCCTGGAGATTACACATTTCAGCAGGTACCTATTCCAATGCACCACTGTCCCCTGCTTGTGGGTCTTTTCAAACCAAGAATTACTGCAAGTTTTACTTTATGTTAAAAGACAAAGAAAATGCTATCTGGTCTAATAGAAGAGCTGCAACGTAAGAGATAAGCTAGAGCAACATTTCTATGAAGCCTTCCATTTCTGCCTGAGAGTGTCCTGGCATCTGCAGTGCACAAGTGTAATAGTTTTGTATTTCATAAGGATGAATTTTTATAATCCAAAGAGGAATCCACAGAAAGTCCTATCCTTTGAGAATCTATAGTTTTCTGTAAGATCCTGCTCCTAGATATGTGTTTATTCACCCTGAGAGAGACGTTTAGTATTTAAAATTTTTGTCCTGGATAAATAAATTGAATGTACAATAGACTGCTCAAAAAGCTATATACTAAAAGTAGGCAGACATGCGGATACATTGCCCTGCAATGGTTAAACATATCCCGAGAGCCTTCTGAAGTTTCATTCAGAAGAGAAGTCGTTACATACAATGATTAGCTTAATGTTTCCTCAGACTAAAAAGGAAGTCTCATCCTTATCCATGTGAAACTTTGACTTACAGCCTTAGCAAGTCTGTGCATGTTAGGGACAGTATAATGTTGATGTCTGCATGAGCTGAACAGCTTTGGAAAGAGAATTTGCTTCAGTTGGACCAGAAACATTATTACAGTTCTGAAAATTCTCCTTTTCTCCTCACCTATATGACTCCAGGCTCTGTTCCAGCTGAATTCTCATTAACTGGTAGCCTGGTTTTGCTCCCATCACAGCTGAACAGACTATATGTTTTCAAATCATTTCATCTATCCCTGACATATCAACACCCAAACAATTCTCCAGCCAAAAGAAAACATTTGACAGAGTTCTTCGCTGTTACAACACTCTAACCTGTCCTTACAAGAAGAGATCAAGTTAATCCTGTACAAGCAACAAGGTCTGTCTAATTCATCAGAAACCTATGCTGTTTCTTTAAATTAGATTATTTCTAATTTATCTTTTTCTCTCCGATTCACTGATTAACATAATCAGGTTAAAGTTGTGGTAACTTGTTCCCAGCTTGGACTTGTCATTTGCTGCATCTGAGTCAAACTTCAAGAGAAGCTAGAGTTCCCGAAAGCTTGTCTGTTTCTCCATCTGATATCCATCCATTGGCTTTATATAAGATGGCATCTTTTGCTACAAACACTCTTTCATCTTAAAATGAATAAGCCACTTACTAAAGCATTGATGTAACACTCCTTCTATACCCGAAATTCCCACTGAAGTCTGTAAAATCCAGTGGGGGCCCCGTATGATTAAATCTGAATTTGTTTAGTACTGCTTTCAGAAAAGAAGGCCGTATGAGCTCCTGAGACAGTATTGCGAGCACCAGAACCACACAAGTCTGGTTTCTTACATATCCCAAATGTTTAACCGGAGCATCAGTAACGGTGCAAGATTTAGAGAGTCTTTTTTCCTAGTGGATTTTCTGGTACTAAGTGTTATATTAGCTCACTCTACTACGCACAAATTGCTTGTGCTCTACTGAGTCATTCAGCTTCATGGCAATTGTATGAATTTAATTAACTCTGTAGAGTTTGATTGAAACTAATGCTGTAGTGATTACACCAAGGTGACAAAATGCTGGCTTACCTTTGAAGCTAGCTAGGAGAAGTGTTAGCATGGCTGAAGTTGGTCACTTCAGCTGTGTACGTCTTTGCCTAACAGAAACCTCTTGCACAATGAATGATAAAAACACAAAGCAAGCACCAAAGCAGATTACTGAATGGAATTCATACTTTCAGAAAAAAAGCTCAACCTCAAACTATCTCAGGAATAATTCCTCTCAGGACAAACGTACCAACAAAACAAAAAAGCCCTTCTTGTTGCCGTGGCTTAAAAACAGCTATAATATGGGAGAAAGGGAAAAAAGAAACCTAGGTAAGTAGCATATCAGCAGGTGACATAACTTTTCTGGGCCTCTGTCTCTCCATCTGAAAATGGGAAAAAATACATATACAATCCTGATACATACATTTGAAAATGCTATATGTAAGAGTGATAATGGACCTATACCATTGATTTCAGTAGGCTCCAGAACAGACCTGTAATTATAAATAGACTGTCATTCTGCAGTTCTCCTCAGCAGTTCCCCTAGTTCTTAAAATAATTTGATAAATTTCTCCCATGCAGCTATTTTATTAACTTGCCCATGTGTTACTGAGCCATCCCTACCAAGCACCTCCATTGTTCTGTTTCCACTTATTCACCCAATCATTTATTTCTTGTTTTCTTTCTCCAATTCTATCACCCACTGAAAATACATCAGGTCTACTGTTTCCTTAACTTCTGGCAATCATACCCATAACTTTTATAGCTAAATAAACACATTGCAGAAGCTTTGCCATCAAGTCCCAACAGCTTTTTCTGGAGCTAAAATAGCTCTTTATCACCACCTGGAGGAGGGACCGGCCCTTCAAGGAAAAGTGTTCACTCAGCCAGAGACAGTGTCCATCTGCAAATGCACTTTTAAAACATGGCCAGCATCCCAACCAGGCCACGTAAACTTATATGCATCACAGCAAATATAGCTCGAACAGTTCTATTCAATCACACTATTGTACGTGTCAAAGAACTCTTCTGTCATCTGTTACCAGCTTGCTACATTCAAAATACTGGACATTTGTTTTAAAAAAAAAAAAAATCATATGTAATATAGAAAAGGAAAGGAATAAGCAAATTAATTGCCTGGCAGGATTCCAAATGGGGTTGTCTGAAAAGCTGTTAATTTGTCTTTTCAGCAGTCAGGAACTGGATTGCTCTACTGCCACTGGAGCTGCTGCCTTCCCTCCTCTTAGTCACTGCCAAGATCAAAAAGCAGTTTTGAGATCCAGTTTGGGAAAAGCAGATTGGAGTGGAAGTACATGTCAATACCAAGAAATAACGTACCATTTTTAATTCTGATCGTGTAAACATTTATATAAATATTGAATCATTTTACCTTGGTAAATAATCCTGTTAAACTGGATTAATAAAGTCACCCTGCAGGGTCAGAGCTGATGTTACAAAAGGAATTCCTCTGTTTTTCTCTCTAACACAATTTTTTATGCTTTGTTTCAATGTTAATGACAGCAGTGGAGTATGAGGCCACATCATTTTGTTTGACCTGCTACACAACGTAAACCAGACCATTTCACTCAACTTTTCTTGCACGTCCTCGCATAAACCAGTCAGAACGATCAAGAAAATCTACATTTTACCCACATTGGTCTTTCCTGACAAAACCTGTAAATCTTGTTGCGAACAAAACCAAACTTGTCTGAGCAGGATTATTTTCTGTAATCATGTTTACTGGTGTTAATTATATAACTGTCTTTGTTATTTTATAAAATAATTATACTTTTCTGGACCTCTGACTGGAAATCTCTCTCTGGATACTGGCACAACATGAGCATTCCTCTGGTTTTATGGAATTTCCCCCCAATTCCCAATTTTAAAAAACACGAGCAGCCGATAGTTTTTCTGCCCATTTATTTTTCTTGCACACAAATTACTGGGGCTTTGCAATTAAATGTATCATCTCGCTTCCTTCTAAATATGAATCGTAAGCATGCATCAAACGCTCTTCTGCATTATTAGCAATTTTAATTTTACTTTGTCTATCTACCAGTGGGATATTATCATCACAAGGGTTTCTTTCGCTCTCCTTATACACGGAGAAGTGATTACCCTTATGTCTATAACCAAGTGTTTTTCCTGGTGACTTCAGCTTCCCTTACCAATGCTTTTAATCTGAACGGTGTAATTACTGTTTCCTATAGCTCGGCTGATGCATGCAGGTCTCATTTCTAACAGAGTCCCGCGGCATAGCTGCCTCATTTTCTGACATAGTTTTCTGGCCATTTAATACACTTCTATTTAAAAAAAAAATCCCACTTTTCCTCCACAGTATTATGACGTTCTTCTAATACACCATTTTTAAATTCGCCCGTAGTTTGGACGAAACCAGTCAGGAATTATGTCTTATCAGGAACCGTGTGTTGTCAGTGAGGCCTCTCTTTGCCCACACTGCTTTTAATTTGCTCTCAAGATGCTCTCTCTCCAAACACCAATATCTGAGCAAGTGATGGCTTCACCTTCACCGCCACCAAACCCCGGGCTGCTGTGTGCTTGCCTGACCGCGGTCCCTGTTGTCAGATACGTCCCCCCAAAAAACCTCCAGAGCACCCCGGAGCCCCCCTCGAGGATTCTCGGGAAGGGGCTGAAGCCCCTCGGGCCCCGCAGGCCGGGGCAGGCCCCCCCCCCCACCAGGGCGGCCATGTTGGAGGGCGCCCAGCGCCGCGCCATCACCATGGCAACAGCGGCACGCGCCCCTCCGCCAGGCGCCGTGGCCGCGGGGGGTGGCGTCACCGCGGCGCGCCGGGCGAGAGCGGTGACGCAGAAAGGCTGCGCCGGCGCCGAGCGCGGGAGGCGGCGGTGAGGGAAGCGTTACCGGCCGCTTCCGCTCCTCTTCCTGCAGCGCGGCCCGGAAACAGGCGGCCCGCCGGTGGCGGGGAGAGGGGGACATGGCCGGCCCGCACCTGCAGCAGCCCAGTTTCCTGCTGGTGGGTGGGGAGCGGCGGGAGCTCACCGGGGAGGCGGCCCAGCGAGCCCGAGGGGCCGTGCCCAGCGGGTCGTCCCGTTCCGGTTGGGCTCGCGGGGTTTCTGGTTAACCGTCAGCTTTGTTGCGTACCTGTGCGAGCTGTAAAGTCGGTCAGCGTGAACCTCAGCCGTGTCAACAGGAACGCCGTGCCGGAGGAGCGGCGTAGTTAGGGGGTTTTTACGTCACGGCCGTGATAAATACTGTCCGTTCTGGCAGCGGTGATCTGATTTCCCTTATGGTTTGTCACAGGCCACTTTGAAGGCAGATTGTGTAAACAAACCCTTCGTTCAGCGGTGCCACGATCTGGAGACGGTCATTGAGGAGTTTCCCGCCAAGGTGAGCGGCCGCTGCCTTTCCAGAATCTCGCTGCCCAGCCTATTTCGGGGGAATTTGCTTTTTTCACGTTACTATTTTCTTTGTTCCTATTCCTCTTATCCAGAGTTCTGGGGACCCCAGGTGAAACAGTGAGACGCCAGTGTTTCCCAAGAGTGAAAAAACCTTTTCTAGTCATTAAAAGATTTTTTCAGTTGACTGCACTTCATTAATACCTTTCAGCCTCAATTTACGAGGAAAACTAGTTTTTAAAATGTGACAAGTAATTGCATGTGGTGCTGATGAGTATCATCGCAACTTTAGTAGGATCAGAAATCAGGATAGAGTTCCTGTAATTGCCGTATTATAATACATTCTTTTGAATGGAAGCTCTGCCCAGTGATAATCTGGAAACAGCCATAAGTAGCTGGCAGACAGTATCTTTGTGCGTTGTAGTATGTGCAATAGAGGTTGTTCAAGTGAGGAATTGTACACATTAACTATTTGTGTCTGTTTTCCCTAAAGGAACTGCATGGCATCTTCCCATGGCTGGTGGAGAGCATTTTTGGTAGCCTGGATGGCATCATCGTGGGCTGGAATCTTCGCTGTTTGCAAGGAAGAACAAATCCCACTGAATATTCTGTGGCTTTGGATTTCTTGGATCCCAGGTAAACTCATTCATTTCAGCACAGATTAAAAACTGTAGGGTGAACAAATAACTAATGTTTGACCCTTTTCTCTTGTGCAAATATAAATTCACAAAAGTGACACAGGAGAGGGTTCTTACCATGGATTTTAATTCTGATGCTTGTTTGCAGTGGCCCAATGATGAAGCTGGTTTACAAACTCCAAGCAGAAGAGTACAGATATGATTTCCCAGTCTCATATCTTCCAGTGAGTAACTGAAAAATCTGTAAAAAGAGAATATAGTTGTTGCAGCTATTGGAACTTTGCACGCACTTTATATGTACGGTTCAATATAGGCCAAGGTATAGCCTCAGTGCTCAAGGTTTAGAGCATACCCGTTTCTTTAAACAGTTGCTAGATGAGGAGAGTTCCCAGCCATAAACTTTGTAGGAGATGGTAGTTGTCAGCAGCTAGATATTTGTGCTGTTCAGCCAAGAAGGCTGCATTGTGATTCTTATCCTGTTCCCAGAGAGTCGTGTGCTTTATCTTGGTTACCAGTAGTTGCAGGATTGAAAATAGTTTTCCAAGCTCGTCACAAAGCAGTGCCTTCCCTGGCTGCGCTTTGTGCCCATGTGTTTGAAGACTAACTGCTATCCTGGTTATGAACTATGACATTTCAAACAAAAATGTTTATCTGCAGAGTTATTTCACTTTGTTTCTTCCATTGCTACCAGCTACCTGCTGTATAGAAATTGATTCAGATAGTTCGACAGTCTTTAACAAAAGGAAACGTCATTTAAGTATATAGTAATTGCTGGTCCACAGCTCAGTTACCCTAATAAAACCACCAGTCATCAAGCAAACACCAGTCTTCTGCTGCTCCCACTCCAACTGGAAAAGTCTTGGTGAAGGCTCTTTTTCTTTTTCTTCTTCTTCTACTGAATACTCATTTTCAGTGAGAAAGTTGGCAGTTATCTAAAGAGTATGCGTTTGCACAAGGAACTACTGCAATGCAGTAAAATCCCACTGCACTGAATGTAGATATCATCCCAGAATGCTGGAATGCAGCAGAACTTCACTGTCTGAAAACATACTCTGCAAGTATGCTGAGTAGCCAGATTAATATTTCATTACTCTGTTTTTCAGGGCCCTGTGAAGGCTTCAATACAAGAGCAAGTCCTACCAGAATGCTCTTTATACCACAACAAAGTCCAGTTTCCTTCATCTGGTGGTTTAGGTTTGAATTTGGCCCTTAGTATCCTTTTAACAGTTGTATATTTAATTCCTTTTAAATATCTAAAACTGAGAGATTACGAGCATTTCTGTTGTGTATTTATTACGTGTCTGTGGTAAATCACGGTCGTGCTAAGAGTTTGGGCTGATTAGAAATGTTTAGATTCCAATGAAAAATAAATTTGTCCTCTTCTTATAAACCCTTGTGGGGGAATTTCTGGCCTTATTCAAGTCAACAACAAAATTCCCAGTGATTCCAGTAGAGCCTGTATTTCACAATTTTTGTTTTCGTAACTACTCATAGTTTATGCAATATGATAGAAAAAGGGCATGTTAACTTTGCAGCTAGTGTACTTGTTGGAAGCAGTCTAGCTGCAGCTGCACTGGTTTCAGTTTGAGATAGTCAAATGTGCTGAGAAGAGTAATGCAAACGCACCTTGCCACATAGAGAAAAACTCAACTACCAATGTTTGAGTCGGCTGGAAAGCAAGAAGGCAAAGCTGAATTTACTGTTAAGCTCTAGCAAGTTATTTTAGCATTGACAAAATAAAAATTTAATGTCTAGTCAGCATCCCCAGATATCTAACAGCTGTACCTGTTTTTTATTATCTGATCCTTGACTCTGTTCTTCCAGATCCATTTGAATATTACATGTTTTACTTTGCAATTAGTTTGATTACACAGAAGGTAAGTACCTTTCAGCAATTTTTCCCTTAAAATAGTATTAGCCTTTCTTCACAATGCTTTAAGAGCCCGCTGAGATGCTGTCCAGCTGAATTAACAGCAGTTTTAGCTGTACTTTTAGAATTTGTTATTGCTTTGGTTCAGTTGATGAAGTAAGACTGGATAATAAACAAAATACCCACCTTAGATATTCCAGTAAGCAGTCTGTCCAACAACATGCCAGCACGGAGCAGGCAATGGATTCCAAATGGGTTTCCTACCCCTCTATCCAATAACACCACTTATACAGTCATAACCACAGCTTTGTAGTATGCTGTCTGGTTATTTGGTTCCTCTTCCTGTTGTTACCTGTGCTATATAACACTGCACTCTTCTCATACTTGGTTACATTCACTACTACAGCAACAGTTCTCTTACAGTTAGTTATTTTACCATTGCTCCAAAGTGTCTTTGTTGTCAATTCACCCTTTATAACCACTGGGCTTCTGCTTATTTATGCTAAATGGGTCTGGCTGTGTAACAGACACTCCCTAGCAGCGGCTTAAAGTAACAGCATATAACTCCAGGTATATCGTGTGTGTCTGTTTCAGAACTCACCCGTCACCCATCATGTCAGCCCTTCCAACAGTGCTTATTTCATCTTGGTGGACACATACCTGAAGTGTTTCCTACCCACTGAAGGAAGCGTCCTTCCTCCACCTTCTTCAAATCCCGGGGGAGCCATCCCTTCTCCAACTCCCAGGTAATGACTACAGTGCCAGAGGCAAATTGCAGGAACAGTGCGTACAAAATACAGTTTGTTGGAACAAAATCTCTAATAAGTAGAAAAGACCTCTGCTCTTTATGATCTGTATGTACTTACAAAAAATTAAATAGATTTATGTTTACCGTAAAGGTTTCAGTTGAAAGTCTGAAAGGTAGCTATTATTGGAGAAGAAAAGGCATGTACAAGCCACAAAAATTCATCAGTTCAGCAACTCTAGTTGTGTTTTGTGCCCTGCAACTGGAGTAGGACAGATCTAACTGTACTTGACAGTTTTTACTACCTTCAGATACATATGGTATGTGGTAAAGATGGCACTGGTGATAACCACTGTTGCAAGGAAACTTACATCTTTTATTAATGTTGCTATAAATCCAGACAACTTGACAGTTGGTCATTTTGTTTCAGTTCTGAGGTTGCCATCCTTAATTGCTTAATGTTCTCATTACCTATTTTGCATTTCTTTGAAATTGCTGCATCAGGACCATGTCTGTGGCTTTGATGCAGACTGATAGTGCTCATAGGTTTCTTAGTTCATAACTTCCTGGTATAAAAAGCCAAGACACATACTAGTAATCAAATCATATGAGTGACTGCATTTCAGGTGACTTTTTGCATCGTCAAGCTATTTAGCCACAACCGGAAGGAAGAGAATGAAAGATTTTTGACCGCTTACTGAAGTTCTATATATCTATGCGATAATGGCATAAAACCAAACTCACAAAGTTGAAGGGAAAATGCTCCAATACAAGCACCCAGTCTTTTGTTCTTTGTAATGGCCAAGTGTGTGGAAGTCCACATTTTCAAAATGGGTTTTGCTACTCAAATTTATAAAATGTTCTCAATATTGGCAACTTTATACAAATGTAAAAAAAAACCCTGCATTTTAAATACATTTCAAATATCAGTTTCCATGGTTTCCATGGTCTGTTGAGCCTTAGCATATACCTAGGAAAATACAGATCAGGTGAATTATGAATATGGAAGGCAGAGTGAAAGAAAACAAACTGAATAGGAGAAAGTAAAAAACCCATGTATTATTGAACATAACATCAGGTCTGTGTAAAGCTGGTTCAGTGCAGTATGAATAGTGATGTACTGTTTGTTTATAGTTAAAGTGACTAGTAATTATAACACGTTGCAGAAGTTTGCAATGTGTAATCAACTGTGCAGTTTTACTTCTTAAAGACCGGTTTCCAGTTTATAAGCTGGTGATTACACGGAAATACATCATTGCTTTTACTGAGGCTTACTGACTTCAGTATTTCCCTTCATTTGCCTTTCAAGGTCTCCAGCAGTGCCTTTCACTTCCTATGGCATGCATCACACCAGCTTGCTGAAACGGCACATTGCCCATCAGCCTTCTGTGAATGCTGACCCAGCTTCACAGGAGATCTGGAGATCAGAAACACTGCTCCAGGTAAGTTGAATTTAAGGAGGAAAACACCCCACAGCATTTCTTGCTGCTAACTGAGGGATCTCTCCTTTTTAAACCAGAGATAGTTATGCCATTTTGCTGTAGCTTGTTTTTGGAGTTGAGCAGTGCAGCTGTTGTTTTCTGTTACTGAAACAAAGAACCACTGTTAAACTGTTAAGTTGTAATTTAGACAGGCACTTAATATCTTTTTTTTAGACTGTATATCCAACAACTGATCTCAAGCATTTGAGTAATTTTTTCCAGAAAAGTTTCTAAACCTGATTTTTTTTTTTTTTTTTAATCTTACATCAACCTTATGCTCTAAGCAAAGGTTGAGCACAGAGAAGTTGGTTCTGTTCACCATCAAGGAAAGGGAAAGGAGAATCTGGACTTAACAGTTGTTCTGAAACAAGTTCCTACCATGTTGCTGAACTGAAATATTGATGCTTAGCAGGTGCTAACAGTATGCCAACTCAGTCATTTGCATTGATATGATGATAACCTGAAACATCTCTGAATCAGTGCCTGTCTATTTACCAGTACAGCTTAGTTTTCAGATTATATACTATGGTCTTCCCTTATACCTAGCTTGTGACTGACAAGTCCTGGATTATTTCTCTTTCCCTAGCTGAGAAAAATATTTGTTTTGCAGATCTTTGTTGAAATGTGGCTTCATCATTATTCACTGGAAATGTATCAGAAAATGCAGTCCCCTCACGTCAAGGTAATAGTCTGTACTTCATTCATGAGTGTCATCTGATGGTTGACCTCTTATCTTGGGGTAAATCTCCTATTCTGTGGAGAAGTTTTTCATATATTGGTCTAAAGGAAAGAAATAACTTACCAGAGTATCTACCTGAGTGTGTCAAAATTGCTAGTCCAGTTATGAACAATGTTGTGAGTGTGTCATCCAGATTTGCCTTCATTGCAGAAGTTGTGTTGTTTTCGTTTTGGTTTGGTTTTTTTTGTAAGACAAGTTTGTGGGATGGTCACAACAATCTGAACACCAAGAATTAAACTACTAATGACGGGGAAGATGCCACTATAAAAGCATAGTGTTAAATCCCACTGGGGCAACATAGCTAAAATTGATTTCCAGCAGTGATAGCAACTGTTACTGAAATACCAATTAGTAACTTCTAAGATACGTAACCATTTTTTAGCATGAATCCAAATTAAAAAAGGAAATCTTACTAAATTGTCCTTCAGTGTTAAGTGAATAAACCATTTTTGTTGTTTCATGTTCCAAAATATGCTTTTCACCATAATGGTGTCAGAAGCAGTTCTGTAGCTACAGAGTTCAGAATATTTTACAGTCTTCAGATATCTTCAGAATATCTCTTGCTCAGATAATACACTGGTTTAAGCAGTTTGTGGTGGCCTGTTCAGTAACAAACTACTGCATGTAAAACCAAGTAAGTGTTGGGGAGGCTAAGATCAAAGTCATTATAAATGTAAAGGGAATTTGAAGGAGAAAATGTTGATCCTCTGAATTCCCTCTGGGTCACAGTGGGACTTTCATAGAAGGGGAGAGAAATATAAAAGCTACTCAGGATTTATTCCTGTGTGAAAGAGCAATATGAAAGTTGATTGACTGAGAAATTCTGATCCTTCACTCCACAGACTATAAAATAAACATATTTATATTTTGGTAGGAAAAAACATTGGAGAGCTGAAGTGTGATGGGTTTTGTCTTTTATTCTTAAAGTTGAGGTCAAAATGCAAACTCACTAATGTTGCAAAGTCTCCACTTGGGACTCCCAGCAGCATGGCTGTGCACCTGTGATGGAAAGGCTTTGCTTGGAAGTACCTTTGGTCTGTCTGTCTGTCCAGTCTGTGCATCAAGCGCTGTGCTTAGGCCAGAAATAATGATTGCTTTAAACTTCTCTCCTCTGTTCACCCTCTGTATTTCAGACGCTCTCTTCTAACACTAGGGAGCAGCAGTTATAGACAATGACTATTAATGCTATGGTGGAATAGGGCTTAGGTAGAGCTTAAAGTTCTCTGAAATCACCTTTTCAGGATCCTCCACAAGGTATGTTGAGCCACAACCTGAGGCCATAACTCCCTGATGGTATTTTAGCTTCATCTTTGATGGGAGGTAATCATGGGCATGTAAAAAAGGAAGTCTTCACTCTCTGGGGTTAGAGCACCTGAATAGGGGACTGGAATTCCCCGTGACATCCATAAATGGACAAAGGATCCCTCCTGCAGGACTGAGGAAAGGTTCCGGACCAGTTGGGGACAGGACTGTTCATAAGCCTGTGATGCTTGAACTAATCTTTGTAGACTGGTCTCAGAGTGGGCTGACGGAGAATAGTCTGCTTCGTAGTTCCTCAAATGAGGAAGTAGAATATGCAGAAATGCAAGTTTTGTTTTAACATAAGGGTTAAAGGGCTTGACTGGAAACCCAAGATCACCCTAAACCTTATTCTTAAAATTATTAATAATTATGCAGGTTCACTTGATTCCATTTAGCCTTCTGTGCGTTTGGAAGGAGGGGTAATTAGTGACCATTCATCCCTGGATCTAGACCTGTTTGACCATCAGCGACTTGAAATGGCTACATACCTGTATTGGAAGGTGGGATGAGGTTCCACAGAATTTGCTCTTTTTTTGTCCAGCAGCCAGACTTGTTTGCTTTGATGGGCCAAGCCAGATCCCAGATATGTAACTTCCTGTGAAGTGCCTCAAGGAATGATAGATTTTTTCCTTAAACCTTGTTAATGTCATCACAGACTTCCCTTTACAAATAGAAGGCAGTAGAATGGGAATTAATAGTAAATAATTTCTTTTGACAAGATGTACTTTTCTACTTCACTGCTTTGAATTCTTTCTGGGTCTGGTGTGAACCTGAGGTTGACACTATTTGCTATGCTGAGTTTCACTGTTTTCCCCATTAATTCAACTATTTTCCTATTCTTTTACATTGTCTGTTTGCTTTTTCTTTCTCGGATGATCCAGAGCCCAAGCGTGCAGCATCTCTTTTCCTGTTCCCTTCTGCTGTAATCACAACCCTTAAAAAGAAGTTATTTGATAAAACTTTGTGTAATGCTTCCTGACCTTCCAATGCCAGGTGCCACAGACCCCAGCACTGCATGTGGAACACCCATTAAACTACAGGCCTTTGCTGATTCCTGTAGCAGGGGAGTCAATTACAAAGCAGATGGTGTGTTTGAGCTGTTGGGGAGCTTTTTACGCTAAGAGCGTAAAACCAAAAGATACCAAACTGGCACTAGAGGAGATCGGGTAGGGGCTGTTCAAAGACAGCAGAGGTGTGATCTGGAGAGTTAGTTTAGATGCCTGACAATAGTCATTGGGATCTGTGTAGTGTACATTGTTTGTTTTATGTTTTTTCATTAATTTCATACATGTGTGTCACTGTCACTACAGTATCCTCTTCACCATCACATTGTCAAAAGATACTCTTTACCTTATTCATCCAAGAAGGGATCGGGCTGAGGCTTGCAGAGGCTTCAGTGTTAAGGCAAGATGCCTTTTGCATCAGCATGTAACACTGTATGTTAAGTATGTCTTTTGCCTTTTTATACATGTGGTGTTTCCCTAATAGTAAGAATAATTTCCTCTTTTGAGGAAATTCACAAGACCTGCAGCCTTCCCAAATGGCCTTTAAGTAGAAAGAGAAGACAGAGGATTTCTCTGAACTGGAAACTTACTGGACAGGCTCACAGTGATTATAAAATCATAGAATGGTTTGGGTTGGAAGGGACCTTAAAGATCATCTAGTTCCAACCCCCTGCCATTCCTGCCTTCCACTAGACCAAGTTGCTCAAAGCCCCATCCAACCTGGCCTTGAACACTTCCAGGGACGGGGCATCCACAACTTCTCTGGGCAAACTCTTTTTCTTCCTGTTCCGTGGGAAGAAGAAAGTATCAATTTGAGTTTCTTCCCAGTATACAAACCCTGCTTCTCCGGCAGCACAGGAAGAAATGACAAAAGTTTTCAAAATAGCATTGAAAAAAGCTTGCAGAATATTGAACGCTTTTACTCCACTATTTAATGAAACACCATAACAATGTGTAAATCCTTGTTGCTGCAGTTCAGTTAACTTCTGAAATGGGGAGTTTATTTGGCAAAAGCTCCATATTCCCTACCAGCACTTGCTCTGAAGGTAGCAAAGAGAACAGCCACAGCCACTTACAGCTATACTTTTTTGACACCTGCTCCCAGTTGTACTTCCAAGTTGATAAAGGGTATGAAATACTGTGGAACCAATCTACTGAACACCAGAGAGAAGAGGATACTGTGGCTGCAGTTGTTATTGTGATATGTTGTCCCTGACTGTATTTGTGATGTTCATTTTTTTCCCCCCCACCCTTCTTCCTTGGGCTCATTCTCACTTTTTTTTTCTCTTGCTCTCTTCTCTCCTTTTTTCCCTCCCCCCCCTTCCTTTGTTTCTGTTGTCTCAGCTGGAGGTTCTCCACTACCGACTCAGTATCTCCAGTAAACACCACGGTAGTCCTGCCCAATCCAGCTACCAGGCCCTCCACGCATACCAAGTATTACCATCTTTTCATTTTGTTTCCTTTTTAAAAATCTTGTTCCATCATATAATCTGCAAAGTGTATTGGGGCTAGCTGTACAGCAGCTTTTTCTGCTAAGTTGTGGTTTTACAACTTGATTGAGAACTCTGCACTGAGATTTACTAAATTTTCAGTGAAAACAGATACTGAGAGGTGTTATTAAAGGTCATGGAGAAAATACTTAAAATCTAGCATATTATGAGGACTAATTAGGAACTCCATTTTTAGAGATGCATTCTTGAAATGCACTGTAGAAAGAGGCTTAGCAGCTACGCTGACATTTTTTGACGCCAAAACTGGCTTCACCGATGGCAGATTTCTGCCCTTCACACACTAGTCATTTAAGCAAACCTTGCGTGGAAGAGAAGATCAGAATTTGCATGGCTGTCACCTAAAATTAAGGTAGGTGACATCTAGGTTTTTTTAGTCAGTGAAATGTCATTGACTAGTACTAAATTTGTAGTGGCAATGTGAACTTGAGTGTCCAGTTTTGCAAAAGCACACGAGTGGTACATTTGCAGATTGTTCAGGAAATGTGCATGCAAAAACATTCCTGTTGGAACAGATTGCTGATTCCTCTTTCCCTACTTCAGCCCTTTATTCATTGGGTCTTCATTTTGGGAAAGGGGAGGGCTGAGCATATATACTATAAAGCTCTTTAGCACTACATGGAATTTTCCTGCTGTTTAATCCTTTATTTTTTTTATAAAGTGCTATGATATCTCAAGGTACTGCTTAGAAAGGAAAACAGGAACTACTACTTGTCTTTAAATCTTTTTTACTATTATGTCTATCTAAGTACTGTCTTAAGAAAAGAATGGCATATGTCCATCCTGTAAGTTCAGGTTTGTCAACAAAAACACTTGTGAGGAAAAATACTTTTTAAACCAGTAATGTTTGTAATAGTGCTGATCCAGGCTAAGAGGAAATTATAAGAATTGCTAAGTGGAAAACTACTAGCATCACCTAAAATGATGTACTGAAATAGTGGTACTGGTGGTTTTATAAGTTCAAAAGGTACCTTCAAGGGGAGCCTAGAATTTTTTTTTAAATTATACCCTTTCAAGGCCTATAGCAGACTACTCAACCTCTCTAATTGCTTTTGGAGATCCTGATCTAAACTCCTAGGACCAAGTAACTTCTCAGAGTTCTACCCTCTTATATAAACTCTCCTCAGGACTGTAGAAAACATGCTGACTTACCAGGAGCTGTCAAGAACATAAGACCAGCCTTCATTAGAAATGGTAACAGGTTATTCTCTCTCTTAGAGGAGTCTCAGATCTGGCTGTACTACATGACTATACCTATCATGAAGCCTTGAATCCTTTCCTGGAGTGAATTTTACAGTGTATTAAAAATCTTAAGAGATTGCAAAAATGCATCTGCTTTGCCTCAGGCATTGCAGAGAAAGGACACAGACACACACACAGACCTCCCTCCTCCACGCCCCCAGCACTGGAAATACTGTTGAATTGATTTAAGAAGTGGAAACTTTTTGTACAAAAATGCCTGCTAGTCCCCTAGAGTCATGTTCAGTGTCCTCAGCATGGCTGCATTTGGCATCCTGGAAACATCTTGCAGCTATTGTCTAATACACTCTTCCAGCATCTTCCATTATACTTGCAGCTGTAACTTTTGTTTCATGTACATTCTTCTCAACTTTTGAGAAACCTGAGAGCTGTGAAACTTGGAAAACAAATGTTATCTTAAAATCTGCCTTCAGTAGTGGATTGATATTAGTTCACTACTCTTAAAGCAGATTACATTAGCATAGGAGTTAGTGCTTTGTCCCCAGATTCTGCAGCAGACCAGCTCTGGTGCTGGGCACCCAGGAGAACTAGCTCTTTTTTACCTCATTCATCTCCCTGGTATATCATACACTCACTTATTAGTAACATCACTGTGGCTGACCATCACTCCTTGTTCTACTCCCACCCAGGCTACTTGTACCCATAATGATGCTAGAAGCAACAGGATCACACAGGACTTGAAGCAGTGCTTATTCTTACCATAACTCTTTCTAGGATTATTCTTTCTTATAAGGCAGATGAGTACCAGCATAGGAAGAACTCAATAAAGCCTGCCAAGAGCATAAACAAAGGATCTGTTGTGCTGTCCACAGCAATGAATTTATAACCATAATGAAAGGCTGAATATTCTTTTTTCAGAAAGGGGTAAGTCGAAATCTAGAAGTTACTCTGTTCTTTAATGCTAGCCTGAAATTCAATGCATTAGAGTACTGTAGATACTTTTTCTTACAATCACATTATCAAAAATACACTACTGTTTCTTAGTGAACTGATGGCAGAAGATTGATTCAGCTTGTCCCGGGGAGCAAGTCTGTCTAAAATCAGGTGGCACCAAACTACAGTGAAGAACCCAAAAGGAAGAGAGCATTTCTTGTATTTTGATTTCTGATCTGAGAATATGATTTTCCTGAATTATCTCCTGGCCATTTAGCATGTGATACTCATTATCTTCCTGTCTTTTGCTTTGAATCTAGGAGTCATTTAAGCCCACTGAAGAGCACGTGCTAGTGGTAAGACTGCTTGTGAAACATTTGCATGCTTTCAGCAACAGCCTGAAACCAGAGCCTCTCTCCCCTTCAGCCCACTCCCACACAGCCAGCCCACTAGAGGAGTTTAAAAGGTAGGTACAAGAGCAGCCTGTCTCTGAAACATACAGAGCTTCTCCCTGAAAAGCTGTGCTTTCACCGAGAGGTTGAATTAGGTTGTTTTGATGGTTAAATAGAGAAGTACATTATTAAAAGTACAGGAGAACTAATGGATTATGTTTCTTACATGCACTAGATGGGGGGAGGCAGCTTCAGGAGGGGCGGGATGTCTTGCTATTACACTAGTCTATATCTTGGCACAAGTCAGAGAAAAGAAAATGCTACCAGAGGATTCTGGCCAAGGTTAGTGGAGAATTTTATATTTATGTATTTGAATTGAAATTCAGTGGCCAGAAGTAGCTTCAGTTAAGAAAGAACAAGTTTGGGTCAGTCCTTTCTGTATTCGCATTTGTGGAAGTGTGTTGGGTTGTTGGTTGGTTGGGTTGGGTTTTTTTGTTTTCAAAATTTGCTGCTGGTTTATACATGTGACTCTCTTTGAATCTGTTTGCAGGGTTGTAATTCCTCGGTTTGTCCAGGAGAAACTTTATATCTTTCTGCAACACTGTTTTGGCCACTGGCCTCTGGATGCCTCTTTCAGAGCAGTATGTACCTGCTTCTCTTTCTAAGTCTGTACTCAACAGAACTAGTAATTAGTTATTGCTGTTTAGCAGCTATTTCTTGGTCTTTAAATCTTTTTTTTTCTAGAGCAGTGAAATTCTTTATATAACATCTACATTTAATGTTAGAGTGCCAATTAGATATAAGAAGGAAGTTGAATAGATCTTGGTGAGAATTACTACAGGTTGTTGGCTGATTTTCCTGACACTGAAAATGGCTATTGATTGAAAAGAAAGAGGTGTTACTTTTAAAACAGATACATTCTTATAGGTCCTAATATCTTATCTAATATGATAGGTCATAAACAAAAGTAATATGATGTTAATTTACGATAGCAAGATACTGCAAATATTAACTCCTGCAGGCAGGAAAAGAAATACATCAGATCGTGACTCTTGGTAATTAATGTAGGAGTTTAAAAATGCAGAATGTAACAGGGCTAGATCTTGCTCACTAGACCTATAGTTAGCTATATCGCAGTGTTTAAGGTACACATGTGAGGCAGAATATCAGAAAAAATGTTTACAGAGGCCATGGCAAACCTATTAGTGGCTTCAGTGCAATCAGGACTCCACTGTTTCCTCAGGGTGATGGGTATGTCTATGCAGAAGAAATAGAAATTATATTAATGTAGCATCTTGTTTGCTTACTTCAGTAGAGGTTCAGTGAACACTACCAGAGCTGTTAAATGCACCTTAGATGTAGCCACCAGCTAAGTTTTCTTTTTTTGTAGTAGCTGTTTGAGTGCTGTCTCATTTGGGTATTACAGAAGATCCAGATTGGTCCTAACCAACAGGCACTTGGTTCTTTCAGTTCTTTTTCAAAGATACTCAGATTACTAGAGAGCTTTATTCCTGAAAACTTTTAGGTGTCATTAAGATAATATTCACTAGGTTTAAAAGAAACGAACAAAAACCCATTCTGTCTTCCTTTCCAAAAAGTATTGATACTCACATGTTTTTATGTGTGATTTTGCTTAGGTTCTTGAGATGTGGTTAAGTTACTTGCAGCCTTGGAGATATGCTCCAGAAAAGCCACCACAAAGCGCAGAGCCCTTGCCTCGCAGTGTGTCAGAGAAATGGTAAGGAGGAAAGCAACTGTGAGTAATCTGAACCAAGACTCAAGTTTATGCAGATCCTGAGTAAACCAGTAGAATTTCGGGAAGCATCCACCAACCTGAATTAGCTTCCTATACAAGATCAGAGATGATTTGTTACAACACAGGCTTTTGTTTTGAGAGGAGTATTCTTTCGTCTCAGTGCAAATAGACAATCTTTCCAGAGACAGTATAAAACATTCCCTTAGTGATTCATTTGGCAGAAGACAAAATAACAGTTGTTTACATAGCTGTACTCACAAATCCTGTACTCGCTTTGACAGGGCTGCCTTCATTCAAGAAAACCTACTCATGTATACTAAGCTGTTTGTAGGATTTCTGAACAGAGCTCTTCGAACAGACTTGGTCAGTCCAAAAAATGCTCTCATGGTGTTCCGAGTAGCCAAAGTCTTTGCTCAGCCCAATCTAGCTGAAATGATCCTGAAAGGTAAATGGATATTTTGACATCTTATGCTGTCCTGTCTCAATCTTTCTTCACAATGGCTACATCTCACCTCAGAAGCACTGAGGTGAATAGACTTTATCTCCCTTTTGCATGCTATTTTGCCATTCAAAAGTCTGCATGTCTTCACTAATATTTGTCATATTGGTTTAATATGTCTATAGTTCTTTTCTAACCACCATCATTTAGATTTCATTCCACAATTTTTCTTTAAAGGAGAAAGAATACAATATTGGGTATTTGCAATAAAGTCAGTTTTTTCTTACACTTGTCTTGATTGTTTACCTCAGGATTAAAATTTCTTATATCTCTAAAGGTATCTGTACTTAGCAAAACAGCTACTCAGCTAGTCATGTATATTCTTCAGGATAATTAGGATACAGTAAATTTGGGAGAGGCAAGATTTGACAATTATCAATGTCTTAAGTGTCATGATTCTCCACTGCCTTTGAAAAAAGTTACAGGCTTAAAGTGCTGTCTGTATGGGCTGCATTTAAATGCACTCTGACATTTTCTGCTGTGGGCAGAGAGGATTAAATGGAAAAAAAAAGTAATTAAGGCCTCTTTCCCCCTAGAACTACCTGCCTACCTAAAAGCAAGTTGCCTAGCAGACTTAAGATGCTTTGTAGCTAGACCTTCCCCAGCCAAAACCAGGAGTATTATGTAATCATCTTCACTACTTTTCTCAAATTCTAGGGGAACAGTTATTCCTGGAGCCAGAACTTGTTATTCCCCATCGTCAACATCGACTTTTTATGACCCCCACACTTGGTGGGAGCTTCCTCTCATCATGGCCTGCAACTATAACAGATGCCTCATTTAAGGTGAAGAGTCATGTTTACAGCTTGGAAGGACAGGACTTCCAGTATAAACAAATGTTTGGCACAGAAGTCAGAAATTTGGTAAGCAACAAATTTCTTTCCACATATCGTCTACTTTGACAGGTGTTTTCTCAATGCTGAGCATCCATATTATGAGAAGTTAAGAGTGGGAAACTTTAAAAACTACCTTTGCCCTATGCAACTAACAGTCTTAGCACAAGTCCATCTGAGCTAAGAGAGTGAGCTTGCTGGGTTTGCTCTCGCTGCCAGGTATCAAGGCACAGTTTTATCCGTGTATTGATGCTTAGCCATCCTTTATGTTTGTCCCACACAATTTTTTTTGTTTTAGGTGCTAAAACTGGCTCAGTTAATTTGTCAGGCGCAGCAGACGGCAAAATCCATATCAGACCATTCTGCAGAAACAATGGCTAGCCAGTCCTTCTTTTCATGGTTTAGATTTACGCCATCTGAGATGAATGGTTCCTACACAGGCAATGACCTTGATGAAATTGGGCAAGACAGCATCAAAAAAACAGATGAATATTTAGAGAAGGCACTGGAATACTTGTGCCAAATCTTTAAGGTACGTAACATCTTTCTAAGAACTGTCCCTGTGTGGCAGTCTGAACAAGAGTCAGGATTCCTCAAATGTACTTTTGTCTCTCTTGTACTTTGTGGGGTTATAAAGCCATCCAGAGACTCTGCTAGCAAATTTTGTTGTAAACATCTTGTAGGCTTGACTTTACCTGACTACTTCAAAACCCATTTCAATGTAGATGGAACTAGATGCTCTGAATTTCTGAATATCAAGCCTACTTCGTTTCAGGTGACCACTCTTTTGGACTCTATACCAAACCTGTCTCTACTTGTGCCTGTTCTCATGTTTACAAACAGGCAATGCATAGCTTAAATTTTAAAAACCGTCCACTATCTTCTAATTGTAAAGAACTATAAAAATGCAACATATAACTGCAGCTATAGATGAATGGATGAACTAGAAGTAGTCTGTTTCTTTGGTTAAACTTAAAAGAACAGATGAATTTCTGTCAGCCACATGCCCTCATACATAATTGACCTAGAAGACAACTATTTGACAGCTCTCAAGGACTAAGGGACATATAAAACAGAACACCTTTTTTGGATTTGACAAGCAGAGACAAGAAATCTGGAGACTTCTATCTCCTTTTAATGTCTAACTGAGGTGCTATTAAGCAGTTCTTGGTATCTGTGCTGGCTGTCGAAGTTTTCCAGTACTAAGGAGTTTGTGAAGGGAGAAATAAATGAAATAGAAGGGAGTAGATCAGACACATGCTTTAGAACTGTGTTATTCTTGAGTAGCTGAATGAAGCCCAACTGACCCAGATGATGATGAAGTGTGGGACAGCTCAAGATGAGAATGGAAAAAAACAGCTTCCAGACTGCATTGAAAGCGAGGATGGCCTCATTCTTACACCCCTTGGCAGGTACCAGGTGAGAGAAGATTCTATATTGCTACCCTAGATTGTTCTTGAAAAAACAAGTTCTTTTTCCACATCAAGAGAAATGCAACTTATTTGGGGCTAAGAGAGGTGCCAGTAAAAAGGTGTTTCAGATGGAAGCTACAAGATAAGGGGTTTATTTTCCTGTTTCTAGATCATAAATGGCCTACGTAGATTTGAGGTGCAGTATCAAGGAGATACTGAGCTTCAGCCCATCCGAAGCTACGAAAATGCCACTCTTGTCCGCCTCCTGTTTCGTTTATCCTCGGTGCTTAACGAAAGGGTATGTACAGCACTGCCTCCTTTCATATTCTCCATTGCAAATTTCTGTTCTTCACTGCACTTGCACATATATGACACTTCGTTTGTTCTTGCTGTTTCCTTTATTGTGATCTAGATAGGTATTTCCTGATAGTATCAGGCCTGCTTCTCTACCTGTAGTTCTGCTTTTCCTACACAAAACATTAATAAATAACATTTTAAATGTATTCTTTATTCTTGGTGAACAATGGACTATCATTCAGAATGAATGTTTCTAAAACAGGAAAAGCAAATCCTTTTCTTCCTATAGGTATGATAGATACAAGGCAAGTTGGCACTAAAGCAGTTTATTTAAAAGTGCATTTTGATCCCCCCCCCATTTCCTATAATCCTCATCCTATAAATGAAGAAAATTGTAAAATAAGTTACACTTACTTTATGACAGTAGTTGCAGTAGAATACTAATGTTTAAACTTTTCTTACCTCAGTTTGCTGATCAGATGGATGTGCTTTGCTCCAGGGAAGATTTTGTTGGCAGACTTTGTCGCTATCATCTTACCAACCCCCATCTCATACAGAAAATCAGGTATAGTCCTGTGGTGAAGGACGGAACAAGCCAGAACTGGGGACCAAGAATCAGTCTGAGGTTTCTAGCTAGCTACAGGACTCTCATTTCTTTGCTGATGATCTACTTCATTGCATCCTGGTTTTACATTGGGCCAGTAGGCTGCACATTCATTATCCTGATTGGATATTTTCTTTATGCCGTAATAATGACTTTTTTCTGTGAAGGATGGAAACCACATGAACACTAATTTCCTTCTCTCGGCTTCCACTTGTAAAAATAAATGTTTTAAGGATGAGCCTGGGATTCAATGACTAAAATGTTTGAATTATCAGATCTTCCTAAAGTATTTTTTAATATTAAAGTTAATTGAGTTTTATAAACAATGATGTGGTGGTGTGGAGTGGAGATAATAAATGTAAATTTTATTTTTATAAAAGTGTTCGTATAGAATCTGGTGAATGACTTGGGTTTTTTTGAGGGGGGGAAGAATGGGCCATCAGTATTTAATACTGAAATGAACTGTACCATATGTAGAAATATTTTTGATTCAGCAATAACTGGATTGAAGCCTTTTACACTGTTCTAAAGCAAGAATTAGCTGTAGGACTTGCTTACTTACACATTATGCTTACAACCAGAGCAGTTACAAAGGCAACAGAAATAGCAGTGCACCAAGAAATTTATAGGAAGTCACACTGACAGAAAAAAACCCAGAAGATGGGACAAGGCAGCAAGAATGGCATCTCATAGCCCAGTGTCGGGCTTAAACCTCCTCTTCCCTGCCTGAGGCCTCCCCAACCCAGGCAGGTTTGTGTCTTCTGCCTCCATAAACCACTTCCTTACTTTCTTCTCCGTATGTTTGCACCTCTTCTGGAGCCACTGTGTTCAATGGGGTATTAATACTTGCTTGTAAAAATGGAAGTTACTGCTTACTATAACTCTAAAACCTGACAGTTTTGGCCAGCAGGTAGCAGCATTCCTCTCAGAGTTCAACAAATACTTTGTTGTCCTCTCCCCAACACGAAAAGGGCAAGAAATCCTTTTTTGTTCCATCAACGCTTAAGGAATCCATTGGTTCCCATCTCAAACCGCTGTGCTGCAGCAGCAATACTGTAAAGCATTAAGGACTGTGCACAGCAGTGAGACAGGAGAAACCATTTACGAAGCAAATACAAGAGCACCTACATATAACACATTTAATACATTCATGGCAGCATCTAACTTGGGACCAGTTAAACACCACGCAGCTCCGTTCCATCGCCGTCCAGCACTGCCACACTGCTGCCTCGGCCAGGGCCGCCCAGCTGATACCACTGGGACAGGGTGAGGGAGCTGGCTAGAGCCCCCACACCCACCTCCCCGAATCTGCTGTAAAGGCCCTGGGGCAGGCCAAGGGGCATTGCAGCAGTGGGTGGGCAGCCAGCTGAGCAGAGCTCTGCCTCCCTGCAAGTGACCACAACAGGAACATAATGGTGGGACTGGGGAGGGGGCAGCAACAGCTGCTCCTCAGCAGCAGCTGTTACTCTCTGTGCTTCCTTAAATGACACTTTAAAAAAAAAAAAAAAAGTATTTTCCCACTTTATTACAGACCTTCATAAATCTCACTATTCATTAAACTCATAATGAATCGAGGATTGCTACTAAAAGGCATGCCACGTTTTCCTGGTGCTGCAGGCAGGATGAATTAAAAGCTGTGACAGAGATTGCCCATTACCTTGTCATCAATACTCACAACTGGAGAAGAATGAGCCACAAGAAGTCTTGAAATCCTGTCACCTTTTCTTGCAGTGTATCTTGACCCTAGGGCCACTGATGACCTATACTCAGTAACTCAGAGCCATACTTTAATCAAGAGCACTCTGGACAGCTTATACAGAAAAATGGAATAGCTGAGGGTCATTTAGTTTGCTCTAGAAACACAGTTTTTTCTAAACCACCACCCGAACAGCAACAGCAGGCGAGGCAAAGCTGGAGGCGTGTTGCTAGCAATATAATGCACCCCTATTCTCAGTGCTAGCTTCAGCTACGTTTTAACCAACCAGATCTGCACACAAAATTCATATCTTTACCTATACTGGTTGGAAGCACAGCGAAAAGGAAAGTGGAATGCAGTATTCCTGTACTGCCTGCTGCTGCAGTACAGCATTTTTAGCAAGACGTTTTATTCCTCACACCAAGCTGCTTTGAGATATGCTGCCAGGCACTTTACTCACCATAAGCTGTAATTAGGAGGATTTTATTTATACACACAAGGCAAAAATTATGCTTACTTTTTTTCAAAGTTCTAGAGAGTAAGGGAGTCCCTTTCTAGGTTAACACCTCACAGGTCATGGTTTTTTGTTTGCGTTTTTTTATTACGAGCTCTGCTGTTGGTTGAGAATCTTTAAGTTCTGAAACAAATGCAATACAATGCTGAGAATGTTGGGGGGTGGATTTTATTTAACATTACAGTGGTTGGTAGAAATATTTAGTGCTGTCCTCCAGAAGCAAGTCTATATGCTGTCCAGCAACTTCCATGATGCTACTATATAAATGGTTGACTTTTTTTTCTTAATGGAGTCATGTGCATCTCCATGTTAGATACCTTCATGTTATATCCCCAGCTTATCATCACAATACTTACCCCCATGATGACAGAGGAGTCAAATGTGACTAAAAAGATTGTTCCTCAGTAAAAGGTATGTCAGGTTTCTGGAGGGAACACATTCAGCAATTGAAAAAAATCCATCCCTCAAAACATCTGTAATCAAGGGTGGGGATCTCAGTCAAGTGTCTTATTAACAAAATGGCACAACCTCAGGTACTAAACAATAAAAAGCAGGTGTTTTCACAGTCTATTTTGTGATTCCAAAACATCCTTGTTTCCCTGGGACTAAGGGGCTCCATTTCCCCACCAGCCTGTTTCTGCCCTTGATGGGCAAAACAGCAGGCACAGCTATGTATATATTTCGGTCCCCATGTTCACTCTCACCCCTTCCTGCAATTTCCATCCTCTGAGCTACTTTTTTTATTAACACCAAATGTTCTTTGGCGCAATACACCAAGAGATGCCACAAAGAAGAATCCTGATCAGATCAGCTTCCAAAGGCAACTCAGTCAGGAGAATAACGATTTTTGTGCTTGCTAAAAATATGCCACAGTAGTGCATGTGGGAGAGAGAACTAATCAAAGTGAAATGAGGTTCAGTAAGAGAACAGCTATAAGCTAAATATAAACAAACATCCAAAACCATGCTGTAGGAACCAAAGGATTCAGTATCATAAAAGTAAGCCTGCAATAACCAGTTTTTGCTAACAAAACCACCAATTTGCTTGAGCCTTAGTGCTGCACGAGGGTTGCATCTCATGATGTTCCACAAGTGTAAGAGACAATACTTCCTTACTTACTAGTCATTGTCCTGCTGTGATGCTGTAGATAAATTGTCCTGCTGCAAGTTTGATTTGAGCAATTTGATACTCCAGGGCCTTGGCTTTGCAAACTTGTTTGCTTAAACTGCCACTCCAGACTACTCCCATAATCAGCTTTGCAGTCATAGGGACTTAGGTCATCGTTCCTCTATTTTCTGCAGGTAACAAAATTTCTACCTCACCTGCAATGACCAGTTCAAATCACTGTTCAGCATGTACGACTGCTAAAAAAGGCACACCATACCTTTGGGGTAGCAGAAATATCAGAAATTGGTCATCAGACATTTTACAATTTTGTTATGTGGCCTTCTAACCATTTCTATTAGTTTTATCATGCACATTTTACTAATCATACTGACATCAAAGTGAACCATTTAGAAACACATACAAAGCTAAATTTGGACTGCTACTAATTCATGGAGCCTACAAAACCCACATTGTTTATGGTGAATAATAAGTTTTCCAGAAAAACAGCAGAAAGTTAACTTCTCTGTCTTCCTCAGTACATCTGAAATAGTGTTTGGATGACATCCACAAGAACAAAAACGTTCCAGGAGACTACTAACCAGTCAAATCAGGTAAGGAAATGCCTCTAGAAATCTAACATTCTTGAAGCAACTTAAAATAGCTTATGTGGTACTCTACTCTGAAAATCTTCCTTTTTCAAGATTTTAAAATTAGTTTTCCTCCAAATAAATTTGCAGGATGTTAAGTGGAAGTTGCAGAGGTGCAAGTTATATAGGTAAAGGCCATGCAGAACTTCTGAATCTAGAAAATGCTTCTGTAAAGGATGGCATTTGGGGGTGGGGGGGTGGCAGGAACACAACACAACACCAAAACTATGGTCTGGGTATCCTGTCATTCACACTTCCCAGCAAGCAGCAGTATTACTGCCATTTCAGGTTTCAAGGATTTTTATATCTTAATTTTAGGTATATTATATACCTATGCACCCACAGAGCAAGTTTTAAACACAAACCATTCTTCTGTGTTTTAAAACTGCTCCTCGTATTTTTTTATTAGCCCTAAACCAATGAAGAGTAGACACTTGTCTTCATCTGAAGATTAACATACATAGTTATCACTTGTCCTGTTAGATCTAATTTTTTAAGGCTACTGCAGTTAGAAAACAACGCATTGAGGAAACAAGTCTAAAAGATTGATCAGGTTCAAGTTGGAGGTCAGTCCCCTCAACTGGAAAGCATTTCCCAGAGAATCAGAAGGTTTTTTATTTTAGTACATTCTTTAGTATGACAGAGCCCATATCCAAGTGCTAATTGATATGACAATCTGCAAGGTAGGTGATTGCTGCCTAAACAAACACAACAGTAAATAACACAGAACAAAAGAAAGCAGCCAAGAACAGTTAGTTAGGGCCCTTCAGTCTTATTACCACTCTCCTCCAGCCAGAAATTATTTGCTTGTCTTACACAACAAGTTTTAGCAATAGATCTGCAGTTCTCTTAAAGATGTGATTAGAGTAAGGCATGTGTTCTACCATTTCTTTAAGTGGGTTGTTCCAAAGATTGAATCACTCTGTGAAGACACTGGCTATTTAGAGTTTGACTGACTCTCAAATATTTATATAGAAGACTCAAGTGACAGGAACTGCACTGCTTCCTGTAGCCCCTCTCAAATATTTGGTGCTTTAAGGTGCCATCCATATGAGATGATATTCTCAAAAAACCTCACAGATCTCATACAGGTGAGAAACAGAGAGAGGAGATATGGTAGTACAAGTCTCTAGAAGGTAGCACTTATCAGAATGGAATCAAAGAATTCTTTTAATTTAGTCCACTGATATGCAAATCAGTTATATTAGCTCACATTGTCAGTATTAGCCATATTGGCTCTCTAGTAAATTTCATGCCTTTTATGGTCAAATTTGGCCCATAAAAATGATCTACAAGTGAAAAACGCTTTTCCTTTGCGCAGAATGAACCAGGTCAGAGCAGTTTTAACATTACATTCTAGTAGGAGTCAACAGTTTTGGAAGACTGAGAAAAATATACTTTTCTAAATTTAAACATCACCACATCCTGTAAGATAACTATAGTACATTATTATTAAGGCATATATGTTTTCAGTAGTGTACTGGGAAAAGGATGAGTCCAGAAACCAAAGGCACAGTGCCTCAAAACAGGAAGATGTATTCATTAGCACAATAATTCCCCAAAGGGGTGCCTGCAAGAACATTTTCCCCACATTCTGCCCTTAAGCATCCAGTCTCGAGAGCCTAGCAAGAGTGAGCAGCCCTGGGGAGCCAAAAGGCAGGACATGT
The DNA here is from genome assembly GCF_026419915.1 of Harpia harpyja. Classification (NCBI taxonomy): domain Eukaryota; kingdom Metazoa; phylum Chordata; class Aves; order Accipitriformes; family Accipitridae; genus Harpia; species Harpia harpyja. The sequence continues at coordinate 41,824,887 of NC_068948.1, read as the reverse complement.
TGCGCTGGGCTCGGCAGCTACTGACGCACCTGCTGCCTGGCTGTGCTAGACAATGTCAGGGGAGGTCGTATAGCAAAGATACAAAGCTAGACTTCAACACAGAAAAGCCATGCCTCAGATAACAAGCTTGGAAAAACAGAAGAACAGCCAATCACACAATATCCTTGTTCCATGAAGAACAACAGTAATTCATTCAAATTACCAAAACTTTGGTGAAAAAAGTTCTCACTGAAGTTTAAACTCTCATCAGCCAGACAGGACAGTCCATACAATCACTGAGGATTACTGCCCTACTGGTGAGCTAACCCAGTACCTTTCCTAATTGAAAAAGAAATGGTTTCAGGTAATCACAGTAACATCGATTTGCTGCATTCCTCTCTGCAGTCCGATTGCCACACCAGTGCCTATTATAAAAAAAGGCAGTTTTGCCACCACTCACACAAACATTAGTGAACAGCTTTGTTGAGAGACTGAAGGGAACTAAGGCTACGTAAAGAAGCCATTTTCACTGAACTGCGCTTTAATTCAACACTCTTACTCTTCACTCTCATTTCTTTATTACTGCTTTGAACATTTACATTGAAGTTTCGCAATATATTCTTCAGTTGCTATTGTCACCTCATTTCAAGTAAAAGCTGATTATGAATTAATTTTGTATGCCATTTGTTCAAGAAAGAAAAGGATCAGACTTGTGTATTTCTGATTTCATAACAGATTTGTGTGTTTCTGAAAGACATGGAAGCCCTGAATTCTTCATAATGAGCATTTTCTGAATACACTTCTAATGCCCCAACAGCTGGTAAAGTACCCAAACATCAATACTAACTTACTCCCACTTTGGTGCAACCTTCCAAGGACTCGGGAATAAGCTTGTATTTTTTATTGTAGCAAGATCTATAAGCAGCTTATGACAGTTTGTCCATCAACAGAAAAGAAAGGCTATTAATTTGATATGTTGTGGGTACATGACCTACTTCCAGTTTTCATGATTTATTTCCCAAATGAGAATTTGCTGTATGTCAGGATGCCAACCCCACCCTCTTGGTCTAACACCTCATTACATCTTGTTTGAAGGAAAACTAAAAGGTACTGCAGTCACAGCTCTGAAAACTGCACTAGGAAAGTTATTGTAAACCTGAGGGACATGCACGTTTTGCATCTATTTCCAGATATGTTTTAACCAAATTGTTAAGAAATAAATGCTATAAATGTCTCAGTGTTAGACTCTGGCAACATCTTTAAAAACCCAACCTGTTTCTATCCTCATTTCTTGGGTTATGACTTAATTATATATTACAAACTATATTGGTGGGGCTGGTGCTTTTGCCCTAAGGAAAGAGTCAGCCATGTAACAATACCAGTTAAAAAAAACTGTCTTTCATTTGTAGACACCATTACTAACCTCTTGACCAGGTCTTCCAATTCACTACAAGGACAGTATAGTGTTGCATGGGATGAAGAGCCATTTATGACTACCTCCCCTAACTCAAAGCGTAAGTTTTCACTTACCATAGAACAAAGTAACCATCATCCAATGGACACAACAGAACTGGTTTCTAAGGATCAACATGGGAAAAGCAGTATAATGTTAGCATCCAACACAGGAATAATAATAAATTTATTACAATAGAAACAAACAGATAATGCATTAGTTCATGTACAAAATACTGATAGCATTCTGCTGCCTCAGTCAGTGCTTACTAAGTACCCACATTTAAAAACATCCTAAAACCGATGACACCACACAGATTTACGAAGGTCATAGCAATTTCTTGACACTACTGTAAGAGAGCCCAGCTACTCTTTAAGGTTTGCTGCACAATACAGGGAGATGGAGCAGGATATAATGGGAACATCTGAAATCTGAAATTCTTCTGCACCAGGAAATTGAGTGAGCAACTTATATTATAAGCATGGGGAAAATAAAACAATCACATTATGCATGAAATTAAAGAGTTACTCATGGCAAATGTTTTCATTAGAAGTGCCCAACAATAAGGCAGCTGATGACTGACATGAGTGCCCATCATTGCTCAAGGCACAAAATATTAGTTGTCAGTTCTACTCCTGAGCTATGTTGTTATTCTTCCTTTTCTTTTTAAACAAACTGATGTAGCATAGAAGCATTGTGACTGAACTGCATCAACTCCCAAAGGAAGCCAGATGCCTCAGAGAGACCCTTAGTAAAAGAAGAAATGTAGCTACAAGCCTGCTGGATCGATTTGTGTTACTAGGGCTTTATACTGTTGGGCTTTTTCCCCCCACCTTTATGTACACATTTACTGATTTTATAGAGGAAGCCGGTGTGCACATTAATATCTCTTCTTTCTCATCACCTCACTCTTCTGGAGAAACGTGGTCCATGCTAACCAAAACCTGTTTATACAAAGTAGTGTTTAAAACAAGCTATAAATTACTTTTTTGTTCTATTTCCCCACACCCACCCCCAAGTATAATTATCCAGATTTATCTCACATATTTGAGGGATGCCTTAAAAAGCTGCAATTTATCCTGTCTCTGGGCAAAGCTAATAGGCAAAAAGATTCCTGCAACCACTGAGAAGTTTGTGAGCACATTCTAGTTGCAGCTAATTTATTTGTGGGGCATTATCAGGTCACAAAACATACAATGTGAAAGGAATACTGGCACTGAGCAAACTTTGAAGCAAATTAGGACATTTTCTCCCTACTCCCTCTTATACCAGACTCCCTGACGGAAGTCCACAAATAATTTCTTCTCTAAGAAGACAATAAAAACTCATCCTAATACAGTCTCAAGAACCATATATACACATTTTGTATATTTGAAAATGCTGGCAAAAGTCCACAGAGGCGTAAGATAAAAATCATGAAAGCTAAGTCTAACATCAGGTTCTCTACTGAACCTGACACCTAGAAACAAAACAACATAAGGCTTCTTTCTTCTGAAGTACCCTCCCCAAAATGCCTGTGATTTTCCAGTGGCATGTGGAAGAGGCCAGCTGTCAAGATCTTCTTTCTTGCTTCACAATTTAGAAAGTGAGAGGTTATGCAGCAGAGAGGCAGGCCTGACGAATACTTTGTGCCCAGGTGTTTAAGAGTGCCGTGACTGAATGCTTGTCTGGAAGTTGCAATAGTTTTGAAGTCATGTACCGATACACCGACTGCAAAAAGGGATTGGCTGCTGGAAGAAAAAGATAACAGATAAATGGAGTTATAATAAAAATAAAATAAATAAAATTTTAAAAATAATAATTTTTAGAAGTGTAATATTAGGTGTTCACATTTCCCCACTATTACCACATACACATGCCCAACAAATGTCATGCTAGCATCCTCATACCATACTGTCTAGGATTTTTTATCCACAGAGGGCTCTGATCTGGATAGTCCGCTGGAACGCTGAGCTGTAGTGGTGGGACATTTGGAAGATTCTTGTCATCTAGAATGCAAACACACTTCCCATCAGAACAAAGCATTCCTTGCTGGACAGAGGGATTTTTTGTGCCCAATTCAGCTTGGTTCCTAGCCTCTGAACCCCAAGGAGGAGCCAGGCTGTACATCTCTGTTTTTATTGGAAGGCAATCTCATTGCTCATTTTAGCAACACTCCTAAATTCTTTGACAATAAGCCTGGCAAACATCTCTTACACATTTCTGCACCTTGCCAATCTCACCATTTCATTATCAGCTAAACTTCACTAAGTTAGACAGCTCATTTTTGAACATTAAGTGCCTTATGTACTAATATTCAGGACAAAACCAGTTCAGATTTCTCAAACGAAGGGTAGGAGGAAAGAATCTACTTTCCCCATTGGTGTCCAAGAGCAAAACAAGTTAATAGACTACAACATTTTATGATCATTCAGCTGAGATGAAAAAAAGATGCAATCCGAATTTCTTTCTTGAACATAACCACATTGTCAGTGATCATTACTACAGATTGAAATAAACCCTCCCAAAAATTAACTCAACATTTCTCTAGCTCTGTCCTAGCTGTTGGAGGCAGAACAATTCTCACTTATCAGTGTAGGTCAAATCAGGAATCGAGATTGTTGCTAGCAACAAGTAATTTTCTAGACACTAAATGAGATTACCAATTGCAAATTCAGTGCAAAGAAAGGATCAGTGTGAATGACATCTCTAGGTATACCCTCAAGCAGGCTGTATAGCACGTCTATACTACGAATCTGGTTAAGTACAGACTTTGTGCAGAAGTCACAGCTTGGCAAGATTCAAGACTGCTAGCAAAAAACTCTTCAAATTTCTACAATCAAGCTCAGCACTTCTTTCTGATTTCAGCCTTTAGTTTCTTCTTGCTTACCTAGCTTGCATATGAGATGAACTGTGCCATTATTACTGCAATGGGAAGGGTCCAGGTTCACCAGGAATTTAGGATTTAATCTTGCAACTTCCCCTTGTAAGACATTTGGTATGGTCTGTCTTTCATCCTCTTCATATTTCCTTTTTCGAGGGGAAGCAACCGGGGCCCTATGTAAAATACAGCCCACAAAAGGACTAGGTTAAAATGTTACGCCAACGCCGCATTTGTCAAATATTTTACAGGAGTAAAAAGGAAAGATATAACTCACACCCATCCATAAACCCATCTTTTTCTTTTAATAGTTTCTACAAATAATTATTTTTTCCTTAAATAATGAACATTTAAGACAAACAGCAGGTCAATGATACATACGTGATTGGTGGTCCATGAATTGCAGTCATAGCTGGCATAAATGTGCGGTAAAGGGAATGGTTGAAGACTGGTGAACGAATGTTGGCCAAAACAGCATCCAAAAGCGGCTGACACAAGTACTGCTGTTTGGTGGGGGGCACTGGGGGAGGCGGTGGAGTAGGCTAAAACACAAGAGAAGCCCCTTTTCTTTTAATCATCACCAAAAAAGAAATCTCTAATATTGATTCTGCAAAATTTTATAGCAGTAAACTTCCAATCCACGAAATGCAAAGGATTCTCAAAACTGCATACAGTAACATTAAGAAAGAAAAAAGAAGAAAAAAAGCTGTCTGCAGCTTTCATTTAGAAGTCTGTTCTGAAATCAGCTGCAAAAGATCACAGAAAGAATTAATGAAGTCTTTGCACAAAGCACAAGAATTTGAAAGTTCAGTTAAAAGATACATACAGGTGACTTACATGAAGTAAATGCTTGCCCATTTTTTTCCCGTTTTCTTATTTTGTCCAACCTTACTTGAAGTCTTAACAGTATGAGCAACAGGAAATCCAAAAAATTATCTTGCCAAATCATAAGACTTTTTGGAATTAACTGTTTATCTCTTGCTACGTACCACAGCCATATCATTTTTCAGCTTCTCCAGAGCAATTTCGCATTTCTGCAGTGTCTTCAGAGGGCACCTGCAGAAAAGGAGAAATTTCATCACCACAAAATGGTCACCTTGGCTGAAGCATTTCTGCTATCTGAGCCCCACAGACAGCCTCAATGCCAACATTGCTGGATGCTAAACAACAAATTCTGGAAGAACTGGGGAATCTGATGTCCAGCCAAAAGGAAAAAGAGTTACCGTTTTGAAGGGTCAGTCAGGATATCTAAGAGACTCTTCATTTTACTCAGGTCCTTCTTCCTATCTGAAATAGTATCAGAGACACAAACACTAACTACAAGAATAGCTTCCATACTTGCAGACAGAAATACAGTATACTGTTAAAAGTGAAAACATGAGCCAACACTGAAGAAAGTAGTGAGGATCAAAGATCTTTCATCTAATCATTAGTATATCCATTGCATAAGCTCTGTGTGTCTCAAAAACATCAGAAGTAAAGGAAAACTGATGGGAGTTTAAGGATGAGGATTTTACCCACTCTTCACAGTAAAATCTTTACAGTTATTGGCAAGAAAGAGCAACTAACTTTCACTGTCATTTTTAATCCCTGGAATAGAAACCATCACAAAAGGCAAGGTATTGCTTCTTTCATCAGAAGAGATAGCCGAGAGAGAGAAACGCATGACTAAATATAGGGAACCTCACCTTCATTTTTATCTATTTTATTGATCATCCTCCGGAGTGGCTCAATGTATTTTGATAGCTGTTTGAGTTTCTCCAGATACTGTTGCTCCTCTGACTGGCTAGAACTGGCTGGACTCATGACAGAATTTGGATTTCCTGGCAAGAAGTAAAGACTGCACGTCACAGGGATGATAAAAGGTACTGCAGAAGAGCATTCTCACATTTCAGAATCTACATCTGAAATGTGGCACTCCAAAGCGTAGCTCACGTCAAATACCCAAATCCACAACTGGATGCCCTCCACAGTTTAATGCTTGTCCCACCCTCTAGTCTTTGTGTAGAAATAACATGTTCTGTGGACAGAACCGCAATTCCCATTTGATACATTTTTTCTGAAAAGGTCCAAAGTTTCATATACCCATTTTCTAGGTTCTCATTTTGCCCTCACTCTGTGCATTAAACACTAAATCAACACACTGAATTTGCTGCAGTCTTCCTTAAGTCAGTGCTTTCCAAACTGCAGAGCACACAACACTGGTATGAAAAGGAGCCAGTATGTTACTTCCATTCACAGTGTCAGAAACTGCTTATTACATCTGGGAGACAGAAGAGCGTAAACGTCATAGTACACCTAGGAAGGTGTTTTGGAGCAAAGCAGCCTGCCACCTGTGATTAAGTGGTTACCTCCTTTAAAATTGCATGCTGTTGCTAAGGGTTCCTTCCTGCATGGAACCAAGGAATCATTATGCCTCTATAAACTTTCTCTATTGAATTAAGTATCATTCTTTTGAAAAAAGATTGTGGAAGTTAGAAAACCCCATTACATAGTTCAGTGACAAGAAAAGAGGTTTCAATTGATTTTGATTTGAGATATCCATGTTGTTGTGTTATGTGGTGCATGTGACACGTTCACTACTTGCAATGCTGGCTGCTTTGTAGAGCTCTTTAAAGTTTACAATGTGCCAAACAGTAACAGGTTTCCTGGGAACTATTACAGTTACCAAAATATACCCCAACTCATGGTCTGCAGTATAGTTCTCAGATCATTTACCTGGAGTATTTAAAGGACCTGGGGATGGGACACTAAAGTTCTGAGGTGTTCGTGCAGCTGCTGGGCTCTGGGATGGTTGTGGCGACGGACTGGGGAGAAAGCTGCTGGGTGATGGAGCTGGGCCAGAGCTGAAAAATAAGCATAAAATCAAACTTGCCAGAATCTGACAAGGAATCATGATCAGCCTGTGAGCAGATATGCTTTTAGTAAGCATTGTTATAGCACTGCAGCTCTGCCAGTAGACTTGGTGAGGATTTCCTACACAGCTTCTTTATTTAAAATGGGTGTTTTCAGAGTGTATTTGGCACAATCCCACCTGTGCTCTCACTGAAGTTGATACTAAAATTCATTCACTTCAGTGGAAACAGAGTAAGACATATTGAATGCTTCTGAAAACCTCACCTTTACGGCACTGACAAAGGTCCTCAAAAGTTGCAGTCTAGCTCACCTGACATTTGAATTTGGCTGAGAAGTTGGCTGGCCTGGCTGAGGAGATGGCTGCGGCTGTGGTGGTGGAGGCATTGATTGAGGTGTTTGAGCTTGTTGCACAGGAGATGGGGATGACATCATGGTAATATTGTTCTGGCTGACCTGAAATGTGGAAAAAGGTAAGATCAATAACAACAAAAGGGTGTAGAGGATGGGAACCTAACTATAAGGCTTTACCTAGGGAAAGAAGCGTATCCTCAGGCCTACAAAAAATTAAAGTGTTAGTTTCCTGTTCTCCCCCACAATGACAGTCCCACCTGTACCACTCTTGAGGCTCTCAGGGCAGTACTTCGTATCAACTTTACTAGAAATAACCATTAAAACTGCACATAATTTGAATAACTGTGTAATAATTGTTTTTCATTTCGCAAACCATGATGTTGCAATTAAAATGTCAGAAGTGCCATCTGAAAAACCTGTACTTTATTAGAACGACAGTAAAGAAGAGCAGGAAGAAAAGACAGTTCTAACTTGAGAATTAACAGCCATAAAAAACCCTCCTTATTTTGACATTTTAATTACAGCCTTCAAAGGTCTGTCAGACTTGACTGTAGCCTCCCAACTGGTTTTCTTTAGGAAGAAGGAAGAAAAAAAAATTAAGTAAGCCAAACCACCAACATCTTGTTTAAATATTCAGCTTTGAAAATCTGGGTGGAGATAGAAACACTCCAAACTGCATGGCTGGGTGGAAAAAAAAAAAGAAGTAGCTTTCTGACCTTTGGAGAATGACGAGGTGTGCCTGAAGGGCAAAAAGATGAATAACAGCATTTCCAGAACAGCACCAAACTCTAGGTAACAACTAAGTTTATTCTGTACACTCTAAAGTGCCAGAGCCAGATAATGCTCAAATTAGAGCAACTTCTCACCCTTCTTCTAAGGGACATTCTTCCCCTTGATCACTTCAAACAAACAAAAAAAACCTGTATCATGGCCAGGAGCATGGTATAGTAATGCAGATATCAGTGATCATTTTTGTTTAAGGCACTTGAAGAGTTCTTATGACCTGAGGTTATAAATAAGCACATATAAAGATAAACTGAATTAGCCCGCAGAGGCCACATATTGTAACTCAGTAACCCATGCGTCCATTCTGCAAGTCATTGATTAGCACCTTTATGAATTAACAATTCTGTTTCCCTCAGTCTAAACCATTTTTAAGCAAAGGTCCCAGTAAATCCACAAGTCCCAGACACTTCATGGGCACCGCAATTTGGCATTGTCCTTCAGTCACTCGTTAAACACCCATCTAAATCATCCAACTGTTTCCAGAGGACATGATATTTAAACATTAAAAAGTAAGTATTGCCTGGTCTACTTTTGCATGTACACACTGAATATGACAGGAAATGCTTTGCTTGGAATATCACATTACAGCTATGCAAGAGGTCATGCTCCACTAAAAAAAAAAAAAAAAAAAAAAAAAGGGCTCAATCTCTAGCTAGGTGCAAATGTAAAACTACTAAACTTGAAGATACCAGTTTATCATCCATTAAAGCATAGTTTAAAATCAAATGCAGCCTGACATGCTATGATTTTTTTTTTTTTTTTAATCTTCAGTAACCCCATTACCTTCACAACCTCTCCTACAAAGATAATGTCTAGAACAATTGAGGCTGAAATGATGTTTTAAATCGGCTTCCTTTTCTCCATAATCAACAAATATTGAGACTGTGCTTACTGTTTTTCATAGGAGGTGGATTCTTTAACAGCGTGTCTCCTCAACAGTCGGAAAAGCATTTCTAAGATTGAAAAGCATGGTCTGCCTCCCACAGATACCAAACATCTCACCACTGTTTGGAAGGAAGCTAGGATGAACACTGCAAAAAGCACTCCCTGATTTTTTTACAATTCTATTTAACATTCTACTTAACATTCTATTAAACAGCAATTGATTCAGAACTTACCCATACGGATGCTGCACCCATTTTTCATCAAGTCAAACTAAGACCACTTTTGAGTGGTTCATCACTTCCTGAAAATCAGGCCCCTTTTAAGTGTCTCAAGTTGGTTACATAAAATTACTTCTGAAAACTTAAATCCTTGTGTTTTGGGAAGGAAGGAGAAAGATTTCATTAGGTTTTTTTGCCAGATTTAAGCTTTTGTATCTACTTCAACACCAAGGTCCCTTCACATGAAGTTACAAATGTTGCAGAAAAGCAAAGAAAAGAACATGCAGCATCTACTGTGCATATAAGCATAGAATGAATTAGATTTTTTTTTGCATTACCCCTTCTCATTTAAGTACATGCATAGGCAAACAGCTTCCTTTCTTGCAATAGGTTTGCTCTCAGCCAGCTTAATTTCAGAATACCAAAGACTAATGTCTAATATTAAGCAAAATTGCAATATTTTCAAAAATATGCACTCAGAAGTATGCAATTCTGAACTTACTACCTTACTTTTCTTTGAAAGCAGTTAATTTGCTAATAATAATTTCAGATGTCTTTCTATAGAACAGATCTAAAGATGCTTTCAGCTTTAGATTTCTACATTGTTTGCAGGATATCGATTAAGATTATAACTATTAATGAAATTTCAACTTCTAGGGCATGCTCTTTCCAACCGACTCCCACTAAAAAGAAGGCTTAAAAAACCAAAACCACCAAAAAACCCAAAAGACAAAAACCCCTTCCCTCTGGAGCTTTAACTCCATTAAACTAATTTAGCTTCTCATTTAACTCCAGAGTTAAGCCATGGTTACTGACCATTTGTATTTCCTTATGTATGTTGAAGATGAAAGGTATACAACTATGTATTTTTTCACTGCAGGATGAGAGTTTCTGCATCTACAAGCATATTCATGGACAGCTATTACAGCCCACTGAATGTGAATTTACTCTGCGACTCTACAGTGACCTGATTATGACACCAAGCCCTAATTTACTGAAGTCTTGCCCAAACAATATTTAGGCTTACATGACAAAAGTTTGCACTTAATATCTACTAAATCAAAGCTATTCTTAGTGTTTAGAACACACCATGCTGAAAGGTAAACTTAGCTATGAGGCCTACCTCCAGTTTGCTGAGTCTCAGGCAAGGAACAGCACTCAGTAGATAAGGCTAACGAGAGTTTTTCAGAAGCTCCCAGTAGCGAGAGTGTACAATATGCAGAAGCTAACAGCAAGGAAAAGGAGACTGCAACAAGGAAGTGATGGGTAATAATGAGGAACAATATAAACACTTTTAGTCTAAAGGAAAACTCTAGAAAGCATTTACACTACTGTACTTACAGTTTCATTGTTAAGCCAGTAAGCACAGCCTTGCCTACTCTGTTGCAAACTGGGTTTAAAGTTCACCATTATGCTGCTTTACATGACAAAATGGAAACGCTGCAGAGCTTCAGATAAGTTCAGATACAGGTTTCCATATTCCCAGTCAGGCCAGTACCCCTTGCTTTATTTTAATATTAACTCAGTTTTACCCTTTTTCCTATATTTTCAGTTTGCTGAAGATTTCTGTGCCAACAATAAATTGGAAGTTCATACTATTGCAGACTGCAATAAATTTGTAGACAGAACTTGAAGCTTTTGACACTAGATACAGGAGAATGACTGGGATTAGCACATTAGTTATCTAATTGCTAAAGCAAAAGCTAAGTATTAGGTTAGTTTAATCTTTTAAAATTTCAAGATCAGCAGGTTTCTTGAGCCAACTGAAATACAGTTTATGAAACTTCTCTTAGCTGTTCAAAAAGTGCCACTAATATCGATTGTAGTTCATGTTTGGCAACTATTCAGGCACAAACAAACTTCAGCTAAGAGGAAAAAAAAAAAGTCAGTTCTAATTCTCTGGCAATTCAAAAAGACCAGGAGACTGTGGAATACAATGCCATATCAGTAAATATATTCTTTTGATTGATAAGACCATAATAGCAAAAAAATCCCAACCAAACCAAAAACTAAATCCAGAATCAACTGAGCCTTGTGATAAAAAAAAAGACAGACTGACATTTTTGTCATATGGGGCAAAAATAGACAGACACACAGTATTGATACCAGATCTGGTCCTTTTGTTGAAAGAGATTCTTCAGTGAAATACCAAGATTCTTTTCTAAAGAGAAAGACGCTCTGAACTACCTATCACCAAGTCTAAATGACTTTTGATACTGTAGTCAAGGAGATGACAGACTCTTAAATGAGTAATTAATAACCAGATACATGCTACAGCCCTTTACTCCTATTGTGAACAGCTGCAAGGGCTCTGATGACAGGGAAGTTATATCCAACAGACAATATTATTTAAGCATTTTACAAAATTAAGAGGCATAAATGACAACTTTTCTAATTTCTGTGAACGTGAACAAAATGTTTTGGCAGACAACACTAGAGGTTCATGCTGATCCAGGGCTGTCAAGTAAACGACATGTCAGACTACCTTTAAAAACATGCTTCCCACCACCACTAAACCATGACTCAGTCACTCATCCTACCACCTGCTTAGGAGCCATTTTCAGTCCAATCACTGTTCACAAAGAAATTTACTTTCTTCTTCTGCCTTCTCTAGTTGTTCAGTCTTCTACATCATTTTCACAATCCTTGGCACGCTACTGAGCGCGCTCCTTGATGACCAATTCACTTGGTGTCAGAAATCAAAGCTCCTCAATAACCACAGACATGACAGCACTAAAAGATCAGCCTATGGCACTGAATGCTTAAACTAGAGGTCTTCTGTTATTACTCAGATATTAAATATAAGCCAATCTATTACTTAAATATCTATCGGAAGGCCTCATCGTCAAACCAAACATTGTGAATATTTCATATGGGAGATGATTTTGTCAGTATATATAGACTGCTACAGATAATAAAGCTTAAAGTAAATTCTCCTTTGACTCAACAGCTATGCCTGGGTTTTATTTCAGTTAACATATAAAAAATGACCTGGACTGAAATGACCATCCATCTTAAATCAGAAACGACAGAGGTGTTTGCCTAGGTCTGCAGAATCTTTCTGGTCACTGTATCTACCTTAGCAAATTCCTGAGAAGAAAAGGCTGTGCCTACTAAACTTGATGCAGCAGCACTAGGAAGCAGAGTTTCAGACATTCCACAGCCCCATGACAAGCTTGCAAAGGAAACAAAAATGCAAAGAGTGAAGAAACTTTCATTAAACCTACAAACAAAACGAAGCGATATTAAGAACTAAAACTGCACCTGGTATTAAATTTGAAAATTAGCATCTAGAAGAACAAGACATGATGTTTGTGAATAACAGATAGAAAAATGCAGTTGAACACTATTCCACCATCATAATATGATACATATTTAAACCAACACCAATCACATAGGGATCAGCAAACTTCTGCAGAGCAGAGAGCAGTGCCTCGTTTTGTGACTTACTGGTGAGAATTCAGTTCTACTTCCTTCTAGTTCTCCCCATTCCTGCTCCCCCAAAATGACACATTTTACTTGCAAAACATGACTGTGAGGTATTTAGCAGATCCGGACCTGCACCAGGCAGATGCAGTACTCTGACCTCATGCATCTTCCAGCAACAGCTGGATAGGTGCTGCCAGCCTGCCTACACAGGTTCTTCTCTGATGCAGGCACAAGTGGAATCCTTCTGGCAGTTCCTCCTACACAACCGTGAAAGAAGAGAACAGCTCCGTTTTTCTTGGTCCCTGATACCATGCCAAGAAGCTACTCAAACTGAAATGAGCCAAGTTTCCTACTGATGAAAGAAGCACCTGTACAGAGCATGAACACATGATAAGTAAGGTCCCTGACACAACTCAGCCAGTATACTGCAGTACTGACTTGCAACACCCTCATAAATGCACACTCATGGAGCATGGACAAAGGCTAAACAGAAACCACAAAGTTCTCATTTGAGACTTAAATCAATTATGAACATGGAAACATTTTAAATGTTAAAATAAAGATCTATGCCGCTCTAAAAATGCTTTATTTGACATTCCAAGCTCTCAGAAAACCTATTACTTAAAATGAAAAAGGATCCATAAAAAACCTAAACAGCCCAATACCCTGAGTAACACCAGCAAGTAAGTTGTTTGATGAAAAAGTGAACCTCCCCTTGCTTGAAAGCAAGTACTATACAATCACGTATTGAATGCTTTGCACAATTCCTGACACAATGTGCTTTGACTCAGTAAATACCTGTGGCATTTGCTGTCCGCCCAAAGGAATGGAGCTTGGCGGCGTAGCAGACACAGCGGTGGTAGGCGGGAACCGTGGTCTTATTTGCATCCCACCTCGGGCCATAGGTGCGGTGATCATCTTTGAGGACAGAGGGACAACAGACAAAAGTAATCGCAAAACAAGAAATGCAGTGCACTGGCAGGATGAGAAGCACATGCAACCTCCAGGAATTAGGGGGAGGGGGAGCATGAAGGGAAGGTTAGTGAGCTTTTCTCTAAAGTTTAACCTAACATGCTAGCTTATAAATCAAACTCCTTTTTATACCCTTTCTATCCGTTTTCAGAAAGCATCTAATGAATTCTAGGTATCTTGAGAGAGCTGATTCAGATTGATAGGTCAAGGGTGGATTATGCTATCATTTGCATGAAAGGCTTTTCCTAAATTTTGCCTGACATCTTGAATTTCTAGAATTCTTGGAAATAAGTACTCTAAGATTGTTGTCAAGAATGCTCCATGTAAGAAGCTATATAATGCCATAGGTTTCTGATGTGCGTTCCCCCACTGTGGGCTCAAAGGATTTAGCAGTATTTGCATATGCCGCTCTTCATTATAAAAGAATCTGGCAGACAGTTCAACAGCAACTGTCAGTAGGAATGTTCCACAGTGAGCAAAATTTCAGATCAACCTAACCTATGACAGTATAACAATGCCAAAGACAACAAAAAGGACTTCGGGGTTTGAAAAAGCTATTTCCTTCCTTTTATAACTCACTGAATAAGTCAAATATATCCTTGTAATTTCCATCATTTTGACAAATACCCATTCCTCTATTACTAAGCTGTGCTAAAATATTGTTATGAGTCCATAATCTGCCTTAAGCTTAATTCATGCACTATTTGATTCTCCAGGTATATAGAGTGAGCATACCCTAAAGTATAATCATTTAGAACAAATGATGAAGGTTAACATTAGAATGGATTTCTATTCTAAAACAGTATTAGGATTATGCTACCCTGCAGTGTCTAGAAGTACCTTTCAGAACCATCAGCCTGCATGAGCCACATAGATTTAATCAGATATATCTTTATAGCCCCCTGTTACTTAAAATTTGACATTACACCACATATGCTGTGAATTTACAACAAATACAGCATATTTTTGAGGTAGTATTTGGGTAACTGGCAGATTCAATTGTCAGTAAAAGCTTCTGTTTGGTACTTCAAAGATGTACAGTGGAGTTCTCTGGGCTATTTTTATTTCCAGCATACATATTACCAAGGAACCTACACAGGCCCTAACTAACCTACAAGTTAATGAAATCTCCTTTCAGTAATCAGTTTGGGGCATTCTTGCTTAGTGTTCTATGTAAATGGACTGAAGCAGCCAGCAACATGTCTCTAGAGAGTCAGAGAATGCATGTGCTTACAATTGTTAAAAATAAATAAAATTAAATACAACATAGCAAGACTGAAAAGGAAAGCAATAACTGGTAAAGAAAATAGTGTCAAATTCAGCACAGCTGTTAGTTCACAACATCAGAGCAATGCAGTCCCTTTCCATCCAGGCAAAGAGGGATGGTCAGAGACAGGATTTCAAAAGGGAAACAAATGAGAGCACTTCAGACATCACACACACATGCACATGTACACACACAGCATGCAACAGCCACCACAAGCAAACACAACAACCCAGCACTGGCACAAAGCACAGGTGGATGCTACAAAGTGCAGTGAAGAGCTACAGTATCAACATGAGAGCTGGTGAAGCAACACAACCCTAACAAAACAAACCAAACAAACAAACAAACAAAAAACCAACCAAAAAAAAAACCCGAAAAAGGGAAATTGCTAGGAAAAAAAAATGAACATATCCTTCCAGGCACAATCACCCCATCTTAGACCCTCGTGAATGCACATGGATCTCTGGAGCGTGTGAAATCCCAGGTATGTTATGGTGACCCACATGTCCCATCTCGGTCCTGTTTCTCATGCCACACCACCAAAGTGCAAAGATTTAGATTACATCCTCTGAGGTCAAGGAAATTAGAAGCATATTCACAGTTCAAGTGCCTGGCGAACCACTGAACGCCAGCACGACAAACTTAGATTCAAAGGCTTTCAGCTGTTTATGGTATTGTAGTTGGTCAAACATGTATGCACAGGCACACTATTTTGGGTTTGTTTTTTTATATTTTTTGGTTTTTTTGAAATGTGTGCTTTGGAACGGAAGTGTATATATAAAATGACACCAATTCCACTCTCTTAAAAAAAGTAATCTATTTTTCCCATTCTCCAGCCAATTTACATTTATGAAACCTGTGGCCCTCTGACAAAGGGGGTTCCAAAGATTGCACCTGTTTTATGCAAAGCAATATATCCATGCAGGAGTTGTTCTCGTCAGTCTAAAAACAGAAGACAACCAGAAGTGTTCAAGTACTTTTGAAAAAGATTTAAACTGAAGGCAAATCGTCCTCCACAAGTGAAATTGATTTATCTCAGTTTATAGAATCGTGAATTTTACCCCATAAAAAGAGAGCAAGCAGAGGAAGAGTCTCCCTCCACTGTAAGACACAGAACTGATTATTTGATAAAAATGAAGTGGAATATAACAATTAGAATCCTGAACCTGTAATTTTCTTTCATCTAAAATCCAAAGATTCAGAATTTCATAAGTATGCAGCTTCTGGTGAGCGTATATAAGTTCTGTGCCACTGTCACTCCACTAAAGGCAGCTCTGACTTTCAAAGAGCAACAGCCAATCTGCATTCTGAGCACCTGAAGGAGTTGCACCAGAACAGTGATTTAAACTTTATTAATACTTAACTCCAACTGACTACAGATTTTCTCTTGGTGCTGCAAGCACTTGTGTAGCGCTCTCTGGTCACTAGGACACTACTTTATTTATTTGCTTCACCTGTGAGTTACATGCTTACAAGTACTAGACACCCAAGCAGGGTAACATTGACCTGAATGGCATCTACAACTTCAGAGAACTTCAGAACTCACATGGATCCATGTTTAAACCTGGGACTGCTTTTACTTTTATGTAGGAAGGATGAACAGAAACTTTACTGAAAAGGAAAAACGCAACTGTATCAACCAAAATTTGCAGTTTGAAAGCCCCTAGAGACCAAGTTTAAATGTAACAAGCAAAGATTAGGATAGGGTTTGTTTATAACAAAAGCTTCCCTGAACCAAATTAAGAAATCAAGGCAGATTTATTAAAAACACTGGTGCTAGTGAAAAATGTACTAAATACAAAGCAAAATCTACTCTTAAAAGAAACTTCTTATAAATTAAAGAAAATGCATATACACTCTCAATACCGAAGCTGCATTGTAATATTGTACATAGCCACAATCTTAAAACTAAATATTATATACAGAAAATATTTACACCAGTACAAGAAATCCATTTAATTATTGGACTTCACAGCGTTAAGTGAATTTTAGTAGACTCTTATTGCAATGGCATGAACATAAATGGAGTAAAGCCTGTATGTGGAATTTTCTAAACTCCACCCGTCATAGATAATGAGCAATCCCTGAGTTTACTACATATGTCTGAATAAAGCTGCAACACAAAACCTGCTGTCAACCATCTTAGCGGCCGAAACTTTTCAAATGCACTGTGCTGTTAAGCCACTGGCATATGAATTCAATAAACGGGGCAAGAATTAAGTTGATTCTATATAAGCACAATCCATCTCCTACTTAGAAGTTGAAAAGAGCACCATTAAGTTAGTAAAAAGAAAAAAAAAAAGTCAAGAGTCTCCTTCCAGTCAGCCTAAGTCCCTGCAGCTCCCACCTGGAAATTATTTAGGAAACAAACAGAAGTTTTAATTCACATTTCAACTGTAGAAAGAGAATTCTGCATTGCTGCTGGTACTGTACCAACTGTACTTACCACTGCTCAGCTTTTACATCCTGTGTTATGTTGACACAAGCAAAACAACCAATACAGAAACAGAACTTAGTCACCAACAAGGATATGGGCCACATGAGAGTTATGATGGTACAACACACTATTCCTGATACAAGTCTGCGAGATGCATGTTGAAGAACCAATTGTTAGCAGAGTCCATGTAAAAAGCTTCCAAATGTCTTACTGAACCTATAATATTACTTGTGCACTGAAGGGAAAATGGTGCATGCAGACATGGAATACCTGGTTATATGAAAAGAACTCTGCCATTAATCCTAGTCAACCTCATTTCACCTGTCTGCCTCAGCCTCTTCATCTACAAAGTGGTGATAATTGTACTTACCCATGTCTGTAAAATGCCTCAATATGAAACACTACAGAGGTAAGCCACAAAAGACTATTTCATATTCTTGTGGAAAATGGGATGAGAGGTTCAGCTCAAGCCATTCCCAATTCTTTTCCCCATGTCTCCTTCATACCAGACACACATCAAGGAACAATCACTGGGGCTACAAGTGTGTTGCAGGATAAGAAAACTGTGTTAGACAATAAGCTTTCACCCAGCACTTTTTTTTCTTTTTTTTTTTTTATATGCAATCTGCACTTGTGACATATGCCATTTTTTCTTCACAATTCACATCCAGAACAAGAGCAATCTATATCTACTGCCAATTTCACTCAGAAAAAGAATGAAAGATGAAAGGAATGAAAGGGGAGTGCAGAGATATTTCATTGTCTATACTATTTTTTTATGGTCGATACATGGAGATGGAAGGTAAATCATATGTGAGTAAAGACAGCAGGCAAAGGTTCACAGTACAGAAACCAGTTTACACAACAAAGAAGTCACCTAAGAAAGTCTAACGAAAGAAGAGATGATATAGTCCAGGTACCAACAGTCAGACTTGTAGCATGACCACAGTAGGCCGTCTTATTGATGTGCATTCCTGTGTCAGTACAGGCAACAATCTTACCTACTCGGGACAGAGAGCATGCACAGAGAGGTTGTCAACGAAATCCTGCCTCTGACTCCAGGCAAAGGAGAAACAGCATAAAAGCCCATATCACCTTTATAAAGGGGATGACCGACATCAGACCCCTCATCAGAAAGCCACCAGAAACCCATCTCCATGCTCATCTCTAGCATGCACTTGCTACAGGCCTATAACTAGTGATACTGGCTCCTGGGCCCTTACCTGCCCTGAAGCTCCCATCTGAGCAGCTTGGGCCTGAGCTGCTTGCACTGCTGCTGCTGCCTGCTGCTGCTGGACCAGCTGAGCTCTTACCTTGAGTATGAAAAGAAAGAACGAAGTAAACATACATACCTGATTAGGGTATGACACTTCTGTTTCAACTGTATTGATTATACTCATAAAAAAGGGTGTGGAGACAAGATCAGCTTCACATACATACTCTAGAGTTTCTGAGCCTTCTATATGAAAACAAGTTCCCATGTTTCTAACATTTAGAACAGTCTTCCCATAGACTGTGCACACAAGATTCAACAACTTCTTGTACCTTCTTCCCTGTACTATCAGGTCTTCCTATGACAATAATAGATACTTCAACCTTCCGGCAAACGTAGTTAACCACATACGTGTTGATTTCCCTCAAGCACACTGTATTAAGCACCTACCAATGACCAGCATTTCATAGAATCATAGAATCATAGAATCATTTAGGTTGGAAAAGACCTTCAAGATCATCAAGTCCAACCATTAACCCCCTAAACCATGCCCTGGAATACCCCATCCACTCGCTTTTTGAATACCTCCAGGGATGGTGACTCAACCACTTCCCTGGGCAGCCCATTCCAATGTTTGACAACCCTCTCAGTAAAAAAATTTTTCCTAATATCTAACCTAAATCTCCCTTGCCTCAACTTGAGGCCATTTCCTCTTGTCCTATCTCCAGACACCTGACAGAAGAGACCAACACCCACCTCACTACAACCCCCTTTCAGGTAGTTGTAGAGAGCGATAAGGTCTCCCCTCAGCCTCCTCTTTTCTAGACTGAACAACCCCAGATCCCTCAGCCGCTCCTCATAAGACTTGTGCTCAAGGCCCCTCACCAACTTGGTTGCCCTTCTCTGGACACGCTCAAGCAGCTCAATGTCTTTCCTGTAGTGAGGGGCCCGAAACTGAACACAGTACTCGAGGTGCGGCCTCACCAGTGCCGAGTACAGGGGAACAACCACCTCCCTGCTCCTGCTGGCCACACTATTTCTGATACAGGCCAGGATGCCATTGGCCTTCTTGGCCACCTGGGCACACTGCTGGCTCATATTCAGCCGGCTGTCAACCAGCACCCCCAGGTCTTTCTCTGCCAGGCAGCTTTCCAGCCACTCTTCCCCAAGCCTGTAGCGCTGCATGGGGTTGCCATGACCGAAGTGCAGGACCCGGCACTTGCCCGTGTTAAACTTCATACAATTGGCCTCAGCCCATCGATCCAGCCTGTCCAGATCTCTTTGTAGAGCCTCCCTACCCTCAAGCAGATCGACCCTGCCTCCCAACTTGGTGTCATCCGCAAACTTGCTGAGGGTGCACTCAATCCCCTCATCCAAATCATCAATAAAGATATTAAACAGAACAGGGCCCAACACCGAGCCCTGGGGAACACCACTCGTGACCTGCCGCCAACTGGATTTCACCCCATTCGCTACAACCCTCTGGGCTCGGCCATCCAGCCAGTTTTTCACCCAGTGAACAGTGCACTTATCCAGGCCACGAGACGCCAGCTTCTCAAGGAGTATGCCATGAGAGACAGTGTCAAAGGCCTTGCTGAAGTCAAGGAAGATAACATCCACAGCCTTTCCCTCATCCACTAGGCGGGTCACCTGGTCATAGAAGGAGATCAGGTTGGTCAAGCAGGACCTGCTTTTCGTAAACCCACGCTGACTGGGCCTGATCCCCTGCTTGTCCCAGACTTGCCACGTGAGCGCTCTCAAGCCAAACCATTCCATAATCTTCCCCGGTACCGAGGTCAGGCTGACAGGCCTGTAGTTCCCCGGATCCTCCCTCTGACCCTTCTTATAAATGGGAGTCACATTGGCAAGCCTCCAGTCCTCTGGGACCTCCCCTGTTGACCAGGAACGCTGATAGATGATAGAGAGTGGCTTGGCAAGGACCTCTGCCAGTTCCCTCAGTACTCTTGGATGGATCCCATCAGGTCCATTTCCAATGTTTATACATTCATTATGACTGTCAGTGTGATGTATATGACATCTAACTACTCCTAGCTTAGCTGGTAGGAGCACAAAGTGGATGTATCAACTCATCCATGGGGAGTCAATATTTTCTCAAGTGTGGTTGACACTCCACTCCTCCCCAGCAAGGCCCAAAGAAAGGCAAGTCTTGGGATTACATCTGAGCTTTTGCTCAACAGCACATACGGAGCCCAGAAAAAACTGACTAATGCAACAGTTCAAAAAGCTGCACCATTAAGAGGATGACCCAGCAAGAGGTTCAACTGAGTAAAACTATTGTCTTGTCCACATTCTCTTCAAGGCAGGAACTACTGCTATCTTAAACTTTGACCAAAACATCTCAACATGGCAGCAGAAGCAAAGCCAGCATGTTAGAGAGCCAACACTGGCTCCAGTCACATGCGCTAAGCACTTCAAAGCACTTGCTCATGTTCTAGAACAGCTAACATCATGAAGGTGATTTTTCTTTAACCAGAGTTTGTTTCTTTTTTTTACTTGTCCATTCAAGAGTAAGACAAGAAATTATTTTTAAATATTAGCTGCATAAATGGTTTTCACAGATTTCCAGAAGTCCTACTCTTAAGACACAAAATTGTTCTCCACTGGCAGGCCCAGACATAAACCTTTAAACTCTCCATACTCGTAACATGCTAACTACAGATCTCTTCATAAGCTATATTTTTTCCTACTTCATTATTAGCAAAAGCCAAAGATTTTTTTTTTTTTATTTCTCTAGAGGATCACAATGAACCAACAATCAGCTGGTCACTAGCCCTTACCTGCATTGCTTTTAATTGCTGTGGTGTAAGAGTAACGGGCATAACCTGACTAGGAATTTGTCCTGAGATTGCCTGTGGCTGAGATACCATGGGCTGGGGTTGAGGCTGCGATTGTGGTGGAAGCTGAGACTGTTGTGCCTGAGCAACCTGTTGTTGTTGCTGCTGCTGTTGCTGCTGCTGCTGCTGCTGTTGTTGCTGCTGCATCTGTTGCATCTGCTGTTGCATTACTTGTTGAGGTGGCTGCTGCTGTATCTGTTGCTGTGGTATTTGTTGCTGTTGTTGCTGCTGCTGCTGTTGCTGCTGCTGTTGTGCCTGCATAGCCTGTGCTGCCTGCAGCTGCTGCATTTGGGCAATTCGCTGTAGTTGTTGCTGCTGCTGTTGCTGCTGCATCTGAAAAGCAGGAAAAGCCAGGCTGCTAAAGCTTCCAGCAATGCAATAGCAGCCTTATTTTTATAGCATAAACCAAAAGCAAACAGAATCCTAATACATCGGGCTGAGGTTTTAAGTCCAAAGGGAAAGCCCAACCCTTTTATCCACTCACTCTTGATGTATCTGAACTCTACATAGTGCACATCCCATGGTTTCACTATTACAAGCTTGTCTCGCTACTAAAACAGTTTTCAAAAGCAAAGATGAAGTCCATCAGCTCCTCCTGTACAAATGAGCTCAGAAGCACTTCTTTAAACCAACCAGCCTGCATCAGCACCACTATTTACCAGAAACCACACAAGAGCATCACAGCTGAAGTTGCCTCTTCTGCTTTGGTGCCCAAGGCTGATACATATATATGATGTGCTCAGCACACATTTTTTAAAGTGGCAATGTGTAATTCACACAATGACAAAACAGCCACTATTTCTAGAGTAACACAAGGGCTTTTAGTTCTTTCCCACATCTCTGTTCTTGTTAGAATGAAAGACTATGCTGATGTTTATAAAGACACATAGGTTTTAATTCTCTGTTGCTATGACAGAAGAAAGCAACCAAACAACTGTTAAGCTTTTCCTCTGGGATGTGATATATTGTTGCCAATTAACTTGCCAGTCTAAACTGAAGTCCTACCCTAGAGTGGAAATGCATTAGTAACAGGCAGAGCTGATATTCAGTACTTCCATGCAAGCCAAGCCTCACTTGACAAGTAACTGAACATCGATCACCTCAATTGCCATTGTAATTGTTTGTCATCACCTGCTGTTGGTTTTGCTGCTGCTGCATCTGCAGTTTCAGC
The DNA here is from genome assembly GCF_026419915.1 of Harpia harpyja. NCBI lineage: Eukaryota > Metazoa > Chordata > Aves > Accipitriformes > Accipitridae > Harpia > Harpia harpyja. The sequence continues at coordinate 41,802,155 of NC_068948.1, read as the reverse complement.
ATGTGCTGTTGCTGCTGCTGGACGGCTTGCAACTGCTGTTGTTGCTGCTGCTGTTGCTGGACTGCTGCAGCTGCTGCCGCCTGCTGCTGCTGGACCTGAAACTGTTGTTGCATGGCTGACTGCTGGGCCTGGAATTGCTGCTGCTGCAAAGCCACCTGCTGCTGCTGGAATTGCTGCTGCTGCTGCTGTTGCTGCTGAGCTATCTGCTGAAGCTGAAGTTGGGCTAAAAAGAAGGTAGACTGTACTCAAAACATGAGACCCAACCAGTGCGAGAGACAGTTACCCGTATAATTCATAATAATTGAAGATAATCCCTAAAGTACATTAATGTTCTTCGCGAGCAGCATATACTTCTGCTTCCTCAAACGGATGAGGCACATTAACAGCAGAATTAATGACACTTCCTACTACCAACCTCTAATTCTCACTGCCTATATTGAGTCAGCAGCCTCGATAAAGAATGTAAAAACGTGCAGGAGGAAACATGCACAGAGGTCACCAGCAGGAAGCACCGGACCTATGGAAAACAGAGGTGCGCTGTACAAAAACAAAGTTCTGAAGTTGACATCTTGTAGGACAAAAGAAGCATTTGCTCCTACAACAGCTAGACTGTTCCTCACTATACTAAGGAAGACATTTATCCCATCAGATAGCAGTATTTGAAATCAATTCTTCCTGCAGTTCACTTGGCTGCTTTAGCCAGAAGTAAGAAATCTCTTCAGCACCCTTTCCTTGTGGAAGAGAGTTACGTACTAAAAAGCCAATCTAACAATTTTAGTGGTTGAGGCAAACTGAACACTTACTCTGCTGAGTAGCTGTAGAGACACCAGGCATACCATGAGGGGCCATTCCCGAAGTTCCAGGAGGCTGCTGCTGCCCTGGGAGACTCATCTGTTGTCCCATTGGGCCAAGGCCACTCATCCCACTCATCGGTGCTCCTTGAGCTCGGGAAGCCATGCCCATTCCAGGCGCCCCTGCTGGGGGACCTCCAGTTAGATTCTGCAGGGCATTCATTGGATCTACAAAGAAAATAGTTACCAATATGCAGCAGCCATGCAATTGCCTCCCCAAAATCCTCTGTTCTCCACCATCCACCCTCTGATCTGTCAGCTTCAGACCATGACTAGATCCAATACCCTGAGAATCTAACATTCACTCCTCTGCCTGTGAGACAAGAGGTTTCTGGCACATCTTTGCCTCTCTGTAAATAGAGTGGAGATTATTTAAAGTACTTCAGATTTGCAAAGTTCCAAATAGATTCTAAATACATTAAAGGAACTTATTAGCCACCTCTGAATTTATATGCAAGTCAAAACAGGCTGCCAACAAAACTCCATGACCATATCCAGCTTGTAACCTCAAAAACCAAGAAGAGAGTCCCACTGTGGATCCAATTAGCCTCTTCCTCCTGAGGTCAACACGGAGAAGCAGTGCTCAGACCAGAGGAAGTACTTTGCTATACAGTTCCCCCCCAACATCACATTTACTATGCAGTGAATAAATTCAGTGCCTTTCAAGATGATTGTCATAATCTGAATCCTGGGCACGCAGAAAAGTAAAATCAAAGCGGGAATGGTAATTCAAGAGGGCAAAACACAACATGGGGTGCAGAAGCAATATTAATCAGGTACAGAATGCAATACCTCCTCTTTCTTAGGAATACTTATAATTCCAGCTGTCTAGGCTGGATGTTAATCAATCACAGACACTGCATATTTAGCCTACAGGGGGATAAAAACCAGAGGGACATACTATGTTCCTAACAGACACTGCTGTAAGAACTAGCACAGAGGCAGAAGACATGATCAGATCTAATCTCAGTCAAATGGCAGAGCATGTATGCCCCACAAATGCTTGCCTCTCATGCAACAAACACACTGAGAAACCCAAAGCTGGTAAAGGGGAGAAACCTGGGCTGTTCAGCAGATTATTTTCAATCACTCTTGTTCTTTCAAGAATCTTAGTGTTGTGAGCTAACAAAAGTACAAACGGGCAAAGAAACAAATTTCCTGTTCTACATCCAAAACACTGTCCATGCTTGTCACCCTCATCACTGAACAATTCCAAGACTATTATGCTACCTTTCCTTTCCTCCAGCAGCATTTAATATTCCAGCTAGGGAATCCACAGCCTTCTTATTCTTAGTACACCACAGCCCTGATTTCTAAGCTGTTCTATTTAGAAAGGGGGGGGGGGGGGGGATAAGAAAAAGAAAAAAGAGCTCTTACCACTGACTGAGGCTTGAGACTTCTTATTGTCTGCAAAGGAAGAACAATTAATTGCCTTTGTTAATCTTGTCACACAAATCTGGCCCTTCAGATATACTCTCTACAAGAAATATATTCACATAATAATTTAAAAAATAAAAAAAAATCACTGTCTACTGTAGTTCTAACAAAATACATTAACCTAAGCCAATTTGGTAACCAGAAAGCTACATAAACAATGGAAAAAAGCAAAAATACAGGAAGAAATTAGGAAGATGGAAAAAGGAGTAAGTTTAAATAATTTCTCACTTTTCTATTACAGATGGATGTGCAAAAGAAACAGTATTCAGAAATTAACCATGTTTATAACAGGAAAATTTTTAAAGCAACTTGTGATGAGTCACATGCAGAACCACACACACAAATCCTAAAATTTACTTTTTTGGGGAGGATGGGATGAACAGTCCCATTACACAGAAAAAAACCCAAAACAAAACAAAGCAATTACTTACGAATATCTCGAAAATGGATAATAAGTCTGGCCACAAGAGAAAGATATTCCTCCTAAAGATGAAAATTAGTATTTTATCATAGGAAATAAAAACATTGCAAACATGACTTTCTGGTTCTTCAGTATTCTTCCTCAACATAACAGATTTTACTTCACAATGTCTGTGGGCTTTTCAGAGCAGTTCAATTGCAAGGAACAGCCTGTTCATTAACTAAGTAAGAATATTTTTAGTAATAGGTCATTGTGGTCCATGGTACAAGAAGGCCAAGAAACCACAAAATTCACTGGAAAGAACCTCCATGACAGTCACACTAATAGGATCACAATACGTGACAATAATTATAAACTAATACATCCATTTTCCGCTTCTTATCCACGCTAATTCCTTTTTCTTAAAGATTGAACCTGCTTTCTTGGTACACTAACTAACATATGATAGAAGTGTCAGAAGTGAAAAGACAAATATTCTTTGCAGCATTTTATTAGTGTGCTTCATAATGCGTAAAAGAAACTGCACAGGGCTGAGATAGCCCTCCTGCCCATGAAACTACCAACTCACCAGTGAGGATGCCATCAGCAGGCATAAATTTGTGACATCAGCATTATAAAGTTTCACCAAGACAAGTTCTATCTCAAACATGGCTTGTTTGGAGACAGCAACAGTATCCAATTTCTTGTAACACAGCTTCAGGAAATAAGTTTATATTTTGGTAGAGTCTAGAATTGTACATGATAACCAGACTTTCAGAGAGACCAGAGCACTTCCCTTGGTCTTACTCTTTGACACAGCCTTTTCATCGATATCTTAGTCTCTCCTGACCACCAAACTGGTCATACAGAATGGTGCTGCATGGTAGATAAAGGAAATTCTATGCAATTCACTACACACAAGTCGCCGGGTAAGAATTAACTGTGGTCCCATATACACATTAAATGCTGCAGCATCAGCAAAGCTGCCTTGGGCTGAAGTCCAGTTTGATGCATATATTGGATGCAAAACACCTCACCTCCCCTCAGGGTAAAAGGAGCACATATAAATCAAAAAATTTTGCATAACTAGGTACTCTAAGCAGAGACAGTTAACTACGTGCATTGGGTCTGCTATTTCTGCGGGTTGTTCCAAACTTCTTTTGACACCCCAGTAACTTCTGGAAACAAATACAGATGCTTTACCCTTGTTTTGGCCTTCATAAACACATGACTCTCCATATCTTTGCTGGATTTATTATGTGCAACACCAGCCTTCCTCATAGCGTCATCACTGAAAAAAAAGAGGAAAAAACAAGCCTGGGTATTAATGGAGGACATCAGAAAATACTTTCTGTAATTAGAAAGGTCTGTGAAACAGCTTTTTATCCCCCTCTCATTTATAGATTAAAAAACCAAACAAAAAGACCACCCTTAAAATTGCCAACCTTTAAAATTCCTTCAAATAATGGAAAAAAGCCAACTAATTTCTAAAAGGCAACAGAACTATTCTTTCCAGAAATTCAAGAACAACTGCTAAGCAAGTCATTATTTTACCACCTGATGTATTATTTTGACAAAATACCAGGACCTCTTCATTTGAGGAAAGCTGAATGACAGGATTAATGTAATCCGTATGGCGAACAATGGGCTTGAGCCTGCCTAGCGTCAGGCATTTCCAAGAGAATCCTCTAAACATAAGGTAGAAGAATAAAAAAATTTAAAAAAAGATTGCCTAAAGGCATAGAAGTTTGACCAATGAGTGAGAATAACAAGTGGCAGCATTGATCAGGGGCAGAGAAGACCAGATGTGCAGCGATGTGCAGGGAAGGGAGGGGACAATCAACATGAAAGCAGCAGGTGAAGCAGTAAGATGAAAAGAAGGCCCTGTTCATGGAAAGTTCAGAGGAAGAAAAAGAACAGGTTTGGTAATAAAAAGCTTTCAAATCCCTTACTGTTCTTTCCCATTTACCAGCCAGAATCACGGGGACTTGCTGTCCTTTCTCCATCACACCTCTAGTAAATTGGATCTAGATCTGCCCTCTGGATGGGATATTGAACATGCAAGATGAAAAGTTAAAAAAAAAAAAAAAATTAAAAAAAAAAAGCCATCCCAACCCCACAGAAAGCCCCACACTGCTAAGGACATGGGTGGAAAAGAAGGTGAATTCTCAGTACATCAAAAAGTAGCAAGCAATTCAACTGTGACACACGCGACAAGACATCCTAAAACAAGGAGTTTAGTCAGGTGAACAGCCCTATTCAAACCCTCCAGGCATTCTCATTCTTGGAAATATTTCACTTCACTGCAAAACCTGCTCTGTTTTAAAGCAGCCTAGCAGCTACAGTCTAAATTCCACAAACAAGTTACCAGGAAATACTTTCACCTTGTAATTAACATCTCAGCAACTCAGTTCTCAGTAACTGCTGTTGCATGAGCAGCTGTCCTACGCTAAATGTGCGTCAGGGTAGTGATCCCTGAAAAGTTCAAGCCAGTCTGAAGGGGGACTACTGTTTTCTTCCCCCTGAATTTCTACCACTCCCCATGCAGCAGGAATGGTGCTTGCATGAGCAGTAAGCTGGTTCAGCTTCCTGAATTAACTCCATAACACAGTCACATAAGTGAGAAGAGCAGATGCTATAGCCTTAAAATGCAGGAGCTTAGGCTGCCACAACTCACACCCTTACCTTGCAAACTAGTAGCATACAGCTAACCTGCTGTAGCCTGCAAAGTAGAAGACAGTAGAACATAGCTACCTGCTGTAAGGCTCTCTCACAGTAACTTGTTCGTGTGGTCTGGCAGACACTAAAAAATGCTGTTTATACATGAAGGCTACTTAAACTGAAGCAGAATCCAAACATAATGCAGAATAATTATTCCTCCATGTGTAAACAAGCCTTAAAGTGAGCTGCTCATAAAGGAGCTCTGCTGCAGAGGAAGAAGCTATATCCAGTTCTTTATTGACACCTCCCTTTTTTAACACTTTCACTTTCAGAAAGGCTGCCTCTAAATCCACATTACTCTCTAAATCCTCCTTAACTTCTCAGTCCCATCGTACAATGACAAAGCCTCTCATTTTAAGAGTAGCGAGAAGTGAGCAGGCAGAAAGACAAGAAAAAGCAGAGACAAGTAAAGGAAGTAACATTTAGGTAGTACTTAGTGGCTGTGATCAATGTGGTATCAAGAATTTGGAAAAAAATCCACAGCAAAGAATTTATCTACTTTTATATATGTCTACATGAAAGACATTTTATAATGACTACATCTGCATTACCAATAATGTCACTCCAAGTACTCCATTTCATATCTGTTAGCATTCCAATAAAGGTTTAGACTAGGAGGAAGAAAAAAACCACACAGCTTGTTCTTTGTTCACATACTCATCTGCAATCAACATAATATTTACATTAAAATACTGGGAAAGTCACAAAAAAAAAAAAGCCATAGCTTTAGCACAGAAAACTAGATGGTATCAGCCAATTCAACCTTCATCTGCCTCATAATCACTTACTAAATGCATCATAAGATGCACATTAAAACTCTGCCTTTTTCATTTTATGCAGAACAGTTAAAGTTGCGGTTTCACAAGATGAAGCATTCAACACCAAGACCAGCTTCAGGAATTCCCCCTCTGTTCCCAAGAAAATTGCTTCCAGCCCAACAATGTGCAACCTCTCACTCTGGCCAGCTGATCTAGCTGAAAAATCTTGCAAAACACGTTCTCCTTCAAAACTATACCAGCTCCCCTATCCAGTTCACACCATGACTGCATGAATCAGTTGTTCCAATGACACAAAAGGGCAATGATTTCCAGGCCCAACACCACATTAAGCTGTGTAACATCACCAAATGCTGTTTCATGAAACAGACTATCTGATCACTATAACAGTTCAACAAACCTTTCTTGATTAAAACAACAACAGGGGGGGAAAAAAAAAGTTTAAAAAAAAGTGTGCTGGTAAGCCGTTAGCCACATCTATCCCCATTACATGGTTTAAAAACCTCCAAGTAAACACCAACAAATTCATTAAACTTTCATCACTTGATCTTGTGCACATGATGCTGTCCCACACAACATTTCTGTTAGTTACAGATCGGACATAACAAATTTCATCAATAACAGCCCTCACTGCAGGAATACCCACATAACACCACAGATCAGCAGAAGACCCAAACCAGGAATCACTCATATGACTTTATTCACGTTTGCTGGACGGAACACATAAAGGCCTGAAGGGCCTCAGTCCTCAGAACGCTGCCTTCAGCTACAGAGGGAAAAGTAAAGGACCATCCAGCCTCTCTAAGGCCTTGTTCTAGTGTTACTGCAGAACTGGAAAGAAAGGTAATGAAAACAACTCCCCCCACTACACACAGAATCCCCCCTTCATAGCTTCACAAGCATACCCTCCAACAGAAGTGATATCCTCCAGCAGAGGTGACTAGGTAAGAAGCCGCCCCTTCCAAGTTGTGCCAGTCCAAGCGTTTGGCTGTGCCATCAGCAGTACTGAAGAACAACCAAGGTTATCAATAACCACTTTCCCTGAGTTATCTTTAACTTTGAGAAATTTCCCTATCAGGTTCACTGCATAGCAACCCAAACACTTGGAATGAAGAGGTATTGCAGAGGCAGTAGCTTCTTCAGTTTACACGTGCCAAATGTAATGCCAATGCCAAAATTAGCATTTATAAAATTAATCCCTCACTTTCTACAGTCCCAGGAAGGGAGAAGCATCTGCCGCCTTGGCCTTTTTTGCCTGAATTCTCATCAGACAACCTAGGCTGGAATATAAAATTAAGGCCCCTTTATGAACTGGTTTTGTGAAGTGTTTCATAGAGAGCAGTAATGCAGATCATCTTTTCTCCCTGCCCCCTCCTCCTCCCCAAAACTTCAGTTGATCCACTAATCTGCCTGCTTCTTTCTCAGACTCCACCTCTACCTCCTTCCACATGCTCTCCACATTCCCATCCTTATTTCTGTTCACACATGCTCTTTCTTCTCATCCAGCTGAACCATTAGCTAAACCCTATCCAATCTTAAGTCAGAACATACTTTTCAAAACTTCAAGCAAAAAGCTGAACACAAAATTAATGGTCCATCACACAACTTAAGTTACACACCTTCTCTACACTCAACATGATTCCCTTCTAACATAGCCTGGAAGTAGCTTGGGGCAGCAACTGTACACAACCACGTATGGAGTTTACCACCACACAACCCAGTCCAGAGCTGTCCTTCAGGCAACACCAACATTTGAAAACATATTAAGGAAAGGCCTTTAGAAAGGAGACTCCCAAGGAACCAGTATGTGCCTGCTCCCTGTAAGGGCCAGAATAAAGGGGTACCTTGCAAGCACAAGTATATATTCACACTTCCTACATCATCACTGGCTCCTGGAACAACCTGGGAGAAGCCAAAGCTTCTCCCTGGCCTCAGTTATCTAAGCTCAGGCTTTCCCGGATCTTGTAACAGTATGAAAGTCCTGCTTGAACCTGCAGTCACACAAGAACCTAATACTGAAGGGGGTTTCTCAGGTCATCAAATGCAGTTTTCTCTCAAATGATGATAACCAAACCATACACATTGACCACTGACACATTCACTAGGATACCTATTCCACACAGCAACCCTGAAATGTTCATCCACATAATGTCACTCTTTAAAAAAAAAAAAAAAAAAAAGCCCAAACCACCCCCCAACTTAAATTCAGTGTTGTAAAGGAAACCCAAGGGTAAAATCCAGAAGCTGTAACGAGGCACTCAAAATGAGTTATGTGAATGGTTCTGTACATTTAAGTTAGCTTTTAAGACCAAGTGTTAATAATCATCTTGACAAATAAATATTGGTTGCTATTTGCAGGATGAACTGGAAGATATGCACACATGTAAGACAGTATATTTTTGTAACTGTTAGGAACAACCTTCCCACAAATTAAGAAAACTTTCAGATGATTCCTATTCACCAGATATTTATTTTAATTACTTCCCTCTTTCACCTACTACATAAGCCTCACTAATGGCAAAACTGGAAGCTTATGGAAAGAAATAGGAACTTGTTGCATACAGAGCTCAAGTCTTTTTAGCCAATATATTGCTTCTATTTCTCATTCAACAAACCTATCTATTATAAACTCCACTTCTGGCTAGCTTTGCTTTATTCCAAGTACCAACATGAAACCAAGCCAAGTTGTTTTCAGATATCTAGCACACCTAGTGGGGGAAAAAAAAAAAAAAAAAAAAAATCTGTCACAGTCATTGTACGGTTATCCCAGTAATAAGTTTGTTTGCTTTTTAAACAAGACAGTGAATACAAACAGATGATGTATACCACAAAACTGGATGAAGCGCAAGGAAGGAACATCGTTTACAGAAACAATCTTAAAAAAAAAAAAGAAAAAAGGCTGTGTCAATACATCTATGACAAAAAGCGCACAGATCATACACAGGCATCTGCACATATACGTAAAAGACAATAAACCGAGGACATTTGATTTCTACTTTTTCACAACACAAATTAGAAGTTTAAGATTACTGTCATCTCTTCATATGGCATTAACCTTAAAGTTAAAAAATAGTCAGTAGCAGTAATTTTTTTAATCTCTTGCTGTATGCTTCCATTGAAACATTTATCAGCATTGTTTCCTGCTCAGAGAAAAAACAGGCAGTTTGCAGGGCAAGCACAAAACCGGAGGTTTATTGCATTAAGGTTTCTATCTGCTTACTCATATTTATTTCCTCAAAGTTACACAGCATTTGAGGGCACTTTTGTCTCCTTGTTTTGATGAAGCAGTAGAAGAGGAGAAGAAAAAGCAAGGGATTAATCTAACAAGATTAATGACTTTGCAGAAAGTTTAAAAAGTAAAACATCAGTTCTGAGCATCGAGAAAGCTTGCATGGCTTTGACACACATTATCTTATTTTTTTAATGAATACCATAACAGGTTACTTCTGAACCAGCACCTTAAGTAAAGCCCACAGCCAGGGAGTAAAACCACATGCAGTCAAATAGCATACTGTTTACATGCCATAAAAAAAGACAGTCTGCTTTTAAATATTGATTCTTATAGGCAACAAGGCAAGATCAACCTTTTCAAGCACACACAAATAAGGATTTCAACATTACTTTAGAAGCATTGAACAGTGCTTTCACTTCTGTAATAACCACCTTTCGTAGGGTAGAAGAGCCTTCCAGAAAATAGAAGAAACATGCAGAGCAGCAAAGTAATTCAAGTAAAGCAATTGTTTCACAAAGGACAACTGAAAAGGCAACAAGCTGAACTTTACATTAAATCACCAACATTTTTATTTTGGTTTTGCCCTAAAAAGTCAGATGCAAGATAATAACAGCGGTTTTCATAGGACAGAATATGTCAAACTTGGTAACACTACAGACACTGCCAAAATCGAAGCCTTAAAGCAGATGCCGTCAGGCGGGACAGGAAGCCAGTATTCCTGGGGAAGAGGAAAGTGAAAGGGAAGAAGGATCGGAGAAATGAAGTCAAAAAACAGGCACGACTACCCCCCACGTAGGGTCTGAGCAAATCCCGGTAACGAGGCCCCCTCACAGGGGGACGGCGGAAGGGCCCGGGGGAGAGCAAACACCGGGGACCACGGAGGAACCCAGGCAGCAAGGGGAGGACCAGGAAGGACTCGCAGAGGAGCGGAGACGGGTGGGACACAGCCACCCGGGCGCGGACGGCCCGGGGAACAGCGGGAACCGCTGAAGCCCCTCTGGCAGAGGCCGAGGCCCGCCTGCGGCCTAGTCAGCGCTGAGGCCGCGGCCCGCACTCACATCTGGCTGACGAGCTTCTGCCGGAAGTTGGTGCTGCGCCAGTCGGTCTCAGGCCCGGTCACGTCCATCCCTGCCGCCACCGCGAAGGCCGACCACCACCTCCGCCGCTACCGCCCCGCCGCCGCGCTCCCCCGCCGTCTCTCGGCCGCACACCACCGCGGAAGTGCCTCGCACCCACTTCCGGCGCGCTGAAGGCTTGAGGGAAATGAAGTCCCGGCGCCAACCCGGCCAACTCTCGCGAGAGCTGGCCGCCTCGGCGCGGGGCTCGCTGGGAAATGTAGTCCCGCCCCTGCACGCTACTTACGGTAGCGACCCGGGCACCGACAGCGAGGGGGTGCCTGCCGCCCCAGGCCCCGCCGTGGGGGTGACGGGCCCGGCTGGACGACCGAGCCCACCCCCGCCCAGGGACACACACACACACATAGAGAGCAGCGCCACCGGTAGCCGGGCCCCCTCGGGCTGGCGGGTGCCCGGGTGACGCTGGGGGCTCTCGCCCCCGCCGCCCGCCCCGGTTCCGGCCGCGGCCGCCCCTCCCTCGCCGGGCGGGCGCGTCACGCGCGGTCGCCGTGGTTTCCGGGTCGCACATGAAGGCGGAAGCCGCTGGCGGAGGCCGCCGCGCTCGGTAGGTGGCTGGGGCGGCGGCGGAGCGGGGGGCGGGGGGGTGAAGAGAGAGCGCAAGGCCCCCGGTTGGGCCGCCCGGTGCTTGCGGGGAGGCGGCGACCCCCAAGCGGCCCCGGCGTCACCCGTTCCCCCGGGGAGGTGGGGGGGGGTGGATGGCGCCGAGAGCGGGAACCTTTCCCGGCGCAGCCCCCCGGGACGAGGCGGTGTCCCGCTTCCCCCTGCTCGCCGCCGGGATGCCCAGAGGCGGGGGCGCGGAGGTGGAGGGGGCGGGGGGAACGGCCGGAGCAGGTCCGGGGGCAAGCGCGGCAGGCACCGGAGCGGGGTCTGCCAACCCCACGGCCGCCCTGGTCCCGTCGAGCCCCTTGCCACGGCCCTGCCGCCCGCCCACACGAAGCCACCGAGGCCGCCCCAGCCAGGCCACGGCAGCAGCCAGGGCCCTGCTGGCTGCGTGAAGCCCCTGAGGATCCCCTTGGCGAGGCCGAGGCCAAGACCCACGTCCCCGCGCAAAGCTGCCCGGGCTGTGCCCGCAGGGGAGGTGGGATGAGCAACTGGGAGGACGTTGGGTCTCAGGACCTGCAAAGGTGTTTTCAACAGGGGAAGAGAAAGTAAAACCAGAAGCGCGCTTGAACCGGCTTTCACCTCGTCGTCACAGGGTTAGTCTGGAGTCAGGCTGTCTCTTTTAATGATGGGCAACTCTAGGTAGCCTTCCCCTGCGGAGAAAACGGCTCGTTCTGTGCTCCTGATGGGAAATGTATAAGTTACGGGGCAGGGGGGAACCCCACAGGTCCCTACAGGAAGAAAATTAACGTGGCAAATGATATGAATGAATTCATGTTTGGTACAGAAATCAGAGCTGAAGCATGCAGGGAGAGGCCTTTGCTCTCTTCCAGGTCACTTAATTGTTGTATTTGGCACAGAATTAATTACTTTCTAATTTTTTTTCCTCCTTGTATTTTAGACTATTAAAAATTCATGATGTGGTTTAAGCAGTTCAGCAGAGCAGGTTCAAATCTTGCCAACTAGCTGAGTCTCTCACGATTCGTAGAACATATACCATTGGCTAATTTATAAACTGGCAATTTTGGCATAGTTATTACTTAGAGAGCTTGATCCTGTAGAAGCTTCATTAAAAAAAGAAAGTGGTGTTGTTCTATGGAAAAGACTTTAGGATTTTTGAGGGGCTTTCTGAGAGTTCTTGGGATAACTAAAACAATTCTGTCAAAAGAACATATTTCTCACAGATTTACCGCATCTATCTGGACATAGAACTAAACACTACCTCCCGATTCTGGAAAAAGCTGGAGCCTTAATCGTAGGACATCTGTTTTTAGGGTAAGCAGGTACACCCTCCCTGAATATAGTTGGTTAACACATCATCCTTCAAACACAAACAGCCACTCCATCCAAACTGGAACATGACTGCTGGAAGACTCAGGTGAAAAGCAAATCTTGTTTCAAGATTAGGAACGAGAGAAAAAGAAAAATAGTAAGAGATAATCAAACTCTTAAAAAGATGATGAAGCCATAAGAGAAAGCATTTTAGCACCGTATTGAATATTTTTTCTTTATTACAATTTCTTGGTAGCATTTGGGCCACAGGCCACCTCCCAAAAATGCACCACAGAAAACTTTACAACTCCATGAATCTGGGTAAGTTGCAAGTTACAGATAAGGGAAAATAGTCAAGTTAGAAAGCTCATACTCTTTAGGTTATGCTATTGTTCATGGGGAAAAAATATTTTTAAATATTTATATAAACATAGATACCTTTCATGGGAGTTTAGCCATATACATATTAAATACAAGATGTTTTATTCTCAATATGTCTTAGAAATAACTTGTAATAGGCTTGGGGAAAAAAACAACAAACCACAGGTGTTTGCTTCTGAAAGGAATGAATGCCAAAATTTGTGAGACAGCATAGTTTGCAAAAGCTGTTTCCCAAACCACGCCTTTTGGTTTCCTCCCACACTTCAAGTATATTACTAATGCTAGAAACTGAAAATGGCTCAGAAATTCAGCCCAGAGTGATGTGCTTGCATATTTCCATTAGTGACTTAAAGAAAGATTGTGTGTATAGACCTAGCAAAAGCATCTCATCGTTTGATGAGTGTTCAGAACTAATGTTGAAATATTATATACTACCAGATGTCTTTGTTTCTTTTTGCAAGGACCTCAGTCAAAAGGAGTTGTTTGGGTTATTTCCCATATTTGTACAAGGTTCCTAAAGTGAAGTGGTATTTCAGGAAGATTTTTTTTGCACAGTTGTGAATGCATAGAGGCATAATTCTGAAAGAAGCACTGCCGAGCAAAGCTTCTGTTTTTCCTTCACCCCTCTTCTCTTCCCCTTTTCTTCAAAAGGCATGAAACTGGCTTAAGTCTTGGCTACACATAATGGTGTACTCAATTGTCTGCCGTGTAGCAGTCTTAGAAGTGCCCATTACAAATTATGATACAGTTAGTGAATTATTCCAGTATCTGCACTCCAGTTAGAATGAACAATAGTTTTGCTTTTCAATTTACATTGTTTGTGGCATCACATCTGTTTTCTGAACTATTTTGGCAGGGACCCAGCTGCCTCCCCATTCTGCACACTCCCTGACTAGTTGATCTATTTGTTTGTGTGCCCTCTGCCCTGTTAAAATTCTGGTACATAGCCAGGTTCTGCCTATTTGCATCTGCAACCCCTGAGAGTCAGCATAACTAGCATTTTACTCTAGTCTTGTATCTTGTCTTCTTGTCAGGCTTTCAGCTGAAGCCTGGCTTAGATCCTAATTCTTGTTACTCCCTAGGGAGAGATGAAGGTGTGGGAAGCCTTAGGGCACCGATTTTAAACTTCCTCCAACGTACTATGACTTTTAATTGCCTAATCACAGTCAGCACACCATACTGGTTGCTCTGTATTAGAAAAAAGCTATGAAGAAGATAGCCTGCAAGAAAGAGGACAGAGCTGCAACTGAGGGGCATCAACAAGCTTTAAGAATGGAGCAAGAGGAACCACACAAATTTCAATAGCAGAAGTCATGCACCTGGGTCACAGTAACTCCATATATTGGAGCAGGCTGGAGACAAGGCTGGCTAGAAATCAGCTTTTTAAGAGAGCCTGGGGGTCCTGATGAGCAGCAAGCTGAATATGATTCCTCCAATAGGGGCCAGCTTCATACTGGACTGTGTTAGCAAGAGCATAGCCAGTAGGTCATGGGAAATTATCATTTCCCACTCTATTCAGCACTTACAAGCCCACAAAAGCTGAATACCATGCCCAGCTTTGAGCTCCATACCGAAAGAAAAACCTGTGAGTTCAGTGAAGGACCACCATACAGGGCAGGAGCACATACAAGGAGATACAAACACATGCAAGGCAAGATGACTGGGTTTGTTCAATACAGAAAAGAAAAGGCTAAGGGGAGAGCCACTTGCCGTTTTTTAAGCTAATGGGTACTGGAAGGTGTAGAGCCATACTCTTCTTTGTGGTACACAGTGCCAAGGATGAGAGGCAAGTGTCACAAATTGCAGGAAAAGAAATTGAGACAGGATAAAAAAGAAAACAAATCTGATGCTTAAGCACTCAGTTTTCCAATTCTTGACAAGGATAGAGATTCTGCACTTGACTAGACAAGGCTCTCGGCATCCTGACCTGATTCTGAAGTTTTCCCTGCTTCAAGCAGGAGATTGGACTAGAAACCTCCCAAGTTTCTTTCCAGCCTAAATTATTCCACAATTCTCAGAAAGCATGGGACCCCCACCAAGCTTAAACCACCTGTCCATATGGCAGTAAGCTAAACAGATTTGGATACCCAACACCAGCAAGCTCTAGTTTATTTTGGGCACAGCTGATGCACAAGAAGATATCACTATCTGCATAAAACACCTCTTTGTAGAGATGTAACTGACAGCTGCAAGCTCTTGAATACAAAAATGTCTGAGTTTCCATAGAAACTAACTTGGATAATCCTTCCTGTATCCAGCCATTTCTCTACAGTAGAGAACTAAGGCTGTCAGCACAACTGTACAAGAAAAAAAAAACCACCCCCACACCACACACTAGTAAGCATCACTGTATGACATGGATGCTAGTCATAAAAGGGGTGAATACTTGCCTAGGTATGTATCATACCATGCAATACCAATAACAGCCTTCAGCACTGTAAATTATCTACACTATGTTTAAAGCACAGGATCAGTGCACAGCATATCTCACCAGAAAATAAAGGCCGAGTGTATCTGTAATGGCAGCAGGATGCATCCAGGACATACGCCCTGACCCAGCTGCTGGGAAATGCTCCCAGCTACAACATATATTCTTAGGGAAGCAGGACTCTTCTCAACCTCAGGAAGCATATGGTTTAAGGCATATGAATTCCCACTCCCCAGAATGTTCTTTCCTGGAGCAGCACACAAACAGCATGGTGTAACAATTGCTCTGCGCTTAAAAGTTCAGGTAGGACAGACATTGCATTCTCTTCTACCATATCTATTTTGCCATGCCTTTAACTTTTCCTTTCCCTGTTCTAGTTGAGCTACTCCATTCCTATACCCTGTGTTCTTAAAAGGATAAGGATTTTCAGTGAGCACAAGAGCAAGCCAGCATACCAGTCTCACACCATTTTGCCATTTGAATGATCAAGCTACAATCCATTCCCTCAATTCCTCCTATGCCAGTGCCAACCTTCTCACTCATAAACCACATACCTTTGCTGTGAAAACAAGTATTCTGTCATTGATCAGAGAGGGGATTTTGTTTAAAAAAAAAAAAAAAACAACCAACCACAACTCTTTTCATGTACAGATAAGCAGTTATTGCAGTTGAATAATCAGAAGCCTAACACTTCTGCATTTTTCATACAGGTAATCTGCAGAAGCATGTTGTGGTAATGGAATTTGAATACAAGACAATCACACAGAGCTATCAGCAAGCCACTGAGACACTGTAGCTTCCACTGTGTCCATAGCTTATTACAAGAGACCACTAGTGATACAGTGAACTTTGAATGTAGTACAGGAAATAGAAGGAAATACTGTATTTCCTTCATACTCCCTCCATGTCTACCACTGCAAGGCATGGCTGCTTTCTCCTGGTTCCTAAATGGAATCCAGGCATGGAATATAGAAAACTTCAGTCTATTGAAAAAGAGCAGTCATGTCTTTCTAGGTACCCCTGAGGGTTTTGCCATTTATGGGGGATTTTTGTTTGCTTTGGGTTTTGAACTCCTTGACTTGAAGTGACTAAACAGTGCATGTCTTCTTACATTAGCATTGCCTATAGAAGTGCACGTACAATTACTGACCTCATAGGCCTCCTTCCTCTTTATGTAGTGGGCACTCAGTTATAGTACCCTAAAATTAATCACTACATTAACCCATGTCCTCTAAAAGACAAATGCAAACCAACATAACTGCAGTCTCAAATACCTTGTGCAGCCACCTTAAGAAAATCTCTAGTCTGATTTTCTCTGCAGTTTCAAAGTGGTTGGAACAAGGACTTGCTTTCCCTTGTTTCTGGAGACAGCATCCCACAGAACATGAGACAATATTTTTTATCTTTACTACTGTTAAAGCAGCATGGTGAATAGGAGGAGTTCCTCATCTCTTCCGAGGGTCAGTCCTGCAATACTCAGCCACTGAACATCACTGTTAACAGCTGACCAGCACTGAGAAACTTGCACAAGAGGAGAGAAAAAAACCCCAAACTTATCACTCGGATTTCTAGGAACTTGGCTCAGTCACAGAGTTAGTTTCTCAATAATAGAAGTAAGAGAACAGAGAGGCCTCAAGAATGTCCTACAAGCAAGAAGCTGATAGGAGAGAGGCTCAGGATAGAGGGAACTTAACTGCAGGATTCAAGGGACTGTGCATTTACATTAGCTAGCAAGGGCCTGCCTACAGCCCCTTCATTTACAGGGGCAGATATGCCAGTCTGTGAAAATGGTGTCTCAAGCCCTAAAATCTAGCAGAGTTCCTGAGTGGCCAGGAAGGAAAAACAGTAAATAGAAGATTTTCTACAGCATACAAGAGGCTGAACAAACCTGTTCTGTCTCTCCATTCAGAACTGTACTGCTTGTACTACATTTAGCTTTTTTTTTTTTTATAAAGGGCAATAAAGATTAAGCAAAATACAAGTTTGAGGAGATAGGGTTAAATTACTTTCAGCTCAAAATATACAGAGGTTATTCAGTAAGTTTCCTTGTAATTTTTAAGACTGATGGACACTTTACAACGCATAACAATTCCTAGACAGATTAACAGTCATTCCCCCATCCAGCTGGTATCCACACATTAAACAGCACACTTCCACTGTTTTGGCTACCAGATTTTTAGACAGTAACAAAGGCACAAAGCACACGGGTCACAGTTATACAACACAGTGTGAGAAGCACGGTGCTGTGCTAACTCTAATATCCCTCCCCAGCAAATTTGTGGTCAGCATTTAAAACAGTACTCGGAGAAATACTCAAAACTATCAGCTCACCAAGCACACTGCATTGAATCCAGAAAACTCAAATGGCAAAACCACCCCACTTTTCTTTCAAAGCAGCCCACAACACAACCTCACTAACCCTGTTTCAACAACCACCCTTTATAACTTCCTACCCACCCAACCCCAGCTGCTCCTTGTACAGCTATTAGAAAGCTGAGCACACTCAGTAATCAGCTAAATGAATCTTGCTGGCCATTCCCCCACAAGCTGTTTAATGGTTCTCTACCCTTCTTTGTCTTAAAGGTCTTTTCTACCAGCTCCTAAGACTACCTAGGTAGGAGTTAAGTGGCTTTCCTTGGCTTTTGGCTCAAAGAAGAGGACTTAACCACCTATGTCAGTCAGACATCATAGACTAACACCACACATGTCCACCTTTAATTTTTTAAGTTGGGAACAGTTCATGAAAATGACTGCAGTGAGAATTTTCCTAGAGTAGTCTGTTACCACTGGTTAACAACTATGACAATAGACAGGCATACTTACTTATAAGCCTTGAAGCCCCGTTTAGGAGAGTAGGGAGGTACACATAACAGGATACAGGTTGTCTGAGTAGCCACAGTGTAATTAAGAAACTTCATGTATCTGTGTACAAAAAGAGCTTATGAGTGCTGGCAAGGTTTAGACCACATACACTGTACCTGCTCAATAGTATTCTACCCTTTTTCCACAGCAGCATTGGTATTCAACCTACACACCCAAAATTGGTTAGCAGCAAATAACTGTGGATCGCAAAAAAACTCACAGGTAGCTATAGAGAGTGGTGAATTTCCATACTATAGTGGCTCTGTGCTCCAAATGCACAAGGCAGCTCTTGTGTTGGTGTACATGCATGAGTGACCACCCTAAGGACAGTCCAGCTCACCAGTGACAGCCAAGATACAATCCAGGGGCAGAAGTTGAGAACAAGAAGTAGGGACTGCCAAAATTCAGAAAATAAAGCATATCAAAATACCTGTAGGCTCAGCTGTTGACTAGCCAAAAATCAGCTGTGGAGGATGGTTCAGCTGCGCTCCCAGCATCTATGTTTGACCACACTGGCCTTACCACAGGTCTGCTAGAAGGGTTGGTTTGTTCAGCTATTGCTAACAGTTGTGGGATAATTCAAGTCCGTATCTAGTAGAACTAGCAGTGAGATAAACTTGCTGCATATCTCTGAGACAGCCCCATTTGCCACTGAAAGCTCTGCAGATACTAATGCTCATACAGGCTTCAGAATCCCTGAATTATTTCAATTATTTTTATTTTTATTTACTCTCCTTCATAATACCATTTGATCTTCCTGGTTCCAGTTACCATATTTGTAAGATCGCATCCTTTCTGCAGCTTTACTTGCTGAAAGCTTCACCCCCTTTCTGTTCCTTTTTAAGATTATTTGGATACAGAATGTACTCTGAATAGTAACTCTACAGTTATATTAATTAAAGGTAGATTTAAATAAAGGCTTGGCATGATTATACAGGTTTCCCACTCTACCCTGCATGTATCTCTCTCTGGAAACCACTTCTCCTACAATACATTTCTTTGCTAACACTTGTTACATGGGGTCAATGGCCTGTGTAGTTTTAATATATCTCACTCACTTCTCCCTAGCCTCTTCCACCAATCCCTACACTATATGACACACTATAGGCTTGTATCAAAGGTCATGCTGTTTGCCCTATCCAACAAAAGTCTTTGAGTTCAGAAAATAGTTCATTTGTTACGTTCACTTCTGCTTTTTGATGCAACGATTTTATTCTTATAGAGACTTCTTTGATATAGCTCTCTAAGTAGCTGAAAAGATGCAGCCTTTTTTTGAGCATTAACCACATTAACTCTGGAGTGTTAACCACATTAAACCACATTAACATGGTTAATGAGGTTTATCTGAATCGGTTCCTCATTTGGACCATATCTCACCTGACCTTGTTTTTGCTGCATTTATTCCCTTCTAGTGAAATGGGAAATTTCTGATCAACATCTAGTAACACTCACTCCTTCACTTGCCTTTACTATATTATCTCCCTTGCCTCAATCCATCACTTCTAGTATTACCCAGGAGCAAATCAAATGATACAGTAATGTTTTGTCTGCTTCAAAAGCAGTCATCTTACTTCTAGGAAAAGCATTTACCTGTCATGAAAAATAATCCATTACTCATCTCTTCAGCTGATGATGGATAGTTTCCCCTGTATAATTGACCTGAATGTGCTCCCTAGAAGGCTGTCTCATCAGAGCTCCTATTCTGGGCTGCTTGTCTTGGTTTTGCTGGCAAAGAGCAGACAACCATTAACAGGCTTTTTCAGGTTTTTTTCCATCCCATTTACCATGCAGTGCCACCTAGCTTCCTTTTGTTTTGGACAGTGTAGGGTAACTTCCCTCAGGCAGAACAATAAGCATTTTCATATTTCTTGGTGTCATCCAGATAGCTCCTTCCTCACTGACCATACACAGAATACCTTGCAGTACTTTGAGAGATTTCCAGTGTTGCATTCGCTGTCTATAGCTGGCACAATTAAACAATGGTTCCATTTCTTCATTGTTTATTTGGATTTGCTGGGTTTGTTCTGCTTTTGCTTCTCTGACTGCTGATAACCCCTTGTGACTATCCCTTGTGCCACTAAGCTATTTCCCAGGCTGCTGGAGAAGAGGATATTATAACTGTGTCTTAAGCACCATATCAGCTAAGTAACTTCCTTTTGGTAATGTGAGGGTTTTTTTAATGCGCTCTGACAACTGGATAGAGTCTATGAGCTGTAACTGCTACAACTTCTGACATTCGTCAAAGACAATGGAAAGGGTAAATTACAGGATGGTAGAAGAGGACTCATGAGATTTTGAGAGCTTAACCATAGACATGAAACACAACCACAGCCAGCTAGCTTTTTACAGGTGTTTCCCCATGTGCCATAGGCGACCTTCCTACAGTGGCAGTGGCAGCCCTAGAAAAAAGTACAGGATAGCCCTCTACAGTGCCTACACTGGAGGAAATACCCTGTCTCTGCAGGGAATCACAGTGAAGTGGAAAGCAGTTGTGCATGCTAGCTTGAAGTTGTCACGATAAAGAAACTCACTTTGAAGCCTACAGTTTCATATAGTATTTTATAGAATGACAGTTGGAAATGAGCTCAGCTAAGGAAAATGAAAAAGCAAAGACAGGGAGAGAGGAGAACTTTCAGATTCTGTGGTAAAATATCAAGAGAAAGACAGAACGTGCAGTTTATATTGCAGCAAGGTTATCTGAGGATATTAGGCAATTTAGCAAAAATATGTCTGTTCTTTGTTATAAATGATGCAGAAATGCAAAAGAAACAAGGGGTTCTGGTAATGGGTTGGGAAGTGAAACTCCTGCTAAGAAAAAAAAAATATCCCTACATGCTACATACTTTGAGTCTTGGACTGAAAACCCAAGAGTCAGAATACTTGTTTGAAAAACCATGTTCTGCCACTTTGGTGTGCTGATGTACACCTGTCTGTTTCCAGTATCATCATTCAGAATAATTTATTCAGGGTAGAACTGTCTCTCCATTGACTGAAGAATTGGTTTGATTTATTTTCTGTGACAGGCGGGGGTCAGAGGACCATTAGTAAAGCAAAAGGCACAAACCTTTGCTGATTCTGTTGTCTCACAGATTTCATTCTGCTACAGCTGGTGGCTGAGCATTTCTGCCTGGGATGGCGGAGGATCAGGAGCTGACTCAGCCACACAAAGCTCAACTCGAGCCCTCCCTTCAGCAGCGCACCAGCAACACATACCGCAGTGCAGAGCACTCTCAGGCCTTGCTCAGTGGCTTGGTATCTCTCCGAGACAGCAGCATCCTCTTCGATGTAGTTCTGGTAGTGGAAGAGAAACCTATTGAGGCTCATCGCATACTTCTAGCTGCATCCTGTGACTACTTCAGGTACACTTCCATACAGCAGTAACAAGCATGTGTCTGAATATTACTCAAACCTGCAACATCCAAATCTTCTGTCTCGGCACGCTGCTTCTGGATGTAAAATTAGACCTGTAAGATGGAGCTGAATGTGTTTCAAAATACTAAGTATGGCTTTATTCATCTTTCTGTTATTTCTCTACAGAAATAAAGCTCTTGTTCCTGCACACTGAGCTTACCTCCACTAAATTCACTGCCTGTGGTACTTGGAGGTATATAAAGAGGAGAGACTATCTGAACAGCTGTCTTCTGCATAAATGCACTCTGGGTGGCTTTTAACATATCCTTAGCATTGGAAGACTTTGCCCATTGTGGTGATCATTTCATAACACACAAAAAGTCACTGGAAGTGGGTCACTCCTCTGTTACATGCCTATAGTGTGACTCACTGTCCATTAAATCAGGCACTCCTCTGGTCAATTTGACTAGCAGTTTCTTGAACTCACTTTATTTTCATAGAGCAAACAAACAAACAAACAAACAAATAAATCCCAAGGCAATCCAGGCAAACTTCTAACTGGAAGAAAAACTGCTCTAGCTTAGAAAAAATTCCTACAGTCCCAAGTTCCTCTCTTTTTCCTCTTCCCCCACACCCAGAGTATCTGCCTCTGCCCATTGACTGTCCATATGTACTGGGTCTGTATTTAAGTCCTTCAGCTGTGAATCGTACCTTTCACATGGCCCCTACTGTTTTCCTGCAGAATGAATAGTATTACTTTCTTAGGTCCTAAAGGCCTGTACTCTTGGTATCACTGGCTTAGAGAAGAGGTAATGCCATAGAAGTGTCTGGCTAGGTTTTTATCTTTCTGAATATTTTTTTATGTTCCTGGGACAACGTAAGATAAGCAAACTGAAAATAGCTTCAATGCAAATCTGCCATAGCATGTGCCATTGTCTTTTTTACAGAGGAATGTTTGCAGGAGGACTGAGAGAGATGGAACAAGAAGAAGTTCATATTCATGGCATCTCCTACAATGCAATGTGTAAAATCTTGAACTTCATTTACACTTCTGAGCTGGAACTCAGTGTGAACAGTGTACAGGAAACCTTAGCTGCAGCCTGTCAGCTTCAGGTGAGGTACTGGGAGATGTGACAAAAAAAGAAGCAAGAAACAAAAGCAACAATGAAAGAAACAGAAAACATGGATATCTGGTTAGATGGAGGGTTAGGGGGTGAATAAGAGCATGGGTCTGATGAGAAGCATTTCTCTGGGATGCTGTATCCACTGGAACTAATTTATGGAAGGGTAGGAACAATGAATGAGTACTTGCACATCTTATTTGTGCCAATGGTTTTATTACTTATAAAGATTTACCATTTCATCTAGAGGACTATTTTATTTAGCACTCACTTCTACTGATCTGCTTATGAAAGCCTCCCTGAAATAGAATACCTCTGGCCTATGGTAAAGGACAGGGCTTGCTGCTCAGAAATTGTTGTGCTGCTCAAGGTCTTCCCCAGATTGAGTCCACAGGCACATAACCTCCCTTGACCCTGTCACTACAGGAAATCCTACCACTATGGTTTCTGCACTAAGTGCAGAGTTCATGTGCCTTTAAGACAAGTTTTTTCTCTTAATTTCCCCTGCAGCTAACTGCTGCACAAGGCTTTGGTACTAAATCTTAAACTTTCCGCGTGCTTGCTTTGGTTGGTTTGTACACACATAGTTAGCACCACTTTGTTAGCAGAGGGGCTCTTGGACAGCAGTTACTTCTTTATTTGCCAGTAGTCCCTCCTGCCAGATATGACTTCAAATTGTATTCAGAAGACAACACTACATATTAATTTTCCTTTCAAATGGCTTCCTGTGCTCTTGAGTGATGTAGGTATATTTGTTACAGATACAGTCTTTGATGCAGTATGTCTATAGTGCTCTGAAATTACAAAGTGACTATAAACCTGGCTTTCACTATGTCCTCCATGCCTTCCGTTTTCATGACTGCCTCCCAGGCAGCCTGCAGTTTGGTGCCACACTAACAAACCAGGCAGCCTGGCTGTCCAGTGTCCCATGTGTCTTGGAAGACACATTGCTGTTGCACCTGAAGCCAAACTCGTAGGCCTGCAGTATAGTGTGGCTAGAAGGTCTATATTATATTCATCTACATACCCATGTTGAGTTCTTTTTCTCTGGAGAAAGGTGAATTGGGCACAAGTGAACATGGTGATCAGACTGTGAGGAGAGCAGTCATCTTGTGTACCACTTCCTTACAGTCATCCCAGGCTTCTGTCACCTGTCTCTTGAGTGTGAGGCAAGTGGTATCTGAAATGAAAAATCTCTCTCTCTTGCAGATTCCAGAAGTCATTAAGTTCTGTTGTGATTTTCTCATGTCCTGGGTAGACGAAGAGAACATCCTCGACGTATACAGACTAGCTGACCATTACGACTTGAGACATTTGAGTGATCAGCTGGATTCCTACATTTTGAAGAACTTTGCAGCTTTCTCAAGGACACAAGTGTACCGACAGCTACCCTTGCAGAAGGTCTACTCCCTTCTCAGCAGCAACCGTTTGGAGGTTAACTATGAGTTTGAAGTTTATGATGGGGCACTTTTTTACCATTATTCTCCAGAGCAACTGGAGACAGATCAGGTCTCCCTGATGGAGCCCCTTAAGCTACTTGAGACAGTTCGTTTTCCTCTGATGGAACCCCAGATCCTGCAAAGGCTTCATGACAAATTAAGTCCATGTCCTTTAAAAGATACAGTCGCAGATGCATTAATGTACCACAAGAATGAATGTCTTCAGCCAATGCTTCAGAGCTCCCAGACACAGCTGAGATCAGAGTTCCAGTGTGTAGTGGGATTTGGAGGGATGCATTCTACTCCATCCATTGTCCTCAGTGATCAAGCCAAGTATCTGAACCCCTTATTGGGAGAGTGGAGGCACTTTACAGCTGCACTAGCCCCCAGAATGTCCAACCAAGGGATTGCTGTTCTCAATAATTTTGTATATTTAATTGGCGGAGACAACAATGTAAGTGGTTTTCGAGCAGAGTCAAGGTGTTGGAGGTAAGATAAGGATAATCCTGCTATTATTTTTATTGCCACCCTGTTGCCCATCTCTGAGTCAGTAAGCCAGTAGTGCAGTCTGTACACTTGCTAGCCAAAAGATTAGGAACTGATCAGGGGCCTCATTGAAAGAAAACACAAGAAGTAAATAAATGAGCCTCATAGTAACAGGAAGCTTCCAGCAGTGCTAATGGGACTAAGCCAAGCCTGATAGGGTAGAAACAGCTACTTATTCAAGAGTATTACATGTGCTACTTTCTGCCTTGTTGGAGGGGGGAAGTATTAAAGGTGTGGGAAGCAGCAGTGAACCTAGAACCCTAGATTGTCTAGATGCTCTTGAGCTAGGATTTTCTAGAAGTCCTCTGAGTGTAGTTTTGGTCCCAATACAAAGGGATTTAGCTACCAAAAAGAGTTTTTAAATAAAATGCTATTACTGGCTGATTTTCAAGAATCTGTGTGCACAATAGCAGCATTCCAGGGTCCTCTCATATTCTTCTGCGCCAGGGAAAAGAGCAGGAGGAAGGATCAAGTTTAGACCTTTCATTGTCAATTCCATTGCAAAAACAGATACAAACACTTTTATTTTTATATTGTGGTAATTTTTACTAGTTTTAGCTGAGTTTCCCTTATTTTATGGCATGCATAGTTCAACTTCACAACCAGTTTTTTCTGTAAGTAAAATTTCCAGACCAGATAGATATTTTGATCTGAAAGTGAATCATGAGGTTCACTTTGAGCAGCTGATATTTCGGAAAAAGAATCAAAGAACCCACCACATATTTATGCCCTTCTTGGACTCTTGAAGATCCAGATTCAGTCTTTGTGCTATTTTTAGACTGTTTTACCTTGCAGAATGGCTTTGTGCAAGCGGAGATTTTGATGTATAACCTGACAGCAGTGTATAAAATAATGGAAAACCTAGGCTTTTATAGCATGATTATGTCAGCTAAAATACATCTTCTAAAAATAGAATAAAACAACTTTGCTAATAATAAAATGCTGACAAGGCCAAATTTCACTCCACTTACAGCTGAGCTCAATTTCAGCCAGCAACAGTACAGTAACCCACATCTGTGGTACTGTCTGGTATTCCAGCAATGATTCTGTGCCTGTATGAATAACTTTCTTTGATCCCATTCTTTTACAAGGTATGACCCGCGACACAACAAATGGTTCCAGATCCAGTCGCTACAGCAAGAGCATGCTGACCTCAGTGTTTGTGTTGTGGACAACTATATATATGCTGTCGCAGGCCGAGATTACCATGAAGACCTGAGGGAAGTGGAGAGGTATGACCCTAAAAGCAACACTTGGGAATATGTGACACCTCTGAAGAAGGAGGTAAGGAGTCCATTACCCACACACACTACTACAGTTCCCCAATTCCTGATTTAATCTTTTTAGATGCTTTTCTCATGTGTAGTTTTAAATTTGCTGATAGTCAGATGGAAAACAGTAGCCTCTGTATATGGGATAAATGAATATCAAGAAAGGAGAATAATAATATATGTAAATTACATTTTGAGGTTAAATGCTTATTTTTCCTGTTTTCTTGTCATTTTCCCCTACACCTTTATTGTGCTAATCCTTAAAACCATTTAAACTTGAACACATAACCTCTGGGAACAGGAAGTTCCCATTCCTCCTACGCAGGTAAACTATGAGCCACAGTAGTACAAGCTTCTCACTTACAGTTCTGACAACATGCTTTACTCCTGATCAGAAGAGATAATGCCCCAGGAAGAAGGTACATCAGTTTCTATAGACTGCTTAGTTCCTGCACACAGAACTGAGATTGGGTAACAAGTTCTAGTCACAATAGCTTATGTGATGCAGAATCACATCTTGGTGAGCTGACCTAAGACCATTACTCATTTGAAATACGTGAATGAATAGCTGTCTTTTGCCATCAGTAGCATTTATCCTTCTAGAACAGCAATTGCCAAACTAGCAGTTGTGACCTCAGGAACCAGGAAATGGTATAGTGACATGGGAATTGGGGTTATGAGTGGAAAAGTTTGTTCTAAGTTCTAACACTGCTAAAAAAGGCAAGAATTTCCATTTTCAGGTTAAAAGTGTTGCAAAGGAGGAAGATAAATACAAACAACTGCTTGGTGAATCTTGGTTAGGGAAGAAAACTAAAATCCTGAGTAATCTTTCAAGAAACTATGCTGATTTCTACTGTACCTTTTAAAAGCTTTGGGTCAAGTGACCAGCACAAAATAATATTTGTGATTTCATAATGCCTCTCAATTGAGAATCTCAGGACACCTTAAAAATACAAATATTACTGCCATTTTACGAAAGGGATGCAGAGGCAGAAGAGCTTGCATGAGGTCACAAATAATAAATGTGTGTCAATGCTGAGAATATAAAAATCCTTAAGATCCAATTGAGTGCTACTAAGTAGGATATCTTGCATTTCTGATAACACTGCTTGTATAAGAAAAATCTCCAACAGAAAGGTTTCCAAGTAGACTAGGGAGAAAAGTAATAGTATGAATGATCTTCTAATCAAGGAACAATAAAGAATGAGAACCCACTGCAGTTCTGGAAGTTTTAGAAATTCTAGTGTATTTCATTCAGAAATTCACACTTATAGCATAATCACCTAGAAAGGAATTGTCTATAAGAAAATCTTTCCAGATGTTGATATCTGCGTAATACATGAAGAATGTCACTCCCTTAATGTCTATTCCATACGTTGAAACCGGGAGAAATACATAAATCCAGACCTCAACCTCTTGCTTTCCCACGTGGTGATACAGGTATACGCACACGCTGGAGCAGCACTGGATGGGAAGATGTATATTACTTGTGGGAGGAGAGGAGAAGACTATTTGAAGGAGCTACAATGTTATGACCCAAAGACTGACCGCTGGGACGTTTTAGCAGATGGTCCAGTGAGACGTGCTTGGCATGGGATGGCTGCACTGCTAGGAAAGCTCTATGTAATTGGAGGAAGCAACAATGATTCTGGCTACAGAAGGGATGTTCACCAGGTGAGAGCATGTCATACCTGTCTTTCTTGGAAGAGTCTGTTTCTTATGGATGCTTGCACTCTGATGTAATGTCTTTCTCCTAGTAAGTATGCAAATAAAACTGTCTGCCCAGCAACAGCTACTGCACCAGCTCTCCCCCACTCAATTGCAGAACTTGCAATGATGTATTTACTGCTGTCTGTCTTGAACGCATAGTCTAACCCACAAAGCATTAAAGCTCTAGCACTTGGAATTCTTACCAATTTTAAAACAACTTTGATGGATAACATTCATTGGCATGCACATACCCAATAAGTAGCACATCAACTAAATTTACTTTACATTGTCTTCTCACGTGCATTTTTTTCTAAGTTGAGGACTTTTGAATTACCAATGTGTAATTGCAGGACAGATTTGTAAAGGATGTGTTGGATGGCAATTATATAATGCAATTAAACGTACAGTACCTGATGAAAAGTGATGGCTGGTGAGAATTCTCTTGAGTCTTATTCCAGCTTCTAGAACTGCTAGAGACATGAAGAGAAGACACAAAAAGTAACTGCTCTTATAAAGCGAATGAAGATGGCAGAATTAAATCTAGCTGAAAAGTATATCTGAATGATAAAAAGGTGCTTACAAATAAAAGCAGTTAGCCAAGTAAGTACCCAATGAAATCTAAAGCTTCCCAACATATGGTGCAGAGACAGCTCAGCAGATATGTCATATTTGTATGTTCCAGCACATTTTTTCCTAATGCAAACAGATGCATTAAGTCTGAGCTTATATTAGCATGTGTCCTCATCTCTTTCACTTTTGTATACATTTTTTTAATGACGTACAGCTGTTACTCCAGCAGCAGGGTCAGAACTTGTGATTCAAAGCTATATGGCACCTATGCACAGTTTTCTGCTGAGTACTGTACTTTTACTACATAGTGATATGCTCTCTCCATTATCAACACCCTGTCAAAAGACTGATGATATTGCATGGCTTCCTAAATAGTTTGCCATATGGCCAGGCTCTATCACTAAGATACAAGTTCAATTTTGGCTAATCTCTTTCTTTTTCTTACAGGTTGCCTGCTATAGGCCAAGCACTGATCAGTGGACAAATGTATGTCCACTTCCTGCAGGACATGGAGAGCCAGGCATTGCGGTCTTAGACAACAGGATCTATGTCTTGGGAGGCAGATCCCACAACAGAGGAATCCGCATGGACTATGTCCACATTTACGATGCAGAGAGAGACTGTTGGGAGGAAGGACCCCAGCTGGAGGATGATATTTCTGGGATGGCTGCCTGCGTCCTCACTTTGCCCAGGGCTATTTTAATGGAAACAGAGAAATGGTTCTCAGAATGGCACGCAGACCGCGTGAAGTATCACCTTGATTTTCCATCAGAAGTTATGAGCGTATCAGACTGGGAGGAATTTGACAATTCAAGTGAAGATTAGAAAACTTTAATATTTATTTTTTGCCAGTGGATGAGGAAATTAAGGCTTGGAGGAAATACTTAGAGATTTTATATGTCTTTCTTATATATATAAATAAGTATTTAAAGGTTTGAAATATAAGTGTTCTGCACAAAATGCCATTCACAGTCAATATCTGCCCATCTGCAAGTGTTCTGCACAAAATGCCACTTACAGTCAGTATCTGCCCACCTGCGAGAAAGCAGCATTTTTGAAGTAACTACAGAACTGCCATTTTCCCCCAGTTAAAGTATAGAGGTTCTTCTGCTTTGAAGGAGACTTTTCTCAACCTTCAGCATGGACAGGAAAAAACACAGAGAAGGCTCAGCTTGACTAGCTTCTTTCCTTCCAGCTTTTAGCTTGAAATAGCTTTTTCAAAATTTTTTTTTCCTTTTTTTTTTTTGGTAATAGAACTTCCTAGCCAGCTTAACACAGGAAGGTAACACCTAGTGTCTCCCTCCTGTGCCAGGTGTCAGACAGCTTGATTGGTTCTTCAGCAAGATTGAACATACAGAAACAGGAACAGTAGCGAGAAAGTCTGAATCTTCATCTCATCTGGGCATGCAGCCATCTTTGTAACTGGGTTAGAGCCTGTGAACTGACACCCACTCCTGAACTTCTATACTGCAAGTTCTGTCAACACAGTGGAAAGAAGATTTCTAGAAAAAACTCTCTGTACAGAGTATGGCAATCTCATCGTTCGACTGTCAGACACATTTGTTCACAAGCATAAATTAATAAATCCTTGTCAGAACTTTTTTCTTTTTAACTGCTGTCTCAGTTTTATTAACTGTGATGTGGAGTCTGAAGTTAGTGAGCTTAATTAGATCCTACAGCACTACATTAGTATCAGTGAAGTTACACCAGCTTGGGAGATGGGCAATTTTTTTTCATTCTTTTATTATATGCTTTAGAAGAGGATAAAGAGAGCAGAGATTGGTTTGCCAGAGCAGAAGAAAAAAAGTAATAAGGAGATGACTAGAGGTATTGAAGATTACATTGGTCTAAGACCCTGCAGTAGCTGAACTAATGCCAGCAACATAATACAGAATTACTACAGCTCAGAAAGATAAGGCATAGTAAATCCTTCCTTCATGAGGCCTTAAAATAATTGGCTTCTGACTACCATCTTGCTTAACGTTAGTTTAGAAGATGATGTAAAGTCTGAACCAGTGTCATACCTGAATAGCATGGAATCCTTCCTCTTGGAGGGCCAGGAAGTAATCAGTGCCACCAGAAGATCATTAAGAACTACCAAAAGCTTTTACATCTTGTAGCAATAATGGGGTTGCAGGAGAAGGGCAAAACCAAGGTGACAATCAGAATGATATGATACTAGTCAAGTATCATCACATTATGACAAATACTGCACATTGATGTGCTACTTTAGAGAAATGGAAGAAGTTCCTGCATATTACCATTCTTAGGGATATTTTGTTTATGGAAACAAAGATGATTTAAAAATGGACCTAGATGACTACATTAGGAGACTGGGCTTCTGGAAAAGATTGAAGAATATTTGCACAACTCTTTTAATAAGCTCAACAGCTTTTTCTTGGTAAAAGGGGCATTTGTTGGATATTTTCTCCAGCACTGTCAGTTTTCACCTCAGTCTCTGAACCTTTGCCAATTCGCAAATAAAACAAAAGACCTGGTAACTGCAAGAAACCCTGATTATGAGCTTCTTCAGAAAATCTTTTTTTGATAATGAACTCTGAACTGCACAAGGAGTCTGGAAATACAGATTCTATTACACTGCAATATTGGAGACTGATGAGTATTCCTATTTTGCCTACAGAGTTACTTTAAATGTGTAGGAATTAAATGTAGCCCTCAGATGTAAGGACACATCTCTCTGACATGGACATCAGTAGAACCACTCCTTCCAGACTGCAAGTGTTGCAGTGGCAATTTGTTTGATCTGCAAACAAGTGATTCTACTAGTGGTCCAGGTCATATTCTAGACTCAGCTGTTCTAACTAAACCCAGACATCTAACTCAAGTCTAATGCTTGCAGTGCCTTTTCCATTTTAACTAGCATTTCTCGACAGACCAGTGATACCCTATGTTATACAGCTGAAAATGTTATTTAGTCTCTTTCACGATAAAAAAAAACACTAATTGATCTTTGTCTGGCTTCTTTTCCTTTTCCTATGTAAACCACTAGAGGGTATAACTTACTATTACAAATAACCAAGCTGATAGGCTAATTCTTAGATGACATAGGAGATTGTAAAACATCCATGAGTAATTATTAAGATAAAGAAACATCTTGAGAAAACACATGGGTTGGGTTTTTTTCCAGCTTCTACCCTATCACTCCTGTGTTTGAATACTGATTTTGAGAGTCAGGTGATCTGTTTTTCCATTTATCAGTATATGGAATTCTGTGATTACATTATTTATTAAATCTTGCTGTTGGATGCTGTGCAAAGCAAATCAATATAAGGCTTAGAATGCAGTTGCAAGGAAATTACTTTTCCTTAAAGCAGATCATCTACCTTATAGAGAAGTCTGAATTATTCTTCCTATGTTTTTTAGTTACTGGTATAATACCCCTAAGTTACATGAACTAAACCTAAGGGCAAGTATTACGTATTTTGATTTGATAAAAACAAAAATTCTGTTGCTTTCATCCCCCAAATTTCTTTTCATCTGTGCGTAATGTGACTGTTGAAAGTTATGGTATGCACTATCTTATTTGCATGTATTTTGTTTAGGTAAAAAACCACGGAGCTTAGCTCAGCTCAGCTCAAACCATCCTAATCATTTAGCAGTAGCTCGGTTTAGTCCAGCATGTACCTTTTCAAACTAACACATAGGCTAAACAATAATAAAATTGCTTTGCTTTAAAACTGGCAATTTTTATCTAACTCAGCAGATATAAAGCACTTTGTTCTTCTTGTTTACTAGTTACCTATATAAAGAAATTGCAGGAGAGATCACAGATTGATACATAGAGCTATAATTATTATTCATTGGTTTTCCTATCAGGAATGATGCTTCAGGAACTTAGCCTTCAAGAGCCCACTTAAACTTTGTGTTATCTCAAGAAAAAGATGTGCTTGTAGGGATTTTAGGCTGATTCCATATTTTTTTATTTATAAATTCTCTGATCTCCTAAATATGTCAGTCTTGTATCTTACAGTAAAAAGCATTCATTTTTTACAGCAAGTCCTCAGAGACAGTATAGCACAAGACATTGTGGACAGATGGTCAATGAACTAAGCAAGCTTTAAGTTATTTCTGGTCTGTAAGAGAATAGCCAAACAACTCTTCCAGAACTGAGTGACCAAAATACCAACACTTAAACTGCTGCTACATTAGGAAGTCCACAAGAATAATAACAAGGTTTCTTAATGATCTATTTTCCTATTTCCTGCCAGCACAGAGGTAAAGCTGTATAGGCATATTTGCTAGAGTTGTAATTAGTGGACTTGTATCCTGAAGTATTTCAGCCTTCCACATTTGGAGAAGTGATTGTGACTGCTTCAGTTTTTGTTTCATAACTGCTTTCACTACTGTTATTTCTTCTCCAGCTGTCTACCTCCAAATCCAACATATTCTTTCCCATTTCCTCATGGTTTAAATTAGGGTCGTTAATTTTGCATTGGAAGCATACCCAGAACTTGATTTGAAACAAATAAGGATTCTCATTCTATACCCTTGACAGAAATTTACTTCTCCTTACTTAGAGACCAGCCACATGTACAATCTATTTGGCATTCAGCCCAACTGATGCAGTCAGAAGCTTCTGGCGAAAGGAAGAAGGAGCAGCTGGGCACAGGGCAAGAGGGACGGGACCTTCTCAAGGGAATATTCTGCCAACTGAGTTTTTATTTCATCAGCAGCTGATGCACTTTAAGAGCTCCCCACCTCCTCAGTTGAGCTACAACTGTTTGGCCATGCTCTGAGGGTGGAAGCTGCCAACAGGTAAGACAAAGAGCATAAATGTATTTATATGTAATAAAAAGGTAAGGTGGTACCATACATTTATCCATTCTTCTTAAACCAAATGCAGTTGTAGGCATGTAATACACCTGAGATGATGGTCTGTAGTCTAGAAGTTGAAGCACAGTCTTATCAGATAACATTAATGATCTTGAACAAGTCACCTTTTTCTCATATGTAAGTAAGTAGAACATGGGATCTTTTACCTAGAAGATCTGGCCTAGTTCAACCACAGTTAGTGAAACTGAGGGGGGAAGAACTTGAAAGATGCACACAGCCTGCATGAATACAAGTTCAGAACAGCTAATTGTGGCAGTTCCTTCCAAACTGAAAACCTCTCCGTGCCTTAGAATCCTGTCTGGATGGGAAGGTGGGTGTGCTGGTTCTCTAGCGTCAGTCCAGCCCCATGCAGTATTGCACAAAAACTGGTTTATAATTAAATACTATTTATTCCTGACATGTTACAACTCTTTGGAGATTTTAGTATTATCTATATGAAATGGAGACAAAATAACTATGTATTTGACCTACTACATTTGATTTTTATGATAACAAAAATTATAATTCAATAAAATGCAGCAATAGGAATTTTTCTTTTTATATACTATGTGTTACTAATCTGCTGCTAACTTGTGGCTTTTGTAATTATTTTTAAACATTATTTAGCATGTTATTGCAAGTCCAAGTACTATCTTTTAATCTATATTTTGGCCATGGCCAAATAGAAAATGATCCGAAGCTGTTCAAATGACAGAAGAAAACATAATAACCTTCATAATCTAATGTAGCCTATCTACGTGTGTTTAAAACTGACTCTCATTGGCAGATACAAGCACTTAAACCAGTAGGAATGGATCAAAGGTATAGCTACTAAGTAAGCTTCCCTAGCAACGGATGAAATATTTTTGCATAGATGTGAATTTTCAGATGGTATTATTCATCTCTAGGTCTACTGTTTTGCTAGTATTGCTGTACAGGACTAAACAGCTGTTGTTTTCCACCCAGGAGGTGGCTGTATTTCAGCGGCTGGTAAAATGATACCTGTACATGTATTCAGGGTCTACTTTAAGATCGTTTCGTGTTAGTGATGTTATGAGGCTTTCCTGGATGATTTTGTCTAAAGCATAAGAATGACACTGGATGAGTCTTCCATTTGTGCTGATTTGAACTGTGCTAAATGTCTACAGAGACACAGCCTGTATGTTCCAATCCAAACACCTCAGTTGGCACTAGTTGCCAATGTAGGAAGAAGAACAAAGAGAAGAAAAATGACCGTGTTGTGACTGAGCTTTAGGAAAAGGCAGAGCATGAAAGAAAGATAGCAAAGCTGGAAAAAGACTACACAACAGTCCTATTAGGCACTTCAAGTCAGTCATCTTAAATGTATTTCTCCATTTTAAGTGTTTTTTGCTTTCAAGTGCTGCTTCATTTCACATTGCCAGCCCCAAACAAAATGAAAAAACAAAAGCACAAATTAAACAGTCATGAGACTGAGCTAAAATCATGCTATTTGCAAAGGTTGCTCGCACGTCTGGGGAATTGGCGCGGTTATTTTGTCACGCCCTTGCCTATTGCAGCTGGACATGCCGATTGCCACTGCCAGCCCTCCCAAACGTGAGTCAGACCACGCAAAGGCCCACACTGCTTGTCTGAGGTCACCGCGCACCAACCTCCCTCTAAAATTCAAACAGCTCACACTGCACCATGTGCCAAACGCTTGCCCAGCCCCTGCCCGTGAGGCCTGCTGAGTCCTTTCCGGGGTTTCCTTCCTCTTCAGCGGCTGCAACACCATCTTCCCTCCCGCCTGGGCCCCGAGACAGACAGGGCTTTGACCCCGTTATCTGGGAACAAGGCTGTAAAGAGACAGGAAACTGTCTCTTAGAGCACGTAAGAAGTTCTCTCGAGATCAGAGATTATCACACTGGTCCATTTTGTTCCTTAAAAAAATAATCAACTAATAAAAACAACAAAACCTCAGGGAAGGTGATCTCTGTCTCCAAACCGTCTGCGGTCAGGGTGCCTGGCTGCGGGGCATCCCACTGAGCGAAGAGGTGTGGAGAGGGATGGGAGGCCCAAGGCAGCCCGAGGCAGGGCAGGAGGGACCCTGGAAGGAAGGGGAGCTTACCATGCCCTGGGGTGCCATGGCAAAGCAGGGAAAGCCAGGGGCTGGGCAGCACCGAGGAAGGAAGATGCGCTGAGAGAGGGATGGAGAGAAGATGGAGGAGGTATGTTGGCGGGCCCCCCTCAGATGTCTTCAGCCCAAGGACTGGGTGGTTTTTGGGGGGCGACCTGTGGTAAAGCGTGCCGCAGCGTGCATGGGGAGGACGGCCCTGCTCTCTGAGGGGCTGCAGAAGGCGCGGGGGTCTCACACCCCGCCTGACTCAACACACCCCCCAGGCCGTTCACGTTCATTCACCCCCCCCCAACCGGGGGTGCCCCGGTGCGCCGGGGAAGGCTAGAATGACTCTAGCCCGGAGGGACCGGGGAAAGAGGGCCCTCCCTTCCCTCCAGACGCGAGGACGAGGCACCGAGCCGCCGAGCTCGCCCCCCCCAGCCCGCCACCTCCCTCACCGCGGCCGCCCGCTCCCTCAGGCGGGAACGGCCGCGGCCGCCCCTCCCCCCGCGGCGCGCGGCAGCCCCACGTCGTTCCCCGCCCCGCCAGCGGCGCGAGCCTCATCGGCGCCTGCGCGGGGCGGTGTCTCCGGAGAACTCCGACCGCCCGGCGCCGCCGCCATTTTGGTGCTCGGCTCTGGGAGGGGAGGGAACCCATAGGAGAAAGCGGGAGCCCGGCGCTTCTGCCTCCCCCGCCCCACCTCCCCGTTTGGCTCCGGCGCTGAGGCACCGTAGCAGGCTACCCTCGCCACCTTCCCGGGCCGCCTGTCCTTGTCGGTCGCCGCCGCTGCTCTTCGCCACCCGCCCAGCCGGGCCCGCCGCAGGCCTGAGAGAGAGGCGGGAAGGATGCCCTGCACACCCCGCCGCTGAGGGAGACTCGGGGGCCCTGACCGCCGCGTCTGGCCAGCCCCACCCCAGCCGCTCCTCGGTCCTTCGCCTCCAGAGGCACGGAGCTTCCTTCTCCCTTATCCCCCTTTCCCTGGGCTTCCTATCTTCTGGGCTGGGCACTAGCCGCTTCCTCCTAGCCCCCAGCCCGCTCCGCTTCCCAGGCCTCCTTGCCCAGGCCTTCCCTTCTCCGGGTCTTTTCCTTCGCCTGGGCCTTCGGGCTCTTCACCTTCCTTCCCCCCCCCCCCTCCCTTCCCCTTCCCCGCCCGGAGCCATGTCCTCCGCCGCTCGTTTCGATTCGTCGGACCGCTCCAGCTGGTACGTGGGCCCGGTGTCTCGGGCGGAGGCGCAGACGCGGTTGCAAGGGCAGCGGCATGGCATGTTCCTGGTGCGAGACTCGTCCACCTGCCCGGGGGACTACGTGCTCTCGGTGTCCGAGAACTCCCGGGTTTCCCACTACATCATTAATTCCTTGCCCAACCGCCGCTTTAAGATCGGCGACCAGGAGTTTGAGCACCTGCCCGCCCTGCTGGAGTTCTACAAGATCCACTACCTGGATACCACCACCCTCATCGAGCCTGCGCCCAGGTGAGTGCCACCCTCTGCCCCACCCACTGCTATCTTTGCTCGAGGTGGCGCAAGGAGGGGGAGGCTGTCTTAGCCCAGCCTAGTAGCTCCAGGATCTTAGCATTAGATGTAGGGCCACGCTGTGTATACTAAGGAAGTATTTGTTTATGGCCCACGTTTGAAGCTGTTTCTAACAGTGATCCTTCTTAGCACTCTGGGTCTCAGTGACCATTATGGGTTGCTCTTTCAGTCAAATCATCCATATAACGCATGGGGCCTGTCCTTACAGAGTGCGTAGGCATATGTGAAGATGTTGTGTACATCTGTACCACTGGCTATAATTGCTTTCCAAGAGGGTGTGGTCGTGCTTTGTGTCAGCCGTTTCTTCTGTATTGTCCTTCTGTTCCTAGGATGGTTGAGAAGCTGGTTCACAAGTCTTCTCCTCAGTAATTGAGGTACAGCCTCTGAGCTTGAGTTGCTCTCTGCCCCTGCATCCACACTGATTATAATAGAACAGGCCTTTATGTGATTAGACTGCTTCACCCTGTTAAGTCAGCTTTAATACATTCTAGGGCAGCATTTCCAAAACTTGTAGAGTGGCATTTCCACCCCCAACAAAATGTAAAACATATATTTCTCACAGTTTGGTTATGGCACTGTTCATCTATATCTGCATAGTCCATGCACTATACTGAGAAATGCTATTCTAGGAGGATGGGAAAATGTGACTTGGCTATGAGCTCATTCTTTGTCCTGTTACCAACATGGGACATACCTGCAACTTGCATCAGTAGACTGCTTATCAAGAACCCTAGAACATATTCCTTATTTTTAATTAATAAAGCTTTTCCCAGTATCATATTTCAAAGCTTTTGGGCTTCCTGGGTAAAATGAAGTGAAATAAAAGCTAGAAAAGTAGTGACACATTAAGAAAAGAACTTCAAATTGGTTTGCTTCTAAATTCTGCAGTTTAAAATCTTACTATGTTTTGCAGTTCTTAGGGGACAAGGATAACTTTGAGGTTTATAGTCACAATTTAACCTTGGCATAGGCCAGTTCTTAATGACAATCAGTAACTTGTCAAAGGTTGGCATTAGCTTGTCAAGCTGAAAAACTCAAGTGGTCAAAAAAAGTCTTTCCGTAAAGCTGTCAGGTGATGGGAGGGATGTGACAGAAAGCACTAGCTTCAAGAACTCTTAAAGTTGCTGAGAAGTCTTCTTGGTAGTGATTGTGCTGTGGCTAGAGAGATGGGTAGGTGAAAAAAAAAATCACTTTCATTGCAGGAACGCTTAAATGGAGCTGCCCAGTGTTATGTGCGTGTTTAAACTTGTGGACAGTTGGGAGGAAAAAAGTCTATACTGAAGCAATCTTTATGCTTATCTCGGTTCTCCTTAACTTGGATACTGTTGTGCCTTTCTGGATGTAAAAACTTGTTCTTAATCATTTATGGCAATGACTGACTTGGCTTTCTAAAACACTTGAAAACTTAGATGATTCCACTTGCTTACTTGGTATTTGTTAGGAGTCTTGCGTGAAACGTTTTATGAACATTTCAGTGCCACCTTATTTTCAAGGTCTTGATTGCATATTGTTCTCGCAGCATACAGAGACACATGGGACCTAGCCTACTGTGAACTGACAAGCTTTTTTATAAAGCTACAAGTGGGCTCGACTAGATGGTTCTCCTTAGGATGATTTTTGTTCTGAACACTTAGAAAAATCAGTGACATGGTTGATGGTTTGAAATTCTGTTTGAAGGAGACTGCTGCAAGAGGGAGGATGAGAGGTAGCATTTCTGGGGTTTTTTTTATTTATTTATTTTAGTTAATGGGCTAGATTTAGAATAGGGGTGGACAGGTATGTTCTTCAGAACTGTTATTGCTAATTCTTATTTCTCTGGCATTTTCAGGGGAACATCGCACTCCAGTGCTTGTGCTTTTGAAGGCTGTTGATTGTTTTCATTTCATACAGTACAGTATGAAGAGGTAGTTTTTGTGGTAGGATTAAGTAGTTTGTTGTATATAGCCATACAACACTTTTAGCTCTGGGAGATGACATTTTAAACTTGTAAAACAGTTGAAAACTGACTGTTTTAAGCTTTCTATTTGTTTCGTGTCAATAGTGAGCTCTGACCATCATTGTAGATGTTCCTGAGCTCTTGCTTATGCAGAGTGACTGCTCTCTGAAGGGTTCCCTCTCTTCCCTGGCTTTGGCTGCAGCTGGGTGTCTTAAAGAAGCATGTATCTTTCTGTTTAGGGCTTCTGGCGTATCTCGCAAAAATCAGGGATTTGACATCCATCTTATTTTGCAAGTAGCAAAAGAGAATTGAAGTAGGCTAATGACACGGATTTTTGCTATCGTAGCTTAGATAATAAGTATCTGCTCTGGTGTATATACATTAAGGTTTCTGACAGCTGCTTTGAATAAAATGTATAAAATTTATGATGAAAGTGGATTGCACTGAAAATAGTCTCATTTGATGAACAATCATATATTACCACAGTCAAGTGACTGTATTGGACTGATGATGGCGTCAAACAATGATGTGAATAAATTAAGAGTAATATTATGGTTAATAAGGCAAAGGATTATATTTCTAGATGCTTAGCTTTTTCACTTCTTACTCCATTCTTACCACTGGACACAAGTATTTCATATTGTCTTGTATGAAGATGTCACTTTCAGGTTATTAGGTATTTAAACATGCAGTAAAGATAAGTACTTTGAAACTAATAATTTTTCTGCTATAACAACCCTTTGAGAGTTGAAGTTATAAAAATAAGATTAGGGAGCTTAATTCTGTACTACTTTCCAGAAAAGAGGGGGAAGGTGGTGTCTCCTAAAAACACAGGATCTGCCTCTTTTCTTAAAGAAAGGAGTTTTCAGTATAAATGTGACTGGCAGTCCCCACAATTCTGCGTGTGAGTAGTAGGATTTGATTAGAAAGATGCTGTACTACCAATCAGAAAGACAACATTGGACTTCTAGCTTAAGTGTTTATTATACCCTCCTCTTACTTTTGTTTCCTTTTTCCGCTATGCTCCCTCAAGTCTAGCATTTAGAGTTACTGAATTCTTTAGAAGTGGATGCTGTAGTTAAAAATGTAGATGTGATGAACTGAAGAGGATTATTTAGCTCTTCAAGAGCCCTTCCACCCTAAGTCACCCAAATAATTTTCTTTTTTTAATGTATCATGACTCTCATAACTTAAGCTATAGAATTAATTTTATTCTACCCTAAGATCCTCACAACAGTCCAAAGCAGGTGGATGAAGATTTTGCATTATTTCTCCCAATTTTCTGCAGCCATGTTAGATTTTTATTGGGTTTCTGGGGAAGCTAATTTGGCTATATAAGTAATTACTTGAAAGCACGAGTTACTCATGAAATGCCTCACAGTGCTACCAAGCCAATACTTTTGTTATAAAGCTGAATAAATAATTCTCCTCTAGTTGGTGTTCCTACTGTAAAACTGGTACTTAGCTTTGTTACTGGAAATACAAAACAATAACTATCGCTTATACCAAATCTTTTTTAAACTTAGGTATCCAAGTCCACCAATGGGATCTGGATCTGCCCCTGCTCTGTCCACTGCAGAAGAAAATGTGGAGTATGTTCGGACTCTCTATGACTTTCCTGGCAATGATGCTGAGGATCTTCCATTTAAAAAGGGCGAGATACTGGTAATTGTAGAGAAGCCAGAAGAACAGTGGTGGAGTGCCAGAAACAAGGATGGTCGGATTGGGATGATTCCTGTTCCTTATGTAGAAAAGCTAGTCAGATCTTCTCATGGGAAGCATGGAAACAGGAATTCCAACAGTTACGGTATTCCAGAACCTGCCCATGCTTATGCTCAGCCTCAAACCGCAAGTCCCCTTCCCTCAGTATCCAGTACACCTGGAGCAGTGATCAATCCTCTGCCATCAACACAGAATGGACCAGTCTATGCCAAAGCTATCCAAAAGAGGGTACCCTGTGCTTATGACAAGACTGCGCTGGCATTAGAGGTAAGTTTTTCCTCTCAAGTCTTACCGTTTTCAACTGTTTTGTAAAATAAGAAACTAAAAGTTGTTAGTGGCAAAGTTGGTGTGGATGACTTCATATGGAGTCTGCTTATCTATGTCAAGGGACCGAGAAGAAGTTAGGTTACATTCTGAAGAAAGATCTACAAAAATTGCTTCATCTATACCACTTCCTTTGAGAAAAGTGACCAGGTTACTTCAGGGCCTGTATTTATGCTCTCTTCTTGCCTGTTCAACAACAGTGCGAATATGTTACAAGGGTAGTGGAATGTATACGTCCTGCTGTGGAAGTAAGTGCTAGTGAGAGGATGACTTTGCTTCTCCACCTAATCTTGGGGAAGGAAAGAGATGTTTCATTAATCATTGCAGCATTCCAGGTTGAGAACTGGCAGTAGCATCCGTCAGAGAAAGGCGAAGATTGCTGATAAACATAGTTTTCTGATCCTCAACTGTAGTACGAGATGCACTCGAGTATTTGGTGCTGAGAGCTGAAATCTGGGCAGAAATATATCAGAAGTGCTCTAGTCCCTTTTACTTTGGTTTTCAAAAGTGGAATTTGAGAAACCTTAGGGTGTAAATTGGGGGTGAAGGGGTTAGATAAAAGGCTGTAGTGTAGCCTCTAAATTTGCCTTGAACCTTTAGTAAGTTCCTGTGCTTGCCAAAACATTTTTTATTTTATTTTTATTAGGGATGTCTTTAAGACTTTAGAGCTTTATTCTTTAAGTGGTAAAGAATTCGTGTTACAATTCTAGTTTAACTGGTGTAAATGATGGATTGGAAGAAGTTTTTAAAGATATATCCAGTACACTGAGACTGTTACTTTTACATTCAGATTATACTGAAGGCTAGTTAACCCGTAGTTCAAAAATGTCTCACCTGGAAAAAGTGCCAGTCTCAAAGATGAAATTTGAGCGTGCTACAATACTTCAAGGAGCAAATGCAAGGAAGCAAGCAAAGGAAGCAACAGCATTTTAGCTAGTAGAAGAATAGTGGTTTTAAAAATACTTTTGAACTTTTCCTGTTGCTTTTGCTCAGTTACTTTGCAAGTTAAAGCTGTTGCCTATAGCTGTTACTTTTGACTAAAATTTGAGAGGTGACATCCAGTTATTCATAATAGTTGCCCTAAGTGTTTTGCCTCCTGTATGTGTAAAACCTCTACAGGTGATTACTCTTATGGGGTTAAAAGTTAAATATGTATCACTGGATTTTCCTTGAGTTTTATGAAATCTAGCAGCTTGTTATTTGTGAGCAGTGTGTGAAAATTATCATAGAGCAAAGTGTAAATTCACTGCCAACTGCACTGTACAGAAGATTCCTGCCAAAACTACTCACGCTTCTGAAAACAAAGCAAGGCAAGCGATTGATTTTTGTTACCTTATCAGTGTGTCATGGAATTAATTCAGGGAACTTGCATTGCTGCAGGGTAGCAGAACCACTTGGAAGGGTGGCCCTCACAAACAGATTCTTCTGACTTGGTCTTTAGTGATCTAGTTAATCCTGTCATTTTAGCTACTCCTCTAGTATACCAGTAGGATTAATTCTCTGACCAACATGTAGGTTTGAATTTTGAACCTTCAAATTGCTGAAGTTTTGTGTGAGAGATTCTTCTCTTCCACTGAATTTTAATCACTTACTGCCTCATGTCTTTGTGTCTCTCACCACTGGCACATTTTGTCTTCCTATGTAGTCTGTTTTCTTTGCAAGTGTACCTTAGCCACACTGTGGCTTCTCAAGAGGCTTCAGAAGCAGAATTCTGGGAACTGATCTACATTTTCATTAAAATCAGTGATTAGAGCTTCTCCATATCTATCCACGCATAAGGAACTTTAGCAACCTCATTATAGCAGTATTTTTTTGTCACATTACTACTCTTAAAGAAAAAAATCCAACTTCTTTTCGTGATCTTCCTTTAGATTGCCTAACACCTGGTGGGCCCTGATGATGTATTTAATCCCAACCTTGTCAGGGCTCTACATGTCACTAAATAATCTGGACCATTTGAAGCTTCTATTTTGTAAGAGCACTGAAAGTAGCTAGTAGTAGAGAAAAAACAGGTTATGGGAATGTTTTGGGGAAGAAAGTTAATGGTGTTCTTCCAGAATAATAGTATTTGACAGTACTCCACCTTAGTGTAGGTGTACTCTAAATCGCAGTTCAGCTTGTACAGGTAGAACACCTCGTTAGTATAATTATACAGTGCCTGATTGTGTAATCTCATTTAAACTGATAATATGAGAGCAAAATATCTGTTTGCTGGCTCTAGCTTTGTGTGGTCAGCACACAGACAGTACTTAAAAGGAAGAGAATACCATCTGGAGTAAATAAAGCTATTGCATAGTAATCTGCTCAACTTCCTTTTAAGTGGAGGGATGTCATTCTCTTGGGTTCAGCTTGAAAATGGGACAAGCTCTCTGCTGGCAAGTCCAGTTTTTTCTATTGCACACTATTGTTTACATAAGCTGTCAGAAGTTTTCTTTAAGAAAAGGTAAAGATTCATAGCCTGTTAGAGAAGTTTGTTTTGTAAGGAAGGTACAAATTTTTTTTTTTAAATCTCTCACATGAAAATGTAACTTGTAAAACAAGTGAATATTCTACTGAAAATCTGAAGAGATCTGTTTGGTTGGATGATGATGGAGTGTTTAACTTTTAAATAGTATTTAAAATATGACAGTTTAAGGGCAACTATAGTGTTGTTCTGTGAGGGTACTAGTTAATATGGCATTTATCATAATTTGGACTTTGCTGGGCTAAAATTATTTAGCATTCATATTGGTATTACTGAAGTGACTAATGTCTAAATGTTGACTTGGTCCTACTGCATTATACGCTCTACTTTTATTCTGAAAAATAAAAAATTAAATAGTAATCTGTTTATAGGCTAAAATAAAAGTTTTAAGTATAGCTACTATCTCAAAGCATACAGTTGGTATACATATACCTTTGGGCATCTCCCTGCACCAGTGAACAATTATTAAAGCCTACAATAAATTATATGTATTTCTAAGATTTAAGTGTACTGTTGTCAGTTGAGTTATTTACCTTGGCAGTTCAGATTTAACGTTTTTAATGAAATGATTGAAGTCTGCAGTTTCTCACTACAACTAACTAACTTTATGACAAATGTGTGTAGTATTTTCATGGATACTGTATTAAAAAACAAAACAAAACAAAAAAAAAAACAACCAACCAAACCACCAAAAAAACCCCCAAACCCACAAACAAAACAACCAATGACCCAGATCCGTTTCTTTACTTGTGTCCTTTTAGCCAAGAAGCAATTTCCTTCCTTTCTGGTGCTGTAGAGGAAGGAATACGAAGGACAGGGATACAGTGTCCTGTACTTATTGGGACTAGAACTCTACATTACTGGGTTATGTACTGCTGTTCTTCAATCCTGCTTTTCTTTGGGCAAACTAGGAGGGCAGTCCTGCGTCCAAAGGTTATACAGGATAGCACTTTAAGAAGGTGATGAATTCTGTAAGAGCGGAGATTCTTTGGCACTGTTACTATGATACAGAGCAGTGAAGCCTACCTGAAAGTTTCTCAGCATTTAATAACCTGTAGTTCTACAGCCAGCCTGTTAACAATAATACGCTAATGAAGCCTTGTTTTAAACTGGCATGCTCTAACTAGCATGTGACATGTGTGCAATGCCCAGTAGGCTAAGACCCGGTACGTTTTATCTCAAAGGGAGTTTATCTCTTGGTAGTTGGGTACTTCTTGCTTCTATCCAAAGTAGTTGATTGATCACTAACTTCTACACAACAAAGTTCTTTATGTACAGCATAGTCAGCAGATGAACTAATGGTGGATAATTCCCTTAAAAATTAGTGAATTGTTTGAGGGGTGCTTCATGACCTGAACAATAAATTCCAAATTTACTTGTAAAATGGAATGAAATGGCATAAGGAACCAGAAAATGGGAGACCAGCAGCAGCCACTAGACTTACGTCTGCCATGTGTTTAAAAAATAGTTCTTAAATATATTGCAAACACTGTAATAAGTGTCATAGACCAATTTGAAGGCAGTAGTAGTTCTAGAGTTCATCTCCAGACTTAACATGACAGTGTTATGGAATCTGAGGGTTTGTTTTTTTTTTTTTAAACAAGAGCTTCACTATATTTTTATAGCAAGGTTTTTGTACTAATTTATATACTAATTATGGCTTTTTCTAGAGCTGTGCCA
Source organism: Harpia harpyja (assembly GCF_026419915.1). Lineage (NCBI taxonomy): Eukaryota > Metazoa > Chordata > Aves > Accipitriformes > Accipitridae > Harpia > Harpia harpyja. Next base: position 41,757,486 of record NC_068948.1, on the reverse strand, counting down.
GCATTATAGTATTAAGTAGTTTATCTGTTCATGATGTAGCAAGCATTAACCTGTCACTGAAATGTTTTGGTGAAATAAATATCCATTCACCATAATTATATAACTGACTTACAGTATTTCTCTTGAGCTTGTTACAATTAGGTTACAGTTAACTTTTTTCCTCTTCAAAGGGAAGTTGAGACAAGTAGGCCAAAATGTGCTAGTAGTAGAACTTTCTTAATTAGGAAATTAGGCTACTTCTTTCACTAGACAACAAGCATTGTGCTTTTCTTAAGCCAAGGAAACTTAGTATTGCTGTGTTAAGCATTATAACGCATCTAACCCACGAGGACTAGATTTTAAGCAAAATATTGAGCCTATACTCATGTACTGTAAAGTGTTGATTGGGGAGCTTTAGTTCTGGTAACTATTGAACTGAAAGTGACACTGGCAGCAGGATTCCTGTGCTGACATGCACCAACTTTTCAGTATGCTACCTTTGAAAATACAACTGTCAGTTACTTTGGAGATTTTGTGTGCAGTCTTAATCTTTGTAACTTCCTTTTCTGGTCAAAGTTATTGATGGTTCCCATCATGCTAGTGCTGAGTGCCTCACAATTTAATATACATTCACCTTCAGAACTGTTTGCAGAGTTTGTTTTCAGATGAAACTGAAAGTGACATGGATAACCTAGACAAGATCCTGTGCTACAGTGAGATTCAGCATGGCTTGAGAATGATGGTCTATGGGAGTTTTGAGCTGTCCAAGTTCTGTACAATCATGACAGCTGGCTTAATCAGATAGAGACAGGGTACCATCATTTAATGAAAAGCAGCACTTTCGCTGTGGTGCTGCAACCCCAACTGTGGCAATTGTCCTAGCTATACTTGAAATGCAAACTTCTATTGTTTTACTCTGTTCCTAAATGAGGCTAGATTAATTGCATCTAGGACTCAACATTTCTATGCTGCCCTTTGACCTCCTTTCATGCCTCAAGAATGGTTGAAGATCTTTCCTCTGAACTACCCGATTCTCTGGTTTGGGCATCAACTATTATTCTGGCACACAACATCAGAAGTGAAGGATAATTAAGCTGTGCTGTCAGCCTTTTGGTTTCTTGAATCTTCCAATATGTAAAGTACCAGCTACTTCAGTGTCACTTTGTCCTGTTTGCGGTGTGGCTGAACTCTGCCTCTTTTGTGTAGCTCAGATTTTTACCTTTTGGGGACAGTGGGATATAAAGTAATTTCTTGGTGTTGAGCCTTGTTTATTCTTCTCCAGAACAGGCAGCTGGTCTGAACAATTGTTTTGGTTTTGGTACTAATGCTAGTGTTAGCAAAGGAGGTGAGTTGTGACACTAATTAGGATAATGACTGAGATTCAACACCCTGTAAATTCGAGAGCAATGTTTTCTATAGCTATTGACCCAGTGGGCTAAAATGATGATTTAGTGTTCTAATGCATTTTTATCTCCTTAAACTTATATTACAGAACTCTATCAGCCATAGAACTATTAACATACAATTGTTGGAATATCTGTAAAATATGGTGAATTGGTTGACTGTGTGACTAAAATGGCATGCAGGAAACCTTTTGCAGTACATGAATCAGCTTCAAATGGAAGACAGGTATGGAAGAGTCTAGAGAGAATGAAGTAACCTTTCTGACTGGCATGTTCCACAGCTTGTATTTCCCCAGGGCTTTGAATTCATGCTGTAACAGGGACATAATGAAAGGATGCTATCTAAAATACATTTTGATTTTTATCATTTGGGTGGAACCAAATGGCTGCATTTCAGAAGTATTACTCATTTCAGCAGTTGATACTTCCATCCAGCCATGCTGGCATGCTTTACAAGTGAATTAACTTATCTGAGAGATGCTGAGACTAAGGAAGCATTATCCTAATTTATAGATAAGGGCCATGAGCTGTCCAGAGTCATACAGGAAGTTTGTGGCAGAGATGAGAATAGAACCAGGTCTCCTGACTGTCCTGTGCCTAATCATAAGACAATCCTTCTGACTGGCTTAAAACGTTCTCTGAAAAAAGTAGTGTGTTAAATAATTTTAGTGGGAGATCACACCTCAGCCGGGATTATAGATATATAATAATTACATTATTGTTATAGATGCTTTAAAAAGCATTTACCAAATTGCTTTTAGTTAGTAGAAGAAATACACAGAGGGACTATGTGACCAGATTCTTCTAGACATTGTCAAAATGGAGGTCTTGAACATAAGATCCATGAATTATTCTATCATGACATCAAGGTTCCTTCTCCAAAAATCTTGCTTCAACATGCTGTTTCATTTAATCTTCTCAGGAGAATGGCTTTTTTTTATATATAATATAGCACAAGAGGATATTCAGAAGCTTTCATTAAAAAAAAAAGCTCTCAAAAAATAATATAAAGTTATTGCAAATCAATTTACTATTCCAGTGGTTCTTGGCATATGATAGTATTTTTTGAGTAGCTTTTGTCAGCCAGCACTCTTTAATGGCAGATTCAGATTTGTGGCAACTTTGCCCACCCAGCACTCTAAAGAACATTTTACTTTGTTAATCTACATGGCAGTTTGTTGCAATGCAATAGACTTATATTGTAAATATTTTTTTTCACTCAGCTGAAGCAAGACTTCCAAACCTATTCATGTTGTAGAAATCAGAGTCAGATTGAAGGATATCTTTTTCTAGAGTTTCAAAATGGATTGATTGCTGTGGCACGTGAGCAGAATTAAATTGTCAGACTCTCAGAAAATGCAAGTCCATGTTTTTGATCCATTGTACTACAAATGGTTTTTTGTCTTCCATAAATAAGATTAAAGTGTTTGAGTGATTGGTTTTATGGTGTGGTGCAAATGCAGTTTCTTATTAGGTTTTAATTGTGATGTTGGCTGCATCTTCTTGAATTTGGGTCTAAAACTTGGACTTGTTTTCAAGGGTTATTTAAATCTAGCAATGTAACAGTGATTATTTATAGACGTTATCAGCCTTTTCCTAAAGAGACATGTGTTAGGTTCCTGTTTAGGTCATCTTGTTACTATTTAAAGCTTTCTCTAGCCTTTCTATGCAGTGAAAATCTGACAAATTGGGCTTTTTAGCAAATACACAATTAAAGCATGCTGCAGTAGTCCGTGAAGGGATGAATACCAATTAAATTAATGCTACATGTATGTGCTAACTATCATGGGCAGTGTATAACTACTTAATAGTATACGCTGGCTTCACGTTTGAGTTCAGGAACAGCAGAAGTAAAGATGTCCATTTAAGAAAGTAACATGGCCTTGGTTATCCCAAGAACTTACAGGACTCCAGAGAGTTTTCTCCTCTCTTAAAAGCACAAGGTTACAATTGTTCCAAGTGTGACAGTCTCAAATTTGGGGGCGGGGAGGCAGCCGGGACATGGGCAACCCTACAAGTAGTAGAGAAAAAGTTGGGGGGCTGGGGAGGAGCAATACATTCTGCTTAAATGCCTGATTTCATTCTAATATGCAAAATAAAGCGTAAATCTCTAAAAAGAGTTTCAAAGTTTGAGAAATTTTATTTTAAGAGATGTAACACTGAGTGACTGCCAAGGAGTTTATTATAGTATCTTAAACTTCACTTAAGGGTTCTTGCTTCTGCGTGATCTTCAAAAAATATCTATTGGAGTAATGGTAACTGGTTTAAACAGGCTTCAGATCATCTAGTGACATGCACACTATTTTGTAAACTCAGGGTTTCTTTCTTTAACAGAAAATACACAGGTCTTGCCTGAAAAGTTTTGATCTAAGGCCCTTGGCCAAGGTCCTTAAACTATCTGCATCAGTTCTAAATTTTAATACTATTTAAATAATGTAGACAAATTGTTATACATACTGCATCAGGACTAAAATCTAGTTTTTCCTTAAATAAGATCAAAGCTAGTTATCTTTGGATTTCACAGAAGTAGCTTGGTAAGCTGAGACTCAGCTACACAGAGCTTGGACCTAGTTTAGGGAAGAAACTTATGAACTCTTTGCCATTGGTCATAGGCTGGTTCTACTTTTTGTGATGTTAGTTATCAGCTGCTAATGTCACTTTTCTAATATTTACTATAGTCACCACATAGAGTAAATGAAGTAAACAGGAAGGGAGGTGTAAAGTTAGAGAGCTGCTGCAACAAACCACACGTGCAGCTATTCTGAAGTATTTAAGGGAGAAATGACTATTTAGGTAGTCTTAAATGCTACTTGTCACATTGGATATTTTGCTTTGTAAATTATCCTAATCCAAATAAAATACAGGCACTGAACAATGATAAAAGTATAACTTATCACCATTTGGGCTGTTTCTTGCTTGATCATAGTTTAGCTCTTCTCATCTTTCAGCACCAAATAGGAAGAGGAACAGTTATGGTAGGAAAGGCCTGACATGTCATCATTCCTGTTTCAAATTCTTGCCAGGAAGTAGAGGTGAAAACAACAAATAAAGCTAGAATCTGTACATCTAATGCTTAAAAAAAAAGAAAAAATTGCATTTGCCTGCTTCAGAAGTGTACCATTATTTTAGAAATTATAGAAGCTTCTTAGACTGTGATAATCAGAACTAGACCTTAAAGTAATGGTTTCTTTGCCATAGGAATCTCTCTTTGAAAAAACTAAATTTCCTTTGAAAATAAGCCGGCTGATGCTAAAACCAGTATGATTACTGTGCTTTTTTTGAATGGATGTTGCATCTCATTACTGATGGTAGCTTTAGTGATGTTAATTTTTATCTGAGCTAAATAATATTGTTGCATGAAGTTGTAAGCTTTCCTATAGGAAAAGGTGTAGTTCAGCAATTTGTCTGAATATGTAAATATACATTTAGTTAAGAGTCTGAAAAAGAGTGCTGACAACATTATCGTGTTTAGCAGCAAAATGTTGCTATTTTAGTTAAGGAAAAGTAATTTTTCTTTTCAGTTGAACCTTACGCCAAGAGTGTGGGGGGGGGGTTTCCTGTGATGGGCTTGTATTTGTTGTTCCTCTTAATTTGATTTGTATTTGTATCAGAGGTGAGATTCCCATGTGTGATAACTTTTTTCCTTTTTTTTTTTTTTTTTAATTATGCAGGTTGGAGATATTGTGAAGGTTACAAGGATGAATATAAACGGTCAGTGGGAAGGAGAAGTCAATGGTCGAAAAGGGCTCTTCCCATTCACGCATGTCAAAATATTTGACCCTCAAAACCCAGATGAGAATGAATGATTCCCTCTGCCTGATTTACACTGCTGCTTCATTTTCCTGGCTATCATTAGCATTGTTTGAGGTGGGATGATGACTTAATGGCACATTGCTAGCATTGCGCATTTTCCAGCTTGCTGCAGTTTGACGATTCTTTTAATGGACATTTGGAATACATACAACTGAAGTCACTGCCTGACCTTCATACCATAGTTGCATCATCCAGAATTTAGTTTCACTTTTAAAACTATTGGGCCTTAAGCTGGAGAAGACTGCACCAGTATATAGCAGAGAAGTATGGGAAGAAAATCTTTCTTGTTGAGACTTCCATGGACTTTTTTCTGGCTTGCTCAGTAGGAAGAGCCCTAATCTTAGATCAAACATGCAACTTGTGCATTACTGTCCAACAAAAAGCAACAACAAAAATGCAATTTTAGGACTGAAGACGACTTAGTTTTAAGAGAACCTGTCCTAAGGTAGTACATTTAAAATGATGGTCTCTTTAAAGAACAATAATTGAAGCCTATGTATTCTAAGCAGTTGTATTAGAAGCTGCTCTTTTCTGTTAACTCTTAAGCTTGTTGTTGACCTTCCTGAAACAGTGTGTGTTAAATGCAAATAACCATTGATTGAGCTGCATTGAAGCTGAGGCATTTATTTATAAGGAAACTTAGGAGGGGTTGATACTTGTAACCTGTTTTTGACATACTTAATGCATTTTTGTTGATTTTTGCAAGCACTAACTGTAGAAAAGTGAGCTTTAAAGGGAAACACTTTGGCCTGGTCTACATACAGCTCTTCTGCAGTGTTGGAAGTGTAGCTTTACTAGTATAGAAGTGCTTGTCACTAAGCTGTTACTTGGTAGACAGATTGATCAGATTGCCATGGTGTGGAGAGGGAGAAAAGAAGTGGGACAGAAGAACTTGGTAAATACTGATAAAATCCTCTTATTTAAACATACACTTTTTATACCCGTTTCTCTGCAGGCTCCCTTACCTCTCCAGAGTTTCTAGCTATGCCAGCCCCAGCTTGTTGACAGCTCCTTTTTGAACACAGTACCTTTTTTTCTAGGGTGTCTCCATGTTGCTGTGCTTCTTTTCCAGAGCTGCTTTCATCTTCTTTTTTCCTCTTTTTCCTTGCTTGCATCCCAAGTCCCCTGCATGCTGCCATCTTTTTTTAACCTTCCAAATGAGTTGGCTCTGGTTTATATATGCCCCAGATACCTCCCCTTCCCAGCATCCTCTAGAAAATGGTTAATTGGAGTCAGCTGCTTGGGTTCCCCCATGTGATAAATTAATGCTCAGGCTGGAGGAGGCCACAATGGTGTCTATTATCAGTATAGCTGCTTTCCCTTTTTCTGTACATAAGCTATACTGCTGTAATTGTACTTATGGTAGGGAATTATATAGCTGCAGCTAAAGAAGTACAATTCATGCCACGCAGGTTAAGTCCTTAGCCTGCATACAGGATATGAAAGCTTAGGTACAGTGATCCTGTGCCACCGCCTTTAAATGCTTTTTGTAGGTGAACTGGAATGCTCTTTTAAGAATAATGGAACACTGAATTATCACAATATATGTCTGCAAAGACTACCAACTACAAAACCTCCCTTTTCAGACAGCCTGGTTAAAGAAAAATGTCTGTTGTGGAAGCTGACAGAACAGCAGCCCCCATTTTTCAACTTTTGAAGGCTGTCAGCTGTAGCAAAATGAAAAACACCTGCAGAATCTCACCAGTTCTTATAAATGTCAAATTATATAAAAGTTGTTGTCTTAAGTTCCAGCATGTTTTCTTGTTGATTTGTGTTGCTTGATCCTAATAAAAGCACGTTGTCCTTAGCTCATGTGAAAGTGCCATGAGATCCTTAACTGGAAGGCACTGAAGAAATGCAAAAATGGCATTTGCAACAAGACATTCAAAATGCCGGGGTTTTTTTAAAGAAGTCTCTCCGTTCATCTATTAGCTATTTTCTGTAGTATTGATCAAGTGGCTGACAGTCTAGAAGTTCTTGTAGAGCATTTTACTACCAAATTAACTGTGAAGTAGAGTAGCATTGACTGAAATGTTTGGTGCTGTAAGAGTAATTCTTGACAATAGGCATTGACATTTTGTCTTGCAAAGAAAAGCTATGCAGCTCTCTTAACTAAAGAAGGTCATGCTTTTTCTGTGCCCCAACTATATCTGTAAGTTTACTACATAGATTGTACTACTGAAAGTCATCTTTGAATACAGAAACTGCACTAAACTCAGTCTGCTGCAGAGAAATCTTATTTCAGACCTGACCTAGTTACAGGCAGCTCTTCAGAAGACTGATTGTAGAATTCTTCCTTTGCATGGTAAATAAATATTGTGAGATTTGAGATCTCGACCACAGCTTTTAACCTGGATTTTTTTCACCGAAATAAATGTCTTGACTCATCCCCTCATTGAATAAGGAATACACTTTGAACAAAAGCATTGTTTAAGGTTTAATTATGTTCTGATACTGCAAAAAAGCAAAATGTTTTACCTTCAAAACTATGCAAAATTTGTGTGTAGTGGCATCTGATGCAAAGACAAGAATTCTTAAATTTCTGTGAATCTGGTTTTAGGCCACGGATGAACAGTGTTTCTCTGAGTAGCAGTGGTGTGGTTCAGTTATGTTAAATGCGGTTTAAATGTAGCATACTGACCAGCCTAAGCTGATTGTAACCTTGCTTCAAAACGTGTCTTTGCTATTTTACTATAAGACGAGTATTTTCATATAAAGACTGCATTTGATCAGTTTGTGTTTCTCTTTGAAGGACTCTGGATTCTCAATCGCTTGTTGCTTGCTTACATGTGTGCTGTCTGTTGCTTTATGAAGCCTCTTAAATTTGAGTGATAAACTATCAGCATAAATGTTCCTTGGGCGTGTAGGGTATACTTAATATGAAGCATGAGAGCCTACAAGTGATGGCTTCAGTCTATGCACCATTAAAGTTGTTCTTGCTTTTGAACTAGGAGCTGGTTTAATTACCTGGTGCCACAATAGTTAACTATCATGAAAGGCTTACTGTTTGACTTCCTCCTGTTGTGTACATGTGTATATAGACATCGAAGCCTCTGACCAGTCTGAAAGTTTAAATGAAAACTGTTTTAATCAGTGTCCATCACTGGATAAGCGCTAATTTAATTCATGATTGTTTACAAATTGGGAAAGAATAAACAAAAGGGAATATCCTGTTTGGGTTGGGGCTCTGAAGAGCCTGAGCATTATTTTTGTAAAGGGAAAAACAGCATTCTTTGTGCCATTTCACGTGCCTGTAAAGTAATTTTTTATATTGTATTAACATCCTGGGAATGAGTGGGCTGCCTTTGTTTTCTAGTCAAGTTTTCAAGCATTTTCCTCAATACCTGCATCTGAAAGTGAGACCTGCCTAAAAGACTGCCTTTTGGGACCAGTGAAAGCATTCTTGTATAGTTGTCATTTTCTGTTTACTTGTGTTAAATGAAAAGTGTGTTTTGAGACAAGGATACAATTATTGCAGTGGGAAAGGTGGCCTTGTATTTGAGACAGTCTTCACTGTGTAAACTTTAAAACACAATATGTAATTTAAAGACCATGATCTTCAGGCAATAATATTAAGTGTAAGCTTTTAAAGTTTATTTTGGGGATCATAGCTTGTTTTATTTTTTGTGCTATAAGATTAACAGTATTAAATGAATTATATTCTTAGAATATATGGAGTGTCTTTTCTTAAGATTAGTGCCTTTTTAATTTCTTACTCCACTTATTTCATAGAACTGGTCCCAACATCAAGCCACTGTTTTTTTTTTTCCCAGTGCCCTGTTTGTACAGTCTAAATAAAACTTGCCTCAACTTGCAGTATTATTTGTTGTCTTTAGTCTTAAAACCTTGACAATATAAGCAGAGTATTCAAGTCCTTACTCTGTCATTATGATGCCCTGTTTTGCGGGTGAATGAGTGCCAATGGAAGTTTTCCGGAATCAAAGGAAGAATGAAGCGGGAGAAAACGCTGTTGCCAGGCTCAATGATACTCTCCTATTCCATCCTTGTGCCTCTTCTCAGACTATACTGCTGTGCTCTGGAGGTTCACCTGAAAAAGATGCATCTCTGGTTATACAGATTATCACTGTCTCCTCCACCTTCACAGCCGACGCTTCAGTGCGCTTCCTGTCACTGTACTTAACGCTGCTCTTTTGCTGAGGCGTTTAAAGGTCTCTGTAGAAACCATGACCACCTTTTACTGTGATACCCTTGACTGTGCTTGTAAGAATGACTGGTTTATGCATACAGTTTGAATTTAGCTTCTGATTGTTGGAGTGAATAAGGCGTAACCTGTGCAGGTACTGGAGAGTGGAATAGCTGACATTCTAGCCGCTCTGGGAAGGTGTCAGCGTAATATGTCACAAATACCTGCTTTTGCAAGTCAAAACCAGAAGGTTGTCTTTTGTCTTTTTACAGCCAATCCAGATCAACAATAGCACTAACTAGAACTTAAGGGTTTTTTAATGTTTGGATTATTCAGTTAAATCATTAACAATGTGTTGAAACTCGAGATGATCTTACGTGGGAGAAAAACTTACTTAAGAAGACTGTCAGACACTCAGCTGCTGCAAAGGAGAAGTCTAAAAAGCTTGCATTGTTTCCCTGGATGCTCTGTAGGTATGTTCAGCGCCTAGTGTTTGTCTTCTCTGGAGTACAGATTTCCATGCGATGTTAATAAACATTCATAGCCAACTCTGCATAGTGTCTTATCATCCAATGTTCACATTTGGCAAGTTAACATTTACAGAGAAAAACAGCAGTATTTCAGATACGCAAGCAAGAACAGGTAAGGTGCATGCAGTAGGCTTGATAATCCCGTGTCAAACTACTTTGTATGCCTTTAGCTTTCTTGCAAAAGCTGGAAGTGCTAGCCCATTGCTGCAGCTGCTTCTTGTGACATCTTCAGTAGCTCTTGCTTTACAATTTATGTAGCAAAACCAAGTATCCTCTGCTATACCAGCCGTCTGCTTCCTACAGCCTGAATTACAACCACGGGTGCCACAGCAGCAGCACTATTCCTGTCTGTGGTGAGATGCGTACAATGCAAGTGAATGTAGGTGCTGCACTCCCTAATGCAAGGGCAGGCCACGAGCAGCAACTGCATTTTGTTCTGGTAATATCCAGGCTTCTCTGACACTAAGCAGCGTCTACACACACTGTTATTAGGCCATGGGAGATGAAGTGATTTCATAGCTGGGGGCTTGGGGAAGTTTAAAATACTTGTGTTCTGTACAGAACAACTTTATTTGTGTCTCAAAACACATCAGGTGTCACCAAGTATAAATCTGCACCACTTCCTATTGATGCGAGGCCACAACACCCTACCTTCCCTTAATTCATTACGTGTTTAGAAATAACTCCTTTGTACCCTTTGACGTAGGAGCTGCGTTGCTTTACTGTGGCACATTTCAGTTATCAGAAGGGACAAATTCCATAGTCCAAGTGGGCTGCAAGGGACTGTGATTTGTCTGTGCATTTTAAAATGCAGGCTGCTTCCTGCCTGCCCTCACACAAATCCCCAGCACCTGAAACTGATTCTATCCTCCCTCTGCCCAGCTTCCTGCCCCCACCACTGACTTCCCAGATAATTTTCCAGCTGGGGACCACTGCTCTTAACGCTCAGCTTCTCCACAGGCTGACACAGCTCTCTCCCCTTGCTGCAGTCAGGACTCGGGTTTTGTGCCGGGAGTGCCCAGCGCAGCAGCTACCTAAAGCTCCAGCAACAGCCAAGTTTACTCAGCAAAAAGTCAAAGGTAACAAGAAAAAAGCAGTAACTCAAGCTGGGTTTATTTCTGGCTTACCTGCATGCAGGCCTTTGCTAATTTAAATTTGAACTAGTTTAGTTAGGCCAGTCCAACAACAGGCAGCGTAAGCCTTAATTTTTAGGTGCAAGCTAGCTGGGATGAGCTGGGTTTACCAGTTTGTCACCCTTGTTTAATTAAAAGGTTTTATTTCTAAACCGGTGCAATAACAAACACCCCTTTAGATTCTACCAGTAGGAAATATGCCTAAATGCACTCAAATGAAATACTGCCACAGCAAGAGAACGCGCTTCCTCGTAATTTTTTACATGATTTACAATAGTGTGGATTGTGCACCGAGGAAGGCTCTTCAGGTTTGTATTCACCAGCCCGGATGGCTCACCTTGGAGCAGCTGTGGTGGTTTCTGTCCCTTACACTGTGCCCTCTGCCTTTTTTTAGAGGGCAGATCAGCTGCTCCCATAGCAGCTGTTGAACCAAAAGTCACAGCTCAGTGTGGTAAGGTAAAGCAGTTCCAATTTCAGGTTACCTTAATACCCCGAGCTGCAAACCGTGGCAGTCACTGCAAACAGCTGAGCCCTCCTGCAGCAGGACTGCGCGTCCAAGAGGGACAGGCAGGCAGCAGGGAAAGAAACCATCACAGCTGTCACAGAGCGAGCCTCCTGCTCCGAAATCTGAGCCCTAAGAGCTTGCCTACAGCCAAAGTTGCATCAGTTATTGTAACTTATTAACACAGACTGCTGCGTGCCCACCTTGAGTCAGGTTATCAACGCACCGCTCCAGCTGGACCACCCTGGGAACCCAGCGCCCACCGCTGTGACTCGGACCCATCTCCGCTTTGCGGGGGCTCCTTGCTCCAGCCCGGCACGACCCTTGGGAGCTAAAAGCTTGAGCTACTGCCCTTGCTCAGTGCGGTGATGGAACCCAGCAGCCCCTCGTGTGCTAGCCACGGCCTCGCGTGGAAGATGCCATCCACGCTGCCGCTGAGGCAGGCAGGGGGAGCGAGAGACGGCAGGGAATTAACAGCGCGCTCTCCTCAGATAACCTTCCCAGCACCTGCTCGCTTCATTCCAGGCACTTTGTAACCAGAATCCTCCCTGCACGAGTTATTAGTCTAACCCGCCGCTGGCGCACCAGACAATCGGGATCAGAGCTAAATCTGGGGTATCCGCAGGGAACCGGCTCCTGCTTTGTATGTCCTGGCTGGTCCAACAAGGGCAGCTGAAAGTCAGCACTGAAAAATCTTTCACTTGTAATCTTGCATTTGGTCTAGAAATTAAGCACTAAAGCACAAGAGAAAGCGTGGATCCCAGGGACTGCCAACACCCCTCCGCTGTACTGTGTTTCGCAACCTGCGCTATCTAATGAGTCCTCTCCAGACCCTGGGGCAAGCAGAGCTCTCGCTCGCATGTCAGAGGGCTGGGGGGGGCAGAAAGGCAGCGCTGGATGCGCTGCTTTGCCTTCCCCCGCCTGCCCCTGCACCCAAGATTCGACTGACTCGGGGGGAGCGGTGAGTCAGAGGAGAGGATGCTATTTTGAAAAGACAGAAGGGACTGACATAAGTGAACAACAGGAGCTGGTTTGAAACTCTTGGCACTCGGCTCCTGTTCAGCCCACCACCGCTCGGCAGCCAAGCCGGGCAACGAGACCCCCGGGGATGCTCCTGACAAACCCGCCAGGTCTTAGAGCATGCTGTCACTATCCTTAACTTGTCATTAAAAACATAAAAATCAAACTTGCCCATTTTTCATTACTGTGAAGTAACGGCCCCATGTATTTCTTGACTCTAACCCCATGGTTTTTTAATGTATTTTATGTTACTTTACTGATTTGATCTGGATTATGAGGTAGTTCAGGGGACTCTCACTGGGACTTCTACATGCTGAATCCATTTCTGTAATCTTGGACTGTCTCTTTTTTGCCCTCATCTTGTGACCAGTGATATCATTAATCCACTGACCTTGCAGAGAAACAGCTTTTCTCTTTCCAGGTATCGCAGCTGGTGATCTGGCTCCAAGTCCGCAGGGATGACCGATACGCACACAGCACTGGACTGGCGTCCTGCTGAGCATCCAGCCTAATGCACTGCATGGCCACAAAGGAAATGTAATTCATCAGACTTGGTCTCCTTAATGTAAGAAAGAGCCACATCCCTCAAAGATCGAATCCCTCCCGCTGCTCCCAACTACCTGGAATAGCTGTGGCTACTCAGCACTTTGGAGAACTAGATCTAAAATTAACAGATAATTTCCCTCCAAGAAATAACACCTTGGCCTGGACATGGCACACATCGTGGGGAGTCTGAAACAGAAAGGCTAAAATTGGCTCTGGTCTGGGGTTCTGCTGAATGGGCTAATGCAGGTCTGACCAACACACGCGGGTTATCAGCAGTATTGGAAACCTCTGGCCAAAATCATCCCAATTGCAGGACGTACCCCAGTAGCAACATAAAGGTTACTTCCAGTACTCAGTAGCAACTCCTGCCTGTGTGAGGCGGAGTGACCCACCTTCACCATCACTAGTGACCATCTGATCGAGGCAGAGGTAGGTGATGGGATGGGAACAGCTCTCCAACCGCTGGGACAAAGAGCTGAGTTTCTAGCCAGGGTTTGTGCTGTACAGCAATGGTAGCCCACAGACCTCCACAGCAGTGTTTGTGCTATCAACGGTGGCCTAAATTTAAAGAGACAAAAATAAAGACACATTAGAGAGCAGCCTAGGAACGGAAAGCGTGCACAGTCCTTAACAGGGCAGTAAAGATGTAGGACTTTCATCTGTCGAGCATGCAGGGCTCATGCCTCCCTCACTGCAGTGCCCTGATTTCAGCCGCACATTGCAGTCCCGCAGCCCAGTGGCAGCACGACACTGAAACAGCTATGGAAAATGGAGGGGAGTGGAGGGAGGAGACAATGGACCTGCAGAAGGACAGGCTGATTTAACACCCCTCCCTGCTGCCAAATGCTCCGTGGGCTCTGGAGTCATCACCCAAAATAGAGCCATAGCCTGTGCCTCCTCCAAGAGACAGTCCCTGCTGGAAACATGTCAGGGCGTTGCTGGGGCAGGGATTTACAGCGCAGGGAGCCACCTTGGGAGCTGCTGACACCGCACCCCACTGTGCCTGGCTCCTTTCCCTTTACCCCACCAGTCAAGCTGCCTGTTGATGCTTGCTCTAAGCCTGGGAACTTGACACAGGGCTTGACCCAGCAAGGAATGCAGGCAGGGTTTGGGCAGAAAGGAGAAAAGGTCCTGCTTTAACCTTGGGATGCAAGTCAGAAAGCCACCACAGGCGGCTGTCATCTAATGCCCAAGACACCTTGACACAAGGGGTCCCCTCCAGTCCAGCCCCAGCCTGGCAGAGACCGAGTGGCTCCGAGGCAGCCCCTGCGGCAGCCGGCCTCGCTGCCCCGGGAGCCCTCTTGCACTTCCCAATGCAAGGACACGTCCTCCCACAGAGAGCAGCTCGTCCTGAGTAACCACCTCCTCCTTCGCTTGTTTGGCTGCCAGGGTCCCTCCCGAAACGTGAGCTGCTTCAGCCCCAACTTGCCCTAGACAGCCTCCGTCAGCACCCGAACAAGACCAGTCACGCGAAACCCTCGCTCCAGACGCGCCGTGACAGCGCGGGACCTTCGCCCCTCGTGCACTTTAATCACAAAGCAGCAACGCAGCCGGTTTCTTGGGTTTTCCCATACTCTCCATCACCTTGCGACGCCCTCGCTGCAGCTTCCAGGCCTCAAAACCTTTGCAGCAAACCCACCGCAGGCTGCCCACGGCTTTGTCCCAGCTGTCCCCTCGCAGGTCACACGCAGTCACTGGGTGGCACTGTGCCCCTGCCTGTGCAGCCACCCAGCTCCATCCTCCTCCTCCTCCTCTTGGGGTACCCTGGAGGAACCCCTCGGCCAGGGCAAGAGGCGAAGGCTCTCCTCGCCAAAGCGCACCCACGCACGGCAGCCAGCCCCGCTCAGCCACGGTGGAAGGGGACAGATGCCCGGGGACCCCGGGATCCCGCAGGGAAGTGACCCCCGACACCCAAACACAGGCTCCCGCTGCCTCCCTGCCAGGCTCCCTTTCCCCGCTACGGTTACATTTTCATTACCATGGCAAAAGGAGATCAACTGCATCTTTACAATATCCCCCCTCCATAAAACTAATAGGCCAGGCAATTGGGACGGCCCTGTGAAGTACTTTATAGTCTGGACTCGAGGAGTTCGCGCCGCAGCTCACAGGCTGTCCCAACCCCAAATCCCAGGAATCGCAGCATTATTTCTCCCCACCGTCCCCCCTTTTGGGCTGGGAGCAGCGTGAGGATGAGCATGGCGCCTGGATGCCTGCCTGCCTTCGCTTGTCTCCCACCACCCGGAGTCCCACTCGGCTCCAGTGGCACAAGGCTACTAGGAGCATCCGTAGGGATCAGGGTTTCCTTCTTTCCAGGGCACCGTGACACAGCTCTGCCCCGATTCTGGGAGCTTTTACACCATCAGGGCGAGTCAAGGGCCAAGATGCTGGATCCAGCTCTGGACCAGGGCAGAGGCCAGGGAGGTTTCTTCGTAAACACTTTGCCGTTTGCTTCATTTGCAATTGAAAGCGGGAGGCCAGGCTCACCCTGGGGAGGACCAGACAGCCCTTCTTGACACGAGAATGGCAAAACCCACTCAGCTCTGTAAAAGTCCCCTTCCCTCCACACCAACACCCCGTGTTTGTTTGGGAAGCTGGAGGTGACACATTTGGTGTAACCCAGAGCCCCGTTTCGGAGGGTACCTGGCGGGGTTTGAGGGACTGGTTTCACTTTGCGCATTGCTGGGACCTGACAGATCTCAGTGGTGTGCTCCAAATGTACATCAGCCTGAAACCTACGCCAGGGAGCCCGGTCCTGGCTCCAGCAGTGGCTGGGTGGATGACCTTGGGGAAAGCAGTAACCAAACAGAGCAGCTGCTGCCTACCTTCCTTCTTCCTGATGTGTAAAAGCAGCCCGAGAAAAGTCTCCTTTAATCGCTCCCCCTAAATTAGACCTTCCAGGGGAAATTAGCACACATGCAACATCAGTGGCACCGAGGGAATGGACCCTGAACAACTCGGAAGGGGCTTGATTAGTCTGTTGAAATCCTTCTCTCTTTAGTTGACACCTATAGCTCCAAGCTGTAACAAAGAGTTGGGAAAAAGGATATTTCTGCTGAAAATCTGTGCTCTTTAGAGGTCAGAGTTAAAGATCCTCCAAGGGGTATACTGTTGGGACATATAAGTGGAGGAGACTGTTGCTCTACCATTAGGGTAGAAGACAAATGGAAGATGGGAAAGCAAAAGGTTTCCAGGTCTCCATAAAAGTCAGAAGGGAGACAAAGAGCCCATTTCTCCCTTCTGTGGTTTACTGTCTTTAATCTCTCTTTGCCTTACTGTCCCCACCTACCCCGTGGGAGAAAGTCACGTTTAGACGTGCTGAAAAGCTTAACTAGCATTTGCAAAAATGATTCAAGATCCCCAGACACCGACTGCCAGAGATGCACAAAGTGTTACTGCTCATCCCTCCAGAGGACAACCTCCTCGGCACCAGAGCTGCCGGCAGACAGGCTCTCTGCTCCTGGACGCGCCGGGCAGGTAACATGCACGTGCTAGGCAGAGGGAGCAACATCAGAAATCCTGACAGCCCCTTACAAACAGTCTCCTCCTGAAAGTAATTTCATATTAGACTGTATTCACTCCAGAGAATTTTGTAAAACAACTCCCACTCTCGCCATAGCTGCCGCGAGCGCTGCAGTGCTGGTAACCTGCAGCAGAGCTGGTCTATGCCCACGGCGAGACGTGGCCCTGCCAGCACTTCTGCTATCTCCCCCACCATTTTGGTGTTGTAACAGGATGGGAGGATTAAAACACAATGCCGCAGCGGAGCGATCGCCACGGGCAGCACTTTGGGACTCAAATTACCTCAGGTACCTGGTTTTAAAGTTGGGACTAACTTCATTTGGACTCCACATCAGAGCTGTGTTCTGCCCTGTGGGGGACAGAAGGGAGGACAGCTCCAGCTCCACAACCAAAAGTCTCCCTTAATCCAAGGACAAGATTTCTTTGCTAGGCACACGACGAGCTGCCCTCCCTACCTTCTATACTGTCCGCTGACGTCTGTATTTCAAACTAATTGCCACTACATCATCTGATCCTGCCCAGCTGTCTAAAAAAAAAAAAAACAACATCCTGCGTACCGCTGGGACCTCTTTGTCAGAGGCTGTGAACTCATCTCCA
This sequence comes from Harpia harpyja, assembly GCF_026419915.1. Classification (NCBI taxonomy): domain Eukaryota; kingdom Metazoa; phylum Chordata; class Aves; order Accipitriformes; family Accipitridae; genus Harpia; species Harpia harpyja. Next base: position 41,740,300 of record NC_068948.1, on the reverse strand, counting down.
TCCAGCACCAGGATGGATTGAACAAACTGAGGCAGTATTTTATTGCTGAAGCATAAAACATGGGAATAAACAAGCACCGAAGTGCTACTGATCATTAAAACCAGATGGGAGCCCATTTACTGCCTCCGACAGCGAGGTGCCACTGCTGCTCCGCTGAGGCCCCATTGAAATAGGAAACCCAGTGCAACCATCTGGGAGGTGCTGGACGGCAGCGGCTAAGGCAGCCTCTGCAATTCAGGCCTGGATTTATCTGTACTGTCCTCTCACCACCACCCCGGGGATAACCAAGGACTGACAGAGCTTTTAGTCCTGGCTCCAGAAATACAGTCGCTCCTGTAAGGTTGCGCCTACACGAAAACGCCCCGGTGGGGACAAGCAGCTCGTCCAGGCCCAGCCCCACTGCCCAGGGGAGGTGGGATGGGGAGAATCACAGGCCAAATTGTCCACACAGAGAGCAGGGACTCGGTTGCTTTTCAACAGTATTTGTTCAAATGTGTGTCAGAGAATCATCACAGCCTCTGGTCCCCCCTGTGGAGTTCAGCTCCTGGATGGTGGATTATCCAAGGCAGCCCAGGTCTGACCTTATTTCCTTACTGACCAGTGCTGTCTGGCATGAGAAGCTAAGTACCACGGTGGGAAGAAGGCAGGGGCCATTTCCTCTTCTTCCTAATCAACGCACCCACCGCAGATAAATGTGCAGCGAGAGCGTTCCCAAGGTCTGGAGTACTGGAAACCGGCCTTCAGAAACAGCTCCATCCTCAGCACCCCAAGCTGCAAGCTGAGCTCAATCCCCCACCTAGACTGGAGCTTGGCACCTTTGTTTTCAAGTCCCATCTTCCCGTGGCAGGGAGTCCTCTCAGCAGCCCGAAACCGGAGCGCTGCATGGGGCCAGGGGTGGATTCCCCGGGCTGTCCCTGCCAGCCGGACAGGAGATGCAAATGGAGCAGCAGACTGCTGGAGAAATGGAGACAGACAGATGCTTTTACACTTCAAAGGGAACAGGGCCCTGTGAGGCTTTCAGGAATACGCACAAATCGATAGACTCCTTTTAAACACCAAGCACATTTGCTCAAGTGTGAGGCAATTAGTCCCCGAGGAGGGAGGCAGGACAGGGCCATTAACAGACATACGGGCAGGATGAAGCGAGGGATGAGAAACATGTGGCACGGCTCCACGCGAGATTGCCAGCCCAGCCTGGTGAGTTGAAAACCGGGCTGTCCTGGCCTAGCTTTCTCATCCACAATTTTCAAAACGCCCTTGTGTCCCCAGGGGCTCTACAGGGAGCGCATTAGTGTCACTCAGCCTACGTCAGTGCAACGCTCAGCATAGCCCTTTGGTGCACGGGGCGGTTTTGATCACATCCCCTCCGCTGCTCAATCGTTCGCTGCTTTTATCCCTGGAGAACGACGACCGGGGATGCCCCAAAGGATGCGGGAGGGCTGACGTACACTCACCAGGTCTGCAGCAATTCTCATTCCCCCCTCACCTGAATGCTGCCGGGTGGTGCCCGAGCTGCTCTGGACAGCTCTGTCTCCACAGAGCCTCTTCTAGATGGTAAAACAGAGCCAAAACCAGATTGCGGGCAAGCAGAGGGCTGGCTGCTCAGCACGAACAGAGCCAGCACGGGGACGACCCCACGGTGTGACAGAAATCAGGCCTGACACCCCCTTCTACTCTGCACCAGCATTTCCACGCAGGTCCACCCTTCACGCGCCATCTCCCAGCGAGGAGATCCCAGGTGCCGGTGCTTTGTAACCCCACAGATGGGAGCTGGAGGAGTGACAGTGCCAGCATGCAGGAGGTCTCTCCTGTGAACAGCTGCTGTGTTTTACATGTACAGTCTTATTTTTACAATGAGAGGCAGAGATACCAAAACTGAGCAATGTTTTATGCCTGGCTGCGTGACTGATGGTGCGCCTGTCCTGTATTGCCAGCTACCCACTCCCACTCTCCTTTAAGGAGGCACAAAATTTTCCCTCTTCAGTAAAAATAGGAGAGGAAGAAATAAAAATCTCAGCATGTCCCCAAAGAACTGTAGGAGATGGAAATTAAATCCATCCATTACACTCACCAAGCAGGGTGCTGTCTGGGCAGGACCACTGTAGTTGTACACCTGCACATTCAAAGAAAAAAAATGGAGTATTACAGAAGTGTCAAAGGCAATCCAGCACCCTACAGCAAAAAGTACTTCGTGCCATAAACCAAACTCACATGACTTGGAAAAACAAAAAAGGAACAACACTAAATCAAGCTGAGCAGCAAGACTGTTCATCATGGCTGCAGCACCTCTCCTCACCCCTGCACTGGAGGATTGCTTCACCCTCTGTTAAAATTTTGTTTGACGATGCTGCTCAGGCCCAGGTCTCAAGAACGCTTCAGTATTTGTTCTGGGCAGCACATGCTGCCTGCTGCAGGGAGCACAGGCCGCAGAGGAGAAACACTTTTTTGACTTGCTTCACTTTGTCCTGTGAACTTGCAAGCAGCTGCGTCGCCTCTCCTTGGGTTTCTCCTGCTCAGATTTGCTGCAAAGTCTAGAAGCCGCATTTAAACCTTACTACATCTCTGCAAAGCACGACAGCGAAACCAGCTTACCTGGAGTTGCTGGGAACCAGGCCAGCAGCACGCCTGCTTCGCACAGCCTGGGGAACCGAGAGCCGAGCCCTAGAGAAACAGGCAGAAACAGGCACCCCGTACAGCCGCAACAAAACCGCGGCAAAGTCGTGCCTCTGAGCACTGCAGGAGCCCAGCCAGCCTCTGGGTGGGCTTTGGGCAGGCATTGCTCAGGGCAAAGGGGGAAAGTGCAACAGACCACCCCTTCCCCACGCTTTGGGGAAAGCCCTTTGTCCTCCCTTCTCCAGCTGGCCCTGGACAGTTTTACCCCCTCTCTCTTTGCTCTTGGCCATTTACAAAGTAAGTTCAGGCTGTGGGCGGGGAAGGAGGTAAGTGAAGACACCTGCACCACGCACATTTGGCCGCTGATGAGCCCAGAGAGAGGGGCTGGCAGCTGCCTGCAGCTCTGGGCAGGAGGTATTTGGCTTTGTGCCGGTCCAGCCCCGCACGGTGGGTGATGGCTGCTGTTTGTTGTTGTCGGCCAAATGCTGCATCCTCCCCCTGCTAAGAGGCTCCGTATGCGATCCCAACCTGGGGCTCGTGAATTAAGTGGCTTTTAAGCTCTGCAATAAAAAGCCATTTGACTTGAAGAATGTTATTATTCCTGGAAGGGGGTTTGCGCTGCTTGCTTGGATTTGCTTAAGGTGAGCCAGTACATATGCTAACCAAGGAAATGCACTGCGGGAATCTCCTGGGAGGCTCACCAAGGACCAAATGACAGACACCCCCATGCTGGGCGGTCGGGTCAACCCGAAAGAAGGAATGAGTCCGGCTCAGCCCGGCTGTCCAGCTACAAGGCGATTCAAGTGCCCCAGCCCAGCTGGGGACAGAAACGCTGCTCCCCAGGACATCCTCATGCCTCTCCGCAGGCAAGGAGCCTCCCCGGGTCCCCACTCAGCCCCCACAGGGACAGGCGGACCCTGTCCCGCACCGTGCACGTGAGGACTCGCTGCTGACACCAGGCACCGAGGAAGGTGCCGGCGAGCAGCTGGCTCAGCCGGGCCCAGGAGGTCGATCTGATGGCACCAGACAGAGAGTTTGGCTTTTGCCAGCTGAGCGCATCTCTCTCCCTCCAACACCTGGAAATCAGATAAGCTCTTACTGAAACCAGCTGGTAGCTTCTTCTGCAGAGCCAGAGGGTGACCAGGCGGGTAAAAGCGGGAGAGGGGACCCTGCGCCCCTGGGAGGACCTGCCGTATCTTTTGAGAGGCGTGGGGAGATGGGGTACTTTGCTGCGCTGCAGGGAAGCAGCATCACAGGTGCCTCCCCCGAGCCTGCGGCTGCTCACTGGGATGTGGCTGTCTGCGGAAGAACTGCAGCGTTGGCAAGAAAGCATTTTTCTGTCATTCCCATCTGCATTGAAGCAGTGTCAGACAAGGCTTAAGGCTGCAAAAACCAGTAGGAGAAACCAAAATAAATCAGGATCTTTATTTCCCATAGGAGATCTACCTAGATCCCATTTATAGTCCATTTGCCCTCATCCTTATGTAACTCCTCTGCAGCAGAGGAGCAGAAAACACAGAGAAAATAAATAATTTGCTGCAAAGAATTAGTGCAAGAGACTGACTCACATCTAGCAATGCAAGCAGATAACCTGGGGCTCGCTGAATACGCTGCAGAGAACAATGAATGCTGAGATCAACGTGTGTCATGCCTGTACAAACTGGCCCCAGGTAACGTGACTAAAGCGGAGCCACTGGTGTGCTTGAAAGAGATGCACAAAAAACACACTTTAGAGTTTATTTTATTGCTCTTAATGGCCTGCCTTCCGCATGTCTCATTTCCTTTTATTGAAGCTGTCAGAGAGGCATTACATTATCTCACATGCGTGCAAAAACAGCGCTTCAGTCGAGCTCATACAGACTTTTAAATGCCACAGCTGAAGAAAACAAGACAGTGGGAACTGCAAAGGGAGGAGGCGGCAGCAGAGTCCAGAGCACACACCTACGGGCAAAATTTCCAAAGGCTTCACACAAACAAGCCAAGCCGCAGTCTCTAACCAGAGACAGGCGAGCGAGGAAACTAAAGGTACTTTTCTAATAAGCCAGATGATTCACTGAAGAAGGGCAAGGAGTCCTGTTGCAACAGAAGGCTGATGAGTAATTAATGGCTCGTCCTAGGCGCAAGTCTGAGTCTTTTACCCCGGTGCAGAGCCGTCTGCCAAATCAGCTCTACCAACAGGCCCATGGGGCAGCAGTACTGGCAACACTACTCTGAAGGTTTGAAAAAAAGAACATTACACCCGTATTTGCAGAGGAGTTTCCCTGTACTGCCCAGTTCTCCTCAGTTACTCATACTCACCACAGCATGGTTTTCATCCTCATTAGCACCCTGTGACAAGAGGGAAATACAACCCCACTTCAAAGATAAAGAAACAGATCTAACCAAGTAGCCTGTGAGGGTGATGTATTACTTTCTCTTTTCTTGTTAGCATGGCACTGGCAGCCATCACGGCGGGGTACCAGGAGGACTGCCTCGCAGAAAGTACCACCCCCAGGGTCCCCACACTCAGGATTCAAGGCACCGAACTCCCTAGCCAGCCTTCTCATCTGATTTCCAAGATGTGGAAAACAGTGGTGGCAAAATCAACTACTAATGGTCAGAGACAGAATATTTTTCTCATCCCCAGAGGACGGCCTTTTACAGCTGACCTGCCTTCACTCAGCTGGCATTTGGACAGCAGGAAATCACAGCGTTCTGGGGTTAAAAACAATCTCCTCCACATTTTTTTTCCCCAACCAGATTTCTTTTTAGTGAGTCACTCACAACCACATGCGTGTCATGCACAGCAGGTATAAATCGCTACTGGCCAGGGTGCTAGCAGAGGAGAGGCTGATAGGGTATTATATACATATACTGTGGTGAAGTCTGACCTTTATTTAAACGCTGCACATCTCACACCCATCCTGTGAAGCCGAGGGGAAGTACTTGGCTGCTCTGCACGTATTGTAATTGTGGCAACAAAAGCAGTTAGCAATATACTATTTAAATAAGAAAGTAGTCATTGTAGTCGAGTTTTACAAATTTGTAGGGTTACTTTTCAAAATCATTTTAACAATAATAAACATGGCTTGACACCTCTACGCTACGTACACGCACAGTGCCGACCTGGTACCTGAACAGACCAGCGCACAGCCTTTCCCGGTGTACCCGCACACCGGTCCTGATGCACTGGTGGTCACAAACCCACCCAGGTCTGCTCATAGACAACATCTTGCTACACACACGTATGGGCACACAGAGAGAAAACCATCTGGCGTACACGCTAAATGATAGCTAAAAGATGCACCTCGCTGCGTAGTGATGGCTACAGGCCACACAGCCGTTTATTTAAAGTGTTACAAGAAAACATTCCCTAAATAACACCTAGGAACGTGTCTATCCTCCCTGAGAAGCAAAGAGCCTGTCTCAAACAAGACCCCATTGCCAGGGCCACTCTGCCACTTGGGCAAACAGGGGATGCTTCCCCCTTCTAACACGAAGATAAAAAGAAATCCTCTTTGCAAGGCAGCACGCAGGCTGCTCACTGGCAGAACAGCTCCTCCCCACGATGGGAGCACAGAGGTAAGGGAGGTGAAACTGCTCTGATAACTAAACATGGAAGCAGATCCCTACAGACTCCCAAAGAGCGGCAAGATGACTTCACCGACCAGCCTGGGAGGTGCCGAGCACACCAGCAATGCAGCACGCAGCTCAGTGCCTACAGGGTATCAGTTAAAGTATATGCCTGATGAGCAATGCCAGGCTGGTGAGAATTTTCTGTCGACAAAGCTCGCTCAGAGTGTAGCACAGTAACCACAACTATAAATTATATTCTCCAGGGGTGGCAGGGGGTGGAAGAAGGAAGAAGTTCACAGTGAAAGGTTTCCTTTCCCTTGAAAGGAAGAGGTCAGAGTGACGCAGCCAGCACTGCTGTTTGTGGCCCTGTTTCTGACAACCACAGGCCTTTGGAAACGCCCAGAGCAGCCCCCCACATTCTGTGAACAACCTCCCTCCACGACCGGCAGAAAGAAGAGTGTTTCACTAACCTCCAATCTAGGGGTGACAGAAGAGGGACGGGCACAGGGGACATGCAGACACAACACACAGCCTTGCTGCCGCTTCTCCTGCACGGGACAAATTCTTCCCTGCCTGCACGACCCACTGCTGCGCTCCAGACACACCTGCGTTGTTGTGTATTTTACTCTCATATGCTGCTGGAAGGAAGGCAAGACTCTAGCTTTAGTTTGACTATACTAAGTGAGGAAACTGCTCAAGGGGACACCAGGATTGCTTGTTTTGCTCGTCTTTGCAATAATTCTCTACAGCTTCTTGGCCGCCTGGATGGCCTCACCTCAGCCCCTATCTCCTTGCACGCAAGTCCTGGGAGGAAGGGATTTTGGCAACTGCCAAATGCGAGATGCAAACAGCCTGGGACTGAGAGTTAGGCAGTTCTTTAAATACTGCTCTTGCAGCTCCTGTGCTTTCCTACTCCTGCCGTGAAAAAACCACTGCGGAACACATTGATTCAGCCAGACCCACGCTGACATGGTCGGGGCAGCCACCAGTTTAGCCACTGCTTGTGAAATACGGTGAGGGTTGTTGTGCAAGGAGACAAGGAAGTGGAGGTGTCCCACGCTACCGCTTGCAGCAATACCTCTTTGCCTAGCGTAGGCAAGGCTTCAAAAGGTCAACACCCCAGAGCAAATTTGATCTCATTTACAATTTTCTTTCAGTTTTTTCATTGGGAAGGGTCTTCCCCGTTCACCAGCAGGCGTAAGGGAACAGAGGGTACTGGCTCCACTCTGCCACGGTCCCATGGGCATGTCCTGGAGCCCCCTGTGTATTGTACTCTGCGGAGAAGGCCGAGTAGCTCATTGCCCTGTACTGGCTGTGGGAAGGCACCATCCACTGGCCGAGGCTTTGCTCGGTGCCGTAGGGACTGTACATGGGTGCTCGGGCCCCGGGTTTCCCGACAGAGTCTAGAGCCATGTTCACCACTCCTGTGTAGTCCTGGGGAGGAGGCAGAGGCGGAGGGAGCGGAGGCAGGTTGGTGAAGCCCTCCGGGAGCTGTTTGGAGTCGTGCTCAGGCACCGTGGTGAGATCCAAGGGGTGGCACCTTGCCCGGAAATCGTTCAAGGTTGCGGCATCGCGGGTGGGAAGCTGCTGGCTGTCCCCAGCTTCGTGGAACCTGAGCCCCGAGGGCAGAGAGAAGAGCGAGTCAAACCTACCGCAGCGGAAAACCGCTGCAAACCCACACAGATCCCCTGCGGAAAGACAGGGCAAGCTCTTAGCATGCCCTCTTCCCCTTGCCTACTGCTTCATCTTATCGTTAGTGTGGATTTTAGTCCAAGCCTCGCTGTCACTCACAGAAAAACTAAATGCCAGAGAAGATAAGCCCAGACTACACTAATTCTGGCTCACTAGAACTCATGCCCAAATTTGCAATGATAAGGAGGAGGGAAAAAAATCACCGGAGTCTTGCCACTCCTCCAACACACTTCCTCCAAAGGACAGGCAAGCTCTGAGGTACACAGAGCTGGCTAGGGGAGCATTTCAGGACAGGGAAATAAAGAGCATTACTAAGACATGAGTATGCCCAGAATCAGTGGGTTTGAAGTAACACAGAAAGGCTTTGTAGTGGAATTATCTCCACGCCTATCTAGAACCTACCACTCAGGTATGCTGGCCGAGAGAAAAGCATCCTTCCTTACTCCCACTGGCTGATTTTCTTAGGAAATACCCAGTAGAAGAGGAGGAATCCCACCAATTAAAGGGTGGCTTTGGACATGAGCACCAGGAGGTACGACTCACCGATACGTCTGGTAGGATGGTGTAGGCACTTGTTGCTCTCTGGCCAGACCTTCCCTCTGGTCAGCTGGCACCGGTGATGCCGCAGGAAAGGCATGGCTGCCATTCTGCTCCGAGACCCAGAAGGGGTATCCGCTGCTGACCACGACGGGGTTACTCTCTTCCTTCACATCTACATTCTCATCTTTCTCAAAATCTGACTCACAGCGGGGAAAAGAAAGAATGGAAAAAAATGAGAAGGGGGAGGAGAGAGCCAGAGCTCACAGTGGTCTACTGGCAGCTGCATTAACTGCAGGATGGTGGCAGGAAACACACTAATACCTCTTCTGCAGTCATACTGTCTGAAGGGACTAGCCCTTTCCAGCTTTTTTCTGCCCTTACACCGTGGTGTTCGGTCCTGCCCTGTCCTCTCCTTAGCTGTGCTACTGCCTTTTGCTACTGAAAGCAGCACCGTGAACTGGAGCAAGGAATGATCAAAGTTAAAAAACAACCTAACAGAAAGAGTAAAGATTTTTTTTTAATGGTATCAGTTCCCACATCTGCATCACAACCCAGCTGCACAAACAGCACGGCTGGCACAACCGCACCGATGAGAACCAAGAAGAAAGCAACGGGTGATACTGCAAGCTCATATCGCTATTGAAGAGAATGTTATGAAAGCACAGCCTACAATCACACATGCTCACAAAGCACGGCCAGGCTGGGAGGCTGGTGAGAGAGCTGATGAGTAGTCAATAATGACAAGCGACTTGCGAGCAGTATCCTGCGGATCATTCCCAGAAAGAGAGTCAGAGACTGAAAACTATACACAGCACTCTTTAGGGACTCCACCCAGAGAGCGGGGCTCGTTGCTGTTGCTGTTCCTTTCTGTGGCCCGCGCACTGTTTGGAAATCATTCTCTGCGTTTGTTGTGATCAATATTACCACATTCCTCAGCACCAGACTCCTTTTCCTCGGGCAGCTTCCTCTTCTGGCCCTTGGCTGGACTAGGCTTCTGGCATTTGGCTCGTCCTTCCCTGGAAAGAAACAAGACATGAGGGTAGCTTGTATGTAAGCTTTTTGCCTAGATAAAATACACAAGGGATGCTGGACAAGCCCTGGAAGACAAAAAGGTGGGATGAACCTCTCTGACATTCTGTGACTTACACCTCTCCTAGCGAAGCACCCCGACAGGCCCTTGGGGAATACGCTTGCCATAGTCCAATTACAGGGTTAGCCATGCCGCCTGCCATCAGCGTGCGCTTCCAGCAAGAGCCCTCGCCCTGCAGGATACTGGGGATAAATCTGTAAAGGGGTTGCCCGCTTCATGTTTGTACAAAAGGCACAATCAACATGGAAACTCAGCACCAGAGGTTTTGGTACCGAGTTTGTAAGTGTAGTCTGATGTTGGATATACATACGATGCACAAAGGTAAGTGTACAGTAGGGTGGGTCTTTCGCTTGAAAGCAGATTTTCCTAAATGGAAAATGAGTCTAAGCTTAGTCAGAAATGATCCTATTAGGAGGAGAAAGAAAATCCATGACATTTTCAAAGTTTAAGTAAAATACAGTCAGTTTTGGCCTTTTTCATCAGGAAATGAGATTTTTTTCAGCCATAAAACAACACAAAACAAAATCTCAGATATTTTCATAACATTTTCTGCTTGGAAAGAACCATTTTTTCCTTCTCTATCGCCAAGGTATGGCTGCATTTCAGTTGGTTTTTTGGTTTGTTTTTTTTTAAATCTCATCCACTAGCTGCCCTCAGACCAGACAGAAGATCTCGCTGGTATTGCTATCCATCTTTCCTCTTGCAGACATAATCTCCTGTTGGAAGAGATGCCTTTCCACACACAGGGAAAGGAGATGAGGGAGCCTCCAAATGTCAGAATCAAGCTGATCTCAAAGAGACACAATGATCTACTGCAGACTCCTGTTATCACTGCTGTTCACGTGTCAGACTCCAGCCTAGCTCCAACTCGCAAGGGCATGCAGGTCTCGAATTTGTCACACTTCCCACATTTCTGTAGGAAATCCTGTATCTCCTCCCGCCCCCCAAGTCTCTTGGGAGGAGGCTGCACAGTGGGACATCATTCCCAGATACAGGCAAACGCAGAGTGCACAACGCAGCAGGCTCTGCAGAGCTAGCTGGTATAGTTTTGCTCAATGGCCTTGGGTAAAATTCACAAGTGAACTCCAGTTATAAATAAATTAAGATGAAAAAACAGTTTACCTTCGAGTGTTCTTCCCATGCTCACGGAAACCTTTAGCAAATGGATTGTTGTCAATCTTGAGCTTTGTAATCTTAAAATAAAAGGAACAAGACTCAGTATCGTGGTGACTGGCTGGGTTCTCTGTTGTTTCAAGACCTTCACCTCAGTATTTATCACAACAGCTTGTCTGAGGGTTTGGAGCACATCCTTGCCACAATATCTGAGCTCTCCCAGCAGCTCCCATTACTGATTAGGAACTGACAGACAGAGAGAAGTGACTTTGCCAGAGTCAGCAGAAATTTGGGTGCGATTCATCTGACTAGAGAAATATACAGGGTCAGTATCTATATTTGGACTTTTGTCCATACTTTTTACTGCTTTTAGGGTTCTGTTAATCACCGACAGTGCAATACAATTGCACTTAATACAATTAAGGTGCATGATTCATCTCATCCCAGAGTAGAAGTTTTCCACAGGAACCATAATATGCCTATTTCTTTCCACTGTCCATCACAGGCGTCCAGGGTGACTAGCTTGGAAGGAGACACCTTCCTCTACAAGATTTCTGAAGACAGAGTAGCAACGTGTCCAAGAGCAGTACTTGCACACTGTACCTGCTCATTCTGGTAGGCAGTAACAGAAGTGAAGACAGTCTCAGGGAAGCTGAAGACTTGGAAGATGCTCCAGCGGACACTGAAGAGGTCATCTGCCTGCACAATGTGGAAGCGAGGCTTGTAACGGTGCATGGAGTGGAGGATGATCTGACACAGAGACAGACAAAGGAGAAAGTTTTATGTGCAACCATTGCCAACACACTGTGCAAAGTCTCCCATGGAGACTCCCAGGACATCCACTTCAAACCAGGGATGTCTGCCCGGGAACGTTGTCCCCACCGTGCCTCTATAGTGACAGTACAGACAAAAGCCTTCGCTCGCAGGTAGTTAAGAGAGCACAAGGGCTGGGCTGAGGAAGGAAGAGAGGGCACTTGAGTATGTTTTAACTTCCACATGATCTAATTTCTCACAAATCTCACTTACGTCCCCTAACATCCATCTGCAATGAATTCCAAGAGAGCACAGCACAAAGGCCAGCTACAACCTACATGCCCATGTTGATCCAGAGTGTTGTTGGTTAGCTTCAGTTTTTGGAAGGAGACAGGTTCTTTCATCCAGTGGCTGCCAGGAGCTGGGGAATCTGGGTGGACGTAGGTGCGACAAGGGAGCTGGGGCTCTGCTTTTCCAGCAACTTCCCACTGATCTTTATTCCACTGTGAAGGGAAAGACAGAAATCTAGAGCTTAGCAAAAATTACTTTCATTACAGGAAAACTCCAGCAACTTTGCTTCACTGTTGATCTAGTGGACTCCTCTCAAGCACAGTCCTGACAAGAAGTAGATTCTCTCTTATAAGCCATAATCTTGTTACCAAAACAGCTCCAAGTTTAGGCCTCATTTTTCCTCCCTTTCTCCCAGTGGCTGTCAGAGAAGTCTGACGTTAATCATGATTAAGACTGTACTGCTTACAATGAAAATTCGTTACCTTTCCAGCTGCTCCCCAAGCAAAACTGACAAATAACTCCAGAGAGGCATAAAATCCACCAATTACTTCTGAACTTTGTCCACAGACAATGTATTTATCAGCCTGGCCAGTGAAGCGTAAAGATTAATCTGTTTCAAATGAAGATGGAAGGACAGCATAACTTCTATTATTTCAAGTACCTACCTTGTACCTGAAGTTGTCCATTGGCACAAAATCTACCAGCATGAGGTACTTGGCATACGGGATTAAGCCAGAGACTTTGATTTTGCATTGTGGAAACATTCGTCTGAAGGAGAAATGAAATATACAGTATAAGGATTTCTCTATAAAGTGGATATTGTCTAATGATCAAGCAGCAGGTCATGTTTACTCACTATTGTGCAAAGTTCTGGTAGCAGTATTTCTACAGGCCAGCTATTGAACATTTTTACCATTTTACTGATGTATTGTCTAATCCTATGGGCTTAGGTGGAATAGGCACTAACAGGGCAGCAGCCACTGAAGGCCTGACATTGTTACTGCTTTTGTTCTGATTCCTGTAACACAACAGTGGGAATCTTAAAGTATTCGGAATTTGCACATAGTTCCTAGCCTTCTGCAGCTATCACAGACCTGGAGGATAGATTAGAGCATTTTCTAGTGTGGGCAGAAAAACGTGCTCTCATCTAAGAGCACATCTAGCTTTCCATTCCAGTACTCCCTGCCACCACTTTCATCTTCTGACTCTGCAAAAAAGCTTTGACACCTACCTCCCTACCCAAAGGGATTATTTCAGCTCAAAAGCAGCTTTGACATAATACATTACAATTTCACAATTTCATATTCTTTCACTGCAAGCTCCACAATGCATGACTCATTTAAACTTTAGAGTAGTCTGCACGCACAGATCGTTACTATTCTACACCCTGTTCTTGTCTGCAAATGCACACTCAAAACCAGGTATTTACTGCTCAACTGCTGCTGCCTCTGACAGGCAAAGGAAGCCCAGGGCACTTTCCAGAGCAACCTCGCAATGCAGCAACAGGAAGAACATCAGTGTTAAGTGTTGAGATAAGAGTACAGAAGTTTTCTCAGCACATCAGCCCCACGGCGACCTTTTGCACTTCACAGCGTGGCCTTCTACGACATCCTGAAAGTGCAATTCTTCTGTCGGGGCAGGCAGATGTGCATAACTGGCTACAAAACTAGTTTAAGGAACATCATTAAAAAAACGAGCACTCGGATATTTCGTCAAAAGCGTGGAGGGGTGCGGTGTGGGCAGCTGTCCTGCTTCCCCTCACCTGCCAGATTTGGTGATGATCATCTCAGTTCCTATCTGATGAAACTTCATCCAGAGACCCATGTCCTCAAGGGTGACCACAATGGAGCTCTGTGGGTAGGGCTCCAGGCTGGGGGAAGGCAGTGCCTCACACGGCGCTTTCACGTCTACCAGGAGAGAGAGAAAACGGTAACTTCAGACAGGCAGGAGGGGAGCCGGCATGAAGCAGCCCCTCCTGCTGAGGAACAGGGTCCTGAGACGCAGCGCCCGCATCGGCCCTCCCAGTACCCTCCAGTGCCAGCTCCCTCCAGTACAGGGAGCTACAGAATTTCACACGCTGTTGTAACAGACGGGGTCCGTACGTCTGGCCATCGCTCCTCCTGTCCGGCCACGGTACCTCTCAGCCCCAAACCACCGCACAGTGCACAGTGCTGGTTCAGCTCAGAGAGCCGAATGCCATGATTTCACCCACGAAGGTCCCAGGCGCTGCCGAGAGCTAAGGAGCCTGTGCCACAATAAACCTCTTAAATAAAATCTATTCTTTTTCTTCAAAAGCTTTTTGTTACTTTGTAGGCTCAGAAGGCATAAAGGCTTTTCCAACAGGTTTGTTTTTAACCGATAAATTAATTTGTAAAGATTTGTGTGTTGTACAAACTCAACCTGACTTCCTTTGTTCCAAATTCATACTGGCAGGTAGCCACAATCCACTGTCATTCCTTTCTGGTACAATCAGAGTTACACAAAGCACTTTACCCAAGAAAATAAAACGAAAGCTGAAAAGACTGAAAAGATTTTAAGTGTACCGGTGAGTACTGGGAGAAAACGACAGATAGGTGGTAGCAGAGGTGAAAAATCTCTCCAGAGGACAAAGAAGGGACAGACAGGAGACCCAAATGTAAGTGAAGGCAAGAAAGGGAGGTGACAGCCAGACCGTGGAATATTCTGAAAAGAGGACGGCTGGTCTGAACTGGACTTGGAGATGGAGACCACCGAGGAGCCTGTGACGGCAGTGGAAGGTGCCTCTTCAGTAACACACCATGGCACACCAGAGGAGCTGCCTGCAATATGCCTGCACTTTCTGTTACAGGCAGAGGACTAACTACGGTCCTGGGGAAGAGGAAAGGGAAACTATTCCGGAGGAACTGTCTTTGGTGTCGATGGTACCCACCACCTTTGAAAGCTGTTTGGATTAAAAACCTCCTATAGGCGCTCCTAACTATATTGTAACACACACGAGAGTGCTGCTGCCATACTGAAAAGCCCAGGCAAAAAAAAAAAGTTTCATTTTAGATCAAAACTTGACCTGGTATAGCTACTGGTGGACTGATTTCACACCCAGTAAGGCTTTACAAACACTGCCCTGCGGTCTGAACGAGGTATTGATAAGCCTGCTCGACTTGGGTCCACTCACAGCCGCAGTGCTGTCCTCAGTTCAGTGCTGGCTGGCCACTTCTGCTGGGCGATGCATTATCATGCACGGCTATTTGTTTAAAAGTGAGATTTTTCTGCCTCTCAGCCTGATCGGCTCTTATTCAGAGCATATCAGAAATACAGGAATTTTCACCTTGTTACAGCTTTCCTGAGTAATGTCTTTAAAAGAACGAGCATAAAAGGTAAACTATTTCCAGAGGAATTAGCTTTTTTCAGAAAGTGATATCTTTCCACAAAAACAACCCAATGCGAGTCTCAGCGGTTCTTCCCACAGTATTAGGAAGTAAAAACCATTTAAATGTAATTTTGTCAGTTTGTAAATGTCTTTAGGCATTTTTAAAAAATATCCTCTTACCCTTTTTTCTGCTTTGATCCAACATTAATGAACTGGCTAAGAAGTGACACCTAGTTTGCTCACTAAGATTAGCCTGTTAACATCTTCTTACTAAAGCTTCCCCCATATCCTCTTGCAAAGACATGAAAGCTGCCATGAGACGATGCATTTGGTAGCTCAGTGCAGCACATGTATCAAAAGGAGTTACAATAAAATTGGGCTGATTTCCCACTGGAGTCATTGAGTCACAAATACATGTAAACAGATTTTGATTAGCTAGACAGATGCTCACTCCTTCCCCAAATGAATTTTACAATTAACATTTTTGTAAGCAAATTCCAGTGCCATTAAATGAGACTACTACAAGGCAGATCCCAGGAGTCCTTACTGAGGGGAGACTTCCAATGAAATCAAGAGGAATTGAAGTGAAAGGAGTTCAATACTGAATTAAAAATCAAAGGCAGATGCTATAATCTGCTTTTTACCAAAATGAGTCCACAATGCACCTGTATGAGCGAGAAGCTACAGGAGACGGGGAAAAAGAGCTGCACATACAATAAACATTGCAGCAAAGATTTTAAAATGTAGTTAACGCCTTTCACCCTGCAGGGTTTTTGTGCACAGTCTGAGGCTGAAAAACAGGACATTAACAGTTTGCATGGGGATCTGGACCCCAGCAATGGTGTGAGCTTGCTAATGGATCCACACAGCTGACTACACAGTCGTGCAATCGGCTTCAGCGGGATTCTGCAGCGGTGGATCCATTTGTAGGAACCACTTTGGATTTT
Source organism: Harpia harpyja (assembly GCF_026419915.1). Lineage (NCBI taxonomy): Eukaryota > Metazoa > Chordata > Aves > Accipitriformes > Accipitridae > Harpia > Harpia harpyja. The sequence goes on along the minus strand of NC_068948.1, from coordinate 41,724,360 downwards.
CTTTGCAAAGCCAAAGGCTGCCTTGCAAGGCGCTTCAAATTCACTCCTAGTTTGTGCTTGTGTAACTAACACCAACACTCACGCACACATCTCCCCCACAAAGATGCCTGCATGTTGGAACTACAGCACGAAGAGGTTTGTGGCAGGGTGTCCAAGCACTGAACTGAACTTGTTAAAGCTGTACTTCTGTTGTTTCCTCTTCTATGTAACTTATTTTTTATTTTAAGTATTATTTGAAAGAGATTTAAATATTTTCCAAGAATTTTAGTTCTAAGCTATTTTAGAAGTATTATCATCATCATTGTGGTGGTAACATCACGTGGCACATTTTAAAACATATTCTTTCTGCCAAGATGAGGTTGAAAAGGAAGATAGCTGCTATGATAAAGCCACTGAAAATTAAGAGATCTGTACTCTATTCCATGCTTGATTTCAAAGTCCCTAGACAACCATGAGCAGTTTGTCCTTCAGTTTCTGTATCTAGAATAGGCTGTACATATCTTTTTCCTATCTTGAAGGTGGAAAGGAAAGAAAAAGAAATGAGAGTCAATTCAGTAACGCTTGCAGAGGGGAAAAGATCTTTGCATAGAAGATGCCAAAGTATAACGTATAATCCACTCACCTAAAGCGGTCCCTCAATTAATTATCAATTACTGAGACAACATTATGATGTCAGAAAATTTGTTGCAGCCTTCCCAAAATGTAAGGGATAGTGTTTGCAATACTGGGAAAACTCCAAGAAGGCAAAAGGTAAGCTTCTTACCTTCACTAAAATCAGTTATTATTACATTTATTGCTGTTATCTTCTGAGTGAAGAAGTCCAACGCTAACAGCTATCCAGTATCCACCAGGAAGAAATGCACGTCAATATATAAAGCTATCTGAGAAATTAATCTTGCCAACAACCAAAAAAAACCCCACGTTCTCTGATCTTATAAATGTCAGTAGAAACACCCCAACCCTCTGGAGGGAACATCATTTCTCAGAACCAGAAAGCGTTTTGGCAATAACAAAAGTATGTGTTTCTACAAATGCAATGGCTTCACCTCTCATATGCACCCAGTCATCACCTGGAATATTTCTGCTGTGTGGGATCATACACCAGAAACAACTCAATAAGAAAATGAGGTGCCTTCTGCAATAGTTGGAATTTTTAACATGATAAAATACCGTAACACAGTCTATATTTTTTCGTTGTTGCTCTTTTGCTTTTCAACTCAAAATTCTCTTGCAGTGGCAGAAATCAGTACAAATCAGATCAACACACTACAGACTGCTTTATAAGAACCCAAAACAACAGTGAAGGTGGAAATTATTGGAGTCGTTGCACATATATTTTGCTTCTGAATGAAATAACACCTTGCAGAGGTAGAGAAAGGAAGCTGAGAATATTCAGCCACCTCTAATGTATACATAGGAACTGCATACCCAAACTAGGTCAACAGTTGTTTACTTCTGATGTAGAGTAAAACTCAAGACTAAATTTGGGTTTCAGTTATACTGACAAATGCAGTGCCTCTGGACTGGCCCTTAGTTTCCCAATGCATATCTGTCACTGTGCCCCATCTGATCACGCCCCACGCAGAAGAGGTTAACAGTGTGTTATCAGACGGACTGATGAAGAAAAACATAAATAAAACCCTAAGGAAATCACAAAAATCCTGTGTTTGGGCATGAACCTATTAGAGGTGAGGTATGCCTGCTTGGGGTTTATACTTCCAAAGGGCAGAGAAAAACCAAAAGAAAAAACAGATAGTTTGTATCAGAACTACCATTAGCAATATAACAAATATTTCCAAACCTTCCACGGCCTTCAGCCTGAAGGAACTCTACTTTGCAGACAATATACAAATAACACCTCTAGCCTTCAGTGAATGATCGCACTGCACAAGGTGATACAGATAAGGGAGTTTTGGGCACGGTTGTGAGTAAACCTTTGCTACCTTACAAAAGATCTTCCAAGGCTCACAAAGAACACTCAAACCCACAATTTCTCATCTATTCCTACAAAAAAAAAACCCCAAATCATTTTAGAAATCCTCTCCAGCCACACACAGACTCCTATAAATGCTGGTAACCCTTCAGGAGCGCTTGTTCTTTTTCTAAAATGATTGTACGCTCTTGGCATGAGTCTAGGATCTTTCTGTGCAATAAGGAAAAGAAAGGAGTCCTTTACTTACCTGGTAAAGCTTGCATTTTTCCATGAACTGTGGAGGCTAGGAGCTTGCACGGCCAAGAGATTCACCAGAGTTCTTACAAGGGGAGCCAAAATAGTCCAGCTCAAAAGCAGGTCTGATTTCCTGAAGCAAGCAAAAGCCCTTCCTTCTGAGATCCAGTGTCAAGAGTGACCGGGATGAGGATGGGACTCCAAGCACAGCTAGCCAAGGTGAGTTCCTGTTTTATGGAGGCTAATGAGCAGGGAGGAGCTTCTCACCAGGGCTGTCCCCTTGCGATCCTTTGATGTCCAAAGGGACAAAGAGAGGAAGGATCTGCAGCAATGGCTGGGGCTAAGGGAAGAAAATCAAAGAGAATTAACATGGCTTTGACATACAGGAAACCCTACAGGGGAAATGCACCTTGATTTACTGCTAACGCACTTTTAAACAAATAGAGACAAGACCAAAAACATCAGTTGAAGACTTACCTACAAAATAAAACAATCCCTTAAACAGCAAGCAGGAAAAATTTCCTTCTGGTTGTTCCATGGATTTGATAGAATTTTCATCTCCAGAGCACAGAATCGTTTTACTCTTGATTTCTGCTATCAGAATCGGGACTGTGTCAAGCCTGTTCCTTCCCAAGTGGGTGATTAAGAGTCTGTGGTAAAGTTTGCTCTCACAACTGGGATGCTGCAGCAACGCATTCATTCACCAACAGATGTCTTCTCCATTTGATGAGATAACTTACCTACCCAATCTCTGCAGTCACAGCCCTTAACCGCACAGTTAATTTTCCTACTGTGCTCTTTTTCTACGGCAGGGTCCTCACCGCTGCACCCCATCCGTTCTGAAGCTCAGGACTGAGGCTGCTCTACGTGCAGTATCTTTTCAGCTGAGCTTCACAACTGAAAGTTGCAATTGTTTAATGACACAGCCATACTAGCGTTATCATTTTACTGGAGCAAACTCCTTCGGCTGGCACCTTCCAGGGCTATTGTAAGTGATCCAAGAGTTTCATGGTGGATCAGGCACCGGTTTTAGGCCTTGTTCAAGGCACTGCTCTTACTGAAGGAAGGCTGAGCAAAAACTGAAGGACTGGAGCATTTTCCCTTAATTAGTTTATTCTGCAAGTGTCACCATTAGCTTTTGTACTTATAAGTGCTTACAAGTGCTAAGAGACAGCAATCAAGTCTCACGCTTCAGGGCACAGAACAGCCACTACACCTCGGTTAAGAAGGGAGTTCTATGCATACACATACAGAAATGGCTATACTAACATTTACAAAGGTCGAAGACGTTCAGAAAGTGGAGGTCGAAAGCAGGATATCGGTCCCAATGGGCCAGTGTTGGATCCTGCACAGCAAATTCAGGAGCTCTGTACATTTCAAAGAGCTTGCTGTAAGGCTGCAGCTGATTCACAGTCTAGTTTTGCTCCCAGGAAAATGAACGGTTTTTTCTTTTGTCAGTGATGTTATTGGGACATCTGATTTTTAGTCCGACATGCAAAACATATTCTGCATTTATTTAGTCAGTTCCTATACCCAGACAACATCCCTTTAGTACTGTTTTTACTGCCGTTTGGAGCAGGCAGTGCAAGGACATGCAAAGAGGACAAAGGAGTTTAATCAGAGGAGGGACTGGCTCTCTTTCAAGGGTATATTGAATTGTAGGCACCCCAGGACTAGGCAGGGAGAGAAAAGCCAATGCCTAGTGTGGCAAGGAAGAACATTTAAAAGAAAGGGGTTGGAGAGTTCGAGAAGTCCTGAGGAGGATTTTATAGCAGGAGATGGTCCATTGGCTGCTGGCACCTTTGAAGGACCACATCCAGCCTTCCTGACATCCCTTTAAAACTACTGGATAATACAGAAGACCACAGGCTCTTCTCCTTCAGCTAACTCGGGGACATCCAGAGCTGGGGAGTCTCAGTACCACGGAGGAGAGGACTATCATGTGGTGGAGCAACATCAACTTGTAGCTCAACTGGAGATTATTTATTACATATGTGGAAAAATAAATCGGAAGGAAAAAGATTGCTGAAAATGGTATCGAGGTCAAATCTCCTCTGCTTGTACTTGCACAGTCACTACCAGACACAAACAAAACAGGATGCAGAAATGCTTTTTTGCTCTGCTACAAAAGGAGAGCCAGCATCAAATCTGCCCCCCCACCACATGTCCTGATTTTCTAATGCTAGTATTTTAATTGTAGAAAGTGGAAAAGACAACCATAATCAGAATCTGAAAAGGAAAAATAGAACAAAAATTGGGTCAGCTTCAAGCTAGCAGCAAGATGGATCAACATCCCACACAGTTAGAAACTGCACAACAGCAGCAGCACTGGGAATTTCAGACTCTTCACCTGACAAGAGCGTGGGATGTGTATCATGACTTACTGCTTCTTCCATGCAAGGGTATGAGATGGTCTCCTGCTGCCACTCCATTTGCACACTGCTTATCAGCATGTCTAGAGAACACACATTTGCTCCAAGTACTCAAATCCTTTTGGCTTTTCCCAGCTGATTGATGGGGAAGGTGGAGTCATTAATTACCCATGACTAGTTAACAACTAGCTTTCTCCCTGCCATTCTAGTTACACTGCAAAGGTTTTAAAAGTAAAAAAAAAAAAAAAAAAAGTGAATTTGTTACTATTGCTGGAAAGCGTGGCTAACAGGAGCAATCCCCAGGAAATTCATCACTAGCAAAGGGGGAATTTAGCACATTACGCTCTTGTCTGTCTGTCCGTGCAGCGCCCTCAGGCAGTTTACTGGGAAGTCAGAGGTGAATGTGCTGGTGTCTAACAATTCACTGGCAAATTGGAGGCTGGGGGTGTGGAAAGGGATTGGAGAGAGAGTGGATCTGACATGTGTAAGTCAGTGACATACACAGCTCTGCTCCAAGCTCATTTACAGCAGCAGGTAAAAATCCTGCTGTGCCTAGCTCTAACAGTAGGCTCTCCTGCTATGCTGAAGGGGACGAGGTAGGGCAGCGCAGAAGGGAGGGGATGTGTGATGACAAAAGCAGAGGCCAAGAGCTTTTGCTTTGCATCTCTTTGAGGAGGTGATTAGAAAGAAACATTCCCCTCTGGGTTTTGTAGTAAGGCAAATGTTTTCTGGCATTTCTCCTGCCTTACGGGAAGCTTTAACCCTTAACACCCAACAGGACCCTGTAGGGAACTGGTCTGCACACACACCCCTCCCCATTCCTACCTTCTGAACTGGGAGCTCTCCAAGACGGGTAATCATCTTGCCATCTCTGGCCGGTGTCTGGGGCTCTCGGACTGCGGGAGAACAGATAACGTGTGTCAGCTAGCAGGAGGCTTCAGCTGGCAGGATCTGCGTCTGCAAGTGGCTGCAGAGGACGCACCACCACCTCTGTCCAGGCAGAGCTTCCAGGACAGCCTTCTGCCCTGAGAGCAAGCTCAAGTGCAAGGCTTAAAGTTACTGCCTGGGAGACTGCTGAAATGCAACAGAATAATCTTTTGAAAGAAGGAGTCTTGGATTATTGCTCATGTGTATCAGCACTTGGGTGCAGTAACCAGTAATCCAACCCCTGCAGGCTTCCCTCTGCGCACACAGCTGTGAGAAAGTGTTATCGTGTCAGCTTTAATACAACCGGGCTTAAGCGAAGCAGTGCTGTCTGCCTGAGTTTGAGAAAAAATAACGTGGAGAAGTGCGAACTGCATTTAAGAGATACTCCCCTCTGAAACATGAGGATAGCCTTACTGCCATTTAAATGTGACTCACTTGGCAGATTCCCACCTGGCACACGTAGGCCACAGTTCCAGAGCATCTTGGCAGCTCTTTATGAAGGATACTCTGCCATCTGCATGGGATGAACACTGAAAATGTGGAAAGACAGCGTGTCATTAACAGGACCCAAAATAAAATAAATAGATAGCCCTACACTGATAGCTACTTATTTTCATACTTAACTAAAAACATGAAGCAGCCTCACATTCTCCAGACGGCTTCAGAATCCACGAACCTGCCCCTTAAATACAGCCTCAGCTCGCTGCGGAGCGAACGGGGCCTGATGATGCACACAGGGCCATGGGGAAAAGCCATGTTTTTCCAGAGAAAAAGCCTGATGAAACAACTGCTCCTACAGCTGTGCCAGCCTCAAAGCATGTGACCCCTTGTCCTTGTTAGTGACCGATATCTCAGAGAAAAAAAGGAAATACAAGTGCAACTCCTCAGGCAGCACTGAGCTGATGGAGTGAACGGAGCAGGGTCGGTCAGGACAGAGCGGCTGAGCTCTGACGGCCTGAATTTGGCCAGCTTTATGAGCAAGTCTCTGGGGGCGGCTACAGGAATGGTAAAAGCCTGCAAAGTGTTTTGAGGTCCTCTGAGAAGTAGTATATATAATTTCCTGTCATGTGGTGGCATAAGGAACAGTTCCTACCCAGTTCCTTACAGCAGCTCATAATACAGCATTTTCTTCTGATGGTGGGAAATGGCACCTTTTCCCCCACTTTTTACAGTTGGGTTTGATTGCTTTGTCCTGGGAAAAGTTGTCTGGTGTCGTCAGGCATGTTACATGTGCATTGCCTTGCAGACGTTCCTACCCTGGGACCCATGCAAGGGACCCCGCAGAAGGCAGACCTCTGTAGGGCTGAAAACCCCATGCTGAGCCCCAAATTGTATCACCCCCAAATCTCCCCTGTGCTCTCAAGAAGCAAAAATCACATTTGGCAAAACAAAACGGTTGGAGAGGGCGTATTGGTAACAGGTCAACGCTAATTCCCAACAGGATCCCTGGACCGAGGCGCAGTGTGCTGTGCCACATGCCTGTGCCCACCCTGAAGGAGGCTGTATTTCAGCAGCGATGGGATCTGGTTTGGAAGGGAACGTAGGAAAGTGGCTCGTGTAAATGAGAAGTTGTACGTTATAAGTTTAACGCAAGGCCTTTCCTCTTGCAGGTTTGTGGATTGAGGTATCTGGCCACAAAGCTGTGCTCCTGAACTAAAGAAAAAGAGGATGCTCTCCTGCCTCTCCTTTATCATATCCGCCCTCCCCAGTCCTCCTGGAATATGCACCCTTCTCCTAGCAGTTAGTTAGCATTGAGACAAGAAGGGAAATACTTAGCAGCCACTTAACACTGAAGGCTGAGTTTGGCCTCAAAGGCTACAGTCCAGAGTCAAATGCAAAATATTTCTGTCTAGAGCTCTTTCAAGTTTTCACAGACTCCTGATGTTAGGTGCACTGTTTTCCTGTCAACCCATTGTGTTTCCCAGACGCAGCTCAGCACTCTGTCCCACTCAAATCCACAAAAAATACATATTGAAAGGACTCTACAGCAGCAAGAAGAGCTTTGCAACGCAGCACAGGAAAGGGCCACCGAGCAGCACGGTGCAAGCGCTGCCTTTCCTCTCCTGCCTGGGGGAAGGTTCTCTTCCTCCCCACACCTGGGGACACAGCAACCCTGCCAGAACCCACTGCTCTCCATCAGGAGCCATAAAGGATCAGCCTTAGAAAACAGGCAGCAAATAGCTCTGGCTTAACATCCGTACATAAATACTTCCATATTTATGCACAAGCGCACACACTCATATGCAAAGAGGAGCATCACGCAGAGCTTGAATATTGCTGGCGGTTCACTTAACTATGAATTGAGACCTGAAAAAAATCCTGAGCAGAATGGATTTTGCTGAACAGAAGCCCAGCTGACAATGCTTCGACAACCTCAGTTAAAAAAGCTGATGTTTTCAGGAAAAAGCAGCAGCTTAAACCCAGAAGCTTTTATCTAAACTTTTTGGACTTTCAAGATTGCAGATACACTGTCATGCTACTTTGGGTTCTGCAAAAGATTATTTTTGTTGGTGCACAAGCATTTGTAAAGCCATGAAATCAACAGGTAAAAAGCCAGACTTCAATCACGCAAGTCAGTTTGCAAGTTATTTTGTTTTGCCAAGACAGATTTATTCTATCAGTTTCCTAAGAAAGTTTCCATATACTGTTCATCACAGTAAGGTTCTAATCAAAACAGGAAATCAATAAACAGTATAATTCCCGATCAAAGGAACTATCTTCAAAGAGCAAATTAAAATTGTTACGATTTAAAGGTTTTGGAATTTAAAAATAAAAACTGTTGCAAGCTCTACGAGTAGAGCTTAGTTCCTCCAACATCACTATTGACTCTAAAGAATTTTTTGAGGAAGATAATTAACATTACCAGAAAGCATAAGAGAAGAGAAAAATTCAACCATATGCAGTAGATTTTGATTCTTTAAAAAAGAACTATAAAAAATTATATAGCCATAAGATACATACAACTGCACATATATCTCACAGGAAGAAGGGAATGGAACCCACAGGATGTCCAACTAACCTATAGAGTCTGAGCTGAGCTACTTATAGGGTCTCCCATAAAAATCAAAATGAATGCCAAGACATTCATGCAGTACATCTCACAAGACAGTTTTTGAAAGCTGATATAGAGCATTACGATGGGACATACACAATCTGTAGGAAAGTCTGAAGTCAGTAACAAGGAGCTGGAAATATGCATTCATTTTAAGCAGAAAGTCCTTGGATAAACTCTGAGCTGTACTTTTTCTCACCCAACTTGTTCATCACCTTGTAGCAAAATGATACTGGGGTCCACAGCAACAATATTCAGGTAAGAATCCTTCAACATCACCAATAATAGAAAAAAGCACCTGTCAGATTTCCTGGATTCCTCAAGTCAGCAGTGGGAGGAGGCTGTCATAAACATACATGAATTAACATAATCAATCACAGCTACCACTTTTTCCTGCAATCCCTTATCTGTCTAGATTTTTTCCTCCATTCTTCTCATATAGGCAAATTCCTCATACTCATCCTTTGCTGCAGTCATGGGCCAGGGTACAAGCTCCAGGCAGGATCACAGACCCACGGCTCCCTCCCCCTACCCAGCAGATTGTGAAATGTTTATGACCTGGCTCTTATGGCTCTAGAGGTGCTGAATGGCCTTTTCCCCCCTCCAAGTCTCAGCTCCTGATGGGCAGCCACAGACCAGCTTTTAGCCGGTTTGGTCCGTAGTTGTGGATTTTATTGCCCAGTTTGTCTCTTCAGCTCACATTTGTAAGCTCCAGAGTAGATTTTTCCCTGGGTAACACTCTGCAGCTCAAAGAACTCTTCTTGTTTTTATTACATCCTTAGTGATTAAAGGGATATTTAAACCTCACAGTGCTCCCTGCTGTGAATATAAAAGCCTAGCATCATTTTGGATAGACGTGTTTAGAAAAATAAATTAAAAATTAGCCCTACTATAACGGACAAATGCTTCTAAGTTGTTAAGAACATCAGGCACTTGAAAAGATTTAAATACATTGGTTGCAATTCCTTGAGAAACCAAGCAACGATGCATGGCTTTGAGCTATCCAAACAGTCACACAGACAAGTTCCACTTGGACTGAGGACAACTGAGATGTGCAACGACTGCATTACACTGGAAATGCTGGATTTCATCTACTTAGGCATAAATGACTTAAGAGTTGTTCTCCTCTCTAACCTAGCGATCACTAACACACACATAATAGGCATCATTCTTAAAAACACAATCTTTGCTTTTGTGATGGCAAAACTGTTTTCAAACGACTGGCACTCTACAATCTAATCTACGCCTGCCAACCAAATGTAGACACAAACAACAATATAACGTAAATTCAACAGAAATATTTAAATTCTGCTAAGAAGAGTGCTGGGGAGTGTGCAGGAGGAAATCGAAGTCATATTTGAGAGCAAGCATTCCTTGTGAGCACAGATTAGATGGTTATCAATAATGAGGTCACTGGTTTTGCCACCCCCTAATACTGCAGTTACTGGTTTAAGCTTCTGCAGGGAGCTACTGCCAGGGTCAGATTCAGTGAGAGTTAAGTCTGCCTGCAATGCAGGTTTGGACTCACCGCAAAGGAGCTCGTAGCACTCCTCCTCCTCGCTGCTAGCTTGCTTTACTGCTTGGTGCTGCTCAGTTTCTTCCTCTTAATACAAAGTAAAAATCCAAACCAGCCAGATTATCACAGGGTGCAAGGAATGCTCACACTTGTGCATTTATTACAATGTGCACCTTGTGGCCCATCCTGAGCTTCAACTGATGCTTTTCTCATGACTGAGGCATTTAAAAAGGAGCTTTCCTACTTGGATTCTCTGTTGTCTACTATTATGTTAACTCACATTGCAGCCATTCCCTCAGACAGAGCATTTTCAAGAAACCCATAAGACCTAACTCATCTGTGTGACTTCTATACTTCTGCCAAGCTGGGCTGAAACCGGGAGACTGGGTTAAAAATATTATTAGAAGGGAAAAGCAGGCAGCAAGATCAAGCAAATCTTCAGATACGTGTCACATATACTTGTTAAGGACTGGTTATGGCAGGACAATTCAGCATTTAATTTCCCTGCCTCTCCACAACGTTCCTGCCACATGAATTCTGGGTGATCAAGAGCTAACCTGGAGCAATCTCAGAAGAAGAAATGTTGAGAATACTCCTGTGCTCTGGGGAATATCCCACTGCAATGGTCTGAGGTTTCAAAGTCTTCTACTGGACAAAGCTGTGGCAAAATTCCATTGCAGAATTCTAGGGGGTTTTATTATGTCTAAAGTAGGAAAAATGATCAATTATACTAATTGTATATATACTCTAACCTACATTAATTAACTTAAATTGTGTATACTCTAACTTAACAGTGTTAGAGTCAAAACTTCTGCCCATCTTTCTCTCCCTGCTTATGCACATTTTGCATTGAGAGATGTTTCTTTGTTGCATGCAAAGTTGAAGATGGATGGAGTGAAAAAAAGATTAAAAATGTCCCCCTGGAATTGTGATAGGCTGTCATGGCCATAAAAAAAATCACTTCTAGGAATGTAAAGGCAGCTATCACACTCCAGGGTAAGGTGCAGGCATCTAAGCTGGTCAGCACTACATGGAAGCTGGGCTGGTATTTGTGCACCAAGTGCAAAATGATCTGGAGCCAAAGACAACACAAGCAATCAGGAGGACTGGACAATGGTATCAAACCTGCTTGCATCCCTGCAGGCAGCTATGGTTTTGGAGAAGTTGCTAATATTCTACTTCATCTTCAAATAACTACTCACAGACCAGAGGGAGCCTACCAGATTTAAAGAGTGCTTGTGCTCTACAGGACAGAGTGGAGAAGTTATGACAGCAGCTTGAGAGGACTGGTTTAGATTATCGGAAACCTGAGGCAAAAATTTGACATCTAAGCCCATTTGTGGTCCCCCGTTATGTCTTTCTGACCTCTTTGTCTTGTATTTCCTCTCCAGGATGGAACTACTACTTCTCCTCCCTTTGCATCATATTGTCAAGGAGTTAGTTGTTCAAGGGAGGAATTGCTGACTTCTGCAGTTCCTCGCTTCCGCCTCCAGGTTTTCCCCTAAGAGTTGCTTAGTATCACTTAAACATTTCTTTTGAAGACAGTGATGTTCAGCCATATCCACCTATAAAAAGCATGGTAATATTAAGGAGGCTACAATATAGATAGTTCATATGGTTTTCTGCAGGAAGTGTGATGCATTTGTTTCCAACAGCAGCCAAATATAACCAGAGGATGCATATGTGAAAATAGCATATAGCTGAGTGGAGAAGTGGCAGGGCTTCTTTCTCTTAGTCTGCTGTAAAACAAACTGGTAAAACTACATGTAATTCTTATCACCTGATTATCAAAGCTACTGGGGAACTGGAGGGAGACTGGAAGAACTGAACATCAGAAAAGACTGGAAGAGTTGGTAAGTAAAGCTTCACTGACCGATGGCTCTGTGCACAAAGAAGAAATGAACATGTCTGCAGGGTGTAAACATACAAATGACAGAGGCATTAATATGCTACAGAGGGATATAATTCTCTTCATTAGTAGGGATGAAAATGAGAGAGAAGCAATTTGAGTATCCAGGATAAAACATAGCGGCTGTGCAAGGGCAGCCTGTTCACAGAATAACAGGCAAGCCGTTACTGTATTAGACTTCTAAATGATTTTTGCACAAACCAGCAGTATTGCAGAGAACAATCCTGCCTTTGCATGAGCAGCAAAGGCGGCTCTGAGATACCTGCTCATGTCTTATTCCTATGACTCCTCAAATGAATACTGAGTGAATTCTGGGACCACAAAGAATGTATGTTCTACTGGCATATGAACAGACTGCTTCCCAGTGCAATGTAACCAGGGCTTACTTATGGACTGTGGATTACAGCACTACACATTTGACACAAATTCAAGCAGGGGGTAATGTCCAGGCTTCTCTTACATGATCGCACTGCTTCAGAGCTTTACTGGTGATCTTAATTCTCTGGAAGGAGACCGTTTCTTTCTTCCAGTGACTCCTAAGAGCTAGAGAATCTGGATGAAGCATCTGGGGAAAGAGGGACCAGCCTTCTCAACAGCTTCTCACTTGTAGTTGGCATTGTCCAAAGGTATGATGTTAATCAGCATCGGAGAGACAGAGTGAGGGTCCAGGCCTGAAGCTAGTAGTTGCAAGGAGGGAGCATTATGTCTGCACAGCAGGAGAGAGCAGAACTGAATGGTGTCACTTCAGGGTTGATACTGGAACTTACCTAGTGCTCCACTAGAAGCAAAAAAGTGAAACTGCCAACAGAACATGCTGGACAGCTAACACAACACACAAAGCCTTCCTCTCTACCCACTCCCTAAATCCTCATTTATCTCTTGGGACAGTAGCTCTGCCTCTCCTCTGAGATAATTTGCTCACACCATACACTCATACATTTCAAAGCTGCCCAAGTTTTTTAAGAGGGCTCCAGAGCTCAAACACTGATGATCCAGAAGGGAGTCAAAGTGCAAATCAAGTGAAATGCAAAAAGAAATAATCTTTCATGCTCAAGTTTGAACCTCAACAACAACCCTGAGCAGTGGTTAGGCCTGCCTTTTGTTCAGAATTTTGATAACGGAGACCTAGTGTCAATTAACAAGAAATAAACCACAGCAATCATGCTGAGTTTTCCCCACAAGATTTTCTGCTAGATGTTTAGGTCTCACAGTATGTGTATATATATGTGTGTATATATATACACACACACACACACACACACACACACACAACTACTTTACTACAGTCTGAGGTGATAAAATCACGAGCATATTAGCTGACTCAGATGATGGACTTTCTCCTACCTGGCATTGTCACTGGTCTTATTTGCCACTGGCCAAAGCTGCAGCTGCCACAAGGCTGGTGCCCGTTTTGGCACTGGTGCTGTGAGCCATCTGCAGACAGGTTTCCTGAAGAAGCCCAGAGAAGAAGTGCAGAAGGGCTCCGTAACTCTTGTTCTTCAGAAGAGCTGTCTCTTACTTGTTCAGGAGATCCTGTGTACTTGCCAAAAAGAAAAAAGAGAGAGAGTGGGTTGGTGGGAGAAAAAAATGTATGGAAAAGTGAGGGTAGAAAGAAAGAAGGGAAAAAATGAAAGGTAAGGTACAGTGAAATAAAAATAAATACAATGGGCTGTGCATGCTTCTGCCATTGGTATCCTCTTGTTGGCCTCAGCGGTCCTGCCATCAGCTTTCGTACCCCGCTGAGGATTTACAAAAATAAAAGCCTATATTTCCACACATCATAATTTACAAAAGACCAGATACTGACTCCCAAGGCAGGCGTGACTGCTATCTAAATGCTGCTGAGCCTGGTAGAGCACTCCTCTTCCCCACTCCTAGGCCTAGGCCAGAGTGATAGGAAAGGTGTCAAGTTATTGAGCCACTGGGCTTCATTTCCCAAGAAGTGCCTTTCGGTGACAGTGGAGATACACTAAAGCCATCAACCATTGCGTTAGGGCTGACAAAAGATTGATCCATGGATAAAAGAAGCAGGTTCTCTGCAATTTTGAAGCACAAAGTTTACTAGCTGTTCTCCTCTCTGCTTTCAGAGAGCTTCAAACAGCCCTCATGGGAGAAAAAAAGGACTTCAGTTCACACAAACCACATCCACTTAGTTTATTTAACTCATGCACAGTGTTCATGATTCACCAAGTCATTTTCAGTGTCCTGACAAACTCCTGCCACAGGCAGCTCCTCCCTCCTTCCATCACAACTTTCTTTTCTATCCCTTATGACCCAAAAGCAGTCCAGAAACAGAACATTCCCCGTGCAGAAAAGTCTTCTCCTTTGAGGAATCCAACCCAGGGTTGTTCTTGCAACAAACAACCGGGATGGACAATACCTCCCTCTTTTGTTTCAGCCTTAATGTTCATGGAAGTGCCAGATTCAGCTTTGCAAACTGAAGTCCTTTTTTCCAGAACTGATTTAGCTCTGGTAGAGGCAGTGGGTACATTTCATGGATTCTGGAGAGGGCTATGTCTGTCTTTGCCTGGTGAGGTCAACCTTGAGATTGACTTCCCACCTTTTGATACCTGGGTTATGGTCTCTGATTAGTAGAAATGCAGCAAACCCATTGACTCATTGTTTAAAGGTGACTGCAGAGAAATAAAACTCACATAACAAGGGGTATTTAGGAAGGGAACATGTCAGGTTCTGGTTTAGCACTTACTGCCTGAATTTTTTCTTGCATGAAGATAAATTAAAATATATTTGCAAAAATATAGGTTCTTTTCCACTTGCACCAGGATCAGGAAACTCCTAATACAGGAAATAATTACTGTTACCTGCATGTCCTAACTGACCAGCTCTGGCTTCTGTAGTGCAGCCATTGTCAATAGTTTTGTGACACAAGCAATTACAAACAGTTTCTGTGCAACATTCATATTAGTTATTTCTCTCTTGCGTTACGTGAGACAGTGACAATGAGCCTACAGTGGGATCATCACAGTTAAAAAGTTTTCTGACTAGCCTGGCCTCACAATTTGTTTGCCATCCTCAAAGTTAAAACTGAAACTTGCATCTTACTAACATTCTACTCAGCAACGTACCAAAGGTATTTAAGCCTAAGTCTATCTCTGTTCGCAGAGATGAAAGTTATGCTAATGGCTGAAGCTAGTGCGGGAGACAATTATTCTTGGGCAAACTCTCCCCAGGCTGAAGAATCCTGGCTTTCCTGAAGGCAGTTCTGCTTCAGCTTTTCCAGGTCTTCTTCAGAAATGGAATTAGGCCCTTAAGAAAGCTGTCACTTAAATGTATTTGCCAATGAGAGGTCATCTTAAATAAACCTCTACGTACTTGTGATCTCATTCCACGTTTAGCCAAACAATGTAATAGATTTTCTTCAGCAAATAAACCAGAATTCAGCAAAAATAAAAGCAGCAAAATCAACCTTTTTATCAACCTCCCCCCCGCAACATCATCCTCCACCAGGCAAAATACTAAATCTACATTAGTATTTTGGCAGTAAGGAAATATTCTCAAAACAACAGTATCGCAGTAGTGATGGCTTCTGCTTTGGAAATGTGTTACCTTGATGTTTATATAGCCACAGGAGACCATTCAACAATGGCAATGTGTTAATTCCATTGACATTATCGCTCAAATTCAGTCACAGGGGTTGGCGAATTCTTTTTTTACATGGCTCTTTCATCTAAAAGAGAATAAGGCAGGACATAATGGATGGTTAGTAACATATTGTTAAATGGTTACAAGACACAGGAAATTTCAACTGAGGAATGGGAAAAACTGAAAAATCCAAGTAAATCTTGGTTAGAAAAAAGACTTGGTTTTTCTGCACTGAATTATCCCAATTTCTCAGCAGTCAGAGCTAAGGACTCTCCAAAATACTGAGCATGTTCTACACTTACATGAGCAGACACTTGTTAGTCTTCTCCAGAATTCTGCTCATGGGAAGCTCTGTGTTATCCACCATGACAAAAATCCAGGTGACTTTCTGTATTGCTCTTGTTTAATTCAACTATAGGAGTGGTTCTTAGTGGATATTAATATTCATTCACTCAAAACGAAAAAAACCACAGTTTCAACTAAAATTGGTTAGAAGATAAAATTATAAACAACTTGAGATATATAAAAATGTTCTCGCTTCAAATTCAGTGGCCATTTGGGGTGGTGGAGGTGGGGATTTTTTTTTTTTTTTTTTTTTTTTGGACAAGTTTCCATTTTATGGAGCTAGAAAGTGGAAGATAAATGGTTAACTGAAAAACTCACCAGGTAGTGGGAAAGCTCTGATGCACAATGCAGTTCTTTTGACCCTTATGATTTAACGAATAAATCAATGGTGTTATTATGAAATAGGTGCGGAAAGTGAATATTGACAAAGCCCAGATACAGAACCCACCAAGAATAAGCCAGCTTCTAGTCCATCATATTCAGTAAATATCACCAGTTCTGCTGCTACTGTTCTGAAAGCTACCTGGACTTCCTTGCTGGAACAACATCAACCACCGAGGAAGGGAGAAAAAAAGCTGTTAAAGAAAATTATATTCCCAATAAACACCCTGCCCCAGGGATCACACAAAGACAGGTATCACTAAACGGAACTTCATTTTATGATCTCCCTTCCTGGAACTTCTGTAGATAATGCCAGTTGCTCTCCAAAGTTCCTCTATATGCCATAACCATCATAATTTCAGGAGAATTAATTGGGGAATTTTGACTTCCTTAGTATTGCTCTCAAATTGATGTAGCACAATTTTAAAACTATAGTTTGTTCCTGTTTGATTTGTTATCAAAACCTCACATTACTTTATAATTTTATTCGCACACCCTACCATACCCAAGCCTGTTCTTTATAGTCACTCAGTTTCTCACAAATTTCATTTGGGCTGAAATTTTTACCAGCGAGATACTTCCACCTTTCTTTGGCCTTCCGCATTTTTCAGTGGTTAACTGTGAACTTTTGAGTTTGCGAGTACTAAGGAAGTTAAGTCTATTTATTTTAAAGCATCTGTTTTCGATGGAAATTTTAGCTGTAGAAATACTTCAGGTCACTGAAGAAATTGTATACAATGTAAGCTACGGTGAAATATAAGCTGATGACGCCCTTCGCTACCTTCATTGAAATCAAAAGTAGTCATTTATATTAGGGTACCTTGTTCAATCAAGCACATATTTGAGAAGAAACATTGTCCTCCTCTGCTCTCCCTCTTCCTCAGCAGACTCTCTGCACTTGGAAATAACATTTCCATATTTTCATATTCTTTACAGCTACTTTTCCATTTGTCTTCATAGTACCAGATAACACAACAGTTGCTACACTGTGCTGCCTTTGTATCTGAGTTGTCATTACTGAAATGTGACCGTACACACAAACTGGGCATTTTAATGGTAATGTAAATATTTCTGAGTTTCACCGAAATTGCAAGTTCACCTTACCAAAAAAGCAAATGCAGCAGGGGTGCATATAAGCACATAGTATTTACTCTCTCTCACATTTTAATCGAGTTATCAATTGTCTAAAAGTGAACTCATTAATTTAGACGGCAACATCTCCAGAGCCATCATCTGAATTATGTGCAGTTGTTAAAGGACCTTGTGTCTGCCTCTTAACAGCTGCCAATACACATGTCGGAGGAGCGAAGCCTGGGGAGTTGCTCTGCTCCTGCAGAGGAGGGTTGCCGCGCTCAGACCAGGCTGAGCACCTGCCAGCCCAGCTGAACCGGGACATATTTGCGGCCGATGGGGAGGCAGTGGAAATGATTAAATGGGATTAAAATGACTCTGAGGCTACAGGCTTTCTAGCAACCCTGCACCGCTTTCTCATTTTTCGTCTTACATTGAGAAAACCCGCTGTACTAACAACTTCCAAAGAAAAGTACAGCCCTGGTAAAACTTGCCATTGTAGGAGAATCTTTACTCAGTTCATTGGAAGATTGATTTTGGAGACAATGAAAAGCATCACAGTGCATCCGAGAGTGTAACAGTAAATGCACTTGGCTTGTTTGGCTTCTACAGAAAGACCCACATCTCTGTCTTCTCACGATTAAAACGTGAACTGACAGCACTGCCTAGATGCCAATGGCTAGTTCTAACTGCACTGGCAGAATTTAAAGGCTTCTTTATGCTAGCAAAGCAAGGGGATCACCGGACCCAGGTTATCAGCAAGAAACTCCCGCACTTCTTTTTGCAGCAATACTTTACACTGTGTGATCCTGAGCTGTTATTATGTTCAAGAAAGCCAAAGTGAAAAATCATCTTGTACCACTACTACTAGCTGTGAGACAATACATCAGACTCTTTTGTTGCGTTCCCAGGAAAGCCCATTTACTTATTAAGTATAGGAAGCATTTCCAGCAGTGCCGTCTATTGGGAAAGTCATAGCGGCACTGTTATTTGTTTGAACTTGCATTGATTTCTTGAGGGCATAGCATTGCAAATTGATGTTGTAAGCTCAGTAACTTCCACTATGAATTTCTAAACGTTAATTTTTTTTTCCTAACCCACTTGAACTTAATGGAAATCTAATACACAGTCTAGACATTCCTAAGTGACAAATTTCCATATTCAAACTACTGCTTTCTGACATTCATATAGCATAGTGGTTTTATATGTCGGCTCAATTAACAAGTTAAGCTATTCTTTGAGAATAGATCTAGTGCTATTTCTTAAGGGAAAAAGAAAATGATCATTGCAATCTTATTGAAGGAGATGCATTTAGAAGAGAAAATGTGACTCTTCATACATTTTAGTGTAACTTAAGGAAATTAAACCTCTGGTGTGACTTACATTACAAGGAATCAAAAAATATTTCTAAAGTATGAAGCTTTTCTGCTCATACAACATCTTTCACTAATTATTACTGAACAGTATGTGTTCAGTGCTATATTAGATAATAGTTCATGCAATGCATATTTGCAAATAAAACTCGGTTGCATATTATTTCTTGTGAACAGCCTTCCATATCTGTCAAACACCTCAGAGAAGTAAAAAGAAAAGAATGTGAATATGTAGACAGGTTCTTAAGCTAACTGTAGTTATACATAACAATTAAGCATTCACACAGGAAGCACTATGTCTAAAATACCTTTGGCCTGCTACATGGCCTTTCACTTGCAGTTAGAATAATATCACTCTAACTAAAATTAAATGAATACCATTCCAACGTGGTTCTCATATGCTTATACCATATATGAACTTTGTTTATATTCCATTTATACTGGAATTCACTGTTGTTTGCAGGGTGTCTGAAAGAGAAGGGAGAAAAAAAACCAGGCTGAGAAATAAAAATCGAGAGGGGGATACCTGTGTCCAATCTGAAAGCAGAAACTACTTTTTACCATGTATATTGACTTGGTTTTAGATAGGCAGTTTCCTTCAGTAAGACAATGTACTTAGAGACACATTGTGAAGTGTTCCTCCCACCGGGATTATATAATTGAATGCTTTTGTACCAAGCTGTATACACAATCATTTAATTGCGCAGATAAATCTTAAATGCAGGCAGAAGTGTGATTCTACTTTTCCCCTTGGTAGAAGTGACTTTGGTTTTCTGATTCTGTAGTCAGTTCGTGGCCTCAGTGCCATCTCACTATCCCATTTCATCGGTATTTCTGCAAGATGACTTGATCTTACCTCCTGGCTACTTTAGATAACAGAGGCTGTTATACAAGATTTTTTCCAAGCTTGAAAGCTACGTATTTCTTCCATCATTTGCATACACATTTTCATCCCTAATTAGAATTTTATTTTAATGAAACTATATTAAAAACACTTTATAGATCCACAAGTTGCAGGTTTATCACCTACTCTTGGGCTCAGTTCCACCATTACAAACCCCATGCCACTGCAATGAACCAGGATTGAATTAATCAAGATTTACACTGATGAAGCTGAAAGCATTATTTGAGTCCTTTTACAAAAGATTAACTGTCAAAAGCTACTTCTTCTCTTGTCCATTATAATACACTGCACATGAAGAAAATGGAAAACACCCAGTAGGCTTTTTATAGGGGAATTAAAAAAAAAAAACCCACAAAAAAACCCCACCATAGTTATGGGGCAAAGAGATTTCGTGTGAAAAGCAAGTCTATAGTGGATCTGGTTTTGTACTAAGTTGCAATATTAACAGCAAAGAAGTGAGGGGTTTTTTGGTTTTTTTTTTTGCTATGGCCAGGAACATGGGACAGAACCCTGTAAACAGACTATGAGGATTCTTTCTCTCTGCTTTGAATCAGACTATGTATCATGAAAAAGACATGTGGTACAGTAGCAGAAGGCCCTTAGAAGTAAGTAAGGTCAAAACCAGCAATGTAATTTAGTCTTTCAGAAGTTTAAAGATAGATCCTGGTCATCCATTTTAAGGTTTGGGGTGGGGGATGGTTTTTTCCCGTCTCCCCCCCCTTCTTTTTTCCCTTGTTCTTCTCTGTCCTAGGGCCCCCTCTAGCGCTACCGGAGCAGACAGAGTAGCTCCCAAAACACAAGGGGATGAAGTTTGGGCAGAGATGCACTCACAGCCTTCGATCGCACTCCAGCCAGACCTGCCACATGCCCTTTTCTTAATCATACATGGCATTTTATTAGGGATAAATCCATCCATAAGATAGAAAATATTTTTCAGATAATATGCAGAAAAGCCCCTTGACATCCATAGCTACTGAGCTGTCGCATCTGAGCACTGCAAGGTTGCAACCTGAGCCTGCATCAGAGCCTCTGCAAGCACTGAACCCCTGAAGGCATGGCAAACAGCTCATGTGCTTCATATAGATGGCTTGTGGGTAGTATGGGGGGGGGGGCTGTGTGTGTCAAACAAACAAGCATGCTCCTTATATAGTCTCTAAGGGCCCAACTCTATTTTAAAGGTCAGATGTGGCCAAAAGAAATCCACAGGCAGCAAGATCCCCACATTATGTGCACAAAGCTGCACAGAGGTCAGTGAGCTCTAAGACAGCTTTCAGGCAGCAGAACAGGGGTTCTGGAGTCGGCTAACAAGCACTTGCTGGTGGGGTGTCATCCTCATACATTCATTAGATAAACTGCAGCAGGAACAAAACCATCTATCCAAGGAGAGATGTGTCTTTAAATCTCTGGTGAGATTTGCCTGGAGTCTCTAAGTATTAATGTGAAAGAGCCATTCAAGTGAAGGTTAAGTCATCCTCCAGAAGCCAACAAACTGCAGGTGCTGGTCTGTTACCCTTCACAATGCTACCTGTTGCACTGTGCCCTGCAGTGCCAGCCGAGTCCCACCAGTGAGGGAAGTACTCACAAAGGCGTAACGCGGGCTTGTACAGCCTGTGTACAGTACCCCAAGGTTACCCCCCAAATCCTGACGCATGCCTCAAAGCTTAGCATTAGTGGATTCCTAGTCATCAGCTAGAAGAAAGGGAAAGATGGCAATTAACACTCAACACCTACACTGAATTTCTTACCATCACCTTCAACTGCAAGAACAAAGCTTCTTCACCCCAGCTTTACATGACTAAGTAAGAGATCACAAAATTTATGTCTCCTGCTTTTTCTGAGCATCTCAACTCATTACCCTGCCACCTTTTTCCTTAAAAAAATATGACAAGCATCTGCAGGAACAGAAATGAGCTATGCTCGGTGTGTAACACTGTACACAGAAGCTACATACACCACACTTTCTTCACCTTCATTGAATTATCAACACCACTGCCAAAACCAGAGTATTGAATTTAACAACGGTGTGATCCCACCCTTGATGGTAAGACTTAAGTCTACTCTCACTTGATCCCTCTGTTTCCATTCGGTCCATTTTGTCTCCTAATCAGCTTCGGCTGCCGTGCCTTCCTCATCTTTTCCTGGTCCCTTTCTCCCTGACCATATGGTGTTTATTTTGGCTGCAAAATACATTAATATCATTATTCATGAGCAAACTTCATTCTAATAAAAAAACGCAAAACAACGAGAACCAAGAGACAAAAACTGACAAACCCTAGTACATGATAAAATTAAGGAAGACACTTGGTATCTTCCTTGATTCGATATTTTGGTTGTGGAATGAAACATTATTAGCTTTTGAAGAACAGCATTTTTCAGTGGGCAGAAGCCACTAATGACAGCTGTGCCCAACAAAATTAATTCTCAGTAAAACACTAGTCCTTGCCTCAGAGAGAGAAATTCTTGATGGTCTTAACTATACATAGATTATATAATCCTTGAGCCAGGAAATGAAATTGTATTAAACACAGCCAAATCCCAGTACTATATACCTTAACAATGGTGATCGGTGAAAGGTTATCTTACCATGTGTAAAAACAATGCCCAATAACAGCACACAAAGTATATCAACTATCCACAAATTACTCTCATCATCTGATTCAAGATAATTTCTTTTTCCATTTGCTTTGGAACAAAAAAATTTTTGCTATTTGCCTGGAAGTCTTAACAGTTTGGCTTTTCAGTAGCCAAAAAGAATTTGCTTTTTAATCAATTACTGGCAGGGGAAAAAAAGAAAAGAAAAAAAAAAAAAAAAGTAAAAGCCTCCTCCTGACCCTACTTGGGTCACAGACCTTACCTTTAAGTTTACTTTAGGCACCAGACATTCCTGTCCGTATAGCTTCACAGGAACAACCAAACCAAACCAAAAAAATACAAAAGCACTATCAGTAGCTGCCATTTATTTGCCTGGCACATTAGAAAAGACACCTGGGGACACTGAGATTTCAGAAGCAATGGTTACCCAGTAAATCCTGAAGACAGATGTTGTGTTTACATCTGATACGCAACTTGGTAAGCTGGACCTTGCCTATACTTGGATTCCAAGCTATTACAACTAGGATTAGACTGAAATCAAAGAAATTACTTCAAGTAAACGCATAACTAACTGCAGTTTTACCACAATGCTTTTTTGTCTTGAAAATTCCACAAAATTATATTGCCAGGTTTCAGAAGTTGCCATATTAAGTGAATACTTCTGTTTGTAAGGATTTGAAGTTCTTGCTCCAAGTACCTTTAGGGATGGTGTTTCAGACAAACACTATATGTCAATGCATCCAGTGATCTCGGCGTCTTCACTCCAGAATATGGCTCCTTGAACTAAAGAACTACATAAATGGTACTTACAGAGAGATGATTTCACACATATAGAAGAACAGTGGCTCCTTTAGCATACATCAGCAGTAATACCCATCGTGGAAGATGGCCCACAGCTGAGCAACACACTACTTAGTCATTAGCAGAAGGGCAGGTTTTGAAGGTGGCAGCCTGTGTAGTTCAGTCTCTGTAACTTCTTGAGCTTAAGTCCTTGAACTACCCGAGAGCATACTTGGAATAAAAGATCATAGATTTTAAAAAAAAAAAAAAAAAAAAAAAAAGGAAAAACAGGTAAGAGTTTTGAATATAGGACAAAACACGTTGCACAGCTGCATAGTCTGAAGATTAAAATGAATTTAGAGGAGATCAGAAAAGTTCAGCTCTTTTTGCTGACAGGAACAGTTTTACTTACTGTTCTAGCTTTCCTTAACCAGCAAAAAATTAAATCCTCCTCAAAAAGCTGGACTAGAAGACAAAAGAAAGCTCAAGACCAGGCATTTTAGCAAGCTCTGGAGGAAAAAAAAAAGGCAAAAAGCAAAATGCGTAATACCAAGGAATCCTTAAGAATAATAAAGGAAAACAACCATTTTCAGTGACCAGATTCAATTAAGAAAATCAAATGCTCTGTCTTCATACATCAAGCCCATGCTAGAAGTGCGGACCTAAGAATTTAAATGCGATCTTAAAGTTAGCCATACATTTAAGAATATATAGTAGTCAAAAAGCCAATGTAGTCCATTCTATTTGGGTGAACAAGCCCTTTTCAGAACTACTTCTGCCAAGCTGTGTTCCGTTTCTCATAAGCAGCTGATTTCTTTTTTCCTGTGCCACCATCTAAAAAAATAAAGATCATGCCTGATTATCTAAAGCTACCTTAGCCTATTACCAGTCAGTGACTATACAGTAGGCTACACAGTATATTTAGAATAACTTACACTAAATTAAAAAGCCAATGCTGAAAACATATTACTATTGAAAATACCCATTTGCTTTTACCATTTAGTTACCTGATCTTTTCCACATCAGTTGCATCCAGCTCACCTATCACTTGTAGTAACTGGACAAGTTACATGAACAGTTGCTAATATGCCCAAAATGGACATGCTCACTTGCTTATAAATTATATTTTGCTCAAAACAAACAACCCAGAATACGAAAATAAACTTGCAATACAAAGTTTGATGCTGCTTCTTTTTATCCATGGTCCATTTACCATTCTTACAGTGAATGAGAGAGATCACTGTAGCAGTGGATCAAATGCCAACTTGTACAGCCAAATATTCTATGCGATCCCATTCACCATGTGTTGTCTTCCCCCTTACGTTGTTCATCAGCA
The DNA here is from genome assembly GCF_026419915.1 of Harpia harpyja. NCBI lineage: Eukaryota > Metazoa > Chordata > Aves > Accipitriformes > Accipitridae > Harpia > Harpia harpyja. Next base: position 41,700,032 of record NC_068948.1, on the reverse strand, counting down.
TTCAAAGATATTCAGATAGGTGAAAAAGAATTCAGAGCATGTCTCAATGGGGAAGTCAACCCTTTGCAGGCAGTCTTGGCAACACTGGCTGACCCGGGTTCCAGGTCACACAAGACCAAACCCATCTGAAGAGGTCTGGCAGTCTTCAGAAAAGGAAGAAGCTTCCCACCACCCTGCTTCCTCCACTGCTTTCTTATCCAAGAAACAAAAGGAAGGGAGGAGCAATATTTTTTCCAGAACCATGGTACCTTGCCCTCTCAGATGAACAGAGACAACAGTACATTTCAACTTTATTAGAAAAAACCCAAAAGTTTATACAAAGCTCTGCATTTTACAGAAAACCACCTCCCCCAAACACAAAGAAATCTGACATTGCAAGCTGTATGCATTTTCTTTTTTCATATACATACATATATATATGTACGTACACATATATATATGTGTGTGGGCGCACACATGTGTATATATAGTGTGTGATGTATTTTTTTTGCATGGTTTGCATTCATTATTTTACAAAGTTAACATTCAGTAGAAAAAAAGGATCTTTGTTACCATTATTTTCTCATATAAATAACTGTGAGCAGTCCCTCTGCAGATAGATAAAAAACACCTTTTCGTGTCGTTCTGTAAAAAACAGACATTACTGAAACAGTATTGAAATCTTTCACGTTTTTTCAATACCACCATAAAAATATCATCTAGCCCCCAATTCAAAATGCTTGTCCAAGGCATTAGAAGAGACAGGACTGTAAGACAATTCCGGAAAGATCAGTTCTTTAAGCCAACATTCAGGTAGATAATTTTTGCTGGACCTCATACATTGGTGTGAAATGAGCACAAACAGGAGGCCAAGCTCTCTGCCTGGAAAAGCTGGTTCTTTGCCTATTGTCACTGAGTCAAATTCCAACAAAGCACCCAGCAGTGCCAAGGAGCTGACAGACTCTCTCAGCTCACCCTTCTCACCCCACAAGAAAGCCATAGACTTTCTTGATGCATTTAAAACCTCTACCAGCTCAGCAAATTTCTCCTACTCCATTCACCTTAAAAGGACCTGTTGGACTAATCGTGGCATGGCTAGACAGACATTAGGTTGTTGAATTACTCGGAGAAAAACTTAACTAGTGGGGAAAATGCAAAAATACAACTAAAAGGAAGAAAATGCTATAGAAAAGAGCTACTGGAGTGACTTCCAAGGCTCTGGTTTGAAGAAACAGGAACAGTAGAGAGATACGAATTGCAGCTCAAAACATCCTTGTATTTACTGAAGTTAAAGGTGACAGCGTGGTCCAAATTAATTAACTGCCTGGTAAACAATCATTCTTTCTGTCAAGCACCATGATGGGGAGAATGGCGAAGATTTTGAAGGCAATACAAGCGGTAGCGGTGGTAACAAAGGTAATGAAAGTGAAGAACACAATGATGCCAATTAAATGGAGAGTAATGCCAACGAAGATGTTTCAACTGCCAGAGACACTGGCGACAAGAAGAATGGTTATATGGTTGGTGCTGATGATGGCCAGAATTCATTCATATGTCCATGTAGTCATCATCTTCATCAGTATCACTTTCCAGTGAGGACTCCTGGCTTGAGGTCTCTAAGATTTCCAAAGCTGGCTGACAAAGGCTCTCCTTCTTTACATTCGCTGCAGACTGAGCAGACAAAATAGCAGACTGATCCCAAAAAGAGAGAGAGAGAATATATTGCTGAATAGTCAGGATAAACCCATGATCACATGGATAAAAGCCAACTGGTTGCTATTCCTTCACATTCAACAGCTCTCTTACTTCCATAAAAGATATGGCATCCTAACATGAAACAACGTAACATTTACCAGTAGGCTTCCCCACAATATTCTGGTAGCTTTCACTAACTTAAGAACTGCAATGGCTGCACTAGGTCCCTCACCCTTTTTTGTAATTCTTTCTAATTCCCTCAGAAAACAGATAAGGACTAAGATAGCTATGATTTCACCCATGGCCAGTATTTCACCAGTCCTTAAAAAATGGCTCCTGCTGATAACAGCTAGCATCTTCTTCCACTACTTATATGATCTCTGGTTATGAACTGGGGACAGGAACTGTTGCTCCTTTCATACAAGTATTTTATTGAGGGGAGAATTAAGATAAAAACAATAATCTAAAAAATTACTGTTGCCCTTTTATTACCTTTAATTTTTGCTTGGTCTCTTCTGAAATGCTGCCCTTTGGAGAAAGGAGGGTGGGAGTGGGTGGAGTGACAGTGATCTCAGGTGGAAATTTGGTGACAGATGAAGGTATGAAAAGCTTTGGCATGTTGGGCAGAATGCGAGTTTTTATTCGGGTGCCATCTGTCTTGTTCTGCTGACTTCCCAAAGTCTGTGAACTGGAGCTGAGTTCAGGCTTGGAACTGGAGGCTAAACAGAAAATAGTAAGAAAAAACATGTTAGGAAGCTATCTAGGATTTCAGATGTCAAAGAAGAGCCAACAGTTCATTGTTAAGACATATGGCTGGCTCAAAAGGCCTTTCTTCAAGCCTTGCTTTAATCAAGGCTCAGAAACAGAAGAAAGTGCCTCAAGATTCTATAATGACAACTGGAAACCAGTAATAATTTCAAAAAATCTTACTGGACAGCAGAAACTCAATCTGACCAAGCATGAGAAGTGGAAGTGTAGCACTGACCCATCTATATCTAGTTAGAAGGCTACTACAAATTTTCCTACTTGTTGTTTCAGATGCAATCATCTTATCTTTGCATTCTCTAACTGCCTCTCCATTCTGTAATGCAACAAATAAAGCTACTTAGCTTCACTTACGAGTCTTAATTTCTTCCACCATAGTGCTACCTCTTTAATTATTGAGATAGCAACTCCTCAAGAATTTGAGAAAAATATATGGTAACACCCGTCAAAATTTCCTCATTACTCTCTTCAAATCTTGCCATAAAAACCTCCTTGGTGTGCTCATGCCACTGTCTCCCACACTAGTTAGCATTATTTCCACATACTTCCCAAGTGTCTCAGCTTGTGGTCTTTACAATACAAACTTGCTCAGACAGGGCTCATCTCAAGAAGTAAAGAGGGATCCCACCCTTTCCGAGGCATAATCACATTACAAAATAATATATACGCAACAATAACCAGTAGAAGACAATGCTTGCACATTAAAAACTGAGAATTTGTTAAAAGATTTCTTGGTTTCTTACTAATAATGCTGCTTCATATGGAGTCAAAACTATTTTTTTTTAAAGTTATATGAATGAAAACGCCAGAGTCTAATCTCAGACTGATAATAATGACAGGTGTTCATATACATTTTTTCAGATTCAGTCTTGTCAAATCCATCTCTTGCAGATTTCTGGAACTGACACGGCCACTTAAACACAGCAAAATAAAATGCCAGCTTCCTGATGCTACCCTGAAAAACAACCAGCAGTAGAACTAACTACTAAAGGGATGTAAAATTGAATTGTATGTTCTCAACTGTACACAAGAATGTAAGAACTGCCACAACAGATGAGGCACAGCTTTCCATCAAGGTCAGTGACCCGTCTCTATGGGCAGCCAATCATTTCAGACTAGAGTACCAGAAATGATGCAGTCATCAGATGCAGGATAATCTACCTCTCACAAATAAGGAAAAACAAGATAGCCCAAACATGAATATCTAGATTATGCCCATCTGAAATACCAAGTTTTACATTTTTCAATTAAAACACCAACTCCTACTTCTCCTGGGAAGGGGGCAGAGGAGGGATAGAAAGCATTAACTGCTGTAATGCTGTTTTTTATGTTTACTCAGACTGAGTCAGGTTTTGTGAAAAATCATCTCCTTCTGCTAAATATTGCAATAGTGTAATCCAAAGCGTTGTCATATTGCCCCGTGTAAGATTTCAATTAAAAGAAAAATTCTGCTTTAAAGGATGCACAAACTATATAGCATGATAGTCTGGCACTGGGAGGTTTTTTTTATTTGGCTTTCCTGCCGTGGTATTTAGCATGTGAGTCATGCACCAAAAAGAATAACCATTAAGGGACGACAAGGCACTTTCCCAGGAAGCTGGGACATTGCCAGGAATGCCTCTAAACTCTGGAATACTTGACTGGAAGGCAGGCAGAGAAACTGAGGAATATGAATCACAACTATCCAATCAAGCAATCCCTACGGACTGATCCACAGCTAACCACCCGTTTACAGAATTCTTCGAAGCATAGAAAGCTCATACCTTGGGTACAAACATGTCCCGAATTTGTGCTGGTCACTGATTCCACTTGCCAGCAAACAGGCTCTGGTGATGGTGCAACAGTAGCCATTTTCATCTGCTGACAAAGCCGTGACTCCTGTTGCTGAAATCCAAGCCCCTCCAAAGGCACTTCAAGCTCTTCTTCCTCTTTAGTAATGAAATATAATTCACAGATTAAGAAACATCCTGATCTCTCTCCTAAGCCTCAATCCTTTTGCTGTCCAACCAACAGGTAGAAATTTTTTTTTAACCCTTGCTCTAATTTCTAAACCACAACGTGACTGAATGAAATTAAATACTGGCAAGCTAAGATGACAACACCAACTTTTTCATACTTGGTGCCATCAATTCAAACTCTTAAGAAAAAGTAAGTGTCATTTAAAAAGCGAAAGAAAAAAAATCTTGTTTATGACATTTTGTTATACACATGCAACTGACCATTCTCTTTTGGAGATGTGAGGGTTGAAACACCTGCCACACATGCAGAGCAAAATCCATCACCCTTAATGATGAGCCAGCTGTGATCAGTGGGTGCCTCTCTGATCTGCAACCACAGGTACAGGCTACGCTGAAGTGCAGCTTACTGGTAAGTAAGATTAATTACTGGGAACATCCAGTAACAGGGCCAAATCTGGTTTTTATGAAACCAATATCAAGTTATACTAAATGCCCACTTTTCACTGGTATGTCCACGGTACCTCTATAAATACATTAGTCTAAAATTCCCACCTTCTGCTATTCCGGAACTTGGGATGCTTATAACTCAGAATCCACATATGTGTGTGTACAATCTCTTTATTACGTACAAGCTGTATCTGCTTTTAAATTAATGCAGTGTTAAACCAGTTTTCGTACACACTGAGCTGCATGTTGTACATAACAGGAGTAATTTTCACTGAACTACTGAGAGCTACTGGTGCCCTTTCTGGGAAGGGCAGACTGAAACAGCAGCAAGCCTTTCAAGGCTATGGACACACAAACAAGCTCTTATTCTCTGATAAAAATGAAGATACCCTTCAAAAAACAAAGAGCTGTCTAGTCTAATTTGAACCACCTTATATTTACACAGGCTAAGGTGTGCACGAGTAGCTATCACAGACCAGCAGATGCAACATATAATTCAGTCTAACTTGCTCTGAAATTCTTTGTATGTCCATGCTCTAAATTAATTTAGGATTTTCACAGTGTGATGTCTTAAAAAGGAATATATATTTCAGCTTTTTTTCATTGGAAAAATACTCCCACCCCCTCAAGTGTTGAAAACACTTCTCCATCTTCATCAGTGTAGATAAGAACTTGGAATTTACCATGGTAATATTCTCCTGTACAAGAGTTCCCCTTGCAGAAAACGCTTAAGACAACATTACAGCTTGACAGCTTGGTAAAACTCAGATCAATGCAGTCTGAAAGATGCAACTTTTTAAATGAATCAGATTTTCTAGGGTTCTTGAATAATTTGTACAAAAAAAGGCTTACCAAAGCAGGCTGTAAGTTCTTTCATCCACTAATTTTCATTGGTAAAGAAAAGAACCCATCATCTAAACTTGTAGCTGATAGCCAATATAAGCCTTAGGATAAATGAGTTTGCTTGTAGAGAATTCTCCAATAGTTCCCAAAAAGGAAAGGTCACGCACTACAGCACAAATCACAGGCAGCTTCTGTTCTGTGATGTTCCACTCACTATCAAGCACAAAATGGAAAGGTCTAATGCAGAAGAATGTAGTTCTCATTCTCAGCACTCTCTTGCACATTTCTCTATGGATACTTCAAAATACAGCATTGGAAATAGGAAAACAATACTTGCATCTATACACGTATTGTATTAATAGACCAAATCAGCTTAAAAACAACACAGAAGGAAGTACTTAACTACAGGAATCTTGACTAGGAAAATCGTAATTCCTTGTTTCCCTGTTTAAGAAGCAGAGGATAGCTGAAGAATCATTTTGTGTATCTGCCTGCCCTTTATACCAGACACATGTATGATTTAACAACATGCTGACAAAGTACAAGAGACTGTATGAAGAAGAATCAGCCCTAACGTGGCCTGAAGCCAATATACACATATCCCATTACACTGCTAGCGTCTGACGATAAGCTGTAGTCTAAACCCAGAAGACTCCCACACTGAAATGGCTACAAGACACTTGATCAAAAGATAGGAAGAAACATTACATCAACATTTGAGGAAAAGCAAGATGAAAATGATGATTTCAGAAGATCACCCTACAAGACAGCTAAAAAGTCAACTCCTTTTTCATTTACTCCAACACTCCAGAATCACAGTCTTAAGTATCTAGGGTAAGTACTAACAGAATCTTTCTTATCCACTTACTGATCAAGAATACAAAACATTAATAAATTTAGCAGATACAATACTATATACAAATAAACTGCAAATCCTACAACCTCAACTATACTGCTAACTGAGAACAGTTTTGTATATACTCAACTGCTAAATTACATTAGGGACTTATTAGTTCACCATTCAGAATAAGAGCTCTGATTTGCATTATTGTTTAATGACAAAACTCTACCTCTTATGCTGATTACAATCCTTGTTTAATTATAAGATATATCATTGCTTAAGATGATTTGCTGTGCTTTATTTTAACTAAAATATGCCCCACTGACAAAAGCTCTTTTGAGCAGCCTATTTCTAGGAAGATGCTACAAACACTGGTATCAGTCTATGTTCTTTTATGAGCAATCAGCATACTCATATGCATCTCCATCTTCCATGTCATATTTGTTTTTGTTAAGTTTTGAAGATCCAGTTTTATAGTGTAGTAAAATTAGATTTAATTTGAATAAAATTATGTGTCAGCCCTTTTTCACGTAGAAGTGAATGGAAATGAAAGGGCAGGAGTCTGGCACACTAAGCATGTTATTTCTATCACTGCACTTCTGGAAACAACACTTGTTAATATTCCATTAGGCTGCGTCTTTCAGTACATGAGAAATCAAGAACCGCTGTCTGTTAATCAATCCCTTGCTGTCAGAGGTGTTAAATACACAGTGACTGAATTCTATCCCCTGACTGGGTCATACAATATATTCTTTTAGGACTGTGCAATTTTTAATTTTTTTTTTTTTTTGTAACAGTCACTTGAGTGGCATTATTTCTAAGTTGAAAATAAAGTTAGTAAACATATTTTTAAGAATTCTTGAAAATGACAAGAATTGTTTGTTTCAGGTGTACATATCATAATTTATACTATTTATACTTTAATATAGTGCACAGATATTTACATCTTTTTTTCATTACAGACAAAAAGGGCAAAAGAGAGAAGGATAATAAAGAAGAAACACACAGTTGGATCTCCTATTATTTGTCTAAAACAGATTTCTGAAGAGAATATCTTGATATTTGTCTTGTGGAAGGTGCTGTTATAGCCCTGAACATGATGTCCTAGTTTTTCTAATAAAAACTTTCCCCAGGGAGGTAAAGACTCCACTAACTCACGAGCCACAATATTCTGCACAAGTGCAAGAGCACAAGAATGTAAGTACAGCACATTCTGAAGGTGTTCAGAAGCTCAGCTTTAATATCAGTTAACAAATCTTTTGGTAATACCCAGTACTTGTACTGTCCTGGCAGGTTCTCAAACATTAGCTCTACAAACCCAGTTTAAAATAAAATCAGTTTCTGAAGACATAATATGCAATAGTCACTTCTCTCCAGGCTGAAGACGGGACAGGTACTGTACTCTGGAGATCCATTTAGCACTCTCACCCCACAACACAACACACAAAAATTAAGCACATAGAAAAAAACACAGATTTGCAATGCATATTATTATTTATATTGAAAAGTTCATCTCCAATCGAGCTGAATTACAAGTATTTTTTTTTAGCCTTCCCTTTCCCAACAACTGTCTAAATACATATAAAATAGTATACACATAGAAAGAGGGACATCATACCTTTCAACATCTCCCTGCTTTAGTGAGGAAGAAACAAGCTGAAAACAATTCAATGCAACAACCTACTCCAGCTTTCCTCTCCAACCTCTTTCCACTTGTTGCCAGGGTAACCAGTGTTTGCAGATGCCTATAGCGGGCGCCTGGGTTCATGACTTCATCACAGTTAATATTCTCGCTCTCAGTCTCTCTTTATACAGAGAATACACTATATACATATATCCACACACTATAAACATACAGATTATACAACTCCTGCAACCGTTTTTGTACTGAGACAATTTACTTTGCTATTCTGATGTGTATAAACTCAAAAATAACACCGTAAAAAATATTCACTTGGCAACTTGCAGATGTGGAGAAAGTTTAAAAGCAGTAGTACTGTAACCAGTAAACAGCTGCTCTGGTTTCTCTGCACTGCACTGTACACTTAATCATTTGATTTCATCAGGCTGTCAGGTATGAGAGACATTAACATTACAGTGTTATAAAACATTTTATGTGGAATTTCAAAAAATCCTTTAGTCATGCACTAAGCCTACTACATGACAACTGAAAGACAAGCCCAGAAAATGTGACTAGCACCTGGAAAAAAACGTTTTCCAGTTTCTGACGGAAGCAGTTTGAAGTATTATAGCACAGATATGTTAAAGGATACAAGCAACTTACAGTGCATGCACAAAACATCGTTTCATTATAGGAAAAAGGAAGGAGCTGAGCTTTGAACTCCAGGACAGCATACTAACATGATTTCAAAAGCAAATGCTTGGAGAAATGAACAGACAACAGCCTCAAGTGATTAAATAAAGCACTTCCACCACTTGCCTTCATCCCTCTGCAAAACACCTTCCCAGCAGTTCTGTGTGTCAAGACAAAACACCTGAAAATACATTACTATGATTTAGCAAGTCTGTACTACCTTGCCTTCCAACCACTCCAAAAAGAGTAAGGACTGAATCCCGTGTGCCTACAGACACTAGGAAATACTTATTTTACTAGTCCCAGTAACAACTGGTTTACTTTGTATTTTAATGGCCACCCACAGCACATGCAATTGTTCACAGAACTGACTGTTACTCGTTTACCATACAAGGTAGACTTTTTTTTTCATGGTGATGGAAATGGGTCTGATCCTTCGCTCCCTGGCACAATGGAGTAAGTATCTTACCACATTTCCAAAGAACAGTGCTAATGTGAAAACAATTACTTTTCTGTATTCCATCTGCCTCACCCTCCAGTGTGCTGGGAAATAATACAGCTTTTTTCCCCATACAGCAGTTGCAAAGGCCATGGAAAGCTTGAATTTGAAGAAGCTCAGAGTTTCCTCATATACTGTGCTACTAAGTCAACGGAAAGACTGCACTGGAACACAGGTTGGTTCAGCTGAACACAGTTTGGTTAAGGATGCTGACTTACAGAAATAATGGGGGCATCAGCCCTCAAACTGTATCTGCCATGAGGTACTACACCACAGCAGGCAGTAAGACTACTTGGTTCACCACAGGATGCAGTAGGTATACTTGGCAGCCTTTCCTTACACAATTTTCTTTCTCTAAATTCATTCCAAATACCCTGCCATGAAATTTATTTCTAAAAAACCACTACTAAGTCATAGCTGTAGAAATAAGTATTTGACTTGAAATGCCAAATTCAGGAAATTACATTCAAAGCTGACATACAAAGCCATGTGTTAAAAATTAAGCGTCAGAGTAATTTTGGAGGCGAAAAGCTGCAGAACACAAGTTCTATTGCCCCCCGAAATGCAAAAAATTCAAGCAGCCTGGTGAACAGAAGTTCGCACTGTAATAGCACGGCATACTGCTATATTTATCGCTAGGGTCCTGAACAGAGAGTCTACTGTACAATTATATGAGACATACCCCAAAATGCTTCCTAATGTTGAGGTCAGCTGTCACAGCACAACATTAATGTGATTAAAACTTAGAACAGGTGGCTGCTCTGAAAGTGCTTCATAGAAATAGTCCCTGGCCCAGTCTAATGGCAGAGACAGTAGAGTTCCCATGTCCAAAAACACTTCCTGCCACTACCAAGTTTCCTAGAGGTGCAGAAAGCTGGCATGCGTGTTGGTAAAGAAAAGCCCTGAAGTTCAATACTAACTTTCTCTCCCTCTTTTTAAAACAAAACAAACCAGAACAAAACAAAACTTCAATTAAAAAAAACGTATGGGCGTAGATCAAAAAGACAACAGTTTGATATTCAACTATATGAGCTTTCAAATGGCATTATAAAAATACAGCTAATTGATATTTGTGTTTTAATATCTGACTCAGCAAGCACGCATCATTTGGAGAGCATCATAGTAGTACCTGTGGATAGTAACAGTCACTCATTTGCAGTCTACTGCTTCTGAATTTTATGTACTTGTTATCTAATGAAAGCCGTAAAGCCTTTCCTTCTCTGTATTTCATCCTTCTTTGGCCTGACAGCCAGCTAAGCACAATGCAAATTAGCAAAAGCAGCTGTTAGAAAAACCTCTTAAAAGAATATAATGACACCCCACAATTTTCTAAGAAGTTTGTAGGTAATGTAATACCTGTGCAGTAGGCTTACAACTAGATCTCTCTCCAGTCTTCATTTGTGCAGGAATATATGTAAATTTTATGCTGCTGGCAGTAATCTAAAACCAGTGAAACTGAAACATATTGTACCAATATAGTATCATTACCATGTTCTTTTACAAAAGGTCTCCAGAAAATGTGTTCCATTAGTGTAACATATCCATAGATCAGTGACTCCCCAGGATTTTCAGGGGGGATCTAAGGGTACAGGGGTTAGAAAGCCTCTTGGACCACAAACCTGCCCAGACCGCACCAACCCCTGGCTATGTAACATCACCTCACAGGCCACAGCTGGGAAGCTGCCGCTCCTGTCCTGTTCTTACTGATCTAACACGGGTACATAAAAACAATGACAGTTTTATTTTCAAAGGATTTTCTGCACAGCATTGGATTGAATAAGTAAAACTTGAAAAATCTGAGGAGCAAAGATCAGAAATAGGCATTAAGTGTACTCAAAAAATCTTCTGGAATGCATTTGTTGCGATAGCAAAGCAAACCAGCATTACTTCCAAAGGGAAGAGGAAAAGACATGACTGACTGGTACTGTCTAGGCACTAGGCAAAGAGGAATTAAGAGTCATTCACAAACAGGAAACCTCCTGCTGACATTCAGCAGTGAAGTTGTTTTCAGAGTGCACCCATTGTGAAAAAGAAAAAGCTTCATGAAAAGCAAGGATCAGACAAGGGGAAGTGAGAATACCAATGCCAAGGAGGCTAAAGCAGCAAGAGATCAGAGAGAGCAAATGCAGAGCTAGCTGAAGGCAGCCTGTTGATTTTCATTAGTGACTTTGCAGTCACTAACAGGTGAATAGGAGCTTCTACCCTAGGATGGTACAAAAGACATGGGCTTACAAGTATTTAATAAAGAGTTTTTAAAGCCTTGGAGGAATTCAGCCTTGGGAACTCAGGAAGACAGCTGCCGAAAACCAGGATAAGTCAACGCAGGAAACAAAGGAGAAAGTAATGAAAGGAAGTTGCATGCAAGTGACACAAGAAAACGGAGTAGAAGAACATGTGCATTTAACAGAGGATCCTCATGCCAGGTAACTACAATATGAAGAAGGTTCACGTGAGGCCACAGGTCCTTGGCCAGCCTAACCTTTTCTGTGTTTCAGCTTTTTTTGAGCCATCTGTTGAGAACAACTCTGTGCTCTAAAGCACGATTTTGAATTCAGCAGAAAAAAACCAAGGTAAGACACTGATTGCAATTGAATGTTACTACTCCCAGTCATTTAAGAAGTACCTGAAAGTTTGAATTGAAATCCAGAGTTAAAATAAGGTATGGCCAACAGGGCCAAATACTTCAGGCATTTTGTGTAAGCGGAAGGTTTTCTGTGCATTGAATTACAGGCTCTTAAAATCCGTGTTTTGTCTTTAGAAATTTAGGACAAGCAAACTCAGAAGACACCGAGATCAGTATGTGGCTAAACTCAACTCAAGATGACAACCTACAATCTCCATTATTTCACTCACATAGAAACAGGTATTGTGAATGTCCACTGATGTCTGGATATCTAGAAACCATAAGGAATCAAGGTGAACCCTTGTGGCATGCACTGTTCTAATACGAAGACAGATGCTACGAATGCAAAATTATAGAGTTGACACTCTTTGCAGTATTTCTCTCTCCCTCACGTAAATTGCCTCAGTCTTCTGAGAACTCAGTATCAACCTCAGGTCATGTATCAGTTGTTAAAATAAACTAAGCCACAGACTTCTTGGAAAAGATGCTCTTTACACCTAAAAGTACTCTTATGACTCTGACGCCCAGTTAAAAGCCTACAGGATGAACCACCATATTACAACATCATTACCGAATTCTTAGGACTTACCACTTCAAACCCCTCTTTATTTTGAACATCTGTCTTTTAGGGAGTCTGCTGCTGCCTACACACACATAAACAATTTCACTTCATTGCTCACTATTGCAATAGTGCTACTTGCCCTTCCACACAACTGTCCTCACTTCCATTTATTTCTTGTGCTTCTAAAAGTTCTACAGGTTGAAATACATTGACACCTCTACTTGCCCTGTTATGTCTAGACAACAAACATCTGAAATTATAGCAGGATATTCATGTGGCTTATTGAGTGCAACTTCCCTGCACAATACAGAAAGAATTGTCTTCCTTAGCTCTCAATTTCTAAGTTTGGACAGCTATATCATGACTCTGGTTTTATACTGAAATGCTCAGGCCTTAAAGGGACAAAAATTTAATGTGTGTGTGGGGAAGTGTTACCCCTCTACTCTGATTTTATATTCCAATTTGGTAAATAGCTAGCTTTAAGCAAAACACGTAACTTTAAATAATTCCAAGTATAAAAACCTTCTTTTGGTACCAAAACTCAGATGTGAATGTTTTCCTGTTCACTCCTTACAAGAATCATTATTAGAATAAGGATAATGAAGAAGAAGAAAATGTCAAGATTTTTCAGCAATTTAGAACAGTATAATACTGGAACAGCATGACAGACTGCAGAGAGTTTATCTTAATTGTCCTATTTTAGTTTCCCCACAGAAAATTTTAGGCTGAGCCACAAAGGCCAATAGTCCCATGTACATTTATGCCTAAATGTAGGAAGCTCCTGTGCTGAAACTACCACTATCATCACTTTGCTGCTGGACGTCATCACGCTGTATTCTGTACCAGTTAGTCATGTACTAGACAAAATCTCACTAAAATATTTACAAAAGAAATGAGTGGCATAGCATCAACACTGCTTGGAAAGCCATTCCTTTTTCTGGGTGAAGTCACAGAAAACAATAGGAGCTAATACTCTCTAATGTGGAATACTTTCACATGAACAGATAGGTACAGGAGGTGACAAGAAAGAAAAAAGATGAAAACAGATTACTCTAAAAATGGGAGGAGTTTTTACAGAAACAGAGCTAATGGAAGGCAGATGAAAAAGGGTTGTAACAGAATTATTTTAGAGGAGGTGGATGCAGAGACAGGAGAATTAAAAAGAAAAGCAAAAGAAAGGACACAGCAGTAATTGGTGTGTGTCTCAGCTAGAGAAATGACCTGTCAGGTACGTCTGAGAGCCAGAAAGCCAGATACAATGCATGCATTCAGCACTGGAATAAGAGCTCTGCAGAGAGAGCCTCTTGATCTTCAGACACTGTTTCAGGGGTGTAATTCTGGCAGCTAACCCTTCCATCTCCCTCAACCAAGATGATGTATAGAAAGTACGAAAGAAGAACAATATGTAACTTTACAACCCTAACAAAGCCTAGGAAGTCAAAAGATTAAAATAAATGTTCCAGTCACTGCAATGTGGCCTGCGAAATTGCAGAGAGGAAAGCACATCAGAAATGCTTGTGAGTTTTGTTTGAAAACCGAAAGAATGCATGGGTTCTTATCTGCGTTGTCATTCCTACCAGTCTCCTTAGTAAGCGTACAGCAACTTTACAGAGGATTAATTTTTTTTCCTCCCCTGTTGTCTAGGCACAAACCCGAATTATTCCCTGTTGAACAAGCCTGCCAAGATATCTTATGACACTATGCAACTCCATTCCTTAGCTTCATAAGGACAATAACAAACATCATTTACACATTGACTAAGCCATTTCTTCCTTATCACTCCCCTTTCCTTTCTTCCCCTCCCAAGACAATCTCTTCCTGGATTTGTGAAAAAGGAAAATTAGATGATTATAATGCAACTGCTAATATTGGATGTTAAATTTCGGTTTTGTCCTGTACTCAGAGATTAGCAAATTGGGAAAACTGATTTCTCCCTAATTTGCTCTTCATTGCTGACAAATTCAGAAGATTATGTGCATTCGGATGCCAAGGATGATTACATATGGAAAGAAATTAAATAACAAAAGTATAAAGATAAAAATTTCAGAACATCACAATAACAGATTAACAAAACATCCAGACTAGATCAGAGGCTATTCATTATTAATATTATGCACGATTAAGTCTCACAAATCTGGGCACTATTTCCACTGTATCCTCACCTGTCACTTTCCACAATACCTGTTATGTATATGGTTCATTCATAACTTTACCTGGGCTCCTATGAATTTGTCTATGGCATTTTGTGAGCGTGTTAGAGCCCAAGCTTGTGAACAGATGGAGTGAGCACAAGCAGCAGCAGACGCTTTTTCAGAAAGTGATCTTGCTAAGGTTGCAAGAAAGTACAGGCTATGGGAGGTGCTCTGCCACCTTAATATGCACAGTATCCCACAAATAAGCACAACCATCTCTTTTGGGCATCCGAGGCAAGTCTGAAATAGGGTCTAATCTTACTTCATTCCCCAAAGTGGACCAGTACTGCCCTGCACAGTGATTTTGACTACTGCTAACAAGGCAACCTGCCATGACAGCAGTCAAGACAGACAGAGCAGTAAAAAAAAAAAACAAAACAAACCAGCATTCTCATTTAATTCTTTCCTCATCTAGACAAACTGTATAGGACCAAGCACATAACACAGTCCTAAAATCACACGATCGTGCTATAGAATAAATAACATTTGTTGTGTTTGTGTTTCTTCAATCCTTTTCTGTACTCTAACCTTGCACATAAACATACTAGGGCTATAAATAATGTATTTCCAACATTCCAGTCCTGCCAGATGCTTCTTTTCTCGAATGTGAAAAGTAACAGGGATAATACACTAACTTTATGAACCGTGTAGAAGCTTGGAATTTTCACGGTGTTATGTATCTCCACGCACATATACAGGGCAGTGATAGCTATGCATCTAATTATGTTAATCAGGCACTTGTAAGTCAGATGTAGGCTGTCCACCAGTTTATTTCAATTGCAATAATTTCTAACTTTTTTAAAGATTTAAGGTATTTTAAAGAACTAGATCCTCATCTCTTTGAAGAAAATAAAACAAATGGGGAGGGGGGGGGAAGTTATGCTACTAGACTTAAATTCTCTATTTAAAACATATGACTATTTTTAGGCTGCTATTCCATGATTTCATATGCAAGTTACATAGACAGTGGTCACTCTTTTAATCTACCCTAGTAATTAAAATACATATTAATTGTGTAGATGTGCCCAATTCAGGACCAAGACAAAATCTCTGTTTGTGTAGCCTTTTGAATGTGGTCTAGTGATCATAATATGGGACAGAAGCAGAACTCAGGCACTGACTCACCATGTGGCCTCGGCAAACCGATTAGAGAGCGCCAAACCATTGTCGTCTCCCTGAGACTTACCACGTGTGAGATCACTCATGCTGGGAGCAGTCTCTACATTTTGACTCCGGAGATGCTCAGTGTCCCTGTGTGACTCCTGGGATGGAGGTACTGAAGATGCCGAGGAGGAGGAGGATGAAGAGGAAGAGGCTGGTTTGGATTTGGAATGCAAATCATTCAGTCTCAGGAGATTTTCAGGAGTCACAGTGTCTGGATTCACTGGGGTAGGATGCAGTGTGGCTGGTGTTACTGGGAAGAAGCTCTCTCTGTTGTCCTTTGTATGCTTTGGAGTTGTGGGTGTTTCTCCTGTGGACTACATAAAACAAAAAAGGGCAGGCAGAGACAGTGAGAAAATATGTGCCAGTAATTCTGCATATGCTACCTGCTTCAGTGACAACTGCAAGCAGTACAACTTTTTGTAGACAGAAAACACTCTCGCTAAAGTGAATATAAAATCAATCACTATTATAAAGAAATATTTCTCCTTTACGGATTATTTTTCTGTTCTTTACGGTCTATTTATCAAACTAACACTTGGTCATTTATTCATATTCACATTTACAATGCTTTATTTAATAAATCCCTCACAACATAACATACTTTCCTGAACTCTGTTATTAAGCATGAATTACAAACTCCTATGAAGAGAAGCACATTTCTTTCATTTAAAAATATGTTGACAAACCCTTGACCTGAACAAACAGACTTGCAGTGCTTTAAGAGAATTTGCAAATTCTTAAAAGAAATTATTCTTAATGAATGACGTGAGAAAAAAAGGAGAAAGCAGAATAACGCATTTCTTGCAAAATAAGTGATCAGCCTAACCCCAAAGCATAAATTCCCAGTAACAGCAGAACTGAGTAACATTGGTGTCCAACTTGGAACAATGCTCTGGAAGATTTGGTGCCTTTGCAGTGGCACCAAGAGCGATGCTCTTCTCCAAAGCCAGAGCTAAGAATTCAATGCAGTGTCACTGATTATATAGACAGAAGGTAGAAGGGTGACATAAATTTACCAAAGAAAGGAACAAAAGTACCCATAAAACAAGTATCTTCCCTGTAATTTTTATCAGCAACCAAATAAAGTATTCTTGCCTGTCATGCTCTTTACAGTCTTCATTTAATGGAGACTTACTGGACCGTAAAAGATACGGTTGAATGGAATCCTCAATTGTTTAATTGTCTGTCTCATACCTCTGCCTCGAAGAAAAAATCATTTTAAACACGGTGATAAGAGTGTTTGAAATAGAAATATGGAGTTCTGGTGTCAAATGTAAAATCAAATTGGGCCCTAATGTCCTAGATGACCAAAGATTTATTACAATGCCAGAAGAGTCAGCAGAATTTCACTGAGAGAACAGAGTAAATTTCAGCTGCAGAAAATACATACTTAAAATTCAGAGGTGGAAAGCACACAAGTACTTTTTTTTTTTTTTTTTAAATAATTGGTGGAATGTATTTTTGAAGTTCCTGAACTTGATTAATCAACCTCTAAAAAGCATACGATTAAAACCTGCCAGATTCCATCTGCACACAAAAAAATAAAATATAGCAGCTATAGTCACAACAATTATCATATTGGATCAAAAAAGGTCTATTCTGCCTCTGAAAGCAACAAGCTTCTGACGTTTAAAGCATTGGTTCCAGAACTAAAGGTCTCAAGACACACAAATGGGATCACACAAACCTGAGGGAAATTAAGCTGCAGAAGAAAGCCTTAAGCCAGAAGTGAGATCACTAGAGGAAATGTTTTCAGCCGTGATTTAGAGGGAAAACCCTTCACACCCATGCACTTCATTAACTTACATAATACCTTATGTAGAACCTGACGTTTCTCTGCTTGTATTGTATCCAAAATTTTCTCAGCAGAAATACACGAAGGTACTACTAGTTAGGTACATATTTGTTAAAAATATATCTGCATCTCAGACTATAATTCTATAAAAATGCACAGCTATTTCCAGAGACAAAAAGAGGACATTTGGAAAGGAACTCAGCAATATTTGGATAGTACTCAGAAGAAAAATGATTAGTGAGAGAAGGGGCACAACGTCACAGAGTAATTCCTGCTGGAACGGACCTTTGGAGGTCTCTAGTCCAACTTTGTGCTCAAAGCAGAGCTGACTTCAAAGTCAGATCAGCTTACTGAGGGCCCATGTCCAGCCCAGTTCCAAATACCGCCAAGGATGGAGATTCCGCAGCTCCTCTGGGCCCCTGTTCTAGTGCTTTACCACCTTCACAGTGAGTATTTTTTCCTATCACTTCATCCAGATTTCTCTTGTTGCAACTTTAAATAGTGCCTCTCATCTGTTTTCTTCCTCTCTGGTGAAGACAGCAATTCCATACCCCCACCCTCCATTAGTCTTCTCTTCTCCAGGATGAAGCAAGGCAGCTCGCTCTGACTGCATTGCCGTAAGGGCACACCTTTGACCTGTGTTCAACCTCTCATTCAGGGCTCCAGATCCTTTTTGGGAGAGCTGTTCTCCAGCCAGTTATGTTGCACAGGGGTCATTCTGGCCCAGGTGCAGGACTTTGAATTTCTCTTTGTTGAACCTCCAGGTAGTTCCTGTCAATGCAATCCTCCAGTCTACTGAAGTTCCTTTGAACGGTAGGTAGCCCTGCTCTCCAGCATACTGGTGTCACTCAAACTCACTAAGGGTTCACTCCAACCCATCATCCAAGGCATCAGAAAGGATGATGCCCTGGTGTAAGTCTGAGGAATGCCACTGGAACTGGCTGTCAGGTAGAATCCCAGTGGCAGGCCAACACGCATTTAACGAGGCAATGGAGGCAGTGACAAACATTGAAAAGGCCATCTTGTAAGTTGTAGATGATCCAGCACATAGAAAAGGTGGAGACTGAAACAGCCCTTATTGGTGTACACAGACAGAACCAAATTCATATTTTATTTCTCTCAAAATGAAGATGATGTATCAGGGACAAGAAATATACATCAGATTTTATTTTGAATTGGTTCCTCCAGGTGAAGATGTGGTTTGGGCAGAGTAATTTTTTTTTGCAGAGAATCAACCTGCCTCATAAAGAGAGTAACATTTTATTTGCACAAAAGAATAAAGCTGAAAGTAACATGATGTTTCTGTCTCAGTAAAATCATGACTAAAAATTCTAATGTGTAATCAAAAAGTGCAGCCTTATACCAAAGAATGGCAACCAAAGATTTATGGCTTTAAAAGGAATCTTCCAGATGTGACCTGGTGAAGAGTTGTATAAGGCTTCTGTAAATAGACAGGTTCTTTTCAACCCAATGAAACAGAGCCCTTGAGAGGAGAAAAAAAAACCCACCTGCTCAATGACTTTCTTCTCTCAGAAGAGGGTGTGGGGGTGGAAGAAAAAGGAAGAGAAAGCGATCTTTAAAATAAGAGTCAAAGTGTTAAACACACCCTTGGCTACTGTGTATTCTGCAACTTGCATGGCCCTAAGAAAAGGGATTGAAACCTGCTTCATATGTTTTTACTGGACCCTGAAACTGAAGACCACCCAAAAGCTGTAAGCAGAAAGCTAAGACAAGCGCCACAGTGAGGCACATGTTCCTTTCTTTTAAGAGATTTTGAATTTAGTATAGGGGCAAGAATTCCAGTGCCTCTGATCACTAAGTGATGCTACTCACAAAACCCAGGTCAGGGCAATGTCACTAACTATACTACTCAAGACATATGGGGCCACATTTCATCATCCTGCAGATGACTGCCTCCAGGAAAACACAAGACTTTGTAACACTGCATCTGAGAAATAAACCCAGAAAAACTCATTACAGGAAGTCTTGGATTTCCCAGAAGCACTTTATGTTCATCTAGTTCTACTGCTATACCAGCACTAAAGCATAATAAAGATTATTTTCCACAAACATACAATAGGAAACTGAGGAATGGTGACAATCCTTTACCAGTGTTTTATGTGGTTTCTCATGAGATTTTTTTTTAGTTTTTACTTTGTTGTGGCACTAAGTAAAAACTACAGAAATTCTCCTTCCCCCTCTCCAATCCACCTCACTGTGCTGAGCATCTGTTACCACCACTGCATTTGAAATACAGTAGCTTTATTACGAAGTGGCTTTAGTCACCAAGAGGAAAGGAATCTTTTCTTACATTGATGAGGATGCTACTTACAGAAGAAGTGCATATAACTGAAATAAGAATAAAACTCTTTTATCTGCCTTCTTCCTATCTTTCATTGTAATCACAGGTTCATCTTGTCAAGATCAGACTTCCCTCTGGATTTTTAAAAACAAGATGAGGTACTGAAGAGTATGCAGTACTACTTTTGTCTTGACTACTATACTATCAAAGTGGATGCAAGAAACATTTAAGGCTTATTAATATCCAAATGACGTCATAGACGGTGAGAATAATAATCCATTACTTCCATAAGTATCCACTAGCTTTTCTTTAAAATACTTGGCAAAAACGTTCTTTGTTATGAAGTCTGTATAAAGCTGCTATCTAAATGAATAATGAGCATGCGTGTTTGTGTGAACTGTGACTATTTCTGACTTATAGAGGTGACAAAATAAGTCTCCTTATTTGTTAAAACCTTGAATATTTCAGCATACGCCTCTTCTTGGAGAGTTCATTCAGCTTCACAGAGATTATGGACAAACCCTTCCCATGTTGAAAACTGATGCAAAAACAAAGTAAAGAAAATGCAGGAAAGCCAGCACTGGGACAGCCTTCCACCAAGAAAAGTAGCAGCAAAAGTGCAGAATTTTTTCAGGGATGTTAGTGGAAAAAACAGCTCCCTATAGTTTCCCAGTGAGGCACTTCAGTAGTGAGACAACAGCAGAGGCAAAAAGAAATTGAGCATTAAGATAAAACATGAGAAAAATTTCACTTCCTAGACTAGCTGCAAAGTCATAAACCAGACAACCTGACCAATGGTTTATTTTTACCATACCTATTGTTGTTTTCAAAACACAGTTTGATAAACAAAGAAATCCTACAGGAACCTTACTGATACTACTTCTGGAATGGCTCACTGCTCCGGGCCTGTGGGAAAAAGTAACGATCAAATGTTCCATAGAATGGGAAAGTGACAGTCTTCCCAACAGAAGTTTCCTAATGAAAGATGCTGGCACTGCAACTGTTACGTAACATTTTCTTGTTTTTTTTTTTTTTTTTTATTATTCCCATGTCTGAGTTTAGCACCCTAATGGGACTGAAGTCAGAATCCACCTAACAAAAAGGTGCATCTTTTTAAAAGAATACCAGCGCATCACCACAAAGCCTGGAAGCTGTCATACAAACTGGCTAAACAATATGCTGGCCACATTCCACAACTACCACTCCAACTTCTGTTCAACATTGTGTTTTAATTGAACTATGCCTATTCATATTTTTTTCTCAATCGCTCTGCAGCAATATTTGAAAGAAATGTCCTTTGGAAGTTTTCTTCAAGGTACATTAGAACTAGCAGCAATATTCACGATCCAGATTCTAAAGAACCTTATATTTCCTAAGATTACAGTTTTATTTCCCAAGATCACAGTTTTATATACAGAAAATAATGAAGGTTTATATACATATGACTGAACTGCACTCTAGCCTAACAAAATCCTCCATTTACACAAATGCATGCAGGGGCTTAATGTCCTGCTCTACACAAGCAGCCATATTCCAGCAATGCTTCCATACACAAAAACATCATTATTGGACCAACAGAGATAAGGTAGTAGGATGAAAAACACTGATAGACAAAGTAAAAGATAAAAAGTGACTTTTCTTTCCTTCATGTTCACTTAATGATTGCTTTCTGCAGGAGACAGAAGGAGGAGAGTTGTTAATTATATCAAGAATACACCTCCAGGATAGAGTGAGAGGGGGATGCCATGGCAACTGGCAAATGCAACAGTGAAGAAAATGGTCACCCTTTGGTAGGAGTGAGACCATGAAAGAGCTCGTCCTTTTGTCCCCCCTATCCGCACCTCCTCCTTCCCTCTCCTTTCTTGTCATCTTTGCTGCATTAAAGCATACAGACAACTCAGGAAAAACAACTTTTTCTGTAAGCAGTCTCTGACGTCTTGATGTGCAGGAAGAAAAGATGAAAATTAGCAGCATGTGGGTGGAACAAAAAGGGGGGGAAAACACGAGGCAGAACTAGAGATGATTATTTTGTAATTATTTAATATTTTACTTATCTCTTCCCATCCCCAGCAAAGTGCCTTTATAGAAGGCTTTTAGCTGTTTCTTGAAGAGAACAGCTTGGTGGTTTGTTGTTTTGTGGTTGTATTTTTTTTTTAAGTGAGAATTTGAGAAGAAAATGCTCTAGACATTGAAGGCAGTTCAAACAAGTCGCTCACAAGTTTTCTCCTTGAAGAAAAAAGCCTGAAAGACCATGTCACTGCAGTGCTGACTGCATTCCACAGCAGAAGGGGAAAAATCCCCTGAAGTGCCCTCTAGCTTCACTCACAGAAGACAGTTTTTTCCATTCCAAATAAAACCTCACATTCACTGTAAGGTCCAACACAGAGACTGTAACACCACTAGACTGATGCTGCAGAGTCAATCTGAGCACTTCTGAGGTTGCGCGTGGTTCCAGCTGCAGACCCCCCCCCCCAGCAAGCCCATCACCTATGATCCCCTAAAATTCTTCAGTACTAGGCTGCAGTTTAAGATTACCCATTGCCAGCACTGGGAAGAGTTAAACACCGGTGAAAGGAGAAAACAAGACCTCAGTTACTTGTTTTGGAACTAGAGTAGAGGAGTAACAGCAGCACTAAAACAGTGCCTTTCCTCAACAAATACTGCTTTTGTATTACAGAAGCAGCAAAACTTTATAAAACCAGGGATCACGTTGGCAGCCCGCCAGGAGCCTGAAAGGCACGGCTGATTTGCATAACCTGATTGTGCCTTTGTGTTTATAATAAAATTTATTTGTTTTGATTCTAGTGGCAGCTTCTTCAGGAAGCATCATGTTTAATTAGATCTGACACTGAAAGCTGCTGAAGAGTTTTGACTGCAGGTTTAAAAAGGGAAACAATGAGAGCACTGGGAGCTTGGCACCAGACAGTGGGAGAAGGTGGTCATGGATGTGTTACTTTGGAAGAGGCAAGTGAAGCTAAGGGAGAAAGGGAGGATTTGATCAGCCAGAATGGTGCAGGGAGAGCTCGAGGTTTGGCAGCTGGAGCAGGAAAGGGTGGCTGAAATTTTCTTTTCTCTCCCTCACTCTTCAGGGATGGAGTTGGTCCCAGAGCAAGGATTTTTTGGCTAAGGCAGCAGTGAGTCTTAAATAACTCAGTAATGTTGAAATAGCCCCTTCTCGTGACATTTAGATGATATACTATACTGTGAGGAGCCAATAGGAATTTCAGCTGCTACAATGCTACCCATTACTAGGACTTTCTACATACAGTCCCATATTCTCAAGGGTCAAAACACAGGACTAGAGACTTAGTGGCATTTTGGAACTTTGCCTTTGAACATTCTTGTATTTTTAGAGATGTTAAATCCAGCCCTGTGTGCAATGTTGATGCCTGCAATGTTTTAAGCTATTTGTTTTGTATAAATTCAGTACTCAGGACTGGTGATATACAGTATATCCTAACACACAACCACAAAGTTTTACCTGTCCTCTTTAGGCTACCTGTTGAGACAGTTTAAACAGTAGTGAAAGCTGTAATTTTAGTATTAAGGCATTCAATATTGAGTCCACAGTAATAAAAATACCTTTTCAAATTGCAAGTCAAGAAAAAAAGAAGACAGATATGTTCTTAGACTGAGGTATCTCAACATGCATTAATAGAATATTCTGTGCACTATGAAGTTTCATCCTAGCTTTTGCTGCAATAACTTTCCCATGTCGACACGTCCTTAACAGTATCACAGACATCATCATTCTATATAAAATGAAGAATTTAATATGACCAATTTTAAGCAGTCAGTGGAAAGGCTTATTAGAAATTCTCTCATTATCTAGAAGCCTCACAACTGCTTTCTGCCAGCACATCCTCTCCTTGGTCCTCAGGAACACACATTTAAGTGTAATGCTACATCAAGGTCAAACTAGTCTGCCTCTAAATCTTTCACTGTCCCTCAACAAGGCCTCCTTGGCATTCCATTTCCAGGGACCATTAATTTTGCATGAAAATCATAGTTGGCAAGACTAAAAATATATCTTATAACTCGGAGCAATAGCCGACTGCTCTCAGGATCTCTGCAAATCTTTTTGATAACATTCTTAGACTGAGAAAAATCAAAGAAAAGAACAAGCACACTTCAAAATGCTGCTTGACCACAAAGTGAATTAATCTCTAGTGTAGCTTTAGTAACTTAACTACTAATGACACAGTGACCACTACTGCATAGCAATTTCAGCCCATTTGATGTGTGTGTATCAAAAATCTTGCTCACACTGCAGAACTTAAACAGAAAAGGACAAAAAGAGGAGGAGTAACTTTCATCCACACCTGCTCTCCACTCCTGTGTGCTGCACGGCCATACAAATGCCTGTGCCAGCACAGAGGAACATATACCACGGCAGAGGAAAGAGCAGCCACCAAGGAAGCAGGCTTACTTCTAGCAGCAGTTCTCACTTTAAAGTGCTGATTTAACTATGCTATGTTCTTATACTATGACTCACTATCATGTCTTCCAGAGGTATTACTTTAAACAACAAAAAAGTTCAGAAAACTCCAACACCATCACAACTCATACATTCAACCAGAACTACTTACTTTCTTCCCTCAGTTACCGCTCTCCCACCTTTTCCAATTGCAGGACTACTCACTTCATGACTTTAAATACTAGCATAAGCTATTACATATCTTTGAGTCACAACCCCACTCCTGATGGGTCATTACTGGTGGTCATACACCCTTTTTTGGAAGCTGCCATAGTCTGAACTAAATTTAAGTAGTCTCCGGAACTTTGGCCTCTTGTTTTTAAAAACAGTTCAATAGGCTAAAGGGTCAATAGGTGATACTAGAAAATGTGAATATTTGGGAAGATATTTTGTTAAATCCTCAGCATACATTAGTTTAGTCATATGATCAACTCAGCGACTTCCAACAAGAGCAGTTAAATATGCAACAAGCAGCAAAACAAAATTCTCTGAAGGGCTGATGATTATACTGTTGTAACAGATAAAACGATATTTATTTTCAAAGTCTTCACTGGGCAATCTTCTGTAACACTGAAAACTGATCAGACAATATTGCCTTTGTCCTCTTCTCTGAGGATACGGTAAGAAAGATAAACAGCAGCATTAATAGTGTTTAAGAATGTTGCATCGCTACTCGTTAAGATTTTGAACAAAAGTGTGCTGAAATTGATGAATACATCACTTTTAAAAATTATTATTTTGGAATACCGAAAGGTATCTCCCAGCAACTTACACTGAATACATTTTTATATCAATTACTGGAATCTCGTTCATGCTACTCTGTTCCTACACACCATAAAGTATTTTCCTTTTTATTAAACACAAATAAACCCTGCGTACATTTTAGTCTTCCCCCCCTTTCACTTTCACATTAGGTAGTGTTAAAATCTCAGGTTTTACTTCACCATTATGGTTTAACAGTAAATACTTCTTAAAGTAACACTGAACCTAGCCAAATACAAACACAGTACAAGTTATTCATAAAGTTAAGATCTCCCCCCCACCCTCCAATATGGTAGTATACATGGATTAATTTATATTGTATGTACTAGCAGCTTCTTCAAGCTCACAAGTCTCTCTTTGGTAGCCTCTTTGAATGACTGTTTCCCATCTTCAGCTGCTTCTGCATTAGACATTAAAAACTCAAAGCCCCCATTAGCAGGATTTGGTAAAGCAAAACTGCGTTTGCTATGGCAAAACATCAATTACTCCTGAAAGCAAGAGTTGGATCCAATTAAGTTTGAGATGATGTTTAATTGATAAGATGATGCTCAACTGATTTTGTTTAACTGGTAAGGTTCCTCACCCCACTAGAGGTCTAATGTTACAGCATTTTATCCAAGTCTGTACTGAGTACACATAGGTACACCTTTCTGTTAAAGCTATTACAGTCCAAGCACAAGCATACTGTTAAGCATCCTGTAAAGACATTAAGCAACACCTGAACTATGAACAGCAGCCCCATGTATAAAGGACCCTTTTCTGAAACACAATCTTCTGTCCCTGGCACGAGCAGGCTATGTCGCTACCCTATGCAAGATCTCATGACAGAGCATCTACACTTATTTCTTCGTTGATGTATCATATTTCAATAGAGAATACTTCAATTTCAACAGTTCTCCAGGAGCGCAGGAATTTATCGTAGCAAGGTTTTGTATCACCATGTTTTTCTGCCTTCTTCAAAGCTCGGAGCCAACCTTTCTAAGCCTCTTCCCCATGTATTTAGCTGACTTTGTAGAAGAAGTTGTTAAGAGTCTCATTGGCTCAATACATGTCAACATTGCATTAGTCACGAGGACTACAGAGGATTTCTAAAATCAAGTGAAAGGGTCACAGTATTGCCAAGCTATTAAAAAGATTAGATGTCATCACAAAAGTATAATAACCCACTTTGTCAAATTCCATTTACTGATTGCTGTATTGTTTCCTGCTTATGCCTGAAGAGGCATATAAAAAGATTTCAATGGAGTTGTTAAATATTTAGGTTAAAAACTCTGACTGGTCTGGAAGAAAGTTGAAAAGCCATAATTCAAATAATTCCTTATTTTAGTAGCAAGTGAAAACTTTCATAAAGAAACCATATACTGCCTGGACCTGTAAAATACAACAGCCAACAGAGAAAGACATACATCAAGGTGGATTTTATGTTCACTTTTTTTTTTTGAATGTCAATTTCTTGGGATAAGTGACTGAAGAACCACAGGCCCTGTAAACCTACTCAAACTATCCAATAACAAAGCACTTCTCTGTGCTGCGGCAGCTCTATACATGACTCATTTGTTTACAGAAGGCAAATACTTGCCAATTTTAAATAAAACAGGGTTCAGTCTGTTGAAAACAGACAGATGTCTACGAGAGCGGCTATTCCTGTGTCTCCACACTAATTCGTACTGTTACACTAGCAGTAGGGCAGCTTCACAGGGCTTACAAGATCCTGCTAGAAATAGATGAAAATGAGAGTGCAGTATGTAATAGTCTCATTAGCAGGGACTGTTTCCTAAAACCGAACGTGTACAAGCTTCAAAAGTGCATCACATTAAGAGGTATGTTTTATTTCAAGTGATTTAACAGGAAATCTCATCACTTCCGGTGCAGTTAAATACTAGCTCACCTATTCTATCTACTTTCAAGATTAGTTTGTGTGCAGGTTTTTCACCATTCTGATGTTTTGCCACATGCCTCAGTAACTGTTGACTTTGCTGGAAGAGCTGGCATAGCAATCGCATACCCAGAATCCTCAAGAAAGCCCAGCAAGTAACTTGGCTGATACATGCAAGTTTGTTGAGTGGTTTTTAAAAAGGTGAACACATCCAAAAAGCAAACGGTAACATTACTTTTTAAAGCAGCTTATTAGCAAATTCTTTTTATTTTGAAGTCATAAATCAGTGTGATGCCGCCTATTTTTTCCCTAAGATAAACTAAAAAAGCCTTAATATGCTGAGCCCAGATTTCTTTATTAAAAAAAAATTAAAATCTTAAATACCAGACTAGGAGAAAAGAAACACTTCTATTAGAATACCTCTCAACATTGCTGTTCACTTCTATAGTCCGATGGAAAAAAGTTACTGACTTCCTGAGGGGCACAAATTGGAGAAAGTTACCTCCAAGAAAATCTAATAAACTCCCTTTACTCTTACATCCTCTCCTGTTACTCTGCTAAGAGATGCACTGTACAAATGCACATTTTAACTAAACACACTGTTAGATAATTTTTATCTCAGTATTAACAACTGGAAATTTTTATGGTTACTCAAGACTCAGACTTTCTACATAGCACAGGGAAAAACACAGGTTGGCATGCCTCCTGACAACTAAAATTAACACCATTTCAGGAAGAAATGTAGTGTGAAGGTAATCTTGTCTAGAATAAATGCTGTGTAACGGAGTCTGCCCTGAGGGTTTGAACCTCCTCTACCCTCCTGGTCAAGGCAATAATCACCAGTAAAACAGTATTCATCAAAATGAGATGAGGAGAACAAGTACCCATAGATTCAAGAGAATAGTGCATGAAAACACAAGGTTCAAGCTCCACTGAAAGGGACATATCTTAAATGGAAACAACAACAACAAAAAATCTGGAACCTTTCACAAAAGACACAGAAGTATCTGCTTTGTAGACAGCACTAAACCTTGTTACAGGAGTTGACCTACAGCCTCAATTTTTTTCAGCTCCACTAGGTGGAAAAAACCTAAAAGGAAGGCCTCTTAACTCTATATAATACAGAAGGTTCACCTTCTAAGTTCTTCTACCTATTAACCAGCACCTCTAACACAGTTGCACTTTAGTTCTGAGAAGCGTTTGTCATGTACGTTAACACACTGAAGGAAGGACCAGGCAATGTGCATTATTTGAGGTTACGTCGAAAAGATCTAAAGAACAGAGGCAGTGTTCTGGTGATAGACAGGGGATTTGCTTCAGGAACTAGAAGAACTATCTGGAGGTTTAAAAAAAATGCATTTATTTTGAAAAAACAGGTGAGATAATGTGAAAAGGATTTGAATACCTAAGATAATACTTAACTTGCTAACATCAGAGATGTACCTCCTCAAAAGCTTATGTTTTTGCAAAGCAGATGGGTTTATTTTACAGTAGAAAAGCCTCATCCAACTATGGAGGATGAAAAGAAATTCTGAAAGACTTTTACTGTCCTTCCATTTTAATGAAAATTAGTGCCTAGGCAGAGGGAAAGAATCAAGTGATGGAGAAGCAGGCAATTCTCCCCATCCCTGCAACCATAATACTTTTCTTCTGGTAACTGGCAAGTTGGAATGCAGTGAGTGGGTATCTCTAGACTAGTCAATAGCACGTACTTCTCCTTGCACACTTCTACTGGGTAAGACACATGACAGGAAGATGAAGTTACAGATGATAGAAGATGAAATAATAGCAGAAGAGATACTTGAGGGACAGAAAAGACAAACCACAGAAAACCAGAATAAATTTCTGCAGCTCATAAAACAAATGTGTTCAAGACACTTCTGAAAGAGCTCTACTTTAAATCAGTACTGAACATGATTCAACAAATTCATATAGTTATCTACCTTTCTTGTACAGAAAACCTTAGAGATGGTTCCTGATTTACACTTAAGCATGATACAGACCACCACTTCCAAAACACTCAAAGACAACAAAAGGTTTCTAAGTTGCACTCCAACAGATTTTTTTCAAATGTTTTTAGACAAATGTTAATTACTTTTTGAGAGCTAGCAATCGATAACACATACTATGTTTTCATAGTGTAAAACATGCACAAAGCCCCGAGCAGTATTAAAACACAGACTATTAACTAGGAACATAGATTTTTCTTCTAAACGTGCTTTATCTTCTAGTCAAAATCTGCTGAACAACTGCTTCATTGTGTGCTGGTGGCAAAAATTACGGGAAGTACAAAACTAGAAAATACTTTGGGGCTTTCAGCTGATGGTTTGCTGGCAAAATGAATGACCACTAAACATGTCATTCATCCAGTTTTCTTCTTGGCTTTGATTTCACATTAAGGACTGATAAATAACCATCCCTTTAAAGCTCTATAACTGTTTGCTGGATAAACCCAGAAACTACAAGCTAAAAACCAAACTGAGTAATGTAACGGAGTTAAAATCAGATTCTCGACCATGCAAGTTGAGAGGAAAGATATTAGGTATCTCTGGAGCAGAGTGCAATATTAGCAAGGGAAGAGCTGATGAGGTTTTTAGCCCTTAGGGATCAGAGAGAAGTAATTACCATCCATGAAATGCTGAGGAAAGATGTGGACATTTAAGAAAATGGTAGTGAGCCATAAATATTTCAATTTGAAAATTGTTTGGGGTTTCCCCAAAAGCTTTTGGGCACACAAACTATCCTTCAAGCCTGACATAAATGGCAGCAATGACCCTAACAAAAGGGATGAGCTCCCTACACTAATGTGGCCCAACTTATCATAGATGACAACTATACAAGGGAAGTAGATACTTCTAATTGCTCCAAACACTCAGCAACAGACATGATCGTGCAGACTAAGTAATAAAAGCTTGTTACAAGCAGCCAGGGACTTCACAGAGCTTACCTGTTTCTGTGCTGATGCCCCCATATGCACCTGGCAAAACTTGACTGCCTGTTCAAGTGCTGCTTCTTCATCCACCTGAACAGAGAATCACAACTAATGAAGCTGTAATTACTTAGCTCATCTATAAATCTAATTAAATTCAGATGAAATGGGGATGTAGAGCATGGGAGTAAGGGGGAGAAGCAGCACTTCTATGGCTGAAGAGTGATCTTAAGTTATTCACGAGTATATATTCAAAGATACACAACTCCCTCTTAATTCAAACTAACATTTAGCATGATCAAACCCCATATAATTGGTATTATAGCTCTTAACTGATTTCAGATATTTAGTTCCAAAACATGGAGGGTCCTACTTTCCCCCCTCCCCCTGCAACAGTCTTGTCAAGAGAGTGGTTCTTCAGAGATATTTATCTCCCCAAATTCTGAACAGATATAGGGCCAATTTTATACTGCTTTGGCAATTATTGTTATTCTATAATCACGTCTGACATCACACAGAGAAATTACAATTAATGATAAAATACTTCACCTGTTTAATCAGCATGTACGTTTCAGACATGATCTTCTCAATTTTACCCAGGTCATAGGCCATAACTTTCTGACCTTGCTGCCATACTCGATAAGCATCAAGCAGAAGTGTTTTCCCAGACTCCACATCCTCAAGTAATTTCCTCTTCCTGCTTGATCTCTGGACAGGTTCTTCTGTAGGTACTGCCTGAACTATTCCTTTAGCTGCCTGCTGCTGATGTTTTGAACTGATACTTAGCTCTTCCAAAGAAAGTTCTGGAGTCCGGCTCTCTGGACCTCTCTCCTTTGAGTTCCTGCCAGACTGAAGACGGTCTGGCTCACTGCGTTTACATGAAGAATCAATTTTTTCAGGGTCATTGGAATATCCATCGAGATCCATAGGCTCAACTGAACCAGGCCCAGGGAGCTCTTTAATTTCCTTGTCATTCTTGTCATCTTGTTCCAATATGTCCATAGCATTGGGAATTTGTCCCTGGGTCACTTCCTTTACTCCATTTTCAGTACTATGTACTACTCCATCTGATAAAACTGTTTTTTTGGGAAGGACATCTTTTCCCTCTTCAGCACTAGCTTTATTAGAGACGTCTGTTGTCATCCTTCCTGAAGCAAGGTTAGAAGACTTGGAATTCTGATCTTCTGAAACCTTAATAAAAGAAGTCATTCTTCTCTGTTATTATTGAAATCAGAAAGCATTTGAGCACAGCTATGACTACCATGAATGGACCATGAGTACCTTTACATAACTGCCTCTGCTGAAGAAAATCATCAGCATAGGCTGAACCAAAGCTGCAATGTTTCCCCACCCCGCCACTACTTCAGCCTATACTATGGGATCCAATTAAATGAAATCCAAGGTTTTAATAGCACAAAATTTTCTTCTAACGTATTGCAGTAAAAACTGAACCTGTTTCTTTTGGCAGCTGCAGATCAACCTCAAATTTAAGAATCTTCCTTTTGGCTGCTCTTACATAACTTTCTTCTTGTTAGTAGATCAAGAAGTACGCTAAACTCTGCTATAGTATTTTAATTTTTGGACCTTTACTTTGGTGATGGTCCAAAGGTAGAAAACCTTAGTACATCATCTCTTCTTTCAAAAATTGCTAGTGATACAATTCTTCCATCTAGATTTATGAACAAAGTATTTCATACACAGAGTTCCAGTGTTCTTCAGGAAGTTTTCACTTAATTTGTTAAACCTATACTCTGTTAACTTGGAAAACCCTTAGGAACAAGTTCTTTCTTGAATGTGTTTGCCAAATAAACTTACAATTTCCAGTCATCTTAACCTTGAAACTGATTGGTCTCTATATGACTTTTTAAAATTAAATCTAGATTATAATTAAATGTAATAATAGGTGTGGTGCTGTCAAGGTCTAGCAGTTAAAAATGGCTAGGCATGTAATATCTAGTTGTCTGGTTTTGTTTTGCAAGAGGAATCTTAGTTCATTTTGAAAGGAAATTTCCAATAGACCCCACCTGAAAATGTAGCTGTTCTTATACTCCATGTAACTACCCCAATTTGAAATTTAAGGGACAGTCAAACCAAACTTACTGCAATCCATTCTCAACAACTGTATTTGTTACTGAATTTCAAAAAACGAAAAACAACAATGCTGGAAGAAAGTTTTCTGTGTGGTTGCATATAAACAAAAGGTATTAGAAATAAGTGATAGTAATGTAGCCCTTCAGCCTCAGGAGATCTAAGGAATGAGTAAACTGAACCTAGAAAAATCTAATTACTAAATCAATGACCATTAAACACACTGCTGCCTTACCTGCGTCAGATCGTTGAGTGTGTCCTCCAACACTTTCACTGTAAGCACAAAGGCTTGTTGGGCCAGAACTTGGCGATCTGCATCACGCAAGTACTTCCTGTGCCACAGTAAGAGAACAGAAATTAAACTAACTGCCAAAATCTTATAGGACTTTAAAAGCAAGAACCAGGACATTAAAAAAAAAAAAAAAAAAAAAAAAACACAACACAACACCAACCCCGCAGCACAACAATTTTAAAACAAGTTAGAAGAAAGCAAACAAAACATATACAGTTGTATATTGAAATATAACACTTTAGCTATGCTTCCCTCCCCTCCTCCCCTCCCCACAATCACCAAAGATGACGTGCATGAAGCAAAAGAGCACTATCTACAAACAGAGGGGAGGAAAAAAAACCCAAACCCAAAACCAAAACAATAACAAACCAACCAATCAAACTGAGAGCAAAACAGACAACCAGAATTACAGTTTTCTTGTATCAAGCCTTCTGTGCCCCTCAAATACCAGCTTTTTGTTCAAACCTTTTCTTGAAAAAGAGTATTAGTCACACAAAGCTATCTTGAACTGTCAGGTGATTTTCATGTTCTGGATAAACCGAGCATGGGAGATTAAGGACATGAGCAAATCCTTTCTCGTTGGTCATAACAGTTGTCTTTGAATCTAGGGTTTTTTAGAGCTAAAACACTGGTGTGGTAATACCTTTACTCCTATTTAGCATTGTAAAAAGATAACACTGTGCATCTAAAACTTATTCATTCTGTAGCTTCATTTAATTTTCTACAGCACTGTAACTTCTGTGTATTCTGACACAATGCTTTAGTCCACTTTCAAGGAAAACATTTCCAGCCATCAATCCCACCTAACTGAGTTTGATGGAAAACTGAATTTCTATTTCAGAATTGGTTGGTTTTAATGAGGGCTAAAAATCAAGTAAATAACTTTGAAGGGTACTATTTCAGTCAAAAAGCCAACATTTTTAAAATGCCTATTTTCTCTCTACAGTATTACATTAAATTGGTAATTTTATGGTTTGCTTTTCAGCAAAAAGATACAAAAAACTGGCTCCTCATTACTTCAGTAATAACTAAAGTTCAGCTAAAAACGCCCTATTTTTAAAAATAGGGTAGTTACAGGCATATACCAGACACACACAGAATATTTGCATTTATAAGTTCCTGTAACGATTATAGTTCACCATAGCTGGCACTGGCTGATCCAACATGTCCAATTACTTGTTTGTTAAATTCAGTCTAGACTTATAAATAACATAATATTTTTAGTACAACTGTGGGCTTGCTTAGGACAGAATTTAAACCTTCTATGGTCCAGTACTTCTGATATGCTAAAAGTCAAAGTATTTTTGGCTTCAAGCTTGCTGGACATGTGGTGACATATTCCCAGACATACGACAATGTATGCAAATTCACATGCACTCACACTCAAAAACACATGAAGAAACCTTCATTGCCTCCAACTTATTGCCATCAATCATTCAGTTCGATTTCTTAAGCATTTGCCAGAGACTAATTTCAACATTTCCCACTCGGCAAGCTACTAGAATTTTACCTCAATTGCTTCAATGTTTTCCTTAGATGTTTATTTTGGTCTTCACATTGATACAAATCTGTATATAGCTCACATTAAATGGCTTCTTTTCTCTTAAATAAGGTTAATGCAATTAAAATTAGATCACCCCTGAATAGGATAAGCTTTTTAAATAGCATCAGCTGCCAACAGGCACATAACCATTGTTCAGTCTGTCAAGGATTACAGGAAGGCAGGACGCCTGGGCTGTGACCTCCCTCACTGGACATAGCTCTTATGCAAGAGGCCAGCAGAGGGGTGCAGAAGTCACGATGCTCTGTTCCACCAGTGAATCCCTTCACATGACAGAAAACCTCTGCAAGTCTGTTAAGGCAGCTGTATGGCTGCTCTGAGTTTCAAGAGAAATTCAGAGAAATTCTAGACTATTACAGAATTGTAATCCTGAGAAAAACTACCCATCATTCCACTATATTCCTGAGGAAATCTGTCTAACCACTTTTTTTCCTAAACTAAGAACATCTTTAAATAAAATAGTTACAAATTGAACAAAATATACTCAAAGCTTTACAAAGTAATGGATTAAAATAAATATATCATACTTTCCCTGATCAGGGGTTCTCTGTAGCATAGATGAGACTTTCAGCAAGGTGTTGTAATCCTTCAGTTGTGACAGCACATTGAGCAGTAAGACAATAGAGCGGTTCATATGAGATGCAAAACTGCCGGGGCGGTCGATCTCATCCACGGGGATGCGCCAGATTCCCTGCAGAAAAAGGAAAAGAGGAAACCTCTACAGAGGGATCCAACTGAAAAGGACAGAAATCTTGAAATATGAATCGGATTCCACAGCATACTGCATTTCACTGAGGGTCAGGGGAAAAATGGATAGACAAATGCTGTGGTCCTTCAGACAGGGAGATCTGGATTTAAAGTCAACTGATTCCTGCCAGCAGCAAAAGAGGGAGGCTTGCAGGAGGCCACAGCACACCTAAATAGTCTTCTGAACTATTCCCAGAAAAAAAGCAAGCAAAGCCTAAATTATACTGTGCATTTTTCTTATATGTCTGTGAACACGTCTTCCTAAGCCAAAGCTCAACTACCATAAAAAACAAGGAGTAACTTAAAATAAGCTTTCCTGGCCTGAAAGCTGCTACTTTTGTGCAGCCACAGCAAGCTTCTACCTTCAAATAATCTGTTACTGAATGTCTTGGGAACTTGGTTACTGCCTTGATATCATCAGTGTTCACCATGGCACTAACCAGTCTGATAGGAAGAATCGGATTCCTCAGCAGTATCCATTTTCCAATGGCAGATTCAAATCCCTCTAATTAAATTTTGGGACAAGGGAATCTTTGGGGAGCAAAGCTGGAGACTGACAGAAAATACAATTTCGTTACAGTTAGTCAGCTCAGATTTGCAATGTCTAATAAGTCTAAGGAGATTTTTTTCACGTGTTTAACATGGATGCTGTCAACACACTAGTCAACCATATTTGAAAAAATGCAATGCAAATATTACTATGCTTGCATGTTAGTATGTAACTTATATTATGATCTTTCACAAAAACTGCTGTTACATCACTCCAAACTCTTCCCTTGTGCTTTATTCAGTTCTGAAACTTTTCCTGTAGTAGCTCTTTTAAGATGAAAATCCTCTGGTCATGTATACCATTTTGTGACAATGCAGGAAAGAATAGTTTCATTGATAGCAGTACTTGCTATCAGTACCTGACTGAAAATGAATTCTGCTTTCCAAACCTGTTCAGAGAGCAGGATATACAAATATTTACTCTTTTATCCTTGTTTAAAGGTCTTGCTTTGATATTTTTAGCTTTCCTTTCAGTGCGAGCAAAATTCTTCAGAACTTAATGCAAGGCAGAAGCAAAGAAAATGATTACTACAATCATAAATGACATTTGACCACAAAAGAAGCAGATACGTAACGGGCCTGTCTACAACGGACCCTCCTCCTGCATGTCTTCAGGGAATCTGCAGTTCTACTCCATAGGATGTATAGGAACTTGAGAAAAAAATACACACAAATATCAGTGCTTTTAAATAGGAAACAATGACTTCAACTAGATATAATGCACAGACTGTTCTGCCAAATTTTCTTACTCTTGCTTTTCCTCATGCTCTCTACTGTGATCACTGGGGGAGTAAGAGAGAAAGCCATTTTTCCTCTTTGTTCCCTGAAGCTTTCTTGCAGACTTTTTTTTGTAGCTTCCCTTTTCTAGAAAGTACCTAAAACCGAACCATGACTGACCCCTGATGCACAACCGTCGCTTCCTCCTATGCCCAACTACCAACGTCCACAAGTACCTTCTGCGGCTTGGTGGCAAAGATCTTATCTGCTCATGCAGCTCAGTAGCTCTCAAGCATGTACAGATCTTGTAGGTAATAGTTCTGTAAAACAGCACATACTTAATTTAAACAGACAAGCTTTTTCTTCCCCCAAACTATACAGTGACTTTCCTTTCAGGCTACAGATGAAACACACTCATTCTGGAGCTGATATTTTTTGCTTCTCGGCACATATGTAAACTGGGTTTCTGCCAGATCCTAAAACAACTGAATGCCTCATAATGGCACCACATTGCAAGAACCTACTTAGCCAATTTAACTACACAAAACAATTTATGGTCAACTTAGATGCATACTGTAGGAATGGAAGACAGCCAATGTGTAGGTTCCTGGTCTTTTTCAGCATTATCTCATCCTT
This sequence comes from Harpia harpyja, assembly GCF_026419915.1. Classification (NCBI taxonomy): domain Eukaryota; kingdom Metazoa; phylum Chordata; class Aves; order Accipitriformes; family Accipitridae; genus Harpia; species Harpia harpyja. The sequence continues at coordinate 41,663,419 of NC_068948.1, read as the reverse complement.
CATTTGAATTAGGCAGATCACTTGAAGGGAGCTTTCACATGCCGTATGTGGAATCAGTTGAAAATAATCTTGCAGCTCCTTCTCACATGTCCTGTGTATACATTTTAATGCTACCCCAGAAATTATAATAATGCAGTAAACCCGTTTGCAATGACAGAATATGCTAATTGCAGCTAGAAAGCTGTGAAAGTTATAAAGTCCATCTGACAGAAACAAAGTTGCATGTTTTGGGGAATGCTGCTCTTCTGTCTTTCTACAACAGGGCACCTTGGAAGAGCTTAAATTAAAACTCACATTAGGAGTGTTTGAGTTTACTTTATCATTGGCATTACAAAAGAAGGCCTGATTTTAAAATGAAAGTCACTACCTTTTCATGTGTTGACTTGCAGTTTTATAAATGCAAAACAGCAATAAATAAGATTACTGTCCTATGTAACATACCTGCCTATTTCACATGTAGCCTCAAGCCAAAAGCAGAAAGAAACCTGCCATCAGGAGTCAGAACAATCTTCATTCCACCCACTGTGATTTTATTAAGCAATATGCAAAACACTGATGTTAAAGTGAGTTTATCAGAATTTATTTCATGACTGATGTTGAATTCTTTTTAAGACTGCAATTTGAGTCAGAGACTGAAGAAACAGTCTCATTCAAACTTCTCCCAAAGAGAAGTTTAACTAAGCCCATCAGGCATGAATTTTTCCTTCCTAAGTATCAATAACCTTCAGGAGGAATATTTCTGAATTCAGATCATATATTGCAACTTTTTTAAAAAGCTGAATGCTAGGCTTTTTATTTTTAACAAAACTTAAGAAAGATACAAATGGAAAGCTTGTAATGAAGTAACTGGGGAGGAGACTGGAAAAAGTTATTCAGTTTGACTAAAATTACATTTTTTGTATCATCATTTGAAAATTCAGATTTGTTAGCAAAGTACACACACAGAGGAGTACAGATCCTCGCGACAAACATTTGCAGTTCTTTGAAAGGTTTTGTTACTTTATCACCACTCAGGCCACTTGACAAAATGTCTCCGGCTCTGGCCACCAAAAGGATTTTACGTCCAACACACCGCTCCTGTTTGCTGGCCACCATTCCCACAGTGAAAGGTTCTCCTCCCTCCTGCAACAGCCAGCGAAGCTGTTTACATGAAACTAGAGGAAGGAGTGAGATGCTTCCAACAACTCCAAAATGCCTCTCAGGATCCAAAACATCAAGCTGCTCTCCATGCCTTCCTGGCTAAACAAACACTCTGTAAGAGCTGGGGGCGGGGGAAGCAAGCCTGATCTGGGAGCATGTGAAAACTCTGCGGATAACTTAATACTGAATTTTACATTAAATGTGAAACTGAATAATGAAGTCAGTACACCATATTCCTGGTGACAGTTTTTTAAATTGTTTTTCAGCTTGAAACTTGCTCCACAACCTCCCCTTGCAGAAGAACTGAAGACTTGGGGAGGAGGGTGAGGAAAAGAGGACCATGCTGCACAGGGTTTTGTGAGCATGAGCTACAGCAGTAGTGGATACTTTCTAGCTCAGTGACTGAAAATAGAAAGGAAGGAAGTGCTTATTATTCCTCCACGCTGCTTACTCCAGAACTTTACGGGAGGGGATTCCCTGGGGTTTAGGAATGCCTCTCTGAGGAGGAAAGGCTGTCAGTTCTCAACAAAACCCAAACTTCTCTGGGGACGGCTGCTGCTGACACTGCAGAGCTTCAGAGTAAGCCATTTTCTAAGCCGAGATCAAACTTTACTCTCTCAGTGCTCCATGATTTCTCTTAATGAAATGGAGAAATGCTAGCCATACTTCAGATGTTCCAATTCACATATAACAAGCAAATACATATAAAAACTACTGCTACAAATAAAGACCTCCAATTACTTATGACTCAATTCGCTCTTTTTTTTCTTTCTTTTTTCCCAAGGAGTCCAAGAAGTGCAAGCTGCACCACATAAAACAAACTCAATTCCACTGCTGCCTTCAAGTGACCAAAGCAAAAACAAACACTTCATTTGTCAGTCTCAGTAATGTCCTACTAAGAAGAGCCTTTAGTAAAAACGAAACTAATTTAAGCACTATTTTAAGATTGCTAGAAAATATGACAAAACTAACAAACCAACTAATAACGTGGTGCAGGGAAGCCACCAATTAATAATGCAACAACCTACACAATATTTTAAAATCAGAAGTTGAACTAAGTACAATTACATAATCCCTGGAAAGCTCACACTTCCCTAAACTTTGAGTTTTTTTAAGTCTCTGTTTTAATACAGGGTTAAGCACAACATACTGAAGTACTACTAGCTTTACTCCTACCCTCTCTTCACAGTTACTTAGGTCAACATTAACATCTTGCCCTGGAGGCCTGAAAAGGAAAGGAATATGGTTCGGGCTGAACAGTTTCAACACACAGGATTTGAAACCTCACTCTTTTCAGCTAGGAAAGTGCAGCACGGACCCTTGAATATCCCTACTCCTCTTTGTAAGCATCGCTCTATTTAATCTTCAAGTCAGTAAGCATGTGTTTGCTTTACTCATGACTTCCTGCTAGTTCTGAGTATAACCATTAAAACCACTGCCCCCTCCCCCATTTAGCAAATTACTAAACCACCTTTTCTCATCCAATCTTAACATGCTCCCACATCTCTTATTATTTTACTCTGTCACCTGATTTTAGCTTTTCTTCTTTTCTACAGACAATTCTATTATTTTTCTTCCTCAATTCCTCATTTCATCCACACAGCTATTCAGTATGTAGTGGAACAATTCCACCCCTGTGAACAGGAATGCAAGTGGGTACAAAAGTATTAAGAAATGAAAGCAGCTATATTCAGAATATTAAAATTATTAGCTGCAGGGACTTGTGTCATCAAGGAAAAAAAAGCAGCCCCTGCTTTCTATAATTTAGCCAATTTCAGAAAAATCTTACAAACTTTTTCAGAGTATTTAAGCAGCACTCCTCTTGTCTACTGTTAGTCTTGTTCACATAGTACAGTAACAGAATATAAAAAATAGCATGACAATAAATAAATGACATTTTATCAGCCTGGAAAAGGAAACAGAAATAAGGCAAAACTGCAGCAACTTCCTTTCAATAAGTCAGAACCAAGCAGGATTACAATTCCTGGTCTACAAGGTAAATATTGTCCATTTCTTTTTTTCTTCTTTTTTAAATACACACACACTGGGAACTGAATAAACAGCATGTATGCTTTCTGGAAAAACTTTGGAATTCTGCAGCATTATTTTAGCAAGAGAGCAGCATGAAAAATACTGACAAATGAAAATGCTTCACATGCTCCAATTATCATATGCTGATAAAGAAACATAATGGACAATTTTCATCTCTTATTTCTCTCTCCAAAATACAACGCACTTTCAGAGTCTTAAATTTCAGATTTTTCCATTTCTAGAACAATCATTTTACAGCTGACTTGACATTAAATTGGTTTTAACCCTATGAAAAGAACACTCAAGCCATATCCACTTGGAGAGACTATCATGTGTGAGCGTGAGTCAGGGACATACACACACGAGGCAGGGAAAGGGAGTAATTTCCTTGCTGCGTAAGCAATTATAAAAAAACCAGAAATGCCTTGTTGAGATGATGAGTTACAACTTCAGGTGGAATTTGTGAAACAGAAACCGAGGTCTACAGATAGTTTTGCAAAACATTGGGTTTGGCCATTTGCCAGGCAGAATCTAGAGGTTTTTGTTCACTCTGTCAGGAGGCTTGAGGAGTTTTTACTCAGATGGTTCCCATGTACCATGTGATTTCACAACGACGTCAACAGAAAGTCACATCGCCTCTTTTTAAAGGGAAACGGCTAACTAGACTATAATAAAAGGAAATAAAGAATCCATTCTACTCCATGGCTACAATGGAAAGACAGACAGAGAAGAAAGTGAGAAGGAGCAACAGGCTGTTCTCTTAAAACCCGTTTTGAAGGTGCAATCCTCTTCAAGCAATGACACAGCTGCGTTCCCTCCGGAGCTCTGCAACGGTGTGCCTCAGGCAGACATCACCCACTTGAAAATCCAGGGAACACAGGAGGTATGTGCATAATGCATCATCCCCTGGATGAAGACAACTGCTCCCCACACTAATTTTCCAGGTTAATGCCAGCAGTGCCGGTGGAGTATCCTTCCCCAGAGTACTCTAAGAAACAAACCTTAGATTCCCTCTTGTCTAGCCCCTCGTTTCTCTACTCTGCAAATCTAGGGTGCTAAAGCAAAGGTGGATTTGAAGATATAGCTGTGGAACACTGATTTTTTTTTTTTTTTTTTTTTTTGCGTTCCCTCCCCGCCCCCGTTGCCAACATTAAAAAAGGTTCCCTTTTGGACGGCTGGACAACTCCTCAAGCTGGAAGGTCAGTTATTGATAAAAAGACTTTTGGACAAATTACTTTAGTACATTTATTTTATTACCTCCAGAAGTTGCTCCCTTTTACCAGCTGTATTTTAGGAAAGAGAGAAAAAGTGACTGGTCAGGAAAGGAATTAAATTATCAGCAAAGTTTCACTCACTGTGTCTTGCAGCCAATCCAGGGTTTTAAAAGGAGAGAAAGAAGCTTGCCAAAGGGATGCAGAAGAGCAGAAGTCATCCAGAGATTTAGTCAGGCACTTTATGTACTCAAAAGAAAACACTGAGCAAGGTGTCTGCTCACCCATGTTGGAATTTCTTATTCTGCCTTTGTTACTTCAATATTTTTTTCTGGGATACATTTTGGTTCATGTCCTGTCCCTGTCAGAAACAGCCTGGAATTCTTTCTTTGGGAGGATATAAAGCACAGAAATCCAAAGAGTACAGAATGCTTCTAGATCTTCTAATAAGCAAATAATTTGATGTAGAAACCTAATAAAAGAATATGAAACCCTCAAGAGGAAAACTCTTTACCAGGATTTTGCATTTCTTTAGGCATTCTCGGGGGCCAGATGCAGGAAGATTTCTTTACCACCAAAGTAGGTGGTTAGCAGGGCACATCTAGAGATTGACGGTGGTTCTGGTTTTGTCTAACAGACAGCCTTTCTTTGTTTTAAGAAGATTTTTCTGCTTAGATCATTTCTGCATACCTGCTACAACCAGACTGCCTGGCATCAGATGCAAATGGTAATCAAAGCTAATGAAACAAGCTTGGTACAGTCCATCCATGTGCCTGGAAGTGGGCAGGCTCCTGCACTAGCTCCCCTGCAGACATTAGCAAACTCTCTTTTTTTGACATGTGGGGTTCATTTAATCTAACTCCACATTTTATAGATATGATATAGACACATACATTTAATGGCATCACCCAGAAACCTTTTACAGAGAGAAAAAGGCATTTCGGGAATGTGGCTCACCTGAGCTATTACAGGCTGCACCTTAGGATGAGATGGCTACACACTAGAAATGACCATCTCCCTTGAACGCAAAGGATGATGACTAAGTCATAAAAGATGACAAATGTTACAAATGCCAACCGGCAAGTCTGCAAGGCAGTTCTGGTCTCTATCAGTGGCATGCCAAGGTCGAGCCCCACTACTCATTCTTATTCCTAAGGGAGGTGCTGCAGAACCAGAAAGAGAACTGGGGCTAACACAAAGCTGTTGGTTCCTAGAGAAGGGCAGGTTTCAGGATCATGAGATTTTTTTACCTAGACCCCTACACTTCTGTCACTGGAGTGACTGTGCTCATCTTCCCAGAGGTTACAAAATAAACAGCTAGTAGCGTACATGCATTTTAACCAGTATTAGATTCTATTTGGTGGAGGGAGGGTTACCTCAGCCTAATTTTAAGAAAATCAAAAACTGCTTCAGAACACAGAACCATCAGCTATCATCTTTGGCTACATCTGGTAACAGCCCAAATTAGTGAACCCGGCACAGTGTATTGCTAACGTTATTCTGACAACACTCCTGCCTTAAAAGAATACAAGAGCAGTACAGCATAACAAAGCCTAGGTATGAAGAAGAGAGATTAGAAATACCTAGCAATCTAATGCAGGGACAGAAGAGTTAAAGTCTGGAGATAAGTCTCAAATGCCTCAATCTCCAAAAGGTACCCTTTCCACTCCTCTGGGAATAACAACAGGACAACGCTTAAACGGATAAGTTAAACATAAGACAGATGTTCAAAAGGATGTGGAGAACGATACAATCTGTGGAATGTCCAAATGGGCCAAGGGCAAGGCAGCTGCTACAAGCAAAAGATGACAGATTTTTCACAAGAACATCAGCTAATTTTCAAATTGGGTGGATGAGTACAGTAAAGGAAAAATGCTAAATGTTACCTACCTGCCTTACAGGTACCTAAAGTTGTCTATCTCCAGACAGCTTGCACTGATTCACCTCCATCATCTAGTGCAGTATACATGAGACTAGAAAGAAAAGGAGGACCAGAACTTCATAACATTAAGAGGTATGCTAACTGTTGAGATTCGGCACACTGTTAATGTAGAATTATGAGTTGTTCGGAGATTCTTCATGCTGAAACACTGCAGAAAGTGTCGTCTCCTTCTAGTATAGGATGCCACCTTTTACTATTTCAGTAGGCTTGAAGGATTTCACAGGGTTTGAATAAACACATTTTCACCTACTTCAACATCCACATTCTAGATGTAAACTACTGATTACCCAATACATAAAATGTGATTACCCTTTTAATAGCAAGGCAGTCTCCACATACAAGACTCAACTAATTTTGAGCATTTTAAACTAGGCTGTCAGAGTGCTAAAAAGTTCTTTTACCAAAATACTCAAATTTTTATGCCAAGAAAACCTGCTCTTCAATCCTACATCCCTTAGTTTTCAGCAAACAACATGCTTAACTGCCCACTCCAGCCCCACAGCTGACATTTAGCATCCCTGCACTGACAGCACGGAGTGTCTTTTGGCTTTTAGACTCTCTTCTACAGAATGAGGCACACACTAAAATATCAAGATGAGAAGCTGTAAAACCCCAGTGTTTGCAAAATATTTCAGCATATTCATACAGTGCTTAGAAAAAGTAACATCATCCACCTGTATGTTTTACAAATATATCACCAAATTAGACTCAAAATCTCAGAAAATACGAAAAGCTAGAGGGTCTCAGGTTAGATCAGTAGTGCGGAGGAAAATGCTATCATTTCTGAAAACAACACTGATGAAGCACTCAATGTTCTTTCTTGCCAGCATCAAATCACTAGAATACAAGGCATTAGGAGATCCTGCTGAAAGAGGTCTTCAAGCCTTAAGGAACATAAATCAAAAGGTCCAGAGAACACTTGCTACTAGTTTCCATCACAGTTTTTGAAAAGACAAAACCCTCTAAAGCAGTATCACATGGCAGCTCATAAAATACAATCAAGTGATATCCTTTAAAACTACCAGAGAAGAGCCTTCAGCTTAATTTCATCTTGATATAAAATTTCATCTTCATGTAAAATTACCTAGAAACATTCTCCTTACAATACCGTTTGGCTAAGATGCATCCTTCAGACACATGAGTTTCTCTTATCTCAGAGCACTGTGGGTGATCATGCAGCCACAACATCTAACTTTGGGGGCCCACATAAGGACTTTTCAAAAGAGTACATTTTTCCTCAGCAACCCATTAGGCACAGCTTCTATCGACTGACCTAGCAAGTATGAAAGAGTAAGTAGGTTCGAGGTGATGCAACACAAAACCAAACAGATTTGTGTACTGTACATACCGCAGCTTGGTCAGAAAAGAGCCGTGTTGTCATTAGTAGGTGGCATATCGATATGTAGTTGTAACAACTACCTCTGGCTGGATACTGGCAATCTTTCATCAAATTTTCTTTAGGGTTGTTATGACCTCAGACTCATGTTTAGTAGCTTACAAGCCACAGCCTTCAAAATATACATAGGTAGGGGTTTTTGCAGTTTATTTAGGAACAAATCTAAATTATGGAAAAAGCTAGTAAATTTCACTGAATAGACTGTGAAGTTATTTACAAAAATTGAGAGCTGCATATGCGAATGTAATGAAGAACTGTCAATATTTTTAATAGCATGAATATAAACAAGTACCACTAACCAGGAGAAAACATAAAATGCCATACATACCAGGAAGGGTACTAAAAAAATTATACTCAACTGTTTGCTATTAGCCATCAAATTCTAAAAGCCTTTTCGAAAGCAACAAGAATGGCATGTTCCATCACCAGCTGGTATTTCGGTATGCACACACTATCTGGAAGGACAGAGAAATACTTGCATCTTTTGTCAACATTGAGAGCAAAAGTAACAGGGAGCTGAACTGAACAAAAATTTAAACTCCTCTAGTGTTCTGACAGAGGTAAAGTGACAGCAGGAGCTAGTGGAAAAGCCTTTTAATCTCAAATCAGAATCCTGTAAGATCTGACTGGGGTTCCCTATTCTTTTTTTTTAATGCCAGTTCTATAAAGATATGTGTTTGCAAATACATGATTTAGTTCATATTTGAAGGTTACAGTTCTGTCTGAGGTTTCATACTGGCTTAGGAATGACAGAGGCACACATCCTGGATTTCAAACTGTTTGTCAGCTGAAGTTGAGGGCAGAAAGCAGCTTATTTAAAATAGGTACTAAGAAACAAATATCCCATATCAGCAGTTACGAACCAGAAAAAGACCTACGCAGTGGTAAAAAGTAGGCAAGCCTTGGAGAAAACATATCCTCGCAAACAACTAGAGCTCTATGTGAGTTTGCACGTTTCATCCTCACCAATTAAGATCTTCAAATTAAGTTATTAGGAGCTGACAGATAACTCATTTCATTATCTCTTCTCCACCCACTACAGCAGCATCCATAGAACACTTCCCTTCTCTGTCCAGCAAGTGGAGGCCCTGAATGAATCCTGACTGCTATAAAAGGCAAAAAAATCTCTTAGTGTTATGCACCCCATAGCTAACCTCGGAATATCTTTTCTCCTCTGATACAGGAATTCATGCAACAAAACAGAATTTCATTAACCTGCTATTCAAGTTTTTTGGGGGGGGGGGGGGGTTGGAGGGGGGTGGAATGTGTGTTAACACCTAATGCTGTCTTGCTTTCAGAGACTCCCAGGGCTTCCTTAGCAATACAGGGTTTAAAAACAAACAAACAAAAGTAGTTCTTTATCCAATTATAAGAGTTAGTGGAAATGTCTAATTCAAGTAAACATTTAGGCAGAAGCCTGCCTAGCATCCCAACTGAAGTTGACTGATCTTTGATAACACCAGAGGAACAAGACATTGCAGAGAAGCTATAATTCAATTACCCTATTTACAGTAACGTAAATCACAGTATACACAGGGGATCTTCCATATTCAACCAGCAGCAATACTACGACAGCTTAATCTAGCACAAAGCATGGCAGTGACTCAGTTAGCTAGGCAGAAGACAGGGTACAGTCTGCTGGTGTTTGATTTCAGGGATATTGCGAGATAGGAACTATTTGTTTGAGAACAACCAGAGTAATTATGGAGGGGCAGGAGGAGCGAGGAAGGCCTCAACATTTAGAGTATTTCAGACTCCGATAAAGATGCTAAAAACACACAGAAGTCCTACTATTGAAAACAACCAGAACAATATCTGGGTATTCAAGATGTCAACCTGAATATGCTCCAATAAAAAAGACACATCTCGCAGCTCCCTGGGTAATAAAAACCTCCACAGCATATGCTTTAATTCCTAGATCTCCTAGATCTGCTTCACGCAAAATACCCACAGCACACACAAAAATCTGCCGTTGCACAAATAAACACATGCTGCAGTAAATTAAAAAAATAGAAACATGAAGCTGCCACAGCCAATGCCGCAAACAGCATGTGGCACTTGCTTTATGCACAACACCAGAATTTACTGCAATTAAGACATACGTTCTAAAATTATAAACATGTGACCAAAGCTGACTGGTTTTAACAAACTGCTAATTAAATTGGAATCCTCTTATCCTCTCTCTCTCGCTCTCTTTAGCTGAATGAAGCGGTGACTGCTACAGCATAGTAGCTCATGCAAAATAGATACTGAACAACAGGCTTTTCTGTTAGGTCACCGTTAAGAAGGGGAATCTCCAGTGTGAGCCTGGCTGTCGTAGGCAGAACAGCAGAGTGCACACCAGAGATCACAGCTGGGTTGCTCTGTGCCAGACGTGATTTTTACACACCTACCATCTCTTTTTCCTTCTAGACATGAAAGCCTCCCCTTGCAAGCTTTAGGGCTGAATTGAAAACGAGGGTGCTAAATAATTCATCCCACTAAGGGGCTGGAGGAAGGAGACCGAGAAATCCCAAACAATGCAGGCAGAAGAAAACAAAAATCCCTCACCCTTTCGCCCCCCCTTCCAAACTTCTCTCGACTCCTCCGTTTCCCATTGCTGTCAGGATTTTCCTCTGCGCGGCAAAAGCACGTCTGTTACAGCCTCTAACCGAAGGCGAACCGAAAACTAAGGAAATAAGTATTTCCCAACCACGACGGCAAATGTCATCAGAGCACATCGCTGCCGGCCGCCTGCTCGGCGCTGTGGGTGAACCCTGCGGGCGCCCGGCGCCCGCCCAGCCCAGCCCAGCCCCGGGAAGGGATTCCCCGCGGCGGCCGCGGGTAACGACCAGCTGCTCGGGGAAGGGCTTTAACACCCGCGGCCAAGCCGAACGGGAGGGAGCAAGGGCACGCCACGCCGAGAAACGCCCCACGATCTGGGGAAGCCGGCAGCTATTTGTGCTTCTGCCGGCAGAGAGAAAGCAAACTTCACTACAACACCTCATCTGTCCCCGCCGGGGAGGGCCCGGCTCCTCCCGGAGGCATCACCCCGCGAGCCCAGCGCCCTGCCTGCAGCCAGCAGCACCGGCGCGTTTTCTCCGCCGAGCGAGAGCCGCCTTCCCCTCCCGGCCCCCCCGGCCCCGGCCTCCCCGCGGGGCGGCGGTGGGTGGAAGTTTCCCTCGAGCCTCCCGCACCGGCCCCACGCGGGGCGGCCCCCCCCCGCACTCACTCACTCACCCACTCACCATTACCGAGGCGGCGGGCTCGCTCCGCCGGAGTTCCCCGGCGGCCCGCGGAGCCGGAGCGAGCGCGCCCGCCCCCGCCCCCGCCCGGGCCCCCGCGCCGCGCCGCCCCCGCGCCCCCACCTGACCGCGCGGGCCGAGCCCCGGCTCGGCTCACACTTCCTCTCGCACCGGAGCGCGCCCGGCCTCTGGAAACCGCGTACCTTAGATTTCCTGCCGCCGCGGCTATCGATTTATTTAATTTCCACACCCCCCCCCTCCTTCTTTGCAAGTGGGGGCGGCGTGCAGGGCTGGAGCTGTTTGCTCGCTCTCCTGCCGGAGGACGGTCTTGTTTGACATAGGATGTTGCTCCCGATTATTGTCGAGCCTGGCTCCGAGCCATCCCACTTAGGGCAAGTGAGTAAACAGCTGCTCCTGTCGGTTTGCAAGCATTAATAAAAACCAGTTATCTGCTCCCACCTGTCCGCCGAACCTTCCCAAAATATTCCCTGACCCAGTTTAACCCCGCTGGTGCCGTTCATCGCCCTTCACCTCGCCGCCACCGGAGGCCCGTTCCTGACCTATTTTTCTCCAGCGTGGCCGGGTCCCCGCTCTCCTCCCCGCAGCGCTGAGCCGGCGGAGCCCGCCCGGGTGCTGGGAGCGGAGGGGAGAGGCAGAGGCCTCCTGCCACCGGCCGCCTCCTCCTCGCAGGCAGCTTCCCCGCCAGCAGCAGCTGCAGCCATGGCTGCGGGGCCTCCGACGCACGCAGCAAGTACAGCTGTGCAGTCGCCCCCGCGACGTGCGACGCTCCGGGCTCCCCTTCGTGTCACCGAAACACCTTTCGCCCAGGGGCAGGACAACCCTCTTACAAGGAAATGGTGTATTTAGATGCTGTCACATCGTCCCCTCCCCCCAGTCCTGGGGGGGGGTTAACTGATCTCCAGCTTCTGCAATGCCAGGGGGGCTGGTGGCACGTTTCTTTCACCGGTCCTTTGCCACCTCTTTCGTGACATCCTTCTCCCTTTCTCAAACTGTTTGAGGGGGAAAACAAAGGTCTGCCCTTGTCCTGTCCCCCCGTACTTCCCTCTCCCTACTTTCGATGATTTTGGTGGATGCCGTATTAAGAGAGACCCAAAACACACGCCAGTCCGCTGCCAACCTCAGTCCATCTAATCCTGCCTCATAAACTGTCTGATTGGTCTTTCTCAATCTGAGCTTAGCACAGCTAAACTTATCTTCTTTTCCCAGCCACTCATCCAGGCTCTGCTCCTGATTACCTTCACCACAGAAGTTTAAACACTTTATCTTTACTTGTTCCTTTCTCTCACTTTTGCAAGAGGGGCAATTGCTTTGACTTCCTCGTCTTTCTAAGCATTGCAGGGGTTTGTTTTGTTTCTCCCCCCCCCCCCCCTCCTGATTGCTAGGATTATTCTGAAGTGCTCAAAATCCATCCTATTTACTAACACCTCAGGTTTAATAGCCTGCTCCACAACTGTAACAGTACCTACATGCTCTGCAGAAGTCAGTTGCTACGATTATCTTTCTTTCCCATGATTTTAGCCACTTTTTACCCATCTTTTCATTTCTTCATGTTCCTCTTAACACATCAGTTCTAGGCTTCTCACACTGAAAGCCCCGGATACCTTGCCCCTTCCTACTTATTTGCATAACTTTATATATATACACATATTTATGCTTAACAGCATCTTGAAAAAAAAGCTAAAGAATAATTCAGCTATCCTATTTATCTTTTATAAAATTACATTAAACAACAATAGCCTGTGTCTGTCTCTCCACTTAAAGGGTCAGCTTCTTTGTTTTAAAGCTAAGATTTCACTATGGGCATTACCACTCTTTAAAATAACCCATGTCTTTCTTCATTGCCTCTTACATCTTGCTACCAAAGGCAATAACCCATTCTATACTGATTAACAATGCAGCTTTGGCACTACCACTTCAAAAACCCATTAACCTTTACTCTTTTGACTGCATAACATGGATTTATGTTTTAAATACAGAACTGAAATGAATACTTTCTTTCTATATATTTATGCAAACAGGCATCTTTTTGACCTGCCCTTTTTCAGCTGCTCATTTAGTCACTGTTAACAGCAGAGCTCCTATCTCCTCTATTGCACTGGAGTTTCCGCCTATGTATTGTCATTTATTTATGCAAATTAAGTGGTGGTTGTACCTGGAATTAAATACATCGTAAAGTGTTTAAAGGTAATAGCCCAAGGACTAGATGTTCACTAGATTGGAAATTATGTCATATAAAAGTTCTGCACAACTAAACACCTGTAAAGCCATAAGCATGGCAATGTAAGGATTTTGTTTTCTAATTAATACCTCTTAGCTGTTGCAGCGAACAGTCACCGTAGCATAAAAACCAGCAAGAACACAGACATCTTTAAATGATAATAGATGGTAAACGAGAATTATAATAATACTTACTTACTAGATTTCAAAATGCTTTACAAACAAGCAAATCTTAAAAATATCACTAATTGGAATATTTACTACATGTCTGATTCATTTTTGCTTTTGTATAGAAACATTATTTGGTAAAGGTCCATTACCAACTTTAATGAAACAAATTTGTCTCCTTAGAGTTTAAAAGCATATGTTTTTCACCACAGATTATCTTCAATTCTGTCCAATTCCAAAGGTTTCTTACCAATTCTTCCCTCTCTCAATCAGCATTTTTATTAATCACCATGAAATTTCCCAGGTTTGCATTGCAGACTCCTACAGCACACATTATGCAGTTGTCTGAACCATCACAAGCAGAATGAATTTTGTGCTCTTTGCACATGCAGGTGTTCATAACTTATGGTGCTACTGAGCAAAAGAATTCCAATTTAGTTACCTAAGGTAAAAAATACAGACGCTCAGTGAAGTGTAAGTGGCATCCCCTGGACTTGCGGGAACCAGCAACGTATCATGGGACTTCCACATTCTGGATATGGGAGGTAGTTACAGAGACACCTAAATGCAGTAGGGTTGTGGCAAAAAGTGGATAAAACTATTTACTTGGTGTTCCCAAAAAAGGAGTAAGTGTTCGGTGCTCGTGTCAGAAATAACCTCGAGTTATTCACACGCACCCACAAGCACACCTCTAAGCTACACCTCTGGCTTAGGTTGTCCTACTCCCATTGCTGCCTGCTCCAGGCTCACTGGTGAAATGGCTGCTGCAGAAGATGGCTGGCACCATTACATTCTTGGTTCAGACATAACACTATGTATATCAAAGGCCCTTTCATTATTTTTACACAGCACAGTATTTGGGACACTATTCAAGTCTTTTGGCTGATTGGGGGTAAAAGATGATAGAGTATTTTCTTCTTTAATTAGGTGGAGAAACTGTGCAGATGAGGGCTGTAGAAACAGCTAACATCTACTGCTTTTTCAGCTTAATTTAGGTGATACAGGAACAAAACAATGTGACTTTATGCATTTTGGCAAGGAAGGATGGATGGGAAAAAGACTGATAGAGCAATTACAGGGAACTTGAAACATGCCCAGAGTCAACAAGATGACCTAACATTTGTCCTTTTAAAAATAAATACTCATAATGAATACTGTCAGTTGAGCAAACCATCTCTGAGAAAGAAGAACAATTACCCTAGGTGCAACTGTCAATCCTCAAAGACCATATCCTATGCTCTTTCAGTTTTTTATGATGGGAAAGGAGGAGGGCAAAGCACTATTCCAGACCATTAAAAAGTGGCAAGTTTATATTTCAGTCCACGTTTCCTTCTTTAAGAGTCTCATTTCATCAAATGCGCTCCCCCACCCTTATTTTTTTAAATCTTCTGTACCTTTAAATCAATAACAGCCAGAGAAAGTTTGAGGAACATCTCAGCCAGAATCACCTATGGGATGTAAGCTCTAGCCCGTGCTCTCCAGTGCCACAATACCTGGAGCCAGATGGAAGTGATTTTACACTTTGAAGCATTTTTAACTTTTGCACACTGGCATTTCTCGATGAAATGTTCTGGGGTGAATAACGAATGTTCAGAAAGATTCCAGACCTCTCTGCACTGTCGAGATGAGGGTGCTAGCTTTCCTTGCAAACACAGCATATGAGTTTGTTAAGGTCAATATATTTGAAATTCTGTTCCACTTTCAAATTATTTTCTTCAGTTCAGAGGATATGCATTGTAAATCCTAGCATGAACTCTATTTCCACTTAGGAAGAGTCGATTTCATCTTTTGTTTTTAAGGAAGTAGGACATTGTTTTCACTTATATATAGCCTTTTTTTTTTTTTTCCCCTGTAGAGATAAGAGTAATCTCATGTTTCCAGTGCAATGGAAGTCCTGCAAGAACTAGAAAGTATTCTTCCTTCAGCAACAGTATTTGCTTCCTTTAACTTAGGTATTTTTCATCTTCTTGCAAACAGTCAGATAACAATAGCTACCAGATCAGAGTATTTGCCTGGAAAACCCAGTCTAATCCGGAGTAGCAAATTTTGTGGTCTTATGTAAGTATTTTCCAGGCAGATTTCTCTTGTCCATCACTGTTGGAACTACTGTAAGGAGACCACTAATGCTGAGCAGCAGAATTGGCTGCTACCACCAAAACCAACAACATACCTGCACTAAAGTTAAACCCACACAGTGGTCAGTAGGTAACAGAAAGACAGAGGTTAAGGAGAGTGAAGAGAAGGGAGGGGAGAAAAATATATTTCACATTTCATATATTCACCAATTTTGTTATCCAAAGATGCTATCCTGTTTATACGCAGGTTTATATTTCTTGTTTATTAAGAGGTAATTTTATTCCCTTTGAATTTCAAAGAGGAACATAAACCAGCAAGTGTCAAATCTGGACCTTCAGAGCACTTGTACCTTTTCAAAACCTGTCTCTTTCCAATATTTAATGAGTAAGGGTGATTCAATCCCTTCTGACAATTACTATTTTGCTTGAAAACCACAACTTTGATTGTAAAAGAATATTTTAACCAATTTGATATTATTTTATACCTGACAAACTTATTCTTAAGAACAGGAATTTCTATGGATAAAGCTATTATTTTGGGGATTTCACATGGACCATCTTTGTCTATAGACAAAGGCAAAATAATACCTAATTATTTGTCCACACTCTACGTTTAAACTGCTGTTCTTAAAGGGGCAAACGGAAGAAGAAATAATAAATGCAAATGGAGAAATAGGAAAGGAATATGTCAAAAGGTAGCAACAGGCAGAAGAGAAACTGAAAGGAGATTTGGATCACAAAACTGTGGTGTATCATCTTGCTGTCTTCACCTTGCTGCCCACATACTTAAAAGACTTCAGATTCAGACTCATCTCCTGGTGGGCCTTTCATTTTGTCAGCTTCAGTCTGCCGCTGGAGACAGCTCTCAGACAGAAGTTTTCAGGAAGACAGACACTTTGCTTTGCTTTACCTTATCGATTTAAGAACATACAGAGGCAGGAAATTTTTTTTCTGGCTCAATTATTCACAAATAGCAAGCAGAGACTTGTCAGATTTTGAAGGGAGAGAAGTGACATATTGAAAAGACAGTGACAAAATAACCCAGAAAATAGGCCTACATGTGAATGGTTTACCTGCCTATATTGTCACAGTAATGCTGTGCCCAGAATATACCGTCTGTGATTTCTAGCAAAGATCTCAGAAAGACAGCAGTACTCACTGATTACTAGTCTACAAAGAAGAAACCCACCCTTCTGCTTAAAATTATTCTCCCTTTTTCTCCCATACTTTGTCAGCAGGGTCACATCGACTGATTGTCTAAATCCTAGGCTGAGAACTCTCTGGGCATGAAATGTGTAAGGCAGTTAAGACCTCTCTGTCTGTCTCCTCTTTTCTTCCCTAATTCAAATCTTTTTGCTTCCTAAGTGCCTGGGTGCCAGGTGGCACAAGATGAAATCATAACTTTTATGACATGGTAGTTGATACTTCTAAATTTCAACATGGGAACTGACTTTCCGAAATTTCTCATCCAGATACTGATGATCTCTGAAGCAGTCGAGACTGGTTTTTGTAAATTTCTTCACTCGAAATTCTGTAACGCAACCTAGCAACGCTGAGAACCCACACATGTTTCCTGATCAAGGCCCATTAGACCCTCCAGTTCGAACACACTGTGCAGTCCCTCATCAGAGAAGTACAGCAAATGCATCTTAAAGCTCATTTCCACTCTTTTCTTTGTGATTGGAAATAGCTGTGACTGGACTCAAAAGTATTATTTCATTCTTTCTAGCTTTCACATTTCTACAAGACATTTGAATAAATTAACAATATATTTGAAGAAAGTGCATTAGTATCTCATTATGCTACTGTCTTCTCACCAAAATCTTAGTTTTGGAATTCAGTCACCAGAGTAGGACTAAGTCCTCTAGCCAGTTAGCCACTGTTAAAGATAACATTTCTCTCCTATTAAGGTTAGTTATATTGCCCAATATATTTTAAAATAATAGTTCTTTCATTTTTACCCTGCCTTAAAAAGTCTTTGTTCTTCAACATTATAACTGTTCTTTCTCCTAAAATACACGTAAACGCACACACGTGCATGCATACAGAGTAAAACTCAAAAAGTCCTTTTACTGTTGCTCCTGTTTAATCCCTGCAAGACAAGAATTCACTGCCTGCAGAACCCGTTTTACTGATGACAAAGCATTCTGGATGCATTTTCCTATGTGTTCCCCGCTCCCGATGGAGAAAACTGTATTTCCTTTCTCGGATAGATACATGGATCCATTGTGCTGCAAGGACTGAAGACCAGTTATGAAATGGTGAAAAATTTCATTCCTTTCTATACTATTGTTTTGGGGGAGTTCCTGTTGCAAGGTTAGGATGAAAAAAAAACAAAAAAAAGCCCTTCATACAACAGTGGCCACAAGAACTATGGGGGGCAAAGTCTGAAGACTCTTCCTGTATATGGCACTAACTGGTGAATTCTCATTTGCTTAAAGTGAAAAAAATTATTCACAAATATTTTTTCTTGCTTTGCTGTTCTTGCAAAGCAGCGAGAACATCTCATTATAAAACGTACAGAGGAGATGCCGCGTGTTTAGTTCAAGATTCGTGCAAAGGAAGAACTAATAAGGAACAAATGTGCCAATCAAACACTAATTGTTCAGTTTTTCATTCTCATCAATTCTGATACAAAAACCAAGACTAGCTACTGTTAATTTCAATTTTCATCAGTCTCTAATACTTTTATACCTTAGTGTTTATTTACAAACTATATGCAATATTGCTTATTTGCTGTTGCAATTTAAATCTTAAAAAAAAAAACTTAAAAAAAAAATTTGGTAAAAGCTTAAGCTTCCAAAATCTCAGTCTTTGTTTTGAATTAGCTTAACTTTCAAAACATCCGTCTGTATACATAGTTGCACATTTTACTTGAAATGCTAAAAAAATTAAAGGTGGGTTTTTTTGGTCCCAAAAGCAACATTTACTTTAGTATAATTAATTCAGAAAAATACTTTTGCTTTCTTGTTTATTGGAAAGAAAATGACAATGAAAATATCCTGACCTAAAACCTGTTGGGAAGTAATTTTCAGTAAGACCTGTAGTACAGAGCTGTCAGACTAAGAGCAAAGAAAGCCAGATGTTTTTTCTTTTGAGCCTGCTGAAACAACTACTTCATTACATGCATGAAAATATCACCTTTATGTGTCACCAAATATCATTTTTAAAGATTAAGTTCATCCCACTGTCAGTATTTCAGCTTACAAAGTAATTGGAATGTACATTTTACTTCAACACTTACATTCCTGTTATGAGTATTTTCTCCTACACTCCAAAGAAAATGCTTTTGAAATCGTTGCACTGCATTCACATCAGAAGTCCCACCTTCATTATACAACTATATTGGCCTGTAATCTGTATTTCTTTTTAAAATCTGCTTCATGATTCTATTGAAGTTTTTTAACACTTAATCTGCCACTAGCTGTGATACATACATGGATTATAAACAGATGTACTCTTACATTAGGCAGATCAGTCATAATAAAAGACCGTGTTGAAGTGTCACAGAGTTAGGGATGGCTACACACTTCTCCATGGATGAGTTACATAGACATAAAAACCTGTCCTATCTTCAGGTTTGTCCAAATTTTTCCCACTGGAAATACTCTAGTCACTTCAGAGTCAGTATCACTGGAATAAGAGGAGCTCAGTGACCCTGAAATATTGTAATTGATAGTTATAGCATTAATTAAGAAAAAACAAGCAACAGCCCCCAACACATACTCTTAAACCCTTAGTGCAGTCTGTCAGGAGGAACAAACTAGGCATGTGTAAACAGAAATCATTTTAGCTGTTACACCAAGCTCATTAAATTATCTCAAACATCTGAATACTTAAGAAAACGCCATTATATTAATGACTCACAGTAGTTCCAGTCTACTAAGCAGGAGGTCATAGTATAAGTGCTGACATACTTTGAATATACACACAGGGAGCAGCTGAAGAGATAAAGATTTAAATAGAAAATGACCTGGTAGGAGTTTTCAATTCTGATTTTTATTCTGTGTCAGCAAACCAAATAGCCAGCAAAATTCATAATTCATTCGGAGTAATTGTTAGGAAGTGCTTCAAGTGAAAGGTTTGTGTTTTTTCTGATTTTGCTTCCTCTACCCTACAGAAAAATTAAACAACTTCATAAAGCCAAACTTGTGAAACTGTTTATTGACAGGAGGTGAGTAAGCAAACTGGTGGAGACAAAGTGTAGGCAACTGAAGTGAACAAAGGTCATAAAGCTTCTGCAAAATAAGCCATTTTTCACTCAAGCTCTTATAGGAACTTCCCTTCTGGGATCACAGTAATACATTTGAGTGTTCAGAGGAGCAAGCTAAAATACTGACCACTATGAACTTCATTACTTTTGCTCACCCACTCAAACATATTTTGTTTTAATTCCTTTCAGGAGACTGAGAAAGTCACCTTGTTTAAGTGGTCAACCCTTGCTGTTTCACATAGTAGCTATCACGCAAACTCCAAAAGTGTTCATATTATGCCAGGAAATCCTACCTCCTCCACAGGAGCCAAATAGTCTGGAACAATAATACACTATACAATATTCAACATTTTCACTCCTCTAACTTTAGGAATTTTGCCAAAGATGGAGTACTATTACTCGGAGAACTCCTGCTTCAGTATCTTCATCTAAGCTCCACGCAGTGATATTGCAGTCAGCTAGCAAACCGTTCATCATACACTAGCTACTGCACAACAACAAAATATGTTCTTACCTATCGTCATCTGCCATCTTATCTTCTCCATCTTAACCTTTTTAATTTGGCCAATTATATCCTGCTGTAGCCATTAAATTAAAAATTTTTATCTATGAATGCTATCCACTTGCACAGATGTACACATGGACTTGTATCATGCTGCGCTCATCCCACATTATTCTGTTTTCATTTTTACACTAAGGCAATGTATATCCACAAAAAAATACTTAGACCCTTCTGCTGAGAATTGTAATTCCAGAAATATTTCTCATGAAATATGCTGCTTTAATAAAATTATTTCACTATTAATTTTTGTCTTTCTATAAGGATGAAAGTTATAATAAATCACCATAATGCCAGGTAAATTAAAACCATCACAGGTGCAGAATGAAATTGTCACAGGGTTTCAGAAAGGTAGTATGAGCCGTTTGTCTGATGGTAGCTGGTTTTATATTCACTTACTGCCATTCGGCTCCTTTAACCTTCAGGGTGAGATTGGTATTTTTACACAGACAAGATACAGGAATGAAAAAATCTGTCATACCTGGAATACAGAACAGACAAGTGCTGTACTGAGCAAGATCAGATACAGTCTGATATCTACCTCAAAAGCAGTCCTGGAAATATCTACAAAATTAAATATATAGAAGAGGAAACTGCCTTGATTAATGTCACAGAATCCTCTTGACATACAACTGGTAGAAACAGCTCACCAAGAAGAAACATACTTCACCTTGGTTATATCACACATAGTTTCACCTAAGAAAAAAAGCGTTGAAGAAAATTGCTCTGAGTATGTCTTGATTCTGGCTATATATCCATTAAATTTATGTTCCTCGGAGTAATGCTATCAGTTTTAGAACAAAAGGACAGGGTATTTAAAGACGAGGTATGACTTCAGACACATACATACTACCTGCCTGTTCAACACGCTTGTGTGAACTTTACACACTGATACTAAAAGGAGTTCTGTCAAAGCTTTCAGTCAGAGCCTATAGGAATTTGTAAGGGAAAGGAAAACGTTAATGACAGCTAATTAAAAAGATTCAATTTCATGTCTTAGATCTTCTTCTAAGATTTGAAATTTCCTCTTTGCTGGTTTTGTTTGGTTTGGTTTGTTTATGCAGCAGTGTACACTGACGTAACTGTTCTTGCCATTTATTTCTATAATAAAACTAGGATAAATAACTCATAATAAGAAAATGCAAAAACTAGTCTTATAACCGCATAGCAGACATATAATATTAAAATACATGTATTTTAAAGACCTTTCATGGCTCATCAGCTTTAAAACTCTGCTCTCTTACTGTATTTAAAAATCTATTTAGTTTTTTAAAAATCCTATTTAGATTTTTTTAAAAGGAAAGAACCTAACCTAGGTTTAAAACACCCCACTAGGTATCTAAAGGTAGCTCTCTCATCTATATGTGATACACAGCTGGCAGATGGAAAAATCAAATTATGGATTTATTCATTACACGTTTGTAAAAGGACACTCTTCCAGCAAGCCTGCGCCTTTCAAATACTGTTTAGATTGGGTGAAATGGTTACTGTTAAAACTTTTAAGATCCAGCTTTAAAACTGCCTTATGTCCTGTAACACCCTACAACCTCCATGACAATCTCTCTTCTACAAAGCTGTATCTTCATTTATTTCATGCTTATTTGTTCCCTAGCTTACCTTCATCTGGAAATTAATCTACTCAACAAAAGAAGAAACTTTTCCTAGGGAAACAGAATGGAAAAAAATAGCTGTTTAATATCCACTGGCACAAACGACAGTTCAAAACCCCATGCTTGTATCTCCAGGGATTTAGATTTATTGGCATCTTTACTAGCTGGGTCTTGGAAGCCTGCAAAGTTAGCCAGAAAGAACAGAGTGTATATATTGAGACAGAAAACTCTGTGAACGACGGACATTTTTCACTGATGAGTTCTGTTTTTCCAAGAGGATGGAGTGAAGAACTGTAAATAACATGTTGGTCAGAGGTTGAAAAAGTTATCTAGCTTTTTATAGGCAACTTTAAGACTTCATTGCTTACTTGGTTTCTGGTCTTAATCCAATCACTATGAAAGTTTCACTTGCACAGTTAACTCCTTGCTTACCTTTGTTTTCAGAGTTGGTATTAAGGTTGCGTAAGAGAGTGAGCACACGAGAGCAAGTGAGAGAGAATGAGAGAACAAACTCCTTTGTACCTACTAAAAGCATTCTTCCAATTAAAACATTAGAAAATCTGGGCAGGAGATGTATGAGTAGAATTACATTAACTTTACAATTGAAAATAAAAAGGGGGGGACAAAGAAGGAAAACGGCTTGCTACCGGTAAAAGAACAACTATCAAGGGTGAAGTCAGAAAAGAAATAATGAAATCTTTACTCTTATTGTAGGGGCAACTAATATCACAATTTCCCACTTCCCCTTCCTCCAGTAGAAGCCACTTACCATGCTAGACAAGAAAAACAATGGAAATTAATATCCTTACTTGACTAAAATATGCGGATTCTCGAAAAGCTACCTTTTTCCACACAGAAAATGTCTGCCTGTTTCAAACATAGACATTAAGATGAGTAAATTTAATGGAGTCAGAGAAAACTAATTCTCTTCCATACATTCACTTTTCTAAAATTGACTTTCAGTCACAGTTTGAGAGAAGGGCCAGGCTATCACCTCATTATGCATTTTAATGAACCAACTTATCAAAAATTTAAGCATTCATTAAAAAAAAAAAGTTTCTAGACTTGATGCAAAAATAGCCTTGTATATATGAATTATATTTAATCAATGCAAATATGCCTTCCTGAATCTGCAAGCAGGTGAGACAATGATTTTTTCAGTACGAGTTCCTCTATCCTGTGGCTCAATGGATATTCAGTGATGGGTGTTGGGAGCACCACACCTGTGACATGGTGTTGCTCCACACGAGATATAGTGAAGTGAAGAAAAGTAATAAAGACCAAAAAGGAAGAAAAACAAGGAACGGAGGATGGGAAGACACTGATTTGGTTTCACTCTTCAACCTTCCAAACTTTAGCTTATACTATAACCATAAAACCTGCCATTTATACAGCTGACTCTATTTACAAATCAAGGCATAGGATTATACAATCATTTGGCTCAGAAGAGACTCCTGGAGGGTTTTTTATTTATTCCTCAGCAGCTTTCCACACAAGTATGTCTTCACCACACCAGAAATGGTTTCCTCACACAGATGAAGAACAATAGCTTTATAATGACATTATTCAGGAACATAGGAAAAGCGATGAAATACTAGTTAAAATTACTGAGGAAGCAGGCCAGGCAGGCAGCATGTTAGCTCCAACATATCTCCAATGCAGTACAGCAAGGCCTCCGTTATCTCTTCCTAAGGAGAGGTACTGGATGACCCATAGAGCCTCGGCTCACACAAGCACCTCTGCAGCAAAGACTCCCTGCAGCATAGTGCCTCCTAACAGCACACCAGCACGCTGCTGACAGTCCTAGTTTCTAAATTGTCAAATCATTTCATAAAGTAGCTTGCCCTTCCTAGCACAAGAAGAAAATACATAGCAGGGAGATGTTTTTTACTTAACATCCAAATACTTCACAGTCAGTAGAAAGCTGGCAGTAAGAATCTGCATTTACTGAACAGCACTTTTACAAAGCAGAAAGCTCACTCTTTCAGGGCCTATTTCCTGCACAGTGAAAACACACATATTTCATGGCTACAATATGTCCATCTCCTGAAAAGATTAAAGACAATTCTATCTTTTAAAGTAGGTAGGGATTTAACTATCCTCTAACCAGATGCCCCTATCTGCCTACCATAAGCACAAAAAAGAAAAAAAGAAGCATAAAAATATTAGACTATTAACATGTGTTGTCGTTATGGTATCGTTATTATTTCATTTTATGCAACGACACAGAAGGTCAGTGTTAATGCTGGAGGTCACCTCTTCCAGACACTTCTTTAATATATATATAATATACTGCCTATTAAATGGTACTAAGTCTAATAACTTGTTTCAAGTGTTACCTAGTTGCTGGAATTAAAAATCTGTTGTTTTTTTTTTTTAAATTATTCCTTTATGGTTTCTGTTCCCTTGTGGTTGCATAAAAATGGCATCTAAAACACTCAGAAGCAAGAAGGGCAAAATTGAATAACTAAACCCTTGTGATTTCTGGGATGTCACTTGTGATTTTTTTTTTTTTTTAAACTTCAGTTGGCAACCTCTCATACTCATTTTCACACAAAGTGTTAGAAGAACTAAAAAGGCCAACATTTTTTCAGAAAGTTGCAACCAATCATGATCAAGCTAAAACACAACCATTAATTCTCTTAGACCCATTATTAAACTCAAACTCTCACCACGCTGAGACAAAATCTCAACTCACATGGAAACACAGTAAGTTTCTTCAAGTTCTTTCCTTTTCCCCCAACCTGATTCAAATGGCACTATTTTTCTCAGAAGACTCATGTTCCATATAGCAGATGTCTAGGAGCTGTAAGCACATTTGCCAACTGAAAAGACACACACCAACTATGAGCAGGAGGAGAGTAACTCAGATCTATCACCAGCCAAGGACAGGAAGGAAAGCAGAGCAGTAAAAGTTCTAGGAAGGTGATTTTAGTCTGCTGTTGCCTCCAGTTTCAGTCTTCCAGTACATGGTAGGAAACACTGAACTTGAGGCTTCAGTCAAGTTGCCACAATCAGCCTTGAAGAGCTGCCCTTGGCCCAGCGTGGTATTTGGGGGTTCTTCAGGTCAACATTAGTGGCAACCTCAGACTGGGCAGAACAAATGTCTGGAATAGGTTCAGACCACCCGAATGGATTTCCTTCTTCCCTTCAAAGATATATATCCAGTTTTCTCTATTAGAGACATTAAAATCTGTAACAAATGTTTAATTTTAATTCAAGTCATGGGAATCATTAATGCTAAGGTTACACTTCAGGAGCTGGGAGAGAAACAAAAGGTGGCTGTATCAGATCAAAAGAAAATCCCATATACTCACTCAGTACCGTATTTCTGACAGTGACCAGTAATGTATGTCTAAGGGAAGGTATAAAAACAACTGAGGCAAACTTCCTTGATATAACTGCCCAGCTTCTGGGAAAGCTGAGGCATGTTGCCTTTTTTCCCCTCAACAGTCCCGTATATTAGGGACTTCAGAACAGCCTTCTTTCCTACATCTCAAATTCACCTGTATGGCTCTGGTTGTACAGAATCCCAAAACAGAGTCAGCCCTTGCACCTTGCTCTCCTTTTCAGAAACAACTTTTCTCTGGTAAGACAGAGAGACGTAACTCTCAACCTGAAACACAACTAGGGAAAGAACCTGCTACGCAGGGAGAGCAACAGAGGAAGCACCCACTGGTTATCACCATGCTATAAAAAGAACTACCTCTAGAACCTTGCAGCACTAAACTTAGACTTTATTCTTCAACTACTCAGTGTCCAGAACTTGCAGTTCTGCACAGCAGAAGTCTCCTGCCAGCACCCAGTCACACCTGGTATGAACAATGGCTAATTAAAGTGAAATCACTGCGCTCTCTCAGCGTCTGACTCCCAGTGGATGCTGCTACCTTAATTTGACCCTGATTACTCAGACCACAGAATGAAGAGCTTCAGGAATACAGCAGAGAATAAACATACTGTGTTTCTTTTGGAGTTAAAAATAGAACAATTATCCTTAACAGTTTGCAGCAAGACTTCATGCACATGAATGCCTGCATTATAGTATATTGTTTGCATGCACAGCTTTCATATGTGGGGAACAGTTACCAAAGATGGACATCATGATCTTTGTTACAACAGATTATTATTATTACCACAGATGATGTGCCAGGAAAATACAAATACTGTATATTAAACCATATGGAGAAGTTACTGGTACACTGAGCTCAGCCATCAAAACGCTTCTTCCACAATCACCACCCACCCACAGACTGATGAATACCCATCATCTGTGCACAAAGTTTAACTTTGTTTTATTAATAGTGGCATGAAATCTGAATATACAAAAAAAGTTCCCTACTATATAAAGCAATGTTTTGTGATTATTTTTTTTCTTCTGGTGAATTAATTTCTAATGTAGTTACTATAGAAACCATCCTGGAGCCCTCTTAAAAAAAAAAGTCTCTCTATATTTACACACACACACAGAGATAGAGGAGAAAAGCTAGAGTGTACCTGTACATGCAGTTATAGAGAAACGTGTAACTGGCCAAACAAAAAAGAACTGGTATTCATTTATAGCAACGCAGCTAAAACTCCTGTAAGTCTAACTGCAGTAATCATTCATACAATGACTGCCATCGCTAGCAGGGCCGTCAACATGCAAAAACCTCTGGTCCTAGAAAATCAGGGCCATTCTTTTCTGTTTGGGAAACAAACAGGTACCATAATGCAGTTAGCATTTTTTTTTCTTAAAACCAAAAAAGGTAAGTTCTATGCATCCCGACATTATTCTAGTATGTCAAATGAGAAGAAATCAGGGCTAAGTGAACATGCCTTTTTTGCTCATTCTGAAGACAGTAAAAAATTAATTCAAAGAGATTTCGGTTGCAGCTGAGTGACAGCTAACAAATTAGACAACAGACCATGACACACAGATTCAGACCAGCAGTTCTGCAGTAAAATTTAACAGGAGACAGCTTTACCCAGGTTTATTTCTTTTCATACAGTGCTATCATAAACATTTCATAAATAATTCTACTAGGAGTATGCATGATTTATAAAATGTCTGGGAGGAGCAGGCTGGCACAGTCCCTGCTTGTCTTTGAGCTGCTAGCTTTCTCTGTTGCGCACTGTTGTCTGCACTTATAAAACTGAGTCAGCTATAATTTCAACAACCCTGAATCTTCTGTACAAGAGATTAAAAACACTAGTGCCACTTGCTCCAGAAGAAAAAGGTATTTCAATAGTAAAGTATGTACAGAAAGCCACTTAGACATTCATTTAACTCTTTTGTATCATGAAGGGCAAAGAGTTTTCAAAAATAAAACCAAATGCATTTCATGGAAGCAAATAAACACTTCAGGCAAAGTGTTTCTCTTGAAAATAACCCTGGAGGACATTAATAAGCTTAGAAAATCTTAAGGTTGGCCATTTGATTTCTAAGATTAGATGCGACTACTTACTTTTGTAGAGCTCTGTAATTTCTGTTTTATCACCTGACTCTGTATATGAAGACACTAGCTGGGACAGTGGGCTCTAACACCATCTGTATGCAATGGATGACACACACGTCTGTATTCTGA
The DNA here is from genome assembly GCF_026419915.1 of Harpia harpyja. Taxonomy (NCBI): domain Eukaryota; kingdom Metazoa; phylum Chordata; class Aves; order Accipitriformes; family Accipitridae; genus Harpia; species Harpia harpyja. The sequence goes on along the minus strand of NC_068948.1, from coordinate 41,636,048 downwards.
GCACTGACCCAGATGGTGCAGTACATTTGCTTACCCACTGCCTTGCTAGGAGCTTTGCATGAGAACAAACTAGTTGAGGTTTAACCCAGACAAGGTCAACGCAGTGTTGAGAGATTTTTTCCCAAGTTGTTCACAGATTTAGGTTTGTCCAATTCTGGAATGTCAGATGACACTAACAGCTTTTTTACATGGGCACTTGTAGCTCTTTCTCTCTCGGATCTGGATTTTCTCACTGTGCTATGTCTGTGTCATCTGTACTGGATTATTGCCACATGTTCCACACAGAGTGTTACTTGAAGAGGATTTTGAAAATATAGCTGGGTAGAAAATGAGACCACCAAAATATTTTACCATGCTAAACTCATAGCGTACACTGTACCTGTTAACAGGAAGACTAACCTACATGCATGCAGCAATAAATCAAGATGTTAGCACCAATTCACAAAAGCCTCAACACGTTGTTTTGCTGTCTGAGGCAATCCATGTGCTAGTTATACTATCACCATAGCTGAGACACACTGGAGTTGAGTCCCCGAACTGAAATTTCTCAAGCCTGGCAGCAGGAGTCTCCAGAGAAGACTCTAGACTAACGTTGTCTTCATCTGTTGGCAGACCCACATTCAAGCTGAAAATGTAATTTTCACATATCTTTTCTCTTTTCTAACAGTATTGCCAATATATTGCACTGGGCTAGCATATACCCTTTGTGGAAGGTTCTCTTTTCTTTCAAAGTGTATTTTACTTCTTATTAAAGAAAATTAATAATATTAAATTATGGGAATTAAGTTTTTCTTGATTTACAAAATAGAATTATTATACAGCTGTCTAGTACCCATACTAGCACTTTTCATCCTTCAGAGTATAGAAAGATCAATATGCAGAATAAGGAATGATTATTTTTTGAAATAATGCTGGAAACATCCACCTAGGGATACAATGGAATCTACCTTTAAATTAAATTATCTAACGTTAGTATTCAAAAACTAGACATGATTTAGGTCAACCACTGATCTCTCTTAATGAGGTAATTCACGTTTTCAGGTAGAAACACTCCCTTATACACACTGCTCACTTCCCTACTTACTGCTCATCTTCCTCATACATGAAAACATTGGATACTCTTGACACTTAACCCTGCAATGATGAACAAGTCAGCCTTGATCATGCAAAGTTCGCACTTCACTTGAAGCATGTTGAATAATTTCATTAACTTCTGTGTGAATACTTGCGTTATCTGGATCTGAGCCAAAGTATTCACCAGCTTGAAGTGCTAATCACACTGCAGGATTCTTGTAAGGAAAGCAGGCAGATATTGCAGGGAAATAACCAGAACAAAGCCACACAGTCATCAATCAGGTCACAACTGTTTGGTCTATACCCTATCAGGCTTACAGTATTTGTTAATCAAAACTTATATCCAGAAAGATGGAATGACATAGAAGCTCTTTTTACAAACTGATCCACGATACAATTTTGAACCATTGTCAGTATTCCTTAGTTGTTCAACCCATCTGAGGGATTATAATCAGAGAAGAGCACTTACCTTATACTTAACAGAAGTTTGCACAGAAGTGCTAATTAACACAACATACAGCAAAAATGAAGATAGATGTTAACAGATACAAAATGGAAATAAATTTCACAATTAAAATATTAAAACAGAAGCACTGGATGGGAAAGCAGAGACATAACCTTCTGTCACTGCCATCATAAAGCAACCATGTAACAGCTACACAGTCCAGAAAGACAAACAGAACATCTCCAGGTTCTCACCACACACTGCAAGCCACAAACAGCTACAGAATCCTATCACAAAAGAGCAGAAGGCACAAAACCCTAGAACATACCACAGAAAAGCCAGAGATACTGGAGACAACAGCAATGTTTTAAGTTGTAATCACAGCAGGGAATTTGATAGATAAATGCTCATGTAAGTCTCAGAAGTATTCTGTGTCCCATGTCACTGAGAGGCACAGACACCCCTGTGGGCTAGAAGATATCACAGACACAGGGACAATCTATACGACAGTGCTGCTACTACACTGTCGGACTTGGAAATACTCTTTTTGCTGAGCCACGCTACAAAAGCTGAATACAAGAAAGCTCCTTCCAACTCTGGAAATTTCTTAGAGCAACCAGCACTATTTTTTTGTCATGAGAATTGCAAGTCTAGTTGAGAAACAGTAAACAAGAGGATAATTAAGATGAACAGAATTAGAATTTTTATAGAGGGCTGAACCATCAAGTATACGGTAAATTATGCATAACTAAGAAATGTTGGTGCTTGTCTCCCCATGTTTTCAAGCCCATCGAAAATAATCCTTCTAAAGTGGTTCCCTTCAAGAGAGGAAAATCCCAGTAAATATCTCTGTAATACAATTCTGCCTTTCCTTTAGCCATTCACGGCTTGTTTAACACGCCTTTGCTGAATTTCACATTACCGTCCCTTCGCAAACTTTTCAAATGAGAAACAGGTGTTAAGATGATGGCTGAGAAAGTACAGGTGTGTTTATCAGCTGTATAAACTTACGTTGAAGAAATTTGTCTTGTTCCTCTCACAGAATAGTCCCTGTGCAGGCATGTGCTTCAGCTGCTGCCAGGGGACCCCACTGCCCAGCAGCACGTCGCGGGCCCACTGCAGGTTCTGTGGACAAAATGGGGTAGGTGAGTTGCAGGCAGGGGACAGAAAGGCCACCACAGGTAGAACTACAAAGTGCTCACTTGCTTTTATTTATTAACCTGCATTGTCATTTCTCATTTTCTACATAGCTGCTTCCGACAGTATTTGTAGAGGCATGTGATATGGAGAAGCCATCCCTCAGGAGAGAGAAGCCATCCCTCAGGAGAGAGAAGCCAGCTTGCTTCTCAGAGCAAGCATCCAGATTGATCAACCCCAGCAGACTAGTCAGTCCCCTACAGCTGCTGAATCCAGCTTCATATCATCAAGTTTTGCTTTCTCATCTTTTTTTTTAACCTGTCTTCATTTCATTGAGATCCACCCTCCATCTCCTATCACCTACAGAAACCTGAACTACAGGTATATTTAAAACACCTTAATTTTTTTGTTAAAAGCTGAATTTTAATGCTCAATATAAAATAATCTATATATAAAAATATAAAGTTTCTAAGCAAACAGTGGAACTCACTGTCCTGGGTATCCTACAGCGTTTCTCCACACACAAGGCCCCTCACTGCCTCCCCCAGCCCTCCCCTATCCCTCAGTCCCTCCAGTTTCCCCACACACACACACTCTGGAAGCCATCCCACAGCTCTTCCCTAGAGCTAACTACCTGTGAGGCATAGCTGCCAGCACCCAGGCTTAGCAGAAGAGGCACCTTTAGGCTTAAACTGCAGCCTTCTTTTAGTGGGGTGGTGCATTCAGGCCTTTTACCTCTACCCAGCCATTGCCCTCCATGTAATTTCACTTAACCTCTCTGGAAAATTCCATGCCTGTCATCAAATTTGGTTAATAACGCTCGATGAGTTAACAAGAAAGTATCAGCAGGAGACCAAATGATAGACAACAATCAAAAATTCATAAAAGCACCCCTCTAAGAGTTCAATGCACGAACATCTCTTGTGCAGTTGAGAACTAGGGACAGCTGTTGGCTCCAGGCAAAACATTACTAACAGATGGGACAATTATTAATTGTAAGGTTTCACTGATGGAAGTTTTGTTTTACTTCATTTTTTATTTCAATATTAGAAAGTAGTATTTGAGTTGCATTAGACTGGCTTTTTTAGAGACAATTTCACTACAGAGCAGATAAAGAGGAAGATGTTTGGGTCATAGAGACAAATGAGAATGTTGAATTCTGATTTGTGTTCTCTGGGCTGGAAATATGCTTCTGTGAATCATAAATGATTAAATCATGTCCATCCAAGAAGCATATTCCAGTTGTAATATCTTTTTTTTTTTGGGGGGGGGGGGGGGGGTGAAGTAGGGGGAGGGTGTTATTAGCAAAGTTCTTACCCTGTCTTCCAGATTATTTTCTTTACAAGACTCTGGTGAAATAGTAAAAGCCCTGCTCAATCATAAGTGCTTTTGTCCTAATGACAGTAATCATGCGGAAATCTCCAATGTCTTACCAGAATTAGAGCATCCCCTCTAGCAAAATGCTGATTATGGATTCATATGTAAGAGCACTGAACACTGGATATACTAACCAGATATTTACGGATGTCAAAAATCCTTCATTCAGAGAGCTGATATAGGTACTTATACAGGACCTTCATGATTATAGTGTAAGGCAGTCGAGGGGATTTGGATAGTTTTCTTTTGGTATGGAACAAATACATGTTCACTCAAAAACATCACAAGGCACTTTCTGGCTAGCCAGGGGAACCAGTAAATTTAATTATTATCACTGAGTGTCAAATTCAATTAAGATCGAAGCAAGCAAAGTATGTAAACTTAACTGTATACTAACTTTTTCCTATGGTATTTCTTTTGTAATATGTATTTCTGTAATCCTGTTAACCTAAGCCTGCAAAATACTTTGAAATACGTACAGAAGAAAATACAAACCAGAAAAGAACCTACAAAAATCTGGTCTTCTGTGAAAGTCATCCTGTTTTGAATAAAATCAGAATCCAGCAAAAATAAGCCTATCATAATGTCCAAGATCCAGGCACATAAATGCTTTATTTTATGCCAATCATAGTCATCAGAAACATAAGTAAATTCCAAGTGTGAAAATGAAGTAAAAAAACTGCCTAATGTGTGGCAATCTGAATCTTACAGTTAAAACTATCACATAAGGGTTTTGTTTTCCTTTAATTTTTAAGAAAGCTACCACTACAAAGCTTAAATATAAAATCCCAGTCTAAAGAAATTTTAGCTAGGGATGTATTCCTGAATCTAAGTTTTACAATGAAAATGTTAAGAAATCATTAAGCGTAGCATCATGCTCTGGTGATCTGCTGTGCACATTACACTGACCATCCATAACATGTATTCAGTACGTATAATTCATAGGCTTTTATTGAACAAGATGATGACAGTAACCTAGCTAGGAGGAAAAAAGATCATTCAGACAAATGAGGCAATTACATGGTAACTTCACACAATCAAAACTAATAGGAATAAAAGACGTAGTTACAGATTTTCCACTACCCTTCCCCTAAATCAGCATGATCAGTTATTCCCAGTAAATACGCCTGAGCAGGTCTCAACTCATTAGATTTCAGAGTCTGCTCTGCTTGGTTTTTAGCTGATGAAGTTATTAGGAGTGGGTGAAGGGATCCAGGACATAGCAAAAAGGATTTATTCTTCTTGGCATACTGCTTGCCAGTCTGAAATGCTGGATTTGGCTGTCTGACTCAGGGCAATTATGAAGTACTCTTTCCACTTCAGCTGTTGCCTCCCACATCTTTATCACCCCAAGATTCAAAGACAAGATGACTGACAGGGTACAATAACTTGCAAAAAAGTTTACCAGCGTTGTTAAAGTGGAAAAGGAAAATCTCTTATGGTCAACCAAGTGGAAATCTGAGTCACCTGAGATGGATACCCCTTAACTTGATAGTGTCAGAAGCCACCTTTACCTAACTCGGAAACTCCATGAAGTGCTGCTGAGAGGCGTACAAAATATCCTGCTATACCTTTATCCTTCCCTCTGTTTTCTTTTATAGTCTGTTACAAGGCTTTGTGTCAAAAAAACCGTAGTGCTACTGCATCAAATAAAAGCAAAATAAAAAGACTATTGACCTTGAAGAGTAGCCTTTTGAATGAACTACTATCAGACTGTTGCTACTTGAAATGCTTACATCTATTATGCTTACAGATTATGCCTGTCTCCAAGTATATATTAAACCTACATATATATATAATCTTGTAATTTTTACAAGAATGTATTATGCCTAGTTTGACTAAACTGTCATGCTACTGACGTTATGTTATACCTGACAAATTTCCCCATTAAGGGCTCTGTTAATAATGCACATAATAGAAGATACAAACTTAAAAAACCTAAGTCATACAAACTATCTGTGAGCAGATTCTTCTGGGATTTAGAGTGGTTTTTATTTCAAGATAAAAAAAGCATGTAAGTAAATATTTTTATTTCCTGACAATCTGCTGGTGGCAGACCATCAGATCAGTTCTACGTACTGATCCATAAGGACCATAAGGCAAACACTTTTCACAAAACTTTTTAGTTATACTGATGAACAGCATCTTGCCAAGTCCTATCTTCTCCTTCCAAACCATGCCAACACTCATTTTGGAGGTAAAAATCACAAAGGATTAAGACTTTACTTCAAGGCAGAGACAAGGTGAATGGGAAGCTAAAACTACTGCCCAAACTGGCAATGAAGTAACTTCTGAAAATTCATCCTCACTTTCCTGCACATTTATTCCAGCAAAAACCAGCTATGTACAAATTTGCTCTGATAACAGAATAAACCAAAGAGAAACAGCGTCCAAATAGTAAGCAGGATTTTGCAGGGGGAAAAAAAAACAGAACACATAGCCAAACAAAATGTTGAAAGATTTTGAAAAGATGTTAAAAAAAGCACTCAACAACTATTTTTACTAATCCCACAACAGCAAAACCTGTAAAATGGGAGAAAACAGATTGCATATGGAAAACTTGTTTTTCTATGCACTATGGAGACCTGCCAATCCTCTCCTTTCCCAGCCAACCATGAATTTTGGCCATCAGTCTAAATTCTTCATGCAAATTCCTGGCACTGGTACATAAATGCTGAATTTTCCAAGATGGTTATATGCATTTAAAAATTAATTTCAGCTTTCTAAAATTTACCAGTAATCCAGTCTTCCTCCACAGCAACTCAACCTGATGTAATTTATCTAATTTTTTAAATCAGGCTTATCATCAGTATATCTAAGCATACTTCTTACTCCAGTTACTCCTAAAAATGCATAGATGCATTTTGTGTTTTACGTTTGTTCAGGAGCGTAACTCCCACTGAAGACATATTAGTGTGCCATTAAAACACAGACATTTGACATTGCTCTACAAAAGAACCTGAATGAGTCATCAAAGAAAGAAAATTACAACCTCATAAAAGTATGTAGTATACACGTATCAGTCAGAAGTTTTTTCTGCAGTGTTAAGTAGTTGTTTGTTATGCAGAGAAGTAATAAAAAAGGACAGTAAAACCCAACAATGCTAGTTGAAGCCAACCTGGTAACTACTAGTCTCAAACAGGCAACATTCAGTTTTTCTGAGTTCCAAGAGGAGATAGGTTTAGACAACAATGTATATTTCATACAGAAGAATATTACAAATTGTTAAGTTGGTATTTATATAAGAAGAGAGATACAAAAAGCAAAAGAGAAGGCTTCATCAGGGAAAAAAAAAAGAAGAAAATATTTTGCAAGTAGTTCCTCAGGCAAGGACATGTTATTTGAACCAATAAATTGAAAACAGGCAGTCTTTTTTGTTGAATGTTAATACAAAATCATTTGTCAGCAACAGTAATGACAGATTGCAGGAATCTACGGCTCCTATTAATGATTAGCTCCATGGAAAAATTAACAACTGTCACATACAAACAGCATAAGAATGTTTTCAAAACAAGCTATCTTTAAAAAAATGGTAACATTTTTCTGGATAATCAATGTACAGCCAAATGGAATATGCATCACCTTTCAGTAGATTGGTAAGACATGCTACTGCTCAATTTGCAGCAGTACTGTTGATTGCTTTTCTACTATGAGGCAAGGGGTATGATTTGTTTCCATTACCTTCCCTTCCTTATTATTCACACAAGCTTCAGTACTGGTGGAGAAGAGAATTCCGGAAGCCATGCAGCACAGCATATGACATAAAATAAGACTTCCAAATACGAAATCTGTGAGTTCAAACCTTGATTATGACAATTAGTGAAATGATTCTGATAATTTCAACATACTATTCATAAGCATTTTACTAACTGATACTTCAGAGAGACAAAGGATTATAATAACAGAAGTACGCAGAAGTAAAATAAAGAATGACATAATTTTAAAACCAAAACAATGATAATTCATAGCAGAAGGCTTTTGAAATTAATTTTATGATGAAGAATATGCAAGGGTCATGCTGGAGGAAGCAAGTTATTTTGCCCTGACCTCAAATAGGAACTGATACTATTACAGTTACCAAGACATTGTTATTCCTGTTTAATCCAAAATCACCCGCTCGTGAGCAGTAGGATCTCTGACTTTCACTCGGTGATTTCTAAACAGTAAGTAATTTTTTCTTACTCAAGATGACCTCTATGCTCTGACAATAGGAAAACTTTCATTCTACAGACAAAGACCCAAGATACCCAGAAAGTCTGTGTCACATGATGTGTTTACACCAATACTGATGAATTTCTGCTTCCAAGTCACTTTTCAGTCCACTTAGCAAAATAAATAATTGCTGTCTTATTCGCAAGAAGATCTTAATTTATGTGACATATCTAAAAGGTAATTCTCTGCTGAATGACAAAAAATCACTTAGTTCAGTAATAAAAAAAGAAATTTTCTACTCAACTGGCCTCACACACATGAATCAGACAACCTAGGAGCTGAAGACTTCCCAGACCATAGTTCCAAACCAAACTGCATTAAACGAACTTACCTACTGTATTTTAACACTGAGATTTCTGAATTAGTACAAATGACAATACAGTTTGTTTACTCGGGCAATAAACACAGTTAGTCAGCTTTGTATGAATGGTCTGCTTACCTTGTGTGTTTTGCTGTATGTGTACAGGTATGCCAATCTGTAGAGGCTCTTGTAGTGCTGGGGAAAGCGGCTGAGACACAAACAGAAGGAGGCAATACACTGCTCTGTCAGGAACTTCCGCTGTTCCTCAAGGTCTGCTGGAAGACCATGAGGAAATTCAGATGCATCTCCACAAGGTTCAGCTTTCTTTTTGCAGTCCCACTGTGAGGGTGGGGGGATTGCTTTGATGGGATTGCCAGAAGCAGACTGAGGATCCACCAGAATTTTTTGGCCAGTAGGTTCAGCAGGATGGTAAGATTCTGAGCTCTCCAGCAACTCTTCTGACTTTCCTGCAACTGGAACATTAAGAGAAGACAAAAGTGACAATGAAAATGACAAAATGGCAAATAAAATATACAAAATGACAAAAATTAAATACAACAAATGTAATCCTTTTCTTCATTAAGGCATAAACAGAATTATTGAGTGGTTCCTGAAAAAATGATGACTATTCCTGATGTTTAATGAATAAGTAATCTTCAGCTCATTAACAAACAGAGCCACACACTGGTCTCTCCATTGTCTTTATTTGGGTTTTTCCCTGAGCTATAGTAAGCAATCAGCACACCTTACACAATGCAGGATTTTATATACTGTTGGAAGATGGGGGAGGAGAGGGGACAACAACAAAATGAAAGTGTAAATTCAGTAAAATTCTATTGCAAGGAAAGGAAGAAGGAACGGAAAATTAAAGCCATCCTGCCAAGTGAAATGTATTATTATTCTTAACAATCTACCCAGAAGAACACAATTCCAGAATACAATTTAGGCTCAGACAGAACGATTAGCAGCAGCTAACCTGGCCTTCTGGATAATGTAGGACCTACAGTTCCATCCAAATATTTTTGCGATTAACTTGGTAACTCATGGCTCAATTGACCCATCTTTTCTTGAAGGATACCAAATCTTTCTTCAGAAAACATCTGAGACAGTGAGAGCTTCCATGTTTCCTGTTAGCTAGTCATTATTACTGAAAACATGCATGCTACATGCAGATTAATTTTTTTACCTTTGATTTTTAGTCATGGAAGTTTACTGTGTCTTTGTCTTTGCTAGGATAAAGAGCCTCTTACATTAGATCTTATCTCCTAGCAGGCTACAGATATACTAAAGTATACTTCATCCTCAAGTACAAAGCTGCTCTGTAACTTTTTCTCTGATAAGGCTGAACTTTGAGTCAAACATATTTTCCAGAACAGAAATTTTTCAAAATTTACTTGCACAATCTATGTGTCCATTATAATTTTACTCTACAGATAGCTTTATGGAAAAATGCAACTTTTGTTCTGATAAATGTTAGTAATGTAAGAATGCATTCAACACAGTTTTTCTGACAGACAACTGATGATAACACCACAACTCACTGCAAGCCTGAAAGAGAGACATGTTTTTAGTCTAGTACCCAAAAGATTACTGGATTTAGTGATTATGTAAGTACTACTTTACAAAACTAGGAACTGGCATCTATTTCACCATATTGATGCAAACATCACCACAGACTTCCCTAGCTTAGGCAAGACTGAAGTAAAATATTCTTAAAAACAAGAAACCAAGCTAAGCCAAGTCTGTGAACAAAAAGATCACTAGTCAGCAGTTGTTCCTAGTGAGAGAGATCAGTGAAGTGAATCAGGGCTATCCACATACCATGGTTTCTGGATCTATGAAATTGGAAAAGACTAAAGTATAGTGTGAACTGGCAAAAAAGACTTAACATCCCACAAAGGGCCACAACCCGGAAAGGTGGGCAAAATTTAGACATTGGTCTTATTTGTCTTTCCCTGCTGAAGTCCAGCCTCTCTATCTACTGCCACATCCAACTGTACAAACATCAGACAGGGAAATTCCAGCTAATGGATTTTGAAACAATTTTTCCCATGGAATACAGAACGCTTAGTACTATTATACATGGAAAAACCTGGTAGAGCAATTCTGCTTCTCCACTGAAATAAAGTATCCAATGGAATAAAACATCTAATTCCACTACTTGTGCTCTTCTATGTACTGAATATCAAGCTGCTAATGGGCCAGAACAAAAAGGGCACCTATACCTGGGGAAAAAGAACTGGTTTGCTTGAGATTATCTTCAAATAACTACTTAAATTATTTAGAGATGTGAAACACTGAAAAAAAGAGTAAATAATAACCTAAAAGAAGGCAAGCCAGTCAAAGGGCCACCACAGACAGCAGTTTATCATTATTCTTTTCTTTGTAAGGTTTAACAGGTAGTACAAATTGGGATGATAGCCATATAAGCAAAGCACAGTTCCAATTTTAAGCTACACACATACATGCAGCAACAATGCCTAGTTAAAATCCTCAGTCACAGTGCAGTGTATTTCAGTACTTCTGCATGCCAGAAGAAACATTTTAATGAGAATATATCAGCTGACATTATTAGATCAGGCATACTCTTTTCCTCTGTAGATCCCAGGGTCTCTTTGCTGGGCATCAGTGTATCAGCACAGGTAGTAGAAATCCTCTTCTCTGTGTAAGTCTTCCTCAGGCTGTCTTGAGAACTGGCAGGCTCATTAAACATATCCTGTGTGGAACTGGAGTCAGACAGCACGGCTGCAGTGCTATCCTGACTCCTCTCTGCAAAAGAGATAAGGGAGGAATGCACCATTTCATACTCATCAAGCTGTTACTTGCTGGTAGCAGCAACATAAAACTGCAGCCACTCTGCAGACCTCTTACAAGTGCAATACAGGATCCTTAACAACCACCAATTCTGTTGTCTAAAAGGTATTTATTTTCTTTTAAGTTGTCTACTTCAACTTATCATTTTCATCTCACTTCTTTGTGCTAAGAAATTAAAACCCCAGTCTTCTTTCACTAGGTATTACTTAACGCTAATGTAATAGAGAGGTCCCGGCCCCACCACATTTCTTCCTAGAATATAATCTTGGAATTTGATTCAAAAGCAATGATGCTCAACTTTCAAAAGCAGTTAGGCTGAGGACGCAATATTTCAGCTAGTATGATCCTATAAAATTTCCCAGGTTTACTGTGCCATTTACCTTGAAAAGCACCCAGTATAATTTTCAGTCTGACACAAGCAAAGCTCAGTTGACAAGAGAAAACCATGAACAACAATACTGGTAAAAATTACTTGTGAAGGACAGAAAAGCCAGTACCATTAGAGGGCAGAGACTTACAGGAGTGTTCACTGATGCCATCTATCCTTCAGGTGTTAGATGCTGTTCACCAAATGTTCTGAAAGGTGATTTGATATGGCAAATAAACAATCCATCAAAGAACTAGGTCTAAGATAGATAAGAAAACTCTTGGACTTCAAGACAGTAGACAGAAGAAGTGACTTTGTCTTGAGAGAGTGGAGTAGTGTACATTGGCTGCTGACTACATTACAGTTACAACTAAGTTGTCAATCTGCTGATAGCAGTTACAGCACAGAAGAAATTGTACAGGATCGTGACTTTATCACGGGGGATAAAATTCACACCTGAGAACAAACAGGCAAGTGAAAACCTTCCACCCATGTCTGAAACCTGCCCGATATAACCCAAGTTCTTCTCCATCAAGGGTAATCAGACACAACCCTGCATGACTAAAAAATGCAGTTTAGTATCTCCAACAGAAAGATGCACGCATATTCCTACCGAGATGGGAAATTGGCATTTTTCTGTAATATTGTGCCAACACAATTCAGCGTCCAATGCAAAATGCCCATATAGGCAATTCTGTCTAAATCTGTCACACAAAAGATTAATTTCCAGCTTCTGCTTAAGATACAGGAATAGCTTAACCAAGAGGCATGTTACCTCCATTGTCTAGGTAGTTCCACTGCATTCTTATTCATTAATTTTCTTGATAAGATCAAGAAAGAAAATTAAAAAAGCAAAAGCCCTTGCTTTGAGATGAGCTGATAATTTAATTAAATTTCTTCTGTTCCATCTGAATTGCACTTGTTCAGGAGAGAGGTAAGGGTCTCCTATGAATTTATTTTATCAAGATAAATCCCTCTGCAGACCCTTCAGCTTACAGATCAGGTTCTGCTTATTAGGATTCCAACAAATTTAAACCAAATTTGATGCACTCCATAGGCTTTTCACTACCACACAAAGAAAACCTTCCCTTTCAGTGAACAGATCTTAATAAAACTGTATCTTGAAAAAGAATGGGGGAACAGTATTTGCTTCCTAATTGGAAGTTATATAGCTGGTTAATGATGACAAGTTTTATACAGAAAGAATATAATTATAAAGAATGGGGAGGGAAGGATTCTGAAGAGAGGTCAGTCAAGCTTTAAATGACTCATTTATAAAGCTTTAATAACCTTCTGTGGTACAAATGGATACTACTGAACTCCCAGTTGGCATCAGGGAAAACATTTACAGTAGCTCCCTTGATATTTTTTTTAAAGGAAGTTTCTGCATCTGTGACAAAGAGGCTGAATTACTCATCTAGGGAAAGAAAAAAAAAATTGCAAATTTCCAAATGTTGCCATAAGCCTGGAGGTCAGTTCTGATGTGTGGGTTATGACAGATGAAGCATTAGAATGTAAATCAAGAACTGCTAGACCAATATGCGAGAACGATATCAGATCACTAGGAAATGACACTAACTTCCCAGCATGCAAAGATAGACAATGATTGAGCATGTTGAATTTCAAACGTATGCATGACAGGGAAGCTTTTCCCTATGGGGAACAAATGTAAATACCACCTTACAATTAGCTAGCTACTTTAATTTGAAATTTCTACTAAAATTAGTGTAGCTCTAGGTATGTATGTTCACTCTCCTTTTCTTTCAACACATTATCTATATAAAAAACAATAATGATATTAACATTTGGCTCCTTAATCACTGAAAAACAGAGGAAGACTACTATTGAGACAACTTCCTATTATTTTAGATACTTCCTGAATGCAGTAGGTGCCTTCAAACTAAACAGGTCTGATAAAGAACACCGCAGTATTTCAGAAATTAGCAGCAGCCACAAGTTATTAGCATTATTTTCTCAGAAGTCACAGAGGATTGGTAAAGTTCCATGGAATGAAAAACAAAGTGTAGTACCTATCTTTACAAAGGATAAAACGTCAAAGCTATTAGCCAGCAGGCCTTCATTTTGCACAGAATTATTTGAGCATAAATAAATAAATGCATTTATAAGCACCTAAAAGATAACAAGATCAGTAGCAGAAAATGTGCGTGTATCCCAGCACACATATTCACATGTGCCTGTAACGAATTAGTGATTCTCAAGCCAGAAATGGCCAAAATGTCATGCTATTGTAAAAGCAATTCAGTAAGCTAGCACACTTGAATGTATAATCAGTAACTTCACAGAAAAAATACGTAAGAGTCTTCCTGTTCTACTGAGCACTAATGAAAATTAAGCTTAATTATGGTGTCTTTTTTAAAATGTGCGTCCCAAATACAGACACTGAATAACTAGCATGAATTCAGAGGGTAGGAAAAAAAATGATGAGGAAATTAATGAGATGGCATATAAGAAAAACATTGGGAGAACTGGACTTATTTATCGTCAAAAAGATGAGGGAGAATTTCCAAATACATACAATTAACCAAAATAAAAATACAGTAATTGCTTTTCATATTCACTAAGTACAGAGCAAGAGGCAATAGGTTTTAATTGCAGCAAGAAAATTGCTTTTTTTTTTTTTTTCCTTAATCTCTAGCTTAACTGTTACATACAGTTAAAAAATTGCATAAAGAACCTATAGAATTGCTGGAGGTTCTCAAGGACTGGTAGACAAATAGCTAGGTTACCCAAGATGTACCTTAATATAATAATTATATAATATAATATAATATAATACAATAAAAAAGCTCTGTCAATACCTAAACACTGCAGTATGTAATGCAGAACTCATGGCAACTGCACCAAGTCACATCCTAACTCTGCTTTAAAAAAAAAAACAACAAAAAACCAAAAAACTCTACATATTTTTCATACATGAAAGTACTATGCTTTTCTAGCCTAACTCACAAATATCTTTTATATATACTAGACAGACACATGGCATATATTTTTACATTCATTGTGTTTTTTCTTCCACTTTTCCTTCATCTGGTAAGTTGACTGTAGCTGAGACAGTCATTAGTGTTATTCAACCTACACGCCAAAGACCACTGCAGCCAGTGAGACATGAGAATTAATTCCAGATTCCCAACTGCTATTGATACCTGTCATTTTGAAAGATGCAAATCCAAGAGAACATCAGTGCTTTTTAATAATTTCTGCTATAATTAAAGACAATTTAATGCAACTCAAGGTAATTTAAGAGTTAAAAAATTACTGATTTTAGTATTTTGTTTACCTAAGGTATTTTCTAAGTTCCTCCATCTGGCAATAGCAATAAGACAGGCTTTTCCAAAGAGCTGAAGTAATCCCTCAGTTATAAGCAAATGATAAATCAAGGACTAAATAGTCTTTTGAGGTCCCTTCCTGTAAAGTTTCCTATTATTTCAAAAGCTAAGATAAAAATACAACTGGGTATTAATGTCCCACAATTATTATCTGTAGTGGAAATAGAGAAAAGAGAATAGGGAAAAAGGTCTACTAAATTGTGCATAAGCAACTGCAACAAAATTCCTATTAAAAATATGTCCTGATACCAGATTCTCTCTTTGGTGTTATTATATTTTGCATCATTACTTTGTTGCATCACTCCTAAGTTTCAGGGAGATTTCCAACACGATGAGCTGAAATCACTATTCGATGTAAAGTTAAGTATTTCATGTTTATTTCTAAAGATTAAGGAAATGGCACTTGAGAGCCTTTTTTTTTTTTTTTAACTCATTCCTCATAATGTACGCAAATTGTGACATTTCAGGGATTTCCATGTCAGACTGTATCACCTACTCTGTCAACAGATGAAAAAACAGCTCTGGACAGAAGACGTAAAAAGGTCAAAAGGAAGAATCTTGTTAACTTTCCAAGACATCAGTAAAAAAATATTAATTATTATTGGAAAGACGTCATTGGGAAGAAAGAACTTTTATGTTCATCTATACTGCCAAGACCTTCATTGTATCACAATGAAATCCTGTCAGTCACTTGGATATTTAAGTAACTATCATTACTGAAACACATCTGTCTTAGAAAAATACCTGTAGTCCATTTGACTTAATTCTATGCTTAAGAGCATTTTAAGATTAATCTTATCCTGAATGAAAAAGGTTTACTGGGTTGACTTAAAAAATCCCTATTCCACACTATTCCTCCATACCAGAAAAAGCCATTAGCATGTCATTGTTACTGCTCCATTAGCATTCAGGCACAACACCTGCATGCCTACCAATTAACAGTAAAAAGTTGTGTTAAACTTTGGGGAATCTAAATGACTATTTAATTTCAAAATACAACAGGAAAAAAAAAGCTCAATACTTCACTAGCCATTACTCTGTGCCAGCATTCTCCCATGGGCACCATAAGCCCTGTGGACCATATACCGTAAACCTTGTTACCTAAACTGTGTCCACTCACAGGGCTGATGGAGGGAAAAGACAGTGATGTGTTAAAGTGTTAAGTGACCTGAACTAGCAAACATACAATCCTAATGACAGAGCTCTTACTGCTAAGTATGCTGACCAGGTAACATCTCTCATCGTACAAGCTTACATAATTTATTCTCAGGGGAGCTGAAGTACAGCTTCATGGTGCCAATATGAATGAGGTATTCCGCCTTTGTCAATCAATTACTATGCAGCTCAGTAATCATGTTGTCTGCCCTCCATCCTTTGAAACTTTTTGGAAATTAAAAGGAGGAGGGAGAAGACCTCTGAAATATCCATATATAGGGGTAGGTAACAGGCTCAGAAAGCCAACAGAGTGTAACTCACTTTTTCTGAATAATATCTTTTTCTGTCTTAAATATCTGAAGGAAAATGTATGCCTAGCTATTACAAGATGGTACCTGAAATGTGATGAACAACCAGCTACAAGTCAAAAATCAGAAATGAGGGGGACAGGAAGCTTTTCTAAAGAGCTATATACATATGCTAACTCAATTTACAGTAAAGAACAATCCTGCTGCATAGTTCGGAGCTTATGAATAACTAACTATATATTATTATTTAAAAAAATAATCTCTCATGCAATAAAGGTGGGTTGCTCACAGGCTGTGTATGTACAGAGTCTCTCTGTTTGTCCTGCCTGCCTGGCACCGTATCTCCCCTCTTCTCTTTACTTGTATGTACGAGCATTTTTCTTTATTGATCTGTAGTCAGAAACATGATGTATCACACAATTCTCTTTCTTGAAACAGATTCCACCCGTAACAGAAGACAACATTCAGCTTTGTATCAAAAGGCACTTGCACATTATTAAAAACAAAAGAATTGCAGAGATTTGCATGGGAGCAGATTAATTTCTTGAGGATAGCAAGTCCTCTGAATGTTTAAAGGGAGTTCTCTTATAACATGAGTCAAAGATGAGAGTCTATGTTTTGTCTGACTGCACTGAACACTGAATGTGTTTTGGTAACTTCCAGTCATATATTGCTGTTCTGTCTTTAAGTGCAGAGCAAAAGAGTATCTCATCAATGTTCCATTTATTTAGTCAAATTCTTTTTACATAATCTCACACTAAATGTCACTGTGATACTTTTACTAGTAAGACAGAGGTTAAATTGGGGAAAGGTAAAAATGGAGCATACTGCAATAAACTGTATCTGATTCATTATTCATGTAGTCCAGTATGCAGTCCCCATGAACATTCAGTACCATGTGCCAAAAAAAGGATATGTACTGCAGACCAAAAGATTTCATTTTAAACTGCTGGAGAGAGAGAATTTTGAAGGGTAAGATTTTAATGTTACAAAATGCAATGTGGATATTCTTTTTATGCACAGAAATATCCACTCCATCTTAGAAGCTTATTTAGCTTGGCATGAGTGACAACCTGGTGCAAAAAGTTTCTCAGAGATCATCTTTGTCTCATCAGGTTGTTGAGAACCCCCATTTACAAAAAACTGTGCATCTTCAGTTTGCAGAATTACAGACCGACAAACTATGAAGTGAGACTTCTCCCACAGCATGAAGCAAGTAGCCTTTCCCAGTGAGTTTATCATGCAGGTTTTGCCAATTATTAAAAGCAAGCCGTGACAGGTAAAAGCAGGAAGAGAATGCCTGGGGAACAGAGATTTGTATAAAGGTTAGAGGCAGCACGGGCAATATTGGTTGCAAAAGCAATCAGGCAAAAGACAAACACAAAAAAGGACAATTACATCTAACTACACACAACATACTACATGACATGGATGAAGACTTAAACAATATGACATTTTAACACTGCAATAGCAATGGATACTGAATACATCATCTGCATACCACCACAATAATACGGAATTGAATATCAACACAACAACAGCATACTACAGCAAAAAAGACCTCACAACAATCTCCTAGTCCACTTTTTGGGAAATAGATTTCTCATTCAGATTTTTTTATTTTATTTTAATACTTTTACTGCTTTCTGAAGTAACCTTAATGCTTAGCACAAAATTCAGATAAATTTAAACTGCTCGAAATCTGTACTGCAATTGGCCTTTACTGACTACATACATCCAGCTTGTACATAGGAAGACAATGAGCATGTCTGTTTTGATATGTAACACTGGCCATTTAGCTGTGTAAATATGGTGACATCTCAGGTAACGATAGTCTTGGTCCCTGCTGAGTTCCTGTTTTTTCTTGTTTCCTACTTTGCTCTTGGAAAATAAAAGAGAGTCTAAACCTCAGGCTTCTACTGTCAAATGCAAGTTTTCATTTTGGAGGGTTATAAAACAGCAACAGGTAGGGGTGATGACAGGAAAGACAGGATTAACAGAAGGAAGGAAAAGATGTTGCCGAATGGAAGGACAAGAAAAGAGAAAGGAAGTTGCCTATTTTACACACATGACAGCAGCTAGTCAGCCAGCAAATAACAGCTGCCACTCGGCAATACTTCTGTCTCCTTGAAAGAGATATCTGCTAGCAGCTGCCACAAGGAAAAAGTAGTTTAGTTACTTTACAAGCTGTTATTTACTGGTTGCTTTCTCCCGTTTCTATTAAATATATGGCTTAAAATTAGTATCGCCAGCATTCACTGGATATAAAGCTTCTCAATACTCTCAACTTTAACGGTGATTTCTGCATATCCTGGTCTTCTCTTTCCACCAGCAAAACGTGCTGGAGAGCTACAGAACTATAATGAACATTTAAATATAATGTATCCAAAATAAGTCTGCCCTCACAACTTTACCTATCTACAGATGAATGCTTGAAGATCAGAGTCCCAATATTTTCAAGAAAAGATGTCTGGCTGTACAGTAATTCTCTCCTGCTTATAATGAGATAATTTGCTGCACTAGAAGGCACATTGTTGGATATCTTTAAAAAAAAAAAATCAAAATGCCCACAAACAACATAAAACTAATAGAAAAAATAGGGCTCAGAAGGAACTGCAAGAGTTCAACTAGTCCATTCCTTTTTCCATCAGGATAAATTACATCTCCATCATTGCTGGCAGATGGCTGTATTGCCACTTTTTAAAGACTTCTAGTGCTGAAGTGTTGCAGTGTTATACTATCCCCAAGAACATACTATAGTGTTTCACTTTTTTTTGCTAAATAGTATTTCCTAATACTACTCTAACACCATTTTCTAATGTCCAGATTGAAAATGCACTTTAAGTCTAATATTGTGTGTTCAGTCTCCCACGGACATGGAAATCCTGGGGTTTTGCCTCCAACTCTTTGCACAGCCTTCAACACTACTTAGGTCACACTGCTGTCAGGTCTCCCCTTAGCCTTCTCCTCTCTAGAAAAACCATCCCAATTCCTTCTCTCTCTCCTCATGGGTCATGTTTTCTTGAAGCATAGCATACAAAAATGGTCAAAAGAGGTCTCACAGGTCAGCAATGACAGGGATCCCAACTAGCATGTTTGCTTGTGGTAACACAAAGAGAACTTTGTAGGTGAGACTCTGTAAAATGCTCTTATTTTGTTTATGTCATACATGATCAACAATATCTATACAAGAGTAAATAAGAGCATTGTCAGGCCTCAGAAAGAATAAATATGTAGGCTGAATTTAGGCCAAATCGTGAACAACAATATAGACAGTTTCATTTGCTATCAGAATGGTGAAAAAAAAATATAAAGAGTAATCAAATGATGGATATTTTCTTGCTATTTTTAGGAATGGTGTAACGGAAACACAGGCACCAGTTTTCTTCAGCGATGTGATTATGTGTAAGATGTCAAGAGCATTTTACTTTAAACGTATATATGTTAATACAAGTAAAATGCAAATCCATGCAGAGGAGCACAGTATATGTAATAATGTAGAAGTGGAAGACTTCTGAGCATTGCTCAGCCTGTTAGCTCTCCCTCCATCTGTAACAGCCCCAAGGCAAGCAAGTATTTCAGTTTCCTGGGGCTCTTCAGTATGCTGTACCCAGAGTTTAGTTGTGCCAGCAACTCATAAAACATTATGAATGATGCAATACTTTGCAATTCTACTTGTCATGGTTATACACAGCCTTCCTAAACGTCACCCTAACTCCGCTTCCTTCAGCAGCTGACATTACAATTGCTTTGACAGCAGCAAAGCTTAGTCCTAGCTAGGCTAAGTTAGCAGACCCAAGAATTGCTACTTCAGCC
Source organism: Harpia harpyja (assembly GCF_026419915.1). Lineage (NCBI taxonomy): Eukaryota > Metazoa > Chordata > Aves > Accipitriformes > Accipitridae > Harpia > Harpia harpyja. The sequence continues at coordinate 41,615,695 of NC_068948.1, read as the reverse complement.
GTGGCAGAGGTAGATGTTCCTTAGCTTGCACCTTCAGGCTTTGCTAAGCAGCCAACTTGGCTCTCATTGGGCAGTTCGCGTGCCACAGTCCATAATATGCTGCTTTGAGTGAATGTACTAACGACACATACTGGAATATTTATCTAAATTATGTATCTCCTGGGAACATTTCAACAGTGTTCAGGACCTAAGCAGATGTAGTCTTAGGCAGAACTGCTTCTCTCAGGGAATATTATTTAGGAAATATTTAAATATTTGCTCCCTTCTGTGTTTGCTGTGTCAGAAGACATCAAAAGGCTAATATAAGAGCCTAATCACTGCATAACCCATTCACACTAACACACTACTAATGTGATATTAAAACAGTCCAATTAATTACTCCTGATTGAAATGTAAGCATGAATAAAATGAACATTTCTCTATTCAATTTAGTGAAAGAGATGAAGGATCTTCTGTCAATTTCGCCAAGTTTTCTTGGGGAAAAGGAATAAATTCACCTTGCAGAGTTTCCAGGCATATGAACATTCGTTTCAAAACTATGTCAAAGTTATGTACAAATTACTGTTCTTCAGAAAATGACAATAGAAAGCAGCCCACCCTCCAGAAATAAATTCATATCACGCAGAGCATTTCTGTGGGGCCTGCCACATTCTACCAACACTAAGCTATACATTGCAGATATTTTAGTCCTTCTTGATTGCTGATAGTCACAGATCCAGATAGATAAACAAATGGCCAGAAGAGAAGAATCAGAGTAAAATTCCTAGCCAAATAATAATGTCAGGTTACTTAAATAGTAACTTAATTTCTACTATATATGTATATGGCAAAATCTTCATTAACACTGTGATACCACCCTACCTTCTGCATTTATAAGCCAATTATTTATTATATCACTTTATATTCTATAGAGATGAGCTGCTAACCAGTCATTGTAAATGATAAAGAAAAATTAAAAGATGAAGTCTACTGGACTGTCATGCAAATCACTTCGTGCTGATACACAATATATTCAAAATAGTTGCCACCTGCCTCCTTCAAAAAAGGATAATACTGTTTTGCCTTTTTAACAAATTGTCTTGTTTCAGCCACAGTTCAAATTTTCACCTGGTCATTTCACACAGGCACTGAAACACAGTGTGCAGTTTTCTGAAGACTGAACCCACATCTTTCCTAATAACCTCAGACAGACATTTAGCTCTGGAGGGGGGGAGGGGGGGGAAATCACTGAAAATTCAGTCAGCTACATACTCCTCCTATTGACATTCCTGTTTTGACTAAGTGACAGTTGCCAATGGTGGCAGGTGACAACTTTGAATTTTATATTTAAAGCTCTGACTGTACATTGATTCTATTTAAAGCACTGAATTTATAAAGGTAATGAGCTTCAATATTGCCCGTGTTACCACATACCCATCACCCTCCTTGAAATGAGCAGTTTGATCATTCCTGGTCAAACCCCCCATGATTAGAGCACCTCCCTGTGCTGCCAGTATTGAGAACAGGGACTGTACCGTCCGGCGTTGCCTGCTGACGGGGTTTTTTACATTTGACGTAATCGTGGTCAACTGGAGTGGCTGTGTAAGGTGGGGATGTCAGACCTGGACCAGAGGATGAGGGGAGGGAAGTCCCAGGGCCCGGCACTGTTCCAGCTGAAGAGTGAGAGTCTTCATCAATCATGCAAGCTTTTTCCCTGGGAGGGGCAAGAAAAAAAATAAAGTGTTAACATACTGGGGACATGTACAAAGAACAAAAGACAACTACATGTTCTTATGACATTTCCAATACAGGAACCAAATCTTACTAACAAATTCTAAATGATGGATTTTTAAGTGCAGGTTATATTCCTCCCTTGTCACTGGTCAATAGTAAAACATTCTTTATTTTGTAGTTGTTAATGAGACAAATTATGAGGTCTAAAGTCTCTTATCCTTTAAAATAAAGGCCATTTTTGCTTTTACATTTGTTAATAGTTGATAAAAAAAATTAATTTTATTAATAAATAGAGTGGCTTCAAAATGGATCACAAGATCAAAATTGTTCTATTTTGTTCCCTTCCCATCTACACTGTGCCAATTACTGAGAAGATCTCAGAGTAGCATGTAATCTTACTGTTCATGATACCTGAAAACTGCAAACATTAGAATTAATTCTAATCACTTTGTTTTGTTTATATTTCATTCAGCTTCATTTTAATAGTTTATTATACAGTAGTTTATAAGTATACTTTCAGAGGATACTTTGGGAAATTAGCACTCACTTTTCTGCAACTTTTGGGGTGTTCTTCTCCTCACCCCTGGCAAATGGTCCCTCAGAAGCTTCTTTCATGAAACTAACTAGTATCTCTGCATCTACTCCAGAGTCTGGTTTCCCCACAAGTTTCAAAATAGAAGCATGAAGTCGAAAGTATACCTAGAAAACACCGAAGTCCATTTGGTTGGCAGAGAATTCATAGCTCTGCAACCTATTACAAATAGTCTCTTCTCTGTAGAAACTGCAGGAGTTAGTAAAGACAGTCATTTGTTATCTAAACTTACCTGAATAAGACTTTTCCTGCCTTTGAAAGTTGCTTGTAAATTACAAGATCTGAACACCGTAAAAATTCTGCAACTGCAACCTATGGAATACAACAATGAAAGCAGACCTGGTCTCCTTGGAAGCAAGTCCTTGGGTATGTTCTAGATACAATATTTTTACCAGACAACACAGTGAAAGCAAAGGTGTTGTGGCTACTACTCCAACTCATGCATGAACTTTGACTTTCACAGGTATGCGATCCTTGTGAAACCTATCCATGTTTGATTTTGATAAAAACTGACTAATGAACTGTGTGCAGCCAAATCCAGAAGTGGAACTTCTGCCTGTCTGTCCAATACTGAGACTGTATGCATAAACTGCCTTTAAAACAAAACCAGCCTGAACAACAGGCTCCATTTTATTCTCCAAGTTAGTCCTGTAAATGTTCCCAGATGCAGAGCACCATGTACATATGCCTAATAGTATGAACTAATAATAACTGGTATTCCATTATCTGTAGAGAACAAGGTTTTCAAGTCCACGTATTTAACTTTCTTTTACCTCCAATGCTTCCATGGCAAGTTCTGGTGGATTATGGTAGTGAATCTTCTTTGGATATCGGGCAGCCTCCTCATGCAAGTAATGACCTGCCTGTTTGTAATGAAGCAGATAGACAACAGGAGGCTGTTTCTGCTTCTCCGCAATCTTTCCCAGCATGTAGTGAATAAGCCACTCCTCTTCATCGCCATCTCCCTCACAGCGAGATGCTGACGTAAAACACAATTTGGCTGTCTCCAACATACTGTCTCGACGCTCTTCCATCTGTGATCGAACAAAGTGTTGAGAATACATGAATTCACTGTGGCTGGGATGAAAAACTCTAAAAATACACTCCTGCATATAAAAGTGCATAAACAAGGTACATCACTTAAAACACTTTCAACCTAGAAGACATAGAACATATCCAAGTGATCAAATACATCCTGATGACCCACAAAACGTGTTTAAGGATAGGTTTTTGTTCATTCCAGTAACTGCTGACACAAATAACCAGAAGAAAACAGTAAGATGGAAGTGTAAGCATATGCATATAAATATAAATCTGAAAAATAACCAATATACACATCTAGAAAAATTTTACCACTTTTTCAGAGCTGTAATTATCTTAACTCTTAAAAAAAAAATTTATTTGTTTTGTTCTGCAACTGAAGTCTGCTAGAGCCACTATGGACCACTATCATTTGTGAAGAAATGTATTTCATCTTGCTTGCAATGCATCCAATTTTGAGCTGAATATGGCAAGAATACTCTTTTTCACACACACACCCCCCCCAAAGAAATTAAAACCAGCAGCATAAATTAAACTGCCATGCATTAATGTAATTTTCTCTCTTTGAAAAAGAAGTTTATAAATTTAAATTGTTGGGCTATAACAGAATCCTAAGCACTTGTTGCACTTCAAGAACTATAACATAGCCTTTCCTTTCCTAAATATTTTGTAAGGAGAAGATAATAATAAAGTTTTTATGTATGAGAAACACATTCCTGAAGAGATATATCTCTGGAAGGGAGATTATATTGTTCCAATTTATCTTTTACTATAATAGAGCTTTTCTTAGTAAATTATGAGTTTTTAATACATTCACTTGAAAAAAGAAAGATTCAAGTAGTCCCAAATAAACATTCTGATTTAATCCACAACTTAAGATGGCTGCTGTGTATTTACCCTTTATCTGATAATAAGAAATAACTCCAGCATTATCCCTGGAATTCTTCAGCAAGCCCCTCATAGCCAAGAGGCTTGCAAGACAGTAAGACCAAACTTTTGATAGATCGAAGGCATAAAATGTAATAACTTCATTTTCTGAGTAGTTAGTTTTGGAGCTCTTGGCTGTAACAACCCTCAGAAAGAAAAATCTATTGTTAGTTGTCATTTCAAACATACTATTTAATAAACCATTTGTTCTCCTTTAATATGCATGCTTACATTGTCTTTCTTCTTAGAGGATCAAACGCTGTGTGAGTGTCTCTGGGAAGTGCAATGCTAATACAGTTACATAGGCAGCTCAGATGCAAGACCCATCACCTTGCTGTAAATACATTCTCCTGGAAACAAGGGATGTTTGCAATACCGTTCTCTATAGTTCAAACACTAAGAGTTTTTACAAATTACAGCAGGTGCTCAGGAGCAGCACTTCTTTTTTTCATTCTGCTGCCAGTTGTGGACTACATAATATTTGTAAGTCGGAAGAGTTCAATCAGAAATAGAGTTTACTGGTCCAAAAAGACAGACAGAACATTTCCCCTAGCAACTCTTATCACTGTCTGCAAGTATTTAGAATTGCTCATTTTGGCTTAGCAACAAACTTCATAATAACTCTTTTTCATCATCATCATGCATAAAGAGCTAATGAATTTATAACAACTTTTTCTATGAAAATTCTACCAATCTCCTAATTTTGATCGTTTGTTTAAGTAAATAGTCCAAAAACAGAGAAAAGGGGGAGGATGTCTTTAGATACAAGAGATGACATATGGACACAGATACCAGAGCAATTCCTGATCTTTTCACTATTTAAATATGTATACATTTCACCTTTTCCTGGAAACATTATATGACATTTACAGAAAGGAAAGGTAAATATAATCCCCCTTTCCAGAAGGTTACAATAATTTTGTGTCACCTTCAAAAGATAATTCAAAGATCAGGCTCAAACTAATTTTACACAGGAAGAAAGAAAGGAAAAAAAAAAACCCAACTTCAAATACTGCTTGACACCACCAGCTTAGATGAATGAATATTAGAATTTCCAGTATTACTAAGTAACCATACAGTCTAATATGTGGTATACAGCATGTAAATATTTAATTTTAAAAGTTACAATGTTAGAAAAGATAATTTAAATATTTAAAATTTCATACTGCTCTCAGTTAGATCCCACCTGCTGCACAACTTCAGGGGGGAGTTCCGATTTCCACTGCTTAAGCTGTCGAGATGCAAAAGAATGTAGGGCGTAGGAAATGGTGCCATATTCTATCCACAAGGAGAGATTAGAGCTGTCAATCTCTAGGGCTCGCTTGAAGCAATTCAAGACAGGAGTAGAGTGCTTCCAGATTGGGCCATCACTTTTCAATTCATTAGAGTTCAACTTGTCCTGAATACGACTTGCTCGAGCCAGGGCCATCCCAGCCCATGAATCAAACCTATGCAAGCAAGAACATAACACATGAACAATTTCCCCGCTAAACATTACACTGAATGGCAGAGACAAGATTCATTTTGTTATATCTGCAACTTTCTCTTCCTTTCATCATGCGTTCTCTCAAAACGGATTTCTGCACCTCCTCCTCCCCTCATAGCAGAACAGAGGCTGTATAGCCTAAACCATACTGATTTTATTAAAAATAGTTCCCTAATAAAGCACTGTCCCCAGTAATTGTCACACATAAAACCCAGATGAAACAACAAGCTTTATTTGCCACGCAAAAATAGCATATCTGTATTTCTAATGGCAGCACTCCGATTGATTTCCTTTCTCAGTAACCATGCTGTCCTGTCCAAACATTGTCACCCTTTATTTCTGTAGGCCAGCAGACAGCCATTATGACATTTTGTATTGTTGGACTGAACTGTGAATGGTCTTTATCATTATCATCATCATTTTCCAACATAAAAATCAACAAAACCAAAATGCATTCATGTAGGAAAATTCTGATGAACAATAAAGATTGCTTACTGAGGGGACTGTTCAGGATCTAGTCCTGTGTTTATTAGATCATTGACAACACAGTCTGAAGAGTAGTTTCCATATTCCATAATCTCACATTAACATCTGGGGTCAATGGCTCTGGAATTTTTCAATTTTACCATGATTCTAACACCAAAGGAATAATCATAATGTTCTCACATTTTTTCTTGGAATTTCTTCCTGACTTCAATTGAAAACCCATTTCTGGGTCAAGTGACCTCAATAGTCAGATTCCTGAGGGGAATGGAAGGGGAACTGTAATACAGACATAAGAAGTAACATCTCCTATGACTGGGGTAAAAATACTATGCTACCACATAAAGTATCTTCTGAGCAACAAAATGTCACACATTAAAGTAAAAATGCATTCCACTAATTTATTTATGAATTTAGGTTTTAAACTATCAAAACTACAGGAAAAGGGGGGGGAGGATATTGGTAAATTCTTTATCAGACTTCAAACAAGAGTTTTAGCAATCTGCTAGTCACAGTTCCCAGACTAGAAGATTCAATAAAACATTAAGCTACAGCTATTTCCTTGTAGATTTCACATGTAAAATTGCTCTGTGCCTTCACCTTCCCTTTTGTCTCTGTTATGTGACTGGATTTAGAAGTAGTTTTCTTGTCTCAAACCTATCAATCTAGAGTTTTTGTCACTGACCCTCATCTATCAACTTCAAGACGAGTTAAAATGATAGCTAACACGTAATATGCAAACCCTATATTTAATCAGTAAATTTAAAGATTATTTAATTTCATTTTAGAAGACTTATTCAAAACATGCTTTATTTTTAAGATGAGAGTGCTTAATCTTGGTGGTATTTCAGTAAGTTGTAAATTATCAATAAACAAGGTGGTTTAGTTTGAATAGCACTTAAATACTTTACTTGAGCTTGTATTCTCTGAGTAGTCGTCTAGCAGCAAGATCAATACTTTTAGAAAGAGGTCAGCCTAAACAGTTAATCCACTAAAGAATGCTGTTTGTGCTATAGCTATGCTATTAACCAGTGATATTTTTCATTCCTTGTCATGTATAAACATGCCAAAACAAAGAACAAAAGGTGTAAAAGAGAAATATTGATTCAGTTCTTGCCCTTCCCAGTTATTCTTTATTTTAATTTAGCTTCCCCCTCCCCTTTCATTTTTTGGTTTTAATTTCAAAACAATCAAACACTTAACACTAGGGTTTAGGTTTTGTTTTGTTTGTTTTAGAGATGCCTTTAATTATACAATTGACTTATGATAATGGATCGCAGGTGGGTTTTTTAGGTTTGTATTTTTTTGGTTTTGTTGGGTTTTTTTAACTCCTAAAACCAAAATAAATATCTTTTGTTGTCCACTTTTCAGTACTGAAAGAAGTGAGAAGAATGAATGATGTGCAGCAGGATCCAATAATACTAACCTGTTTGGACAAATGCAAATGTCGTGCATGTAAAATTTAATGGCCTTAGACTGTTCTTTATTCTTGAAATGATAGTCTGCCAGAAGATAGTACAACTCAGTCACCACTGGTGGAGAATAGTCTGCACCATCTGGGAGAGATGGTGCCTGAAAATAAAAAGAAAGTAAAGGTTCATATTAAATAAAATGTTCATATTAAATGAGCTGCACACTTGTTTCTTCCCTGTAGTGAAAGTAGCCTTTTCATCATAGAATATGAAGGTATTGAATATGAAGACAGTGAAAGCATTCCACAGATACACAGAGCACCTACAAACACTAACGAACATCTCATACTGACTCCCTATTAATCAATATCACACCTTGCCATTCCAAAACTAAAAGCTTTGGTGGTGTCATTCTTATTTCATTTAAATGCAATTACCCGAGGAAATCCAACATCATGGAATAAATCACTCCCCCTATCTCAAAGTCAACATAAAAATAACAACAATAATTTTTACTCCTTTCAATTTTATTTTATTTTTTTTTTAAAGCAGTTCATTATACCTTGCTGCATGTTCCTTCAATGTAGGCAGATACAGTATCTAGGCTCAGCATAGGCTTGTCTGTTCGAGGAACAATTGTAGCAGTCTTCTTCAGAAGGTTGGCCAAATCAGCAGACACAGTGCTGGTTTTGTAACTATCAAATTCCGGAAGAGTTTTAGGCTTAAAATATTCAAACATGAACAAAGCGTCTTCCCATGTTAGATCAACCTGAAGAGGGAGGTATATTAGACGGGAAAAAAATTATCTCAAATTCCAAAATTCAATAGTCTACTAATGATGAGTTTCTATGGCTTTTCTAGTTCATAAGAATATACATATTACTCTAGCAGGAAACAAACTTCCCAAGAGAAGAATGACTAAAGGCACCATTAATTTATGCTGCTCACAAATATAGCATACTGCTCACTGATTTAAAAGACTAAGGTATTGAGCTGTAACTTATTGTATGCCACTGAAAAATAAAGTCATTCTATTTGCTTAGAAGAGTTGCTCAGAAAAGTTGTTTATAAGCAAGAGTCAATTGCAAGCATCCTGAGTGACACTGAGATCATGGGTAAGATACGGAGGAGAAAAGCTTTACACCTTCAATTTCAAACTCAAGTAAGGAGAATAAATGAAACGGGAATCAGACAAAATTCTGAGACTCAAAAATCTTCAAACTCTCTACAGAAAGGTACTTTCAGAATTTATTCCTCATTTTCCCTTCACTTTTCTTTCTTCAAAATAGTAAATAAAAAAATAAAATAAATTTACAGTTCTCTTCTGCGAGACTAAGTTTTTCTCCTTTTATTGTTCATCTCATTCCTGTTCAAAGGAGCCAGAAAATTGTTTTGCTTGTATGAAACTGTTCTTCATTTATAACTCTCTAATCACTTGTGTTTGATAAATGCAAAAATCATCTGAGCCTTCTGAACAAAATCAATGATGTTTCAAGGCAGAGGACTGCCAACCTGCTTTTTCTGTCCCTTCCTCAATATTACAACCCTCTTCCCAAGGCACTCTGTAACTATTCTTCTCCCAAACTCAACTGAATTTCACACATTTCTCATAAAAAGCTACCAGATATTTAACACCATAGATTTCAAAATAAGCTATAATATAATTTACTTGCATAACTTTTTACAGTGACATTTTTCACTTTCATAAACTGCAAGGTTGGCTGCTAATGTTTTCTTCTCCCAAGCTGACCTTTTTCCTCTCTAATTTTCCTCAAACTCGAACTTCTTCTCTGTTGAAAACAGGAAAGTCATGGCTCAATAAAATCGATTTGTCAATAGTTTAAAAAGGGCAGACTACTGTGAATAAGATTATACTAGCATTTCATTTCAAATATCTGACCCTCTATATTCATAAAGGCTTCCATATTTTTTAAATTAGTTTATTTTCTACAATATGTAGAATACATAAATTTTACAAGGAAATAAAAGTAATCTTTCTCAAAAATATATTAAGGTGCATTAAAACCAAACAAGGGTATATCTTTCATCACTTCAGGATATTCCATGACATTAAATAATATGTATCTTACCTGCTGTACTGAATGTTCTTCTAGGTACCTTGCTTTGCTTTTTTTGCTAGGGAAACCATATAAACAATAAAAACACTGTTCCAAGGCTGTTTCCAGCTCTTCTTTGTATGGATGAGTATCTTCAGAAGTGGACGCTGCAAGTTCTTTTTGTAGTACCTGAACCTACAACACCACAAATATCAATGAAAAAGTCAATGCAACCTTCAGCTTGCAGACAAGTTGCCTAGTTGTCTGAAGGCAGATGATGAAAACGACACTAAGGTACTACATGTACTTTTCCCCAATTACAACCAAATATTACCCATATTTCTAGTCTCACACAAGAGTTTTAAATAGTACTGTAACTGCAATAAAGTGCTTTTACTTTTCCTCCTATGTTAATTCATGAACTCTTGTCTTCAATCAATGAGATTAGATACTAGCTTAATGTTTCAGACTTAAGATCATTCAAAGTTTTCCACTAAACTCCAAGTTGCTTCTATGAATATAAACACTACCGTTTGTCAACCCTGTGAATAAGGGAAAGGCACAGAAGAATTTCTGCCCTAATTCCCAAACATCAATTTCCTCTGCATGGAAAAAGGGGAATGGAGAGGACTTTGCAGAAAAAGAAGGGATGGCTAATGAAAATCTGGCTAAAAGGGATATAGAATTGCATAATATGAATCGTATTATACAGATGGCTACACACCAAGGAAAGTGGCTGGATTGATCCCAAATGACTAAACACTGTAGCAAGTTGCTATCTTTAACTTCAACATTACAAGAAAAAGTACCCAACACTAGCATATTTTGGAAGATGTTATTGCTCTAAAACATTCATTAAAGAAAACTGCAACTGAATGCCAAACGACAAAAGGTAATTCTTTGAAAATTTTCACTAAGCTTCCTTAAAAAGCAAACCAAACAAGAACACATTCCAGGAAGACATTTCGAAGTCAGTAAAAACATGTTCACCAAGAATAACCTGTGTAGTGGGATTTTGCATCTTTATTTCAAAACCAAAACAAAACCCACACTTAATCACTGAGGTTTAAGAATCAATTCCAACATGTCCCACTACAAAATTTAAATTTAAATGAAATGTGTAAGTAGAAATTACATTCATAATATCTTACACATGCAACAGTAACATGTCATGTGTGTCCCCAGTATCAGAATGCACCTGTTATGTCTAAAGAAAACTCATTTGAGGTGGTAGAAGAGAAATGCTTCTACTGTAATCATCACTTGGGATACTGAAGGGTACAGAAAAATACCAAGTTCTCCACTGTGATTTGCCTCTAAAGTTTTAGGAAGCTGTATATGACCAGGAGAGTTCGATTAACTGGTAAGTAATTTCCTTTAACATTTTTCCTCTGATAGAAAGCATCAGCTTTCATTTATTCATTTTAGCAAGATCTGACCTCTCCAAACCAGCCACACCCATTCCTCAACACACTGGCTAACTTAAGAGTCTCCTCAACAGAAATTTTGCAGTCATAAATTGAAAATGCAAAACATTCACCAATTTGCAATTCATATAAAAGCTCATCATATTACTTTTAAAGTACTTCAGCTGCCTGTTTATCACCATTTATCATTTTTCAACATCTAGGATTGTAAACTCAATTATTTATGCATACAATGCATGCTACAATAAGTTTCTCATTATGATTGGCTTTCCTGACACTACAAACACTGCACATCATCACAAGGCAAAATTCTGTCATTCTACATGCAAGAAGCTCATTCGTAAGCGCTGAGATTAACTATAAAATGTTAATTCTCTTTTGCTTAAAAGATCCGTGCTAAGAACAAGGTACTATTTATTAAGTCAAAACCCTGAAAAATTAAAGACAATTCTTAGAAGGCATTTCAATTAAATTTTGAGTCACAGCAATCATCTTTGAGTCACAGCAGACACCTGATTTCCACTATTTTTCCTGTAAGAATCAGTGAACAATGTTTGAAATTTACCAAAAGTGTAGATAAGTAAGTTGAAAGGAAGAGGTAAGCATCACAGGATACTGTAAGAAAAGCATGATATTCCTACTGCTGCAAACAAAATCACAACTAACACCACTAACAGAATTCTCATTTGAACCGTGTTCTAAACAATCTCTTGTGTTCTTATAATTCTTGGCAGTAACCCAGGATTGTTCTTAGTAATTCAGACTTTGACTATTACTAAAGGACTTAACTACATATTAATATCTTCTCTTGCACACTACCTTGAGCAGACAGTTCACCTACAGAAAGTGATCATTTAATATCAGTCTTTAAAACATACTTTTAACATTCTTGAAGCTGCCTTTCTCTTCAAATAATTCACTCCGTTTTATCTTTGTCTTTCCTTACCCTTCCAACACACTCTTGTCTCCGAAAACTAAATCCTTGTGCTCGATAATACTATATAATATTTCAGTTTAAGAAGTAGGCAATTCTGTGGCTGAAAATTGAAGATTCTGTTCAAAGTACCTGATGACATTTGCAAAGATCTAGCTGTAACTACATTCACAGCTCTCAATTATCTGTAGTTTATCCAGGTTCACAGAGCACACTATCTGAGTCCCCAGGCTGTGGATACAGGCAGACTATACAGTCACAATTTAGATTCATCACTTCGGAGCACCGCATCTAAGGGCAAGCTCGAGTCTGGAAACAGGCTATCTATTTTCATGAAGCACAGGGCCTGAGCTAATAAGCCCTCTGCACCCAAGGCAGACCCATCCAGAGACAACTCAGGTGTATCAGCATTATGCTCCTAATACCAGGGAGACTGAGGAGAGTAGGATGCAGAGATAATCTAATAGTCCTACACTACATCAGCCTCAGTTCAAACACTGTTCATTAGCTCCAGCCCTACCAGGGTGAGCTGACTCCTGTAGAACCCCTCAGGCTCTCCGCACCATCCTTCCTAGCTGTCTAAATTACTGTCCTAGACACACTGCTGCTCAAATGCAGAGGTAGATGTGGTCTGGCACTGAGCTGTGGCTAATAAGCTCCAGGGAGTGCTGAGAAGGGAAATTAAAGAGATTCCTGAGTAGCTCTATGCAGAACTCGTCGTGATTTTCTCTTGGCTGAAGGTAATAAACCTCAGTGAAGTCAAACTGAATCTGTAAAGTGCCACTGAAATATCCCTGTAGAGCACTGCCCACTGAATGCCACGGTACTGTGTATCTGGGTTTTGCCAACAGCCAGGCTACCCCAGACTGTCAGTACTCTGCACAGTGAAAACCTGACTGCACTTTAGTTTCTAAGCTAAGGATAAAGTGAGGCAACAGCAATACACAGGAAACTTCTTTTCTGGTGTAACAACTAGACCTGAAGGAATAATCTTAAAAAGGTCAATAATGAATGGGTAACTCCTTTCATCTAATAATGCTACAGCATTACTGCCCAGACACCCATTTCTCAAGCATATTAGATCTTTTAACACACTCATTTAAAAAACAGATCAAAGAACAGCCTTCACACACAGGGAAGTGAAGAACTGAAGTAATTCTTCATTCTCATCATCTTTGTTCAGTAGATGAAATCTAGATGTATATTTGAAGTTACATTTAGTTAATAACATGAAAACAATAGAATTACTTTTTTTTTCAGTCCGTGGTATAAAATCAAGGCAGGTATAAGCAAACAAATCAAATTTATCAACAGCAGAACAGCCAAATACATCACAGCTTCAGGATCAAATCTGGGTAACACCACACAGTCTGTGGGCAATCGGTAGCATTCCACATGCGTAACTGAGGACACACAATGGCCTGCAAAGCTTTACTCTTGTGACTTGGAAGAAACATATAACCAAGTTTAACTGCAAAATTCAAAACGCAGTTTTCCTGGCTGACAGTTAAATATGCTCTTTTTTACATGTTAAATAGTATTTACCTATATTGAAAATGTGCAAACTTTATGTAACACTTGACAAATTCTGTTCTGTGAAATGAGCAACTTCTTTAGAATCACTGAAACAAGATGAATATGGAATCCCACTGGGTTATTTTAGCAGCAATTTTAAAGAAGTAACACTGCAGTTTTTCTCATCTTGTGAATGAGGTACAGTACTATCAGACTGTTTGGTTATTCCTACTTCTCTTTCAAATCCTGGGAACAAAATAAAATACTAGTGCAAGAAGCAAAACAGAGGAGAAAACTCAGAAGAAAACAATTACTATTCTCAGCAAGGTAAGTCCACAGAACAAGGGGAATTATGACAGGAAATAAACTGTTCTCAGGTTTATTTTTAATTTTATATCAACACTCAAGTGTTCATTTCTATTACTCATCAGATTTTAGAAAACTGACTTCCAAACAGGACATAACTTTTTTATTCTAATACTTAGGTATGCTGTCATTCTTCTTACATTCAGTACTCTTAATTTTTTCTTTTCTTTAACGTAAGAGTTCTCACAATTAAGACTTTTGAATATCATTTTGATTATTGAACATAAATGAGCATGATTCTTGACTTCTTGTCTTTCTAAGAAATCACCCTTCAACGTATTTTTAAAAGCAAAGACTATACCCACATTCTTCCTCTTAAAGGTCACTAATACTTGAAACTTGGTCTCACAGTCTGTGATAACAGAAAAATGTCCTTAAAAATTTAATTTTGCTTTATACAAATTTAAAATACTTCAAGCTTCATCTGAAAGCAAGTTACAGTATTTTTGGTTTAAAAAAAAAAAAAAGTCCATGTACTGAGTTGCTCAGCTTTGCTGTCAGCTATCCACATCCCTGCTACCAACTATCCACATCTCTGCTGCATCCATTCTTACATTTAACATCTTTGACAACATGATAAGGTATGTCAAGCATAATCACTCTCCCCTTTGAGCACGAGTAAGACTTCCACCCAAGCTCTTTCTGTATCTTGAACTAGCAACATTTGTGTTCTGGAGAGCAATAAAACAAAAATCAAAACCTAGGAAAAACCCTACAATGAACAAAATAAGTCACGCAATGCTTTACAAAAGCTTTGATAAAAGTCTTTTCTGCATTTTTACTTCATATGAATGATTAGATCATCCTTCAAAGCACAAGACAGTTATCTTTAGCAGTATCTAAATTCTGCGTATCTTCAGTGGTACTATACATCATAATGAATTAATGATGAACTCAGCATTGTTCAACAGAAAACACCTGAAGTGGCTACATATGACATTAAGTATTTCCCTTTCCTCCTTCAGTCTATTATTTTAAATCCCTTTTATCCTTGTGTTATTGGACTGGGAGAAAAAAGAAAAGTAGACCTGAATATAATTGAAGCTAATGGGAGGAAAGCACATGGAAGCACATGGGAGGAAACAAAAGTTTGCATTGTCACATCATGTCTGTCTCACCTATGCATAACTGAGTAGAATTCTAATACTATCAATTATGAGTGTTAAATCTACTTAACTGCAAAATCCTTATCAAATACTGGAACTCTGAGGAAATAAAGGCACAGTACACAAGAAAACTGGTCTCTCTCAGGAAGAAGAGCTATGCAACATTACTGGCAATCACTTTAACAACATTTTTCCATTCAAGATACCTGGTACTCATTTCTGGGAAATTAACTGGCTCATTCTCCATGCTATGGTTTGGTTACTTTCTGGATCACACTCCTTGTGGGTAACCAGGGTTATCTGCTCCTACAGCAAACTCTGCTAAGCCCATTTGCTTTTCTTCCTGTCTGAAAGACTGAAGTGCACACCCACCAGAATGCACTGCTGAGATGGCACTCACCTCTTGCCCAAAGTTTGCCACTTCTATCCTACCTAATTTACCTCCCAGTTGGGGGACAAAAGTCATGGTCACTGCTGGAATATTGGAGCAGGAAGCATGCTCCAGCCACACAGACAGCTCACCTTCCAGCAAGATGTTTGAGAGATAAGCAGGAAAGATGGGATTTTCTGGTTTGGATGTTATTTTTCCTGACACTCCTCATGTGCAAACTCTCTCTCTTTCTCTCTAGCTAGCAGACTTGGGGCAATTGTTCACCTTCAACAGTTGTGAATTTAGAATTGTTACTCTTAATTCTCAGAGGACAGCTAAAAATTAAGAGTTATTATGAGCAAAACGTTATTTGGATATCTAAAATAAAATTTTGAATTTAAATCAGAGTAAACCTTTGCTGCAAGCAGGGCAAGGGTGTGGCTGAGCTACCAGACACAGAAGGAGAAGATAAAACTGGATATAGATTCAGTATTCAGGTGTTCCCTTTTCACAGGTCACAAGCTGCACGCGGTTTTGTATGTTCGTTACCAAAAATAAAACCCAAACCACCTCTGACTTTACCACACAAAAGAATATACAACAATGACAAATTACCATATTACCAGTCATCTGGATGAATGCTGATAAGCACCAGAAATTTTTATTAGCTTCAAACATTACCTCTGTTCATTTTTAAACAGTAGAAGATGCATCTTCTGAACGCACCACAAAATTCAAGTCATTCAGCTGAAGTTTTATCACGATCAGTGGCTGATACAGGTCCACATTTCTCCTAAGTACTCAGAATAATCACTTAACACTACTCCAGTGCTTTCTCTTTCAGGGCAAGGTAGATCATTTACTAATTCCCATTTAAGATGGTTTTATAGTACAGAGTTGGTTATCCAAAGGCATCTCTTGTCTGACAAAAAGTCCTGTTTAGAAACCATACCGATGGGTCTGGAATAACAAGCCTTTGCTATTCAGATTAAACTGACTGAAACATTCATGTGTTTGTCTGGGAGAACAAGGAAAGTGGATTTTAAAAGTGTATTTTTAACATGAAGACAAGGCAATAAACAATCTAATATAACTTTGAAGTTGTTCCCTGCTTTGAGATGGGGGTTGGCCAGATGACTTTCAGAGGTCCCTTCCAACCTAAATTATTCTACGATGCTAATACTTACATAGAACTTGAGAAGAGCACCATCTGAATTGCAACACCAGGATCTTCTTCCCAAATACTCATGAGCAGTGTTCAGCAGCATGAGTGAAGAAGGCAACATAGGGGTATCTGGACTCACTGGAAGAAAGAAGTTGGTAAATATTAAAGTAGCACAGAACTGAGTTAAATCCAACTAGCCTGTTGTGGTTTAACCCCAGCCAGCAACTGAGACCCACGCAGCCGCTCACTCACTCCCCCCGCCCCCCCCAGTGGGATGGGGGAGAAAATTGGGAAAAGTAGTAAAACTCGTGGGTTGAGATAAGAACGGTTTAATAGAACAGAAAAGAAGAAACTAATAATGATAATGATAACACTAATAAAATGACAACAGTAATAATAAAAGGATTAGAACGTACAAACAATGCACAGTGCAATTGCTCACCACCTGCCGATCAACACCCAGTTAGTCCCCGATCGGCAATCCCTCCACCCCACTCCCCCTAGTTTATATACTAGATTTGATGTCACATGGTATGGAATATCCCTTTGGCCACTTTGGGTCAGCTGCCCTGGCTGTGTCTCGCTGGCTGGGCATCAGAAGCTGAAAAAATCCTTGAATTTAGACTAAACATTACTTAGCAACGACTGAAAACGTCAGTGTTATCAACATTCTTCTCATCCCTAACTCAAAAACATAGCACTGTACCAGCTACTAGGAAGACAATTAACTCTATCCCAGCTGAAACCAGGACATAGCCAATGCTTCATCTGGCAAAAAGAAGTTTCCTCTGTGATAAGAAAGTGATTTTTGCATACCCCTCTACTCCCTTGAGTCAGCAAGATAAGATGACAAACAAGTATTTTCTTATTTATATTCCAGAGCTAGATGGTAAGGAGCTCAGCTCCAATATGTAAAAGTGAATAATTAACCCACCTTCTTCCTGGTTCTGCTGCTGCTGCTGCTGGGAGCAAAGGGATCGAAAAGCATCTTCCTCATGCTGGATGATCCTGTGCAGGATAATCCATGGAAGCACTGAGGAGACGTATGGTTCTTTTGGTTCTTCTTGGACTGACATGCTGCAGTCTATGATCTAATAAAGAAACAGACATTATACACACAAAGTGATACAAAATAAACTTCAGGTGTGAATCCTTTCCAAACAACCCGAAGTTGGTAATGCAGTTTATCCTAAGGAAACAATCTAAAGTTGAGTCTCAGCTTCTCACAATGAGTGATGGTAAAGTCCTACAAATAAGACCAACTGATATGGGGAAGGGTAGAAGATCATTTCCCCTACCCTGACATTCCTCTTGCATCATCATTTACCTTCATTATTTCTCTGTTAATACCATATACAAACAATTCAAAGCAAGCAAATGCGCAGCATAAATTCTTAGTGTTAGTAGGCCTCATTACTGTACAATTTATCTACAACCCAGCAAGGAAGAGGAACTTAGTTAAAAGAATTCCTGAATTCTTTACCAGGTCTTACAACTGTTAAAGACCAACTGAATACATTCAGAGCAACACAATACTGTGTCACAGAACCATTGCCCTAGCATTTCTCACAGACAACTGCCCATTTTATTGCCACGCTGCCAGAAATTTCTGAAGTCCTACACTTTTCTTACATTCTTTCACACATACAACAGTTTTTCTATTGGTATTTATGTAGCTAAAGAATCATATTTATTATTACTACAGAAACCATTTAGGATATTACAATGAATACTCTGTTCTCCAGAATTCCACTACATTTGTAACATAGTGACACACACAACTTTACACAATGAGAGTATGATTTTGGGAGTAGTGAAGGTCCTTGGCTTTTACTCAAGTAAGTGGAGATTTAAGAGTTGCAAGCACATTGAATTTTGACATTGACTAGACTAGCTTCTTAACAGAACTGAGAGTCTGCCATTTGCTTCCTGGACTGAAAAATATTCATTCAGTAGTTTTAAGTTTTGAAGGTACCTTCTTTAAAAGGCTAAAATTAGCTGTATTCATAATGCTAGAAACAGTCCACACATCACTTTTTTCCTTGCCCTCTTCTCATCACCCTCTCTGTTTTTACTGGAAAAAATCTTAGCTTGGCCAGCACTTGCAAGCAACTCTACCATGTTCATAAGGCTTATGAGATCTTGTTTTCTAGCCCAAAGCACATACAGCCAAGATCAGTGCCATAACTTACAAACTGAACCCAGCCAGCTCAATCAATCTTCCCATTATCACCATTTCAAATAGCGTAAGGAAATAGTGTTGTTCCTTGGGTTATCTTACTACCATTCTTTGATTATTTTAGGCAGCTTGGTGTTTGAAGGTACCTGCTGCTACTGATTCTAGCACAGGTGTGCTGAATGCATCTCTAACATATTGAAATGAAAATCTTCCCCCGACTTTCCCCCAACAAAAATGTAACCCAAAACGTCACTGCGAGTGGGTGGCAATTCAGACAGCAGCTGTATCATGTCTGAAGGTCTGTAGCACACAATACCTCTTTCCTAGCACAATTGAACAGGTTACCTGAATCAGGTTGTTTGTTAATCGAATGAGGCTTGGTGTTACAGAAGAGTCTTTCAGGATGCTGTTGACTGATGATAATGAAGTATCTATTCCTGTGAGCAGTTGTGTTACTGTAGCAACCCACTCTTCTTTAGCAGAGGCTGCTGTCATATTAATCATCTGCTGAATTGCTTCATTCAAGGCAACTTCTGAGCGTTCAAAGCATTGCTTGTAATCTTTCAGTTTGAGCAGGGAGTCCTAGGGAATGTAAATATGAAAAAAAAATCTATTATAAGGATGAAGGGTTTATTTTAAACCATGAACGCACAGCAGAGCAAAGCAACACAATATATACAGTTAATGTGGTTACTTCAATGAAACGATAACAGAACACCTTTAAATATGACATTAAAAAAGGACAATAGGAGGTCCATGGACCATGGATGACAAATATACAAGTAGGATCTAAATTTCAAAAAAATCATCACTGAATCTTTCTGCTTTAGTAATAGATGGAAGAAAAAAAATTTTTCAGGAAAGGGATGGCTGTAGGTCTAGAATTCTAATGATATGCAGTTGAATAGAGGCCCTACAGAAACAGGGTTTGGATCTTTATGATCTTGTGCTACCATTTTATTACTTCATAAATAACAAAATAGCAACTATAAGGCTAGCATTATAGCAACATCCTCCTGCTTCTTTCTACTTTGCCAAGTTTCGGTCATGAGATGGCACTGAGGCTGTAGGATTTGGTTCAATCCAGTTAAAAGAGCATTAGTCTTTTTTTGTGCAACCTTTTTTTTCCCCCAGAGAACCTAAAAGGCTCAAATTGTTCTTATAGCTGAGCTCATTTGTACACTCATTTTCATAGTGTCAAATGGACTAAATCTATAGCAATTATACTGGATGTACCTACCAATGGTTTTTCATTCACGCAGGACAGATACACTACATCATAAAAATCATTCACATGCTAGGTAACTTTTAAGTTGCAGAATGGTTGTAAATTGCCATATAGTCAACATCAGCAAAAGCAGGAAGTATTCACAGCAGATGCAGATAGCATGAATCCACCCGTAAGATAACTCTGCAAATGATTCAAGTTTATTTGAATTCACAATTTTTCTGGCCACTTCATGTAGGCCTCAGACATCTTGTATCTTTAGCCACGTCCTCAGTTAGCAAAAGCTGGCATATTGCTAATGATGTCGATAAAACTATGCTGTTCAGACCATTTACAGATTAGGTTCCATGTTTTGCTTTGTAAATAAGACTCATTAACCATTAACACTCACTCTAGAATTCCTTTCATCCTGTTTTCAGAAGTCCTAATCCATTAGTAAAAAAGATTTTTTTAAGAAACAAACCAAACCTGTAGGAGAAGCAGCTGTGCTGGTCTCTCTGGTATGGATGTTACAAATTCCAGATGTTTTGCCCTGCCATAACCATTAAAGCATAATGTTGGACGAAGCAGATGCACCACTGCATTATAATCCCCTGCCTCATACAGTCGCTGGATCTCTTCCAAAGACTGGCATCTCTCCAGAGATTTTAGGTTCTTTTCAATCTGCAAACATCACAGGTGGTACAATCCAACTTTCATTTTGTCTTCATATACATTTGACTACTGACATTTCTCCTAGCAGTTTAGCTGTAAAGCTATGTGAACTCTACAGCTACATCCAGGAATATAAACCAGGAAGAAAACACCTACTACGTAACACTTCACCCAT
The DNA here is from genome assembly GCF_026419915.1 of Harpia harpyja. Classification (NCBI taxonomy): domain Eukaryota; kingdom Metazoa; phylum Chordata; class Aves; order Accipitriformes; family Accipitridae; genus Harpia; species Harpia harpyja. Next base: position 41,594,865 of record NC_068948.1, on the reverse strand, counting down.
TCCACAGATTTTTAATTATTATATAGTATATGACTTCAGTACTATAATGATTTTAAACTTTTTTGCCTCAAATCCCAAAATCACACATTTCTGTACTGCAAGAATACATCCATCAGATGGACTTCAAAGTGAAGATGACATCTCCTGTGTTGGAGTTCATCCCCCAAAACAGCAACAGAAAGAATAGAAGATGGACATCCCTTTGTTTAAAAGTGTATGGAAATTGTTATGTGGAAAACAGACTGCTGAAGTAAAGAGCTCGTTTAAGCAAAGCTGAAATTTGTTTAAGAACAGAAAATGAAACACTAATCTAATAATCTACCATTCTACATGCAGCTGCTCTAATATTTTTATTTTGCATAAAAGCAATCTTAAGTTGTACAGGACCAACAGATCCAAAAGGTGTCTTTTTGAAAAGGAGATGATGGCCTTGACATCGTCATTAAACTATGAACCTGTCCTTTCGGTCTTAGAAAAATTCTAGGGACAGGTATGGTAAACTTCCATCACAAAAGAGCTAATTCATAGATGACCATGAAAACTGGGAGGGATGGAGTGGGAAGAATAAATACACCTACAAATTAATTCTTACCTCTTCTAAAGAAACAACAGAATCAACATGTAGATTAGGTAACCGTATTACGATGCTGCATTCATTGCCAGCTTTAACTTGCATTGTAGTGGAGCTCTGTAGCATTTCAGTGCAGATATCATAGTTTTCAAGTGCCTGTTCCATGTCTCCCTACAGAAACAGTACAGAGGAAAACAAACAAAAAACCCTACAGTTCTGTCTGCAACAAGGCTTTCTAAAGCATGTAGAAAATGTTGAAATTCAGTGCAAGCACTGCTACTGTGATTACTGCACATCCTCCCAAATAAAAACCAATTCCAGTTCATAATCTCAATTTAAAAAAAAAAACAACCCAAAAAACCCCAGTATATCTTACCAATGACTTTAATAACAGGTAAAACAAATCAGAGAAATAGAATTCAGCTTGCATAAATCTGAAAGATTAATTTGGATTGCTAAAATGCCTTTCCTTTAAAAACACGGAAAACAGTAGAAATAACTCTTCCATTTGTGCAAATAAAAACACTGAGTCAAGAAACATTCTTATATTCTGCAAAGTGAATGCATTCTACTCGCTCTGTCCAACTGGAGTAGATACTGAAGCTGAGTGGTCAGGAGAGGAATGCAAGCTGCACAGGCAAAATGTTACTCTGTGTATCTAAAGAAAAAAAGGCAGTAGCCATATAGGAACTCCCATTTTTCCTCAAGTAAGTTTATCAGAAAGGAATCCTTAGAAGAAAAAAATAAAAATGGAAGGAACTGGTTAGTTCACAATTACAAAACTGACTCACATGATTAGTCAACAATTGACTTAAACATGATTGATGCATAAACAAACCCTGACGTCCTGAGGAAGCAACACTTGGAGAGAAAAAAAGGTCTGGGATCAAATAACATTTCTTTCAGATTATTCCCTTAGAGATAGGTTTAAAACCCTCTGCTTCAAAATCTCCATATTAAATTAAACATCTCCAAAAGAAGAATCATGCTACCTTGAAAAAGCAGAGGGGAGAGTAATTAAACATACAGTCTGCTTCAGTTGAAAGCTGCATTTTGGACTGTCTGGGACTTTGGTAGTATCCACTAGTGTGGGTCCCAAAAATTCCATGTTCTGCAGTTACACAACACTACTCCGAACAACTTCTGTTCAAATATGCTTTTTTAAACTGAACATGAGCTAATATAAACCAAGACTTACATATTAAATATATCTGAATATTAGCTTAGCATGTGAGACCTCCTACTTCATTTCCACCTATACCCTTAGGGATAGTTAATTATATTAAAAAGTAAAATGAAATCACTGTGTTTTGAGTTGATTTTATCTGCATGCTTAAATGAGCTGGGATTCCCAAATCAGCTGTAGCATCTCTGAACAACATTGATTTTAATTTGGGAAAATTTTTATTTATTAAATCAAAACAAACCTGCAGTGCTAGAAAGCGAGCTTTCAGCCAATACACCCGAGTGACAAACTCCATCCAGCCTTCATCAAATAAATCTCGCTGTGAGGATGCAAATGACAGCTGCAACAGGTCTCCCAAGAAATGAGTTCCTGGGAAGTCAGGACCAAACCTTCCATTCACAGAGGCAGCAGGGCAATTTCGTGGAGAAACTGCAAATCAATGAATTACATTTTATCATAAAGTTGCTAGCACCCCATGAAAAGAGCCCCACATAATAGTATTTCAAAAGTACTGATCTACTTTAAGGCAAACAACTGATAGGCCAATAAAATACAGATCTGAAAGATATTCCTTAAGAAAAAATAGCTTCAAAATCCAATGAATTCCTGGAAACATTTCTTCATATACCTTGAGTGTTTTTAGAGTCTGAAGAAAGTAACACCCAGTTCTCACCTGTAGAACTCTTCCCTTTTGTCAGTAGCCACTGATCTAATTGCAGTTCCATGCAAGAAAGGCTCATCAACATCATATCCTTCAGAAAAAGTATGGAGATAGCAAAAAAAGAGTATACAGGAAGAAACACATTAAAAGAAGAATAAAAAAAACTACCACTAAATTTGCAATTTACTTCAAAGAAAACCTTCAATTTGTCCTCTTGGGATTTCTATTCCCAAGCTGTAACTAATTCTTCCTCTGTCTTAAGGTGTATAATAGCATTTACAAATCAACACGTAAAAAATAAAACAATACTTAGAAGAAGCATAAAAAAAAAAAATCTCAGCTCATAAAAGAAGGTAGTCAGAACAGCATTGCCTGATGTTAGAAAAAAGTGACATCCTTAATTTTGTATCCAGCTGAAAGAAAACTATATTAAATTGCTAAATCATGCTAAAAGCATGTTTCCAGAATATAGTAGAAGTACTGATACTTGAGAAATAAAAAGTCTATATCCTATAATTTTTTCAGTATTTAACTCCGTGAGACCAAGTATGTACTCTAGTCTTACCAGCTTATTAATGCTTGCTGGATAAAGTTCAGGAATATATTAAAAATCACATCACCATGTATCTCTGCCAGGTAGTTTTGTGCAGTGAAGAATATACTACTTTCTGATTAAATTGATACGAATAAGGGCTACAGGTCCAGCTGTAAAAAACAGGTGCTTGTGAAAAGGTTCAAAAGTCCATACACATTACCAGAATAGCCTTTTACAATCTTAAAAACTTGTATTTATTACACTCAGGATAGCTTGCAAATCAAGTTTAAAATAAATTCAAGGATGAAAAAGAACAGACAAGCATGAGGACAGTGCTGTTTAATAGTATAGCTACAAAGTCTTGACTTTTTAAATTTTACATACAAGCAAGCAGTTACGCAGTCATAATGAGAACCAAGGGAATACATTTATAAATATATTTACATTTGTTTAAAAAAGGGTATGTAGGTATGAAAAATATACAGAAATACAAAAGCCACAGGATGTATAAAAAATTTAACAGCTACTACATAGCAATACTTTGTTTTGTAAACTAAGTCAATGGAACATAGTTTTCAGAATTCATTTTTCATTTGCAAAATGTAGAAACACAGTTGAGCTGAAAAAAAAAATTTCAAACTGCAGTCATACCAAAGGCAAATAACTTTCCAAATGAATACACATTGCTAACATTGAAAAGATAACATAGGCAGGCTCAGTGGACAAGAAGTATCAGTACTGTTTTTTAATTCAAGAAGTATCATCTTGTGTCACTAAGCCAGTTTAACACTAATTTAACAAACTTACCATTTTTTCTATTTGTATTTGTGAAATCTACAGATTTATAAAGGTAATAAAACGCTGATGCTGGGGGGGTGGAATTGGTTTTGGTTTGTTTGGAGTTTTTTTACTGTAAATTGCAGGTTATTTTAAAATTAAACTGTATTTACTCTATTTAGAGCAGAAATGCTGACACTCAATCAGCCAGTGTGAACAAAGCAGCCTCTCTACTCACCTGATGACAAAACAAAACTTTGTGTCATATCAGAAGCCAAGGGAGGGAAGAAAAAGAAAGTGCAACAAGAGAGTAAAGGAGTAAAATATATTTATGTCTATAGTATTTATATTACATCTATATGCATGCGTACATATATATATACACAGATATTATGTATAGGGTATACTTGCATGTAGCATCACCCAGATATGTTCGGGAGCTCAGGAACAAACAGTTAGGCAAGCTGCAGTATACCAGTTTCTGAAAGATGCAACAGCTAGGACAAGCAGCTCCCCAGAGAGAGCTAAGCGAAATCTGGGTCTTATTGTTGGATTTCAATTAGGTACTCTTGGTGCACAGAGAGCAACACAGCAGCAAACAGAAGTATAAGGAAAAGTGTTTCATTACCTTGATATGCTGATTACTTGAGTCCCTCAGTAATGGATTGGGAAGACTACTACTATGCTTTCTCCAGCTATTATAGATACTAAGGACCACCTCACACAAGCCAGGAGGCCACTTCACTAGGAACTTTTGGCTGATGACTTTTAGATATCTCATCATCAGCTCCAAGATCCCACCATTGTTCAGGTTATCCAGCAGGAATTCATGAACGTCCTGCTTTTCTAGAAAAAAGCAGATAGACACAAAGCCATACGTGTTTAAGGTCAAGGCAGACCATAACTTGAAACAGTTAAGTCTCAACAGTGTTTTATGCACTAATCTTGCCGCAGTTCTCCTGTGCTCCGTACATGCAGAATTAAGTTAATGTATTCCAGTCTGTTTAAATGGGAAGCTCCACACAGTTGAGCTCTTGCACACAGTAATTAAGCAGTCCCCAAGACTTTTAAAAAAAAAAAAAAAAAAACAAAAAAACCAAAACACAAACCTGTTACCAAGATATTTCTATGCCATAAAATTATACTTTTTAAAATAGCATATACTTCTGTATCTTCTAGATATGATAGGAAAACACAGAAAATAAAGCATGCAATATGGAAGAAACAACAGAGAAAGAGTGAGGGTTATAATGAAATCCTTACCAGATTCCATAAATGTTGTAGAATCAAATGACATTCTATGTGGTCCAACATGCTGGAAATTCTCCTCTTTGATCTCTGACTGCACCTCGTAGTTATTGAAAGGATCCTCCTCCTCCTCTGGATCTAATTTCCTTAATCTGTGTGAAAGGGGGGGGCAAAACCCACAATATCAACAAAATCCTCATTCTTTCTTTCACTAGTAAGTGAAACCTAAACATGGCATGTTGTGCATATTTTAACAGTGAAAGTACATTAACTGAAGCAAATTCAGAGATTTACATCCAGTCCCTGTATTTTGTCCAAGCCAAGATTACCTTCTTTGTTTACCTTATCCATTTTGACATCTGCATTGTCCTCTAATTCAGTTTCATGTTAATAAAAGCTTTCTTATTTTTCAATTAGTTTTTAGTAATTTTCACTAAAAACAATTTTATTAAATTTATGAGAAGACAACACATCACATGTGCTTCAAAGAATAACATGGGTCTAGTGGTTTTAAGGTTGGGGCATATCAATCAAACAAAACCCCAAACAGCTTCCTCTGCTTAGCTCTGGAAACTCTCATAATGAAAGTTACTGCTGTACAGTACCTGGAAGGAAGGAATTTCACCAACAGCTCTTGAAAGTCAACCTTCTCCTCTTTTTTACACTTGGTGTTCCGGACTCTAGCAGATCTCCTTTTTGCTGTTTCACCACTATCTTCTGTAATTCTCCTTCGCTTCACACCTTTCTTAGATTTATCACCTGCAGATATGTCACCTAGAAACAGAATTAAAAAAAAAAAAAAATACTGACAGGTTAAATTGCCAAACAAGAAATGGATTATTTTTTTATTTAAAATAAAAAAATTTATTTGTGGCTGACACTTTATTCTACAGCAACACTTGAGATTCATTGGTTTCCTTCTAAGACAGTGCAAAAAAATTTAAAAATAATAAAAAAAAAATCACTTTAATATAAACTGGCTATCTCATTTTGCAGAAAAATGCTGGTCTGAGGCAAGAAGCAGACTTACTGATAATTCTGCATTTCATTATTCATTAGAATTCATTACTTTAGCCTTCAAGAAGTTTCTGAAATGGGAATCAGAGCAGTCTACCTTTAGCTTCACAAACACCTGTAAATTCCCATGAATATGAACAAAATACTGGAAACTCCTTGATAGTTTTAGATATGTAAATACTTATACAGCTACAGTATAAAATATTCAAACCTCTTGCTACAGATTTCAGATAAATAGAGCTGACAGCTTACTTCTCTCAGGTTCTTAAAGTAACACATGAGCAGAGAATAATCCAGTCATCTTTTTCTATAACAGCTCACCCATTCTAAGGAGCTCAAGACTCTTCACAACATTAAAAGCTTGATATGCATCCCTGCTGGAATGGAGTCATGATTCTTCTAATCTTAAAGACTGAAAAACTGAAGCATGAGTCAATAGCACAAAACCAGAAGAGGTTAGATACTCCTACACTGGAGTAACAAGAACAACAAATCAAACTCTCTCAATTCCATTAGATAGGAAAGTAAGTCCATTGTCCTGAACACTGGTCCTATGTCTTAGTCAGGAATCAATGATTTTCAGGCAGTTTAGGTGGCCTTCCTTTTCTAATGTGAAGGGTTAACAGAACTTAATTTTATAGAGCTCAACTTCACTTTTTCTACGAGATGTTATACATATGCCAAAAAGGTTCTGAATCCACCAACATGCAGTTTAAAGACAGCACTTCCCAATGAATTCTGCAGTGTTTTTAATACCCAGATAAGTAGGAAAGATATCTTGAATCTTAGACTGAAGTACCTTGCTCACCTACAGTAGCTCCTGGTTCCAATGAATTCTGACTGTGACTTGGAAAGTTGGGTGTCGTTGGAGTGTAAGGTAATACAGGATCTGGCATTGTCACCACCGGATTAGTGCTGACAGGAGTTGGCTGAATAACACTAACAGGAGTAGAGGTAGGAGAAAGAATCAAATGTTGAACTGGGTCTCGGTATTCCGAGAGATCAATTCTCTTTCCCAGACTGGGTCGAGGAGGATCACATGTGGTGAGGTGGTGATACATGGCAAGTAAAGCTTCTCCTAAACACTTCCACCTGCACGTGGAAACACAATGGCATCACAACTCCATTAATTCTCGTCACATTATTTTCTAAATTATATTTACAAAATAAAAAAAGGTCTATGCAGTAGTTGCTGAGGAAATTACTCTATACTGAATCCTAAAAAAAAGTAGTGTCAAAGGAACCATTTTCAGGTTCTGCATTCAATCAACAACAGACCTCACCTTTATCCACAAGCAGAAGCAACTTCTCTACAACAGGATCTACCTGCAGAGTCCATTAATATTCCAGAAGAATATGTGCAATAAAAACACCAAACCAAACCCCAATCCTTTATGCCTTAATAAAGACATACATAACAACGTATTAGTATCCTTATTTCTTTCTGCAAATAAAGAACTGTAATTTGTTTCTGAGTTGCTATTATCCCAATAGTAAAAACAATTTTTAAAAAGCTAAACTTACTTTGAACTTTGAAGTTCACATGCAAACTAGTCATATATGAAAAATCCAGTAATACAGTTAGAATGGCTGCCAAATCATTCTTAGTTAAGATTTTTTTTTTCCATCACTCGTTTTAATTCAAAGGTTGAAAACTAATAGATATGGGGTTTATGCTAAAATCGTAAGCACACCAAACCAACCTATAAACTCACAAAGTATGAAAACACTGGGGGGTTGGTTTGTTTGTTTGCTTATTTCTACAAGAAAAAAAAAAAAGTCTTCTGAAGAAATCTGAAGTGCAACACAGTTGTCAGCATAAGTGGCTTCAGAGAAACCTTTTAAAAAGAGAAAATATAAAGACATACGTGAAAAAGGGAATTGGCTGGACCAGTCTGAGGTCTGGTTCTCTGTCACGCACTAGCAAAGCTTGTCTTTTCTTACGTAGCTCCAGTGCTTCATCTATGATTCTTCCTGTTTCAGCTGCACTCACATTTACATTATGGATAGACATGTCACTACGAAATAATAAGAAATGAAGACAAGTTAGTTTTTGTTTGTTAGTTGGTTTTTTGTTGTTTTGGTTTTTTTAAAGCCTGGGGAGATTCATTTGGTATCTTCCTATAAGGTAACAAAAATAAGCAGTGTTAAAACAAGCACTCAAATAACATTATTTTACAAACTTTATAGCATGCATATAGAAGCGTTTACCATCCGAAATCGTTGTTCTGCCTTAAAAATTAAAAGATAAAGGGAGATTGTCCTATTCCGTTTTCCAAACACTGAGAAATGGAAGGAAAGCAGGAGGTTTTGTTTTCTTTCTGGGACAGAAGTTTTTGGTTCAGAAAAAAAATGGTATTGCTGAGAAATCCCTTTCATTCCAAAGTGCTATTTTGAGGAATTCATGTCATCACAGATGTGTATAGTCTGAATCTTGGAAGGAATTTTTTAAAGTGAAAAATAATCCACTTTTTCAGAGATATCACAATCCAGAAACAAAAAACAAGTGGCTAAGAGCCCTGGCTTAATTCAGCATGTAACTCATTTTAAGAGCCAGACCTAAGGCAGCTTAATAACTAAACAGGACTTTCTGTTAGAGGTCTACTGCTATACTTAGAATCCTAGAGCCTTAAAATTTAAGTTATCCTTTCTCTTCTAATATCTTCTAAATACTCTGTACTTTCACATTTTAGATGTTAAGAGTACAGTAGTCAAAAATGTTAAACATGTTTTTGACTGATTTATTGCATAACTTAAGGATGCATGCCAAGATGCACATTCCATTTACTACATACAATTTATATAGGGTACTGATGTTATCTGCACATGCAGCAATTACTATTCAGTGAGACAGAACTATAATTAAACTAAAAACTTAACTTTCTTGAATTCTGCTAACCATCACAGCAACATATTACAGTATAAGAAGCAGCTCTGATGCTGAATGGCCTGTTAACTTAAGACAGATCCTGTGAATTTTACAGGCCTCTACCTTCCTTTCTCCCTTTCCTCCTACCCACTCATACTACAAAAGCCACACAGAAAGAGAGTCTACTTTGCAGAGCTACCTGACACCAAGCTTTTACTAAAAGTTTTAGATCCTGCAATAAAAAAATGTAATAATAAAGGACTAAAATCTCAAGCATAGTATTGCAAAATATTTTCAGAGTTACAGTGGTCTGAAAGCTTAATAAACTAAGAATTTCTGCATCTTGGGTACTAATGAAACATACAGTGTCTTCTGACTGTATTCATTTGTCAATAAAAATCAGTAAGACTTACTGAAACGTACTGATATGAGAAAATTGATACGTATCAAGTCCCAAATGTGTAACTGCTTGGAAAAGCAGTAACGTGTGGGTTTTGGGTTTGGATTTTTTGTTTGTTTGTTTTGGGTTTTTAATTAGGAAAACTAAAATGAATGCTGCAGATATCAGCTGCAAATAACTAAAATAAAACAAAGGAAGATGACTACAAGAGATCTTGGTATGAAAATAAGTGAGCAGCAGCCAATGGATTTTTTGCCTCTTTCTACTTCCCTCCAAAAGTAATTACTGAAGAACATTCTGTCAGCAGCACCAATACTTCACACTGATTTATTATTTAGAAGGCAGGTCAGCAAGATATTGTTATAGCTTAAAGCATTGTATCTCACCAGCTTTTCTGAATGACCCAAAACCCCAAATTTACACTCCAAATGCAGTATATACTATAAGATGACATTCACCATTTGAGAAACATCCTCAAGGAATCCTTCCGGAGGCAAGGCTGCTCCTCAAAGATCTTCTCCTTCAGAACCAACCCTTTGCTATATAGACAGTCTTTTTCCAGAGCTTTGCAGATAAAGTACAAACATGCTGACAGAGAAATAGAAATTGAATGGTCAATTGAATTAGTTCATTCAAAAGCTCCCACTTCTGGGCTTCATATACAACAAATTCCAACTAAATATGACATTTACATAAATCAGAGCAATAGCTTTGTAACATGTCAAATAATTACATGCATACAGTTAAAATAACCTATTATGTCTTCCCAAGTATTATATCCAGAAAAAGAATATCACTAATTTTGTTTAAACAATATTTGCAGTACATCTTTTATTTACTTTCAAGACTCCATTCCTGCACAAAAGAAATTAGAATCATAAAGCAGAATCACAATCATATACCATTTTCATGTTACCAAATGTCTTAACTGCAGATTCCATTAGTGTAACAAGCAATGTATTCCGCCAGGTTTTTGCTCGCGTGGGTAATTATGTGAAGAGAATTAGGATCATTCCAGTAGGACAAACCTAAGGGATCAGATTCAATATTTCTGCCACCTTGCAACTCTCTCCTAAACTTCCTTTGAATCAGTTCATCCACTGGATACTACTCAAATGTAAATTCTTAGGGTCAGTTGTATCAAATGCTGTAACTACAACTAATCATACTACTATGAACTAGACTGTAGTTTTATACCCAAATCCTGGAACTATGTGGCTGGTAATGACTAGAAAAACAAAATTAACATACATTGAAAGGCAAGAGAACAGTCTACAGGGAAACTTCTCGCAGAGGCTCTGATCTAAGAGACCACAGGCATCTATTTTTAGGGTAACCAGAATTGATACAAACCATTCTACTTTATCATGAAATAAAAAAATCTCTACCATGAAGTAAAAGTCTCTATCATACCCTGATGTATTGCTTACACAAGATACACTTTCTCCTATATGACTGCATTGTTACAATTTTTTACTGATACATAAAATTACACATATCTTGAGATTTTTTTTTTGGTGTACTGTACTTACTTGTGTAGTCACTGAGTGTGTATAAGATTGTGATAAGGTTATCTAAACAAGGCCAGTGATCAGGATTACACCTGAGACCTTCTTCAAAAGCATGACGAGCCAAAGGTAGGCGGATTAGTTTTATCGCCACACGACCAATTTTATACCATAGGTTGACATCAGTAGAGTCTAGCATTACAGCCTAGAAAGCATAACAAACAACGTTATTCACATTTCAGACACGCACAGCCACTTGTCTATAGGGACTGGCGCTGCTTTAGTCTTCAGCAGGGTCACCACTGATTTGGGGACTGAATGGTGGACCAGTTATATCACATATAATGTCAGAAAGTACACATTCAAATTATATGAAAGGTGTACATATGTATTTGGCAAGTTTTTGCAAACACTGAGGTCCTAGTGTTTTATTTCAGCTGTACTGTACCTCCAAGTAAAACTCCATGGCTGTCTCCAAGTCATCCCGTTGGGCTGCCAGTTGTGCTAAGTTTTTATAGGTGGAATATTTTAACATCAAGCCTGGATGTTTCAGCCCTTCTTTCTCATCACCAGAAAGAACTGCCTAGAAATGATGAAATAAATGCAACAGGGGCATTAGGAATTAGACAAGTAAGAAGAACAGCAAACAGCTTGCCAATTGATAACACTGACATTTCTAATTAGCCAATACGAAATGAAGTAATACAAAATAAAATAAAAATAGTTTCTAGAGTTTCATTCGCTAAAGGTCACTGACCTCTCGCAGAAGACGAATCTCAAGCAGCTCATGATATGCTTTAGCAGACTCTTCAAATCGGTCATGTTTCTGAAGGTCCAAAGCTTTGTGGTACAAAGCAAAAGCTTCTGCTTCCTGTGGTTTAAAACATTAGAACCTATTTTGTAGGGCAACTTTATTAAATATACTTATTACAATATATTTATTATGAGTATCAGTGGTTTCACACTTTCAATACTTTCTGCTATATAGCAGTCCACATCCAGACTGTATAGCAGAGCATTAGCCTTACCGACCTAATATAACTCATTTGAGTGAAGTTTCAGCTTGCTAAAGGAGGGTTCAAGAGATAAGATAGTAACACAACTTTCTTAAAAACAAAGAATTATGGTTAAACGATCCCTGCAACGAGAGGACAAAACTCCCATCAAGAAAACTGCGGGTTTACTTACTTGAGCTTCCTTTGTCTGTGTCTTATGACTTTTGAAGGTACCTTCGTAGTCATCCTCAATCGTGGAGCTCGCATTCAGTGCTGCGATTCGAATCTAGAATGACAGTCAAGGTGGGACAATAAATGTTACATCTACATGTGTCACAGTTTCCTTTGCAAACTGGATTTTTCTCTTTTTTTTTTTTAACTTTATTTGGTAAATGGACAATACTGAGAGATCTCTACATAAAGTTACAAGAACTGTAATGAATTTAGTCATCACTAATTGCAAACAATAAAATATCAAAACAATTCCCCCCCCCAAATCAGATGAAAAAACAAAATTTCAAGTGTCTTGCAAGCAACAGCTTCCCTAGAACAGACGTGTGCATTACAGTCAATTTTTTCAAATTCTTAAATTTATCAATAACTACAATCACTCCACAAATAAAGTTCTCATTATGCTAATTTATTCTTAGTCATAGGGAAAGAGAAATTTTTCTATTTTATTTCTACCAAAACATCTCTAAAACCATCTCAATAAGCCCTTACCATGTTCACAGCTATTCACACTGTCTTTCTCCAGGACTAGGAGGAAGGGCCTAACACAAACAGGTCTGGAAAGCAAACAGGATTAGAATATTTATTCTGTCCATAAAGAAAGCATTCAGAAGTAAAAGACAGGCTGGGAATAATTTAATCAATAACCAATTAACTGTCCTATGTCACCACCACCCCATGCCAAGAGATAAATTGCCCTACCACATAGGAACAATAACATTGAACTGAATTTTAACTAGAAACAGAGAATAAAATATGAAGTTAAGCACATCCATTACTTCAGGATGGCTTTCAAGACTCTAGTCCTGGCAGTGAGAGGGGGAGTGTAAGTATTGGCAATGTAATTATAGCTATAAGGTTATTCAGTTGCTGTATAATATTTTATGAACATACATTATATTAACAACATTACAACATGAATCCCTTTAATGACAAAAGCTAAAACCAAAAAAGCTTCTTGAATACTCTGACATTTTATGAGCATGAATCATTATAGCTTATGAGTTTATCTTCAGTTCCTTTAAAAAAAAAAAACAAAAGGGAAGTTTTCCACACCTTTTAACTATAGCACAAACCAGAGTGCTCTCTCATGTCTAGAAACCACAGCACTTAATGGATATTTACAGAACAGAAAAAGAAAAAAACTTAAGGTTATCTGTGTCAGATTGACCTTGCAGCAGGCCAGAGTGGCTAGTCAACCCATTGCTCAAAATATTGTCTGCGCCTGGAAATTCCTCTGATTAAAAATGTTTTCATCACTGCTATCCCTGCTAGAACAGAACTAGTGTTTATAACAGAGTTATCTTTTCCAACTATGCTGACCAACTTCTACAGACTAATTCTAATGCAAAAGCAAGTTATAGCTACTGCATATGCACTTAGATCTATTAAATTTATGCAAACAAAAGAACCTCAACTTTTACTAACTAGTATTTCTTCATTCTGAAGGAAGGATACTAATATTTCCAGTCTTTTTACCACTGATAAAAAGTTTGAAGGCAAAAATATGCATTTATAATCTGCAAGTCATTTCTCCTCATAGCTAAACCCAGAATTTATATTCTATTAACTGCCTGAAACATTATATTAGTAAAGGCAAAAAATATGAAAGAGTTCTGTGCTGCTGTTTTAGAAAAGCTTCACTGCTATGTGATAAAACCTCCCCATCAATTCAAACAAAAAGATGACACATGCAAGACAGGCTAAAAAGTGTCTTTAATATTGGAGACCACATTAATAGAAGAATAAGTCCAGAATTAACCACAGCAGGAAGCAGTGGGAGTTTTGAACTATAAGCTGAATTGACTTATACATCATCGTGATTAGTTCTGCATGTAGAGAAAATAATGCTTTGACAGGAATTTCATTCATTCAGCAATGATATTTTGCTTGCCCATGCACCACTTGCTTTCCTTGCTTGCAGCTAAATCAGACTGACAACTGCACAGCAATAAAGCATTTTTCTCTTTAAGTCACTAAATAAACATTAATAAAACCTCAACTCTCTTTCAAGACAAGGATTCCTTGTCTACTTTGCATATGGATAAAATATATGCACAGAGAGTAATGGTTATCTCTTTCAGAAATATTGAACGCCGCAGGTTTTAACAGAAAGCACAGATGCTTATGACATCTAAATAAATAAAACTGTATGATCCCAAATCAATTACATATGTAAATCAAGTGTTTTTAAGTTCACTTACAAATATGCCTATATTCAGAGATATGCTCAAGTCTTTTGCTGAATCCACATAATCTTGCTCAAGACAGCAGAGGAAGTCAACAGGAGAGAGACTACAGTCAAGAGTTTACTTCCGTGGTTAAGACTGTCAGTGAAACTGCAACTACAGAAAAGGTGGGGAAACAATTTTAACTCTACATTTTATTTTTACAGAAAGTTTGTAACAAATATTTAGCACCTCTCCTCTCTGGTGTTCACAAGTTGAGAGCGCATAACTGAACAGAACAATGTAACGCTTTTGAAAAAACAGGATAAGGGTATTGCCTCTGCACAGCTTTTATACTGGTGTGTCAGGCAGGTGGGGGGGGTGGTCTTTTTTTTTTTAACCAGGCGCTGTACATGGCTATAAACCTAACTGTGGACTGAGTTACAACAGTGTCATAACATCTAGGAATTAAGTATGTCACTACAAGCAGTTTCAGAGCAACATAGTTGCATCAATTAGACAGGAAAAAAGAATTAGTCTTTAATAAAAAGTATTACAAATCGGTTTGAATTGTTTTGGTTACAAGAGTGTCTCAGCTATAAATCTGTGGCTACGACAGCGAAGCACATCCTCAAAAGGCAACAATACCTCTTTAAAGCCTTTTGCCTTCAAAATCTTTTCTCTTATACCTCAGTAGTTTAAAACTTAAGTAAAAATCTCAAACGTCAGCTCCGGCTCCCACTGCTTGTGTGATTCTCAACTTCAGAATAAGAAACAAAGGGAGTGACTTGGGCTTTCCTGGCTTTTGTTGTTGTTGCTACACTTGGGATCCGTACACTGCAAATACACGTTCGTTTAAAAAAAAAAAAACAAACAAAAAACCACTTGATTTTTGGGTTGTTTTGGTTTTTTGGTTTTAACATTGCCAAGATCGCCACCGACCGCATTTTAGCAAAAGCTGTTTTTACCGAAATACGGTCACTTTCCGCAAAGAGGAGCGGGGACGCCTCTCACGCTGCTTGCCAGGCTGCTCTTCCCGGAGGCTGGCACAAAGGGCCGGGAGCAGGTGGGGGAGGGAGGGAGCCCACGCTCCCCTCTGACCGTGGCTCCGTGAAGGGGAGCAGGCGACGACCCGCCGCCTCAGGCCGGGCTCTCGCAGCCCTCACCGGCGCCCTGCCCGGGGGCAGGGCCAAAGCCCCGGCAGCCCCTCCGGCGCCTGCCACCGGGCTGAGGCGGACGGGACACTCACCTCGCAGGGCCGCCCCCGGGATGCCGGCGCTGCTCCCGGCCGGCGGGGAGCGACCGCCGCGGGGCTCCCGGAGCGGCTCCCTCAGGCGAGCGGCAGCTCCCCGAAGACGACAACCTCCTCCAAACCCCCCGGAGCCCCGCGCGCCAATAAAGACGTTGCTCATTGGCCGAGCCGCCGTTCCGCAGACAGCCAATCGGGACGCTGGGGACGGGCAGGCGCGGAGAGGCGGGCGGGCGGCGCCGCGGTTAGAGCCGGGTCTGTCAGGCGTCGAGGGCTGTACCTGCGTGGGGTGCGTGGGGAAAAGCTTCAATAAATTCCCGATGCCCTTTCCGCTGGGTGTGGAAATCATCCCGGAGTTACTGGTTTTCGCTAAAACTTGCCGTGGTGCTAGCCACGGAGATAGGAACATGATTTTATGCCCCTGGGAGGTGTGCGGCGGGGGGGGGGGGGTGTTTCTGTGTGCTGGCAGCGGGACAACGTGAGGCAGCGACCCAAGGCAGGCAACCGCGACGGCTCCCGGTGGAAATAGTTTTATTTAAATGCAAGGTGATGATATTGCAGAGAGTCTTGAAGAAAAGGCGTGCCATCTGCTGCCCGACGGAGGCCGCCTGGTGTGGGTGCGGCGGCAGGACAGCCTCTGAGCGGACAGGCTGACAAGAGCACGCTTGGGCCTTGCTCCATCTGTGGGACGTAACCACAGGTTTAAAGCCACCTCTTGTTACGACGGGTTACATCACACTGGTGAAGTTAAGCTTGTGCTCAGGCGTTTCACTCAATCAGCATTTAGCACTACAAGGAAGAGTCCTCTTCATCCTGAATGTGTGAACTCTGGGGTCCCGTTTATGGGAAAAAATAACGCCCATCTTTCCGTCATGACAAACTTTCATCCTGAACGTGTGAACTCCGGGGTCCCATTCATGGGAAAAAATAAAGCCTATCTTTCCGTCCTGACAAACTAAGAACAGGGTTGCCGTGAACAGCAGCACCACACTGTTGTGCTTGGAGAATAACTTCCAAAGCTACTGTGACTCTGTAATACTCTTCTGTCAGTAGTGCCCTTCAGCGTGCTCAGGGCCTCGCTGGTCCTCTTGTGCAAATACACGGAAATACCGTCCTCGCTTCAAAGGTTTGAAGCTAGGAAATGGTTACACAGCGTTCAAAATCAGGTCCTTACCTTTGAATTTGCAAACATGCCTACACAGAGTTCTCAAACAAACCAACAGAGGCCATTTCTGGGAGCAGAAATATTAGTCAATCTTAGGAGGTTAAACCTGGGAAGTTACAGAGTCAGTGCAATGGTAAAAAGATCTACCGTAGCTGACAGATACTAAATCCAGATGTGAGGCAGGCTCCTTACCATGGAAGAGGAACAATAGCATTCAAGGGAAAGGGATTTTATAACATTATTGCTGAGCCTTAGATAAGGGTGGCGTACCTGATTTTCTCCAGCTAGGAAACACAAGCAACAGGGATGTGACAAAATGTTTCCTGCTTCCGTTGGTTTCTGTGTGCGTGCTCTAGGGTGGGTTTCATGGGGCTGCATAACCCCTTTGCAGGGTATGGTTCTTGAGCCCTAAAATATTGTACGAACCTACTCTAACATTAGCTCAGTGAAGGAAAAATAGGCCATCTCTTCAGATCCACATTAACATAAAAAGCATATTCAGCACCAGCAGTTTATGAAGGAAAACAGCCAGCCGCAAGCTCATAGGGCTCTCTGAATCTCATTCTGTGCTGACAAGCCCCAGCACCAAAAAAGTTATCAATTGGCTCAGACCAAGGTGCAAACAATTCATAACCAAATTATCAATCCTTTGATTAATATTTTAACTGCTCTTATAAAAGAAAGCTCAAAGTCCATGAACCATATCATTTTCAAGATGGTCCTTGACCCAGCACTTCCGCCATGATTGTGCATTATGCTAGGATGTTTTGTCAGATAACGCCAGAAGGCAGACACAACATGGAAATGGGTGGGAAAGTCACACTGAGGACCCATTTTATTCAGACATCTTTGCGTGGCATACTCTTTTCCAAGCTTTCCCTTTCCTTCCTTATCTCTTCCTGCTCAGTGCTGCAATGCTGGGAAAGTCACTCCCAGGTGTCACAAATGAGATTTTGTTACACAGCTTTGGTTTAGCAGCAATTTAGGATTTATTAACATTTTTGAGATAGATCACAAGATTAGGTTGTATAATTTTAACAGTACTTAATCATCAGCCAATTTAACAGAGTGACTGGATGGAATTTGTTACAATTAAATTTGCGACTTAGTTAAAGATTAGAAAATGGCAAGGATCACCCGAAACTTACAGAAGTGTTGCACACAGACAGAGGTTAAATCAAATCACACACACAGAGACAGATAAAACAGTGCTGAACCACACAGACACACAAAATGGTTTTGAACCAAACCACACAGAGACAGGCAAATAGTTCTGAACCAAAACCACAAATGCACACACACAGATAAAACAATTCTGAACCAAATTTTACCTACACACACACAGAGGTTAACCTATGATTAAAATTTCCTTTTCATGAGTTTCATTAATTACTTACTTTTATGTGCCAGCATTCAACAACAGACGGTCAGCAAACCTCACAAATCAAGCCTTTAAGTCCCCACGAAATCTACCCAGAGAGGCATCCCAGCTCAGGGGGAGATATTGGGTCACACAGCCCACTGCGGTCTCAGAGACCTCAAAAGGTCTCACCTTGGATCGCTCTTTATAGGGTCGTGAGATGATTGGCTTCAGTCATTTTTTTACATTCTGGCCACAATTTGTGCGGAGTCATTCCGATACAAAATTCAGGCAGCAAACGGCCCAGGTGTGGCCAGGGGGTGCCTGGCCACCCCAGCCCCAGGCTTCTGCACTTGTAATCATGGTAACAGCAGAATGGGAGGTTTTCCCAAAGCATGCATGGCTTATCCTGAGATGTCAGAGTGGCCCCAGTGGGGCTGCACCACCACACCAGCCGAGGGCGAGGGGAAGGCACAGAGCCTGCAGTAGTACCTAGCAGTGGCAAACTTGGCCCGGAAAAGGAGAGCTGGGGCACAGGGCAGAGCAGGGTTTCCCTAAAGGAAACACAGGCTTTGGCAAGAGTTTGTGCTTGTTCCTTCATGGGGTAGAAGGACCTCCAGGAAATGAGCTGTCTACAGATCAGAATTAAAGCGATATTATTTTCTGCATTTCAGAGTATTCGCCTCAAGTTGGTCAACCCCTTTGCAAAGCCAGGGCTGTCCACCCTCTTCCCTGCAACAGAGTACTCCTGAGTTACATGGGTGTCTCAGATTCAGTTCACTCACCTGTTCATTACCTGAGTTTCAAAAACTTCTGGTTGAAGAGACCTCCTGAGGAAATGCAGAGACCTGGGCAGCCATGATACCTGTCTCCAAGCACTAAGACCTACAAAACCCCAAAGTTGTAAACCAATAAACTGACACATAACAAAAGAGGCTTCGATACATTTTATTAACCAGATAAGGTGTAGTGCTCCCTAGCCTGATACATGAATTTGTGTTTGGTATTATATTCCTGACAGATTTTGCAAACATAGAAGATGTTTATGCTGCACAGGGAACAACCAACTTCAAATGGTAATTAGAAGGAATATTTTCAACTATCTTGAGACCTCAAGTCATAATCAAATAAAACTCCAATCAGAATGACAAAGGAGCACAGAAGCACCCTTCAGCCTTGCAATCCCATGTCCCAAAGGCATGCTCTCAGTTCCTCTGGGCTCCCTGTCTGCAACCTGA
Source organism: Harpia harpyja (assembly GCF_026419915.1). NCBI lineage: Eukaryota > Metazoa > Chordata > Aves > Accipitriformes > Accipitridae > Harpia > Harpia harpyja. The sequence goes on along the minus strand of NC_068948.1, from coordinate 41,575,687 downwards.
CCAAGTCACAAAGTGCAAAGGAAACTGATAAATGTTTTCATTACCAGTGGAAGGCAAAGATGACATTACACATAAAAAGTACCGTGCTTCTGTTTTAATAAAATGCCGTGTGTATTCCAGTTATAAAGCGAGGGAGTATATGGGTCCTAAAAACCCAAAACACTTCTCTGCAGGGACAGTGAGCTGAAAACACCAGCCACAGAACGCAGTGAGATGCTCTGTCGTCCCAAAACTCCCTGTAACAGCAGGGTGAGGAAAAGTATTTTGAACAATTGGGCGGATAACAGGAATTAAAGCTAGCAGTAGCAGAATCTTCAAAATATTTTCCTGTGGCACAGCGCAATTCTTCACAAGCAACTCCCTCCTCTACAAGCTGCCATCAGCACACAAACATTCAGCTGTGAAAATCTTGCGGACAAATAAAAGTTTGTAGGAGCAGCCGTCAGGGGTGGCAATGGTAGAGCACAGAGCACAAGATCTGACATAAGCCTTAAATAAAAAATTATATAAATGCATAAACTTCCCTTCCAATAATCACATCCCTTTCCAGAAAGGCCTCTTAGGGAGCCTGAAAAGAGAAGAATTTGACTTAGCCAGCCTGGGACCCTTCTGCTGCCACAGAGAGGATCTTTCCGCCTTGCAAAGTACGAGGCAATCTGGATGAACCTAAGAACCTCTCTGGTCCTCAATAAAGCCAAATATGTTCTGGAATTAAACTTTTCACTTCTATGAGAGCTTTTTCTAGACCCACATATGGCCATTTACCAGACTGCAATGGCTTAGCCATAGGCACCGGGAGAGCCTTCGGACTATGAGACAAGCTTGAGACAAAGACCTTGAACTATTTTAGTAAAATCAGTATAGCTGATTGCCCCACTCTTCAGCTTTGTGTGCACGGGATGAAAAGACAAAAGTGAATCGTACAGGTGAAGGTGCAGAGCTACACAGATTTGATCATAAGAGGAAACAAGTACATAGATGGAGCTGGTCATCTCTGGGTCGTCTTCATCATTGCTTTGTTCCAACTGGCCGCTCAAGGGATCACAGGAACGTCATGACTGTTCTGTTCTTGCCGATCTGCCAGGGCTCCAGTGGGTAAAAGCGGATGACAATCCTTTTTTGGGTATAAAAGCAAAAATGCAGTGGACAGGAAACATTATTTTACGACTACGATAAATATTATGCCCAGTTTGCAACAAGGTAGAAAATCTGCACTAAGCTCTCGCTGGCTCACACTTCACAGTGTTAATTTAACAGAAGCAAAAATAAGCTGTGTACAGGCAGGGTACAAACAGGTGCCAGACTCCATCCACACAAACTGAAAAGCAGACTGAATTTCAACACTGTTTGTACGAGATACATTTCTGAAGGACCCAAGCAGCTTGTAATCTTGTCAGCCATTTACCCTGACAGCATGCAAAAGGCAGGGAAATGCTATTACTCTCTTTGGGGAGACAGGGAAGAGGGGCAGAGAGGGACATGCCTTACCTTCAGGAACAGCCCTGTTTCCAACATTTGGCACGGTGACCCCACAGCGAAGCTCCACCAACTCCCACGGGGTTCTGCGCCAGTTACACCAACTGGAACTACTCACCTTCAGAGAACGGTATTTCCCAGACTGTTCAACAAGCGCAAAGCAGTCCATGGTTTTACCTGGACCTAAACAGCCTGCCTTGGGCTTCGGCATCCAAGAGCACTTAATGTTTGCAATCTAGCCTTGGCTCTACGTTCCACCTCACGGAGGACGTGGGAACGTACATCATCATCATCATCATCCCTTTGACCATCTTCCTGTACTTTTCTTCGCTGTGTTTCCTACCCACCACAGAAACCTGACGAAGAGGCGATCTCCCCCTCCCTGCCCCCGGGGGCAGGCACGCTGTCCTTGCCCCTCAGGGCGCAGGAGGTGCCGAGGCAGAGACACCCCCCCCCCCCGCCGCCCCGGGGCCGGGCCCGCACTCACCGCTCGGGGCCGAGGCCCAGCTTCGCCGTCAGGACGTCGAAGAAGCGGGCGCTGTGCCGCTGGTTCTGCTCCGCCGAGCCCACCACGCCGATGGAGGAGACGAGTAGCTGGGCGCAGGGTTCGGCCGAGCCCGCCAGCACCATGGGCAGCCCGCTCCGCACCGTCACGTTCACCCGCTGCCGGCAACGGGCCAGCGTCAGTCACCGCCGCCCCCGGCCGCCCGGGCCCCGCCGCCCCCGGCCCCCCGCTCACCTCCGCCGGTTTGCCCAAGATGTCGGCGGCGGCGGCGCACAGCTCCTGGGCCAGCCCCGGCGGCAGCCGGCCGGCCGGCAGGCTGGTCTCCAGCTCCAGGAACGGCATGGCGCCTCGGCCCGGCGCAGCGCAGCCGCGAACCGCCTCTGCCCGCCCGGCCCGGCCCCCGCCTCGCCCCCGGAGCGGCCCGGGCAGCGGAGCCCCGGCGGGGGCGGGAACGGGAACCGGCAGCGGGGGCCTTGCGCCATCCCCACAGCTCCCGGGACCGCCGGCAGGAACGCGCCGAGCACCTCGCCCTGCCACCCGCCTCTCGCCTCGCACCGGCCCCAGGCGGGGCTTTGGCTTTTCTCTGTTTTACCCCAGTTTGCACCAGCTGGCTTTCGGGCCTTTTGCTTTTTACGGTGTGCGTTGGCGGGATATGTACGGGAGACTGTGAGGGCAAAAAATGTCATCTCACTGAACGGAAGGGTAAGATGAGCTTTGCGATGGTCCTTAGTGCCGGTGGGAAGTCATTTCTGGTCACCGCGACGGACGCTTCCACGCCTGTCTGTGCAGGGAGGGTTAAGAATGGAATAGCAGTGATCTCTCGGACCAACCAGCACTACAAGAAATTAAAAGGCAAGCAGAGAGGTTTTTTGTTTTATCCAGTATCTATAATTACCAAACTAGCCTCTGCAATCAGGACTTTGAGCTCCAAAGTTGATAAAAGTCACCCCAGCAGGCTGGCTCGCAGGGACAGTCTGATCTACAGATCAGAAGTGTCTAATCTAGAGATCAGAGGTTTCTCAGAAGCTGAACTACTGTCCACTGAAGGTTACACGTGCTCATTTACAGCAAAAGGTTATGAACCCGCTAGATTAAAGGTCACCTCATTTAAGACACAGCACTGTTGTGAAAATTGGCCCTGTATAATGTGACATTTTGGTTTTCTAGACAATCCTAATGAAAACTGACGGAATTGCTCGTTTTTTTTGATGGGGTAATTGCTTGGCCTTCACTTCTGCTAATGACAATACTGACACGAGGAGCAGTGTGTATAAACCAGCCAGCAATAAGGCTGGAAAAAGATTTCTAGGAGAGAGCTTGGGAAGACAGAGACCCAACTGGAGAGGGGACAGAGCACGGCAGGCTGGCAGGGGGTGGCTGCTTGCAGTGGTAAGCGGTAATACAGACACTCCCTTCAAATCCAGGAAAGCAGCAGAAGAAATAACCCAGGAAAACTGTTAGATTCCAGGGTTAATTTACAGAAAGATATCATCTTTTAAAGAGAACAGATGATCCCGAGTTTGTCATCGAAATGAAGGCAGTGGGGGTATTCAGCCACCTTGCAAACCCCGGGTGCAAGCCCACCACTGCCTGATTGCCGGGAGTCATTGCCTCCAAGTAAGATGCCATTTAGGATCCATTTTTCTATTTCTCTTTCATTCCTTCAAATACTAAAAATCTCTTCCAATTCCAAGGCCCAAACCCCCCACATGACAAGAAGCCAGCATATCAGGCGGCCTCCAAAAGGAAAAGAGAAGATTCAAGTATCAGATGTCAGCAATTACAACAGGACACAGGGCTGTTGCGAACATCTTTAATGATATGCGTTGTCCTTCGCTCTTGATCGTTCACCATGTGAATGGCAGATTGTTCATGGCCTCCCAGAGTTCTTAAACTAAAGACATTTGTTTTATTGTTTCTGTCTTGGAGAGGGCGATTAAAATGCTTGTAGGGGGATGAACATACAACCAAGAGAAGACAGCACAGCAGCAAGTGCTCTCAAACATGCTCAGCCTTTGGAAAATCATGGTAGCTTTTTTCCCTCCTGCAGACATTTGCATGTGTCATCACCCACTTAGCAATTGCACTCTCAAAATTATCAAAAGAATCAACCACTTCCCATTTAAAATTTAACTCAGTTGTAGACAATAGTTGTGAATAAAACATCAGTAAAAACATACTATTCAGCTAATGTTTAGGAAGAAAAGAAGGGTGGGAATAAACATGTGCCTGTTTGTAATATTTTTGGTTCATGAGAAGAGAGGGCCTTCAGTTAGGTCTCTTGTCTTTGTAGAGAACATAATTACAAAACAAAATTTCCTGCTAATGCAAGCTGAAGTATATAATAGAGTCCTGTTTCCAAACAGGGAATTTAAAGATCTCCCTAGGCTCTGGACTAAATCAGTAGTACCTAGAACTGAAACCTTAGTGAAAAACATCACCAGAACACATCTGGTTTTAGAGAACTTAACAGCAGAAACATCATTAGCCAAGATATGGTAGTACTGGAAAGAAAAGAAGCTATTTGATTAGCAAGAGAAGCTATTCCTGAATTATTTACTCATTTTGTCTTATTCTTTCCAGGGAGAGTTCTTGGGCAAGGATTTCAGGGTAAAGTTCAACGGCAACAACTATTTATGAATGGCAATATGCAGAGATATATAACCCACCAGTTTCTGCATCCGTTACAATTTGCTGTTTTCAACTGAAGAAACTAGAAATGGTTGGATTCTCTCAGTTTTACCTCATAAATTGTGCTGCAGTACAAAAGGGGGTTGTATTTGAGCTACAGCTAACCAGAAATAAACACAGCCAAGGAAGAGCCCAAAAGCTCCAAAACAACTCTCTGCCCTTTTATTGTGATGCATATGTTGCTCAATGCACAAAATCTCTCTTATTACTTCAGCTGCACAGGGTGACTTACTTGGTGAACTTCCATCCAAAACAGTCTCAGAAAAGCACATCTAGATTTATTCCCCCTCTGCATTTTCTAGGAGAAATGTGGATTGCTATTACAGTATTATCGCAGAAAAAAACCAATTTGATTGCTGTTATATTCTCTTTCAAGAAATCACTGTGAATGCATTCCTTCAGTGTATTCCCTATATAACATCAACAGAGTAGGTAGGCAGTTATTCGAAGGCTGTGGCCACCCTCAGCTTTTTGAAGTTGCTTGGTCTTTACCGCACGAATCTCCAAGAACAGCCCCTGCTACATGTGTACTGGCAGACCGAGCACCAACGAAACCCAGGCTTTCAGAAATTGAGAGTAGTGGTTAGACCAAAGAATTAACGAAGATTCACAGTTGTAGATGAATATGAAGAAACTTTTCACAGGAACCTAAAGGCAAATAGAAGAAGTGTGGAATGTACATGGACAGCAAGATACCTCAGCAATAAGAAATTTAAAAGAAAAAATAAAAATTCAGTGTCTTTTTTTCACTTTTGAGACTGCCTGTAGTTTTGTGCTGTACTTGTCTATGCAGACATGTCCTGGGAAAATGAGGATCAGGCACGTTTTGCAGTGCTTGTCACTTGAAAAGGAGCTGCAAATGTTAAAAACACATGAAAACAATGATCCTCATCCTATACAGTTCTCTTAATGTTCCCAGTTTGTAGGCTGGCTCCAATTTTGTCAGGAAATACCATTCGTGTCTCTACCATCTCTGAGAAGACTGACGCTGAAATAAAACCCAGATGCACATGTTAAGGGCCTCAGCCTTCTGTATAAAATTAATGTTTCAGGTCTTAAACCTTCCCCAGCTACCACCCCCAAAGATACAGGAAAGGCCTGGCGGGGGGGAAACACCCTGCAATTTTGCAATTTCTGTGTTAGAATTACAGTGCTCTTTCCAGTTACATGTAGAACTGGAGGTCAGAGAAGAAATTAAAAAAAAAGGGCAGGAAAAATGTAAGATAGGTTAATTCATTTCAACATCTTCATCAACATAGGTGCCAGATGCTCTTTAAGCTGTGGATCAATTTGAATGTTGCTCAGTTCTTTGATATTGAGGATCATCTCATGGGCTTGGAAGAAAAGCTCCTTCCCCACAGCATCCTCCACCCGCCTGCGCCACTCCATCAGCCTAGGTCTGTCTTCAAAGATGTCACAACCAACTCCAACAGGCTGCAGAAAGGGGGAGAGAGCAACAGTGAGGCATTGGGCAGTCACTTCACCAAGACAACAGGCACCAAAAGTCTACCTGCAGGTACAGGTAGAGGAAAAAAAAAATGAAGAAGAGCTCATAAAGGAGCACTAGGAAGGAGGAAAAAATCCTCTGGTCGGTTGTATCTATCTGGGGGACACAGAAGCTAGCCTATATTTAAAGGGCACTTACAAGTCAATTCCTCAGTGCCAGAACAGCTGTTAGGAGCAGCAGAGATGACTATGGGTTCCTGGGAGTGATTTTCAGCTACAGCATTGAAGACATGGAGGGCTGACAGTTCTAGGGACAACTGCACAGTCCACAGTATGGAGTGCTATATTATATAGCAAAACCACAACACAAAATGCTAAGCGTTTAATTGAACTGATGTCTTAATTGACATAATCTATCCCCCTTCTACTTTCTGCCTGTGCCACTCTCTGGAACACACTGCTGTAGAGAAGCAGAACTGCTATTTTTCAGTCTCTGGGATATAGAACTGGGAGAAAGAATCACTTCTGGGCTGCAGGATCCAGGCCCTGACGGTCTGGCAGAGAACAACCAGTTTGTAACGGACTTAATTTCATTGCCTCCATCTGAGATTCAGTCTTGCATCTTCCAGACATGGCATGGGCAAGTACCATCTGAAGAAGAATATTCTTGTATGATAAAAATATTCCTGTATCATTTTCTTATTTGATCAGACCTGTCTGCTATTGCTTCTCACTTTTATATATTACCTCCTTCTCTGGAGGTTAAAAATAAAGTCACAATAAAGGAGGAAGGAGAAGTATTGTTAGAGAAAAGAAACAAAAGGGATCTGTTGCTGCCAGCTTTTTTATTTTTTAACTGGTTTTCTGAACTCACTCCCATATTCTCCTCATTGTCTTAGGCTAGTTCTGTTGAGATATGCCCTCACTCCTCTTTCTAGTGAAGCGTTACCACATGCTGCACCCCTCCCTGCCCAGCAGCATCTGTTTTCCCTTGTGCTGAGACCTCCTTACCACCCTCCACCACTCACTTGCATCAGCTCCACAATGGCCACAAGGTCTGCCAGAGAGATCTCGCTCCCTATGATAAAAGCCTTGTCCTGCAGAAACCTCTCCTCAAATTGCTTCAGGGAAGCGGACAGCCCCTCCATAACCTCCTGGAGCTTCTCGGAGGGCAGTGGCTGCCCTGTGAAGAGGGGAATCAGCACCTGAGGAGAGAAGAGACTTAAGAGTACAGTCATCCATCTTCTCATGGATCTGGTGGGAGTCATTTACATTACACCCCATGAACTACTCATGATCATCAGTGATCCTGCAGCAAAGCTGCTGAGGGGATGATGCTAGAGCTTCACAGACTGCTACAGTTCCAAGTAGCTCATGGACAGAGAGCACAGAAGCAGTCCTAAGCGGCTGATCTGCCCTGACAGTAACCTCCAGCTAAGGGGCAGCAACGTGGAGAACGAAATCAAGGATTCATCTTGTTTTGTGCCTGGCAGTTGTGCCCTCCCGCTCCACCTTGGTGGGTTACAAAAGAAAAACAGGCAACAGCTCCAGGGAAGACAAACGTCTGCCACAGTCACCCCTGCTATGTCCTCTGTTTCAACAGCCTGCCAAGACGGCTCGGCAGGCTGCCTGCCCACCAGCCACCCGTGCTATCCACCCTGTTGTGTAACTGGGTGCTGGAGGCAAGCAGACAGGCAGGCAGCTGCCTGTCCTGCAGCGTGATGGAAAGGAGGGCACGGTGGTGGCTGTGGCAGGGAGCGTAGGAGGGACTGGAATGCATCAACACTGGCTGGAGAGGCAGGAAATGCATGACAGTAGCCAGTGAGGCTGGGAGTGGGCAAGTACCATTTTTACACCAGCCTTTCTGTGGCCTCCCAAGCATCATTTTTTAAATCACTAGAAATTTTTTCCAGAGCAATCATATAAGCACGGTCCTTGTCTCCACGGACTTGCTGGCACAGGAGGTAGTTGCCTTTCTGTGAGACTTGTCACCGTTCACAGAGGCGTGCGCACCATCAGAGCCCGCAGTGCTTCACAACTACGCTGCCTCCACCTACCACAGCTAAAGAAATACAGTTTATTTAGAGAAGCAAAATTAAAGATATAAATTTCCATCAGTGGGAACAGACTAGATTTCTACTTACTGCTAGCATATTCAACAATTCAAATTGGGATTGCTTAATCCAAGCCAGGATTTTTGCCAAATACATGTGGAATCTATTTAATCAGAAAATTCATGGCCAGTTCTCTTCCTAAGTGGTTCCAATTACGCATGATGGGGTCGCTGGGTATAATAACTTGAAACAGCATCTTCATCCTTTTCTGTATCTCAGGGCAGTCTACCTTCTCCCATGTCTAGCTAATATGCCTTCTGTTACATGGTGGCTTTATACGCTTCCCTATTTTCAATTATTCTGAGGACCTTTTCTGTATCTGGGTTATCTAAGCAGCAGCAGCAATGAGTTGGATTTCTTTCCCTTGGAGCGCTGCAATAACAGCCTGCAGAGACTGGAAGAAACTGCTTCTTGTATGAATCTGACTCATATTTGAATTGCTTCTCTGTGCCCTCTAGCCAAAAATTCAAATGTCAATAAATCAAAAGAGCTAAATGAGTCCTGATATGCTTTGTTAGGCACAAACAAGGACAAACTTTACACAGGAAGAGTGAAGTTCTTACCTGCTTACTGGCAACCCTGATTTCATCTGAAATTCCACACCACAGCTGTACTTGCAGGGCTATATTTGCACCTGGGTCTCTCCAAGAATAGTTGCATTAACGGTCTGGTGAGTTGGCTTGAAATAGGGGTCCAGCAAAATCATCTGATACTAAATGATTTTCTGCTGCAAGGTGATTCTGGTAATTTTGCCTAAATGTAAATTGATCTGGCCACACTGAATAAAGAAATTCTGCCATTCTCTCTGTGTCTCTATTCTGTCTATCCCTGAGCCCATTTCAGAGAAGTACCTAAGTGTGCTGGAAGCAGAAGGCTCCTTCTGGATTTCCACCCCGATGGGGCCACAGGGACTTGCTGTATGAAGAACACAAGCCTTTCCAGCAATGAAGCACATGCTCGCCAAAGAAGCAAAACTTCTGCCTATGTGCACACTCTGCACAGCTGTGCAGTGAGGGGGAGGCCCTTGGAGGCAATATCCAATCTGTTATATATTTGTTCACAAATCCAGGCAATGGAAGTCTGTTGGGCTCTGAGACCTTCTGTACCAGACCTACTTTAAGGAAAAAAACAAAATGACCAAAGCTGCTTTTGCCAGATCCTGACATTGAGCAATTAGGAACAGCTCCCTCTCTGACAGCTCCTCTCAGCTAGGAATGGCCTAGGTTTGTTATTTCAGCGTGACAAACTCTCTCTGAACTGGGGCTGTTCAAATGCTTAGTATTCTGCCAGGAAAACATCACTTTATTTGTATTTTATATTGAGTCTCCTTACCTTGATCCACATGGTCTTAGGAGCATTAGCCCGGATGTTAGCATGATGCCATGAGAGGTATTCATCTACCTGGGCCCGTTTTTGTATGTCTGATGGGTACCAGTGGTCGGGAGTTTTGTACTTTCGACTCAGATACAGCAGAATGGCAGTGCTGCTCAGACATTAACAAGAGAGAAGAAAGTGGTCAGGGAGTTATGATGCAGAATGCTTTTGCCTAAGCGCTCTCTCTCCTGCCCCTTCTGAACTTGCTGCTTCCACTAAAAAGCATTCCAATCAGGATTTCCAATGGAGTCTAGGGACCATATATAGACATCTAATTCGTGTTGACATCAGAGATGGCACTTAATCACCTTAGTTCCCGTGAAAACTTTAACCTGCTGGAAAATCACAGCACTGTTCTATGGTGCAGAGTACTGCTGGACAGTACTGGGGTAAACAGAAAATAAACCTCCATAATCATCTATCAGCAATGTTAACCTCGCTTGTTCCTCGACTGTTCTGACCCATGTCTGCGAGACCTGCGCATGTTTATGTGCCTGTGTACTAAATGAAACTCCCCAATGGGTTATGTTGCCTTTTCATCAGATCTGCCTCTAGCCTGCAGCTTCCACCGAAGTCAGTGGAAGTCCCAAGAAGGAGAGCCTACAGAATCTTTTTGTGTTTGTCCAGATGTTTATACTTTCACTAATTGGCAGGAGAAGTCAGATGGAAAAATATCTTAGTCATCTGGAACAATATGTAGGCTGTTAATACAAAAAGAGATGCCACAGAAAATCCTGTGCAGACAAAACAGAAGAAAATGCAGACCCTCCTACTATGCTGATACTACTATAGTTCAATGATGTCAGTATTATGACCCCGTTAACCAGTCTCCATATTAATCTTATAATGTAAACCCTAAATTTTATCAAGGAGGTGTTCACTTGGCCTTTATGACTAATTTAGATAAACAGAATTTTTTCCTAGGGTAAAAAGGATTTTTATAAGCTTTAAACATTTCCCAGAAATGTTTACAATCCCATTTTGAGGTAAGTGCATTCAGGGTAAGATCAAGAAGTTAAGTCAGCTGATTGTTTACATTCTGAAAGATAATTCAAACAGAAAATGGAGACAGAGCAAATGAGGTTATACTATTAAAAATAAATAACCAACATGTTCATAAATTCTGTGATCCTTAATCAGTTAGCGGGAATGACATCTCCTAAATGCTGCACAGATTACTGGTACCCAAGGAAGTCTAAGGACTGAATTCTTACCATTCTGCTAGGGTGAAGTCTCCGTCCTTTAGTGCTGGTACTTTCTTCAAGAGGCTGACTTTGCTAGCTCCTTCACTGTTTGGTGGCCCTAAGAACATGAACAGACAAGTCAGAGGTTAGAAGTGTACCTGCCAGTGAATGATAAATCAAATACCTGTAGCCAAGTGGACAATCAGTGAACTGTGTTAGGTTTTCCATATATGGTGATATTTCACAATTAAAAGGTAATGAAATTGAAGAGTCAGTGTAAAAGCTATCTGCAGAGGGAGGTCAGCTCAGGCCAGGCACGTGGCATGGAGCAGTTCACATTTCTATACAGGAATTCTATTGCTTGACTCGAGTACCAGTAACACTTGCAAAACTTACTGAAAAAAATCACTCCCTGAGAGGCATTGACATACCACAATGAAGGTACTGGTATTGAAAACACTATTGCAGATAACCAGGAACAGCTGACTTGACTTGAGAACAGTGCATCCTACGGCTTTAGAGACAGGGGGCGGGGAAGACAGAAGTTAGGGTGAAGACAACTGAGTACCTAAAAAATACTTAATATTTGACAAGGAAGCAAGGTCTGGAAAAGTTGAGTTTGCATGCAGAGCATCCTCACGAGGGCAGACAGTTGCTACTCCTACTCCTGTTCCCACAGGCAACACCAAAACAAAGTAATCTTCCTGCAGTTTGTAAATGTGGCTGACTAGCTAGGATGGAGTCATGATGGAAAGCAACTGAAAAGCCTTGTGCCCACAGAGACCACTGCAGTGGCTAATTAATCAAAGAGAACCCAGCTGGTTTACAGACACACAGAGCAAAATCTTTTTCCTGTTTGTTTGTCTCTGAAGAGCAGAGGGAATTGAGCATTTACAAAGAAAGTAAATGCTGTCAACAGAGCTGATCCCTCAGCAGACACGCAGTTGAGGATGTTTCCAGAGTTTTTTGCTGGGATGGGAAAAACATGAATGCCAGGAATACAACAGTAGGCTCATGAAATAATTCACTCTGCCATGGTGGACATTCGCTAGGGGCAGGGAAGCTCAAACACCTCTACCCTGCATTACGCCTGGCTCTGTGTTACTCCTGGCTCTGCATGTCAACCTACCTCTGTCAGGAAAATGCAGGAGGAAGACACTATCCCGTAAGAGTTTAAACTCCACAGTCCCTTGGAGTTTGGAGGCATTAACAGCTGACTATCTAATCAGGTCTTCAGTTTCCTGCTGCAGGCACTGGACTTGCCAGTCAGCAGTTAAATGCTAGGGAATTGTACAAAAGTCCAGGAACGCCTACGTAAGAAAAGGTGCAAGGAGTTTGTTTGCTTTGCTTGTTTTAAGTGCTCTCTAGGAAACATGACATTTAGGGTGCAAATCCTGATCAAATCAGCATGATCAGCAGGAGATCTTGTACAAAAATCCCTTTGTTAAAAAAAAAGTAAGGGCCGTTAACTAAGGGACAGTGATCTACATTCCCAAGAACTATTTGCCCCCATTCAGGAGGCAGTGGCAATGTCTGCTTTACTGGACAAACGTGCAGCAGGAAATAGTCTCCAAGAAATAAAACCAGCCTTTGGACTATCACATTTATTTGCAGTTGGCTTTGGGAAGAGGTGGGAGAAAGGAAGGTTGCTGCATTACAAATTACAGGCTACTTTCCCAATATTGATTTCACATAATGAGACAAATCAGGCAGAGCAAACATTACCACCCTAGCTTCTACCTTGTTTCTTCTTTGAGAAGTACTTTTTAAAATTCTGGCATAAGTAGCTTCATCAGAGACTAAGGTTGACATTCATCTGCGGCCTGAAGGGATTCAAACCCATGTCTTCCATCTCACTAGGAAATATCTCTGCCTACCTGCAGCGATGGTGGCCTCCAGCTTAGCTGGGTAAGAGGTTCCACGTGCACAGCAGAACCAGGCAGCATTGTCAGGAGAGGTAGGAAGAAAGGGGTTCTTAAGAATATGAGCCAGACAGAAAGTGCAAGTTAAGCCTAACAACTGAATTTGAATATTAAAAAAAAAAAATCCCCGAAAATCAAGCCCCGCTTGCTAGCAGGCAAAGTGTAAGGACAAGGTGCCTTACACCCATGATTTATATCATGAAAACAGTGAAGCAAATTTGTGGAAATCTCCTATAATGCAAGGAGCTGCTCTGGGAAGCTGCTTGGTCCTGTGCTTTTAGAAGGGCTCCAAAGGCCAGTGGTCATCACACACCCAGCTGTGGTGAGATCTGTAGAGTTCAGGTGGTCCTTGGAAAAATGCAGCAGAAAGTTGCAAGTCAATAATGCTTACAACTAATGATCAGTCAATTCTCAGACCTAGCTGTCTGGTTGTTCTGCTGTCTGTGTTTATTATCCAAGGTAGCAGGCAACTGAGAAACAACAATATGAGAAGTAAGCAGCGGGTGAGGGCAGCCTGAATCAGATTTCAGCCTGCTTTCATTGTGCAGCAGTCCTAGCAGGAATACTGAACATATTAGTACCCTGATGGGACTAACATGTCATTACAGCAGGTTGAACAGTAGGTCAGTGTCTGTTACACAGACTGCACCGCAGCCCAGAGATGGCACCTTATTTGCTTTGGCTCGTACAGGGTCTTTGCATACATACATAAAAGACCTGTGCCAAGACTCCGCCACTGAGCTGCAAACTGATAAAAGCCTCGATATGAACACTAACTCCAGGTTGCTTCATTGGGACCAATTGCTTATTGTATTAAAATACAGACCAATATTTGTATTTGCCGTTTAGCAGAGTTGAAGCTTGTGCCTCTCTTCCAGCAAGCAGAGCCAGCCTTTCTGTCTAGTGGTATTAGGTGGCCCATCTTTATCATTCCTGTGATTTTGACTTGACTTACGCTGCTGTTTAACATCAGTTGCATCTGGTGTAATTAGTTCTCGATGTCCCCCAAGGATATATATATACACACACTGTGTGTATTGCTGGGCTTTGAGGAGTAACTTCAATAAGCAGAGTGTACACTGTCAAAAAGCAGGGCAGGCTGCAAACAGGAGGGATTATTAAGCGTAAGTCATAGTGCAGGGAAAGACATTTACTGGTGGGTAAAAAATGCAGTGGAAAAGATTTCACAGAAGTAGAAAGGAAAAAAAAGTCAGTCTATTTGCCAATCACGTCCCTGCTTAATCATCTCCCCAGCCAAGGATTTCCAACTACTATGCTTTGCCTTAGGCAAAAAAATAACAATTTACTAGGAAAATGCAATATGTAAATAGGCAACAGTCATCTTATACAGTTGGACAAGTCTGAACAGCTGAGTGTTTCTGCTAAGTACACAGTTCCCAGAGCACTCCTCGGCTGTCACTGTGACTAATTTGCTAGAAATGGCTGGAGGAACATTCCTTGGGGATCCACAAAAATAGATGTGGCACAGCTATGAGTCCGCTCTGGGAATAAGAGCTGCACGGTCAAACCATTGTATTCAGGCCCCTCGGCAGCGCATGCATTTAAAATCACTCAGGTTACCCGAGGAGCTAGTCCTTCCCTCCCAATGGGCCAAGCCGAGCTTCCAGGGGCTGGGGGCAGATTCCACTCCGATGGACAAGTCTGGGCAGGCTTGACCTGTTCACCCTCCCCAGGCAGGATGGGACCCTGTCCTGAGAGGACACCAGGGTGAGACCGCAGATAAGCCTCCTCCGAGCTCTGCACCCCTGCATCCCTCTCACAAATAGCTGATGTCCCGCTTCCACTAGCTCCAGCATTTTGCTAGCTTCCAGGATTCAAGCGTGTCCTCCTTCGGCTGAGGCTCCCCAGGGAGAGGACCCTTGCATCGCTATTCATCTGAACAGTCCAAACCGGCTCAACAGTCAATTCCCAGAGAAGCAGCAGCCCGGGGCAGGAGAGAGAAAGGAGGCGGCGGGACCCTCTTCAGGGAGCCGAGCCGGAGGGCTGGCGGCCCGGCACCCCTGCACGCTTCTGCTCCTCTGTCAGGGAGGCGAAGGGGCTCCTCTGGGGGCCGTGAAACCAACACCTCCCCCCCCCCACACACACACCACGGGCTGCGGGATCCGGGACCGGAGCGACGGGCCCGGAGCGACGGGCCCTTCTGCCTTAAAGGTCGCGGCCGGGGCCCAGCGCAGCGCTCGGCCCTGCCAACGCCCGGCGGCTCAGCCCGGCCCCGGCCCCCCGGCAGCCCCCGCCCGGGGATCGCGTTACAGGGCCGGGTAGCTGCCAGCGCCCCGGAGCGCGGCCTGTCCCCCCCTCGCCCGCGGGGCCGCCGCCAGGCACCCAGCGCCGCCCGGGATCGGGCCCGGCCTGACAGGACGGACGCCCCGGAGGGGGCCGGTGCCCGTTGTGGGTCTCCCCCCCCCCCCCCCGTTCCCCTCACCTGTGCGGGGCTGCTCCGCGCCGCTCCCCGCCGCCGGCTTCTTCCCCAGCACCGAGTCTGCCAAGAGGCAAGAGAGGGGCGCTGAGCCCGCGGCCCCCGGTGGGCTGCGAGCCGCCCCGCCGCCCGCCGCCCACCCCCGCCTGCGGGGCGGCTCGGTGGCGGGCGGGCGGCCGCGTCCGTCCCACCTTTGAAGAGCTCCACCTGCTTGAACTCGAAGGGGATGTTGTTGCTGCGGGCGAAAATGTAGATGGAGCGGCAGGGCTGCGAGAGCAAGTCCAGGTACAGCTCCAGCCCCATCCTGCCGCCGCCCGGCCCTGTCACCCGCCGCCCGGAGCCGCCCCGCGTGGGCAGGCGGGAGGCGCCCGCCCCCGGGCTGCGGGCGGCGGCCTCCCCCGGTGTGAGGGGCGGGCGGTAGCGGGGCCTGCGCCCTGAGGGGGGGCTTCGGGGCAAAAGTCTCCTGCGGGGGGGACACGGGAGAATGCCGGAGGACCCCAGGAGACCCCGGAGGCACGGCCGGAGACGGGGGGACGGGACGACAGGGTTCCCCGTCCCACACAGATAGGCAGCCGTGGTCACGCTAGGGCTGGCACTGTGCCTGTAGGGCAGCTTCGGGAAAAGAAGGTAACACGCGAGTAATGGTAATTTAGGAGTAATGGTGAATTACCAACCTCAAAAGAGAGGTCGGTACTAAGTGCTGAGGGAGCAGGGGCTGTCGTGCCTCCCCCCACCCTGCCGCAGCCCTGGCTGACAGCACAGGGGCTCGGGAGCCCGCTCTCACCCGCGGCATCCCACCACGGCTCTCGCAAGGTAAGCGCTTGGTTTCGTAACGCGGTCCTGCAGGGATGCGTCACGCTGCAAACAGGGCCCTTGCACGACCTCCTCTAAGCCAGCGTTAATCTCGCACCGCTAGATATCGGTATGGTTTTCAGTTCAAAAGATAATTCTTTGGTCACGTAGTCTCTGCCCCGGCGCTGCGAGGTGACGCCTGAATGGCAGTGAAGCATGGAGGACTTCTCTGTGGGCATTACGCCTGCATACTCACAGCAAAGTGACTTTCCTCTCCCCCTGGTATTTGTCATTTCAGATTTCCACGCAAGCAGAGGAGAACTAAAGAAGCTCAGACTGAATTCAAGCCCTTGCATGGAGCCCGCAGCGTTTCGCAGCTGTGTGATTTGGGGAAAGTGACATGCTGGTTGAGCACAGGGACTTCTGGGTCTCTGGAAAATAGAGCAGCTGAACCACTCAGAGCAAAGTCACCCCCAGTCAAACCCACCTCGGCTCAGCTGACACCTTTTTATCAGTGCTGTGCCAGAGAGCTTGTACATCATGCACGAATCCTTGGAAAGAGCCACAGGAACCTCAGGGAGAGGGAACTGTGTAAAGGATCATTACAAAGGGTGGTGAAAAGGCTTGGATACTGAGCCAGGAGCTCGTCAGCTGGATAAATTAGAAACTAGGATCACTTTCAGGTGCTTCCGTTTATACCACTTTGCCAAGACTTCAGCTCTGAGAACTCCTTAGGAATGGGGCTCACTGTTAGACCATTCAGTCTGCCAGTCTGGTGAACGAGCTGCGTCTCAAAATGAAGTATCGAGTCTGCTGCGCCACGCACCTATTTTCAGAGTCATTGTTCCGATTTAGAACTGCACGATAAGAGTATTTCAGTTTCTTGGCCAGAATAGGGAGAGGGGCTGTGTACGCCCTTCAGCTCCCCTGCAGTACAGTTTACCCTCTAAAGCACCTGCACGCAGCACCAATGTGCCAGAGATGAAGGCTCATAGGGTATTGTGGCAGGTGCTTGAGTTCATGTCAAACTCCTTCAGTGCAAAGAAATCTTAAATGTTAAGGGAGTGGGGAAAAAGAGCGTGAGTGTGGCTCTGCACAGGTAATAGTCCAAGACGTCTTTGTGCTTCAAAATAGCTGCATATCCCCACTCAGAGATACCACTGAGAAGAATTTGTTGGTCTCAGCGGTGGGTAGCAAGATTAGCAGCGTGGGTTCGCTTTGCTCCTTTATTTTTGGTTCAATTGATCCATTAGTCCTATCTGGACTTCAAAGATCTTTTCATGTGCCTCCTGGAAATGTTCCTTCCTTAAGCTTTTCTCCAATTTGCTGCACTGCACAGCCCACACAACCAAAGAGGTATTTTTCTCTGGTCATGTTATATGGCATTTGATTGCATTATTCCTGGCCCTAGGCTAGTGCTCCTAGCGCTGTATTTTCATTTGGCTCCGTCACCTCAAAGGCCATTTTTCCTGCCTGTACTTTATCACCTTTTTGGAAGTGGGAACAGCATAGAAAAAATGCAGTAAGTTTTGCCGTTTCTTTCTTGTTTAGAAAAGGTCTCAGGATGTGTACCTGTTTTTTAAACATTCCTCCCATTTTATGTGTTCCAACTTCATTTTATTGTAGAAATCACAGGCTTTCTCCTATTTCCAAATAGCCCCTGGCAAGAATTGAGGAAATTGACTCAGAACAGCACATTAAACTGTCACTGGAGGTGTAACCTCTCTCCATATTCAGGTGAAAGGGGAGTGGACACGGAATAGACCTTGCACTGAGGAAGGCAAAACTCTTGCACAACCTGTTGGATTTTGGCAGGCAGCTCTTGGGCTTTCAACCTAGGAGCTGGAACTGGCCAAGATCAAATGACACAAATTAACAAAATGAGGGAGGTGGAGGGATAGCAAAAGGCAAAGTACGAGGACGAGATGCCTTATCTCCACGATTTATTTTAGAGCGAAAAAAGAAGGCGGATTTATCTGTTGTACAACTCTATTGCCATCCAAGGAGTTACTCTGGGGAGGTGCTTTGTCCTGCGTGCACAGAAGGGCCCAAAATACCACTGCTGACTGCACACAGCTTCATTGGGAGAGTGAACCTACAGTTCGGGTGGGCTTAGTGCAGAGAAGACTGTAGGAAAAACAATTTAAAATCTCCTTTTATCACCACGACCGCGCTGGACTGAGGCGAGTGCATTTATCATTTGTGATGCTGGCAGCAGATGAGCACCAGACAACAAGCTCTGGACATAGTTCCAGCTTGTTTTTGAAGGCAGATGTCCTTGCAAGAGCACACAATGCGTGACACGTAAGGAACTTGTGCCTTATTCAAACAAGCAGAAAATTGGCTCAGGACGCTCTTATATGGAGCTCTTGTGTTGCAAGTACCATAAATAAGAAAAAAAAGACACTTTATTTGCTTTGGCTCATGCAATGGTTTTGCATGCACAGCAGCCCTATCTTGAGATTCTGCAGGGAGATGCGTATCAAGAAAGGTCCTGCTACCAAGCCCAGTTTGAGATCTGGCAAGATTAGCACTCTGTAGATTAGGCTCTTGGTTTTGATTATTTCTCTGCCCTGCTTCTATTTGAACAGAAGCTGTGTGAAGCACTTAGTGTGCTGGTAGGAAGTTTGCTCTCTACAAGAAACGGAAAAGTTCGAGGTCAGGAATCTGGAAGTTAGGCAAAGTACAAATACGCTAACAGGAGAGAGTACAGCAAGGCTGGGCAGCTTTGGTGAGGTAGCAAAGAAGGACCTCCTATATTCAGGTGGCGCACAGAAGCCCAGCTGGTGGCTGCGGTAAGCTGCAGGTTACAGAGGAAAGGAAGTGGTTGGCGGTACAATGTAAACAGGCCATTTTCTGTAGGTTTAGCACTGCAGGCAAGCTGCTACCGCAGAGCAGCAGTGCAGTGCCTACAGGGGTTGCTGCTCAGGCACCAACCATGCAAGCACTCTCAGGGTGAGAAGAAAGCTGCTGTCACCGACTTTGCAGGCTCTCCTCAGCAAACTTACCAATAAAAAAGTCAGATAGGAAGACAAATATCCCTGCCTGTGTCAGCACTGAAACTGAAAGAGTTCGGGGGCAAACCTGCTTTTTCACCACTGACATTTAAGATTTCCTGCAGGTTGGAAGAATGGAAAGGGACCAGCCTGCCTGCTTGGCTGCTTTAGCTCAGCCCACAGAGATGTGTGTTGCAAGCTGTGGTTCGTGGTGCCCTTTTGAACTAAAGGGCAGGTCTACTCAGGAAACAAAAGCAGAAGAGGCAGCTGGCTCATTCCCCAAAACCAGTAAGTCCAGCTGAAAGGATGTGCGAGACTGGTTTGAGTAGCTACTTTCACCTTTTCTGAGCACTGTAATAACTTGACTTGCATTAAGATGACTGACATCTCACAGCCAGCATACTATGCAGCCATCTCTGGGGGTGGTGTAACCAGCCAGCAGAGACAAACGGACTTCCAGATACAACCAGAGCATAACAAGGAGGGAAAAAACCAGTTCTGCAAACTGGAACCGTCCTCATGGCTTGTACCTGGAAATGGAAGGTCACAGGGACAGGCGGACAGGAAGGCAGGAGGGGTACAAACAGACACAGGCAAGAGGTTGTGAAGGGCCACTTCCTTCCAAATCCCGATTACAAATCCAAACAGAGCTACAACACACGGTAAGTGTAATCATTAACTTTACTGAAGAATCTCACATGACAGAAGAGCAGTGGAACTGTACTTGAGGCATTACTCAGCTCATACCCTGTGCGTTCTGCTCGCCCCGGGGCTGGCCAGCACAGCTCCCTCTGCCACCAATGCTGGCCCAGCCACGGCAGTGCTCATCAGAGCCTCCTTGAATAGCTTCCAATGAGCTGACAAAGCCGCTCTGGGGAAAGGCCAGAGCACCGATATGGTTTGCAGAGGGCGACCGTGTGGTTGGCAGCAGCTTCACTTCAAAAAGCAGCTTTTCTCAACTGTGCAGGCTGTTCTTTGTAGAAATGGCATGAGTCAATGGTTGAGGAGCTTTATTCACAGGACTAACCCCATCATTCCCAGAAGCTGGAGGCCTCACTTGGGTACCTGCCCAGCCCCCCTGCTCCTAGGCACTGTGTCCCTTTGCTCCCACAGGTGATGCAGCTGCCTCTAGTGGACAGGTGTTCTAGGAGAGCCCTGGCAGGGTCCCCACCAAGGGCTGGGTCCTGGCCTGTCTCTTTAGTAAAGAGCAAAAATCTTCCAACTGAGCGTCTTACAAAGTGAAAGTCATTTTCTATGATTTTTCCTTGTTTCAGACAGATCTGCTCTGCCATACCCTCAGGAAGCATTTGCCCCTTCTATAGTGCTGTGACCTGGAAAACTCAATAGGGATGGAAAGGGCAGTTCTGACTGGCCCCGGTTCCCACATGGACCAAATTGCCTCTGTCCTCAAACAGATCCAGTGGTGTTGGAGGAAGAAAAAGCCTATAGAGCTACAGCTCATACCTGTAGTGGACAAGAGGGGAAAGCAGCTCACTGCAGTCTGTTTAAGATGTAGTTTTCTTCCCTTCTAAGTTGCAGAAAGGCTGTGATTGAAGTACATTTTGTTGAATGATGTTTCTGTATTGATTTTTAGAAGAAATGCTGAAATACTACAAAAAGCCTGCAGAAAAGAATCCATTTTACTTAGAGTATAACCCCCTAATTCTGGCTGGCCTGCTTTAGGAGCTGGTGCTTGAAATGCTCCAGCAGTTCAGGTGCGATCTTATCAGCGGTCAAGTTCTTGACGTTCAAGATCCCTTCATGGGCTTCCTGGAAGAGCTGCTTCCCCACCGCTTCTTCCACCCGCCTGCGCCACTCTGCTAACTTCGGCCTCTCCTCAAACAGGTCGTAGCCAGCACCTACAGGCTGCAGAGCGAGAGCGAGTCAAACAACACATTTACCAGGGATAGGACCAGAATGACACACAGATATGCTTTTGGCTCAAGGCAGCAGACAGTCATCGCATAAGGTGGAGTTCATCTCTGGTTCTTAGCTAGTAGGAAGCAAGTGTTGTCATCCTCAGCAGCTGCTGTCCCCTGGGACATGCTGCGAAAGACCACTGCCATGGCTAATCCAAGAACTGTCTAATGCAGAACACAGAGGTCCGTGCACACCAACACATCTCTTCCAAATATCTGTACTTTCTCTGCCTAGTTTGTAATTTATCTTTTTTTTCCCTGAGGAATTTTGTCCATACTTCTATAGAGAGAACTGTCTCAAAGTAGGTGTTCCCTGGCAAACTCGATTATGGTCAAAGTCAAAAAGGAACAAGATTTAACTCCACTAAGGAGTTAACTGCAGGGAGAAAGATCTGCATTAAAGAGGTGGTGCTGCTGCAGCCACACCTTGGCCCTGCCTGTCGGTAACCCAGCTTGTGGGGGGGCTTGATGCTCACCTGCATGAGCTCCACCAGTGCTACAAGGTCTGCCAGGGAGACCTCGCTGCCGGCGATGAAGGGCTTGTCCTGCAAGAACTTCTCCTCAAACTGCTTCAGGACAACGTTCAGCTCTTCAGTAACACTTTCCAGTTTCTCTGGAGGAAGTGGCTGGCCTGTGAGGAGAGGCAGCAGCACCTGGCAGGGAGAAGAAACAAGTTGCTTTTTACATATTTCCCTCAAAACTCAGTCCACACCCTCCCACCGCTGCCTTCTAAGGATCCCTCGCCAGCCACGCACGAGAACAATCGGTACTGCTAATCTCCTGTGGCAGATTAACATTAATGTCAGTCATTAATTCCCGCCTGTCCTTGTCTCCTCCCTAGAAAGTCTGAACTTTCAGCCACGAGAGTCTCCTCTCAAGGGAAGGCTGCACCATCTGCAAGCAACTCCATTTTGTTTTCCAATGGGAGGTTTATTCTTTCCATGAAGCTGAGCAGAAGGCAGTGAACGGTGTTTGGTGTTAGCGGCTTACCCAGGACAAATTTGCTCTGGATCTCAGTGCATGCCCAGACCTGTGGCTGCAGCATGAAGTATTCGGGACACTTCAGTTAGGCTCAGCTGAGCAGGCGAGTCAATTCCAGATCTAGTTTTGTTCCTGTCTGTCACCTGGCTTGTACATTTGCTTAGAAAGGCCCTGCACACAGGAGATACTTCCTGGGCCATTGCACTCACAGCTCTTAGCACTTAGTTTTTGCTATACAATGGTCTTACCTTCATTAAGAACAGCTTGCTCCCCTTCCCACGAATGTTGACGTGCTGCCACGACAGGTACTCATCAACCCTAGCCCTTTTTTGCAGGTCAGACGGGTACCAGTGATCAGGAGTCCTGAATTTCCGGGCCAGGTACAGGAGGATTGCAATGCTGCCCGGAGAGCAAGACAGACCGGTGAGCTGATAACCTGAGATAAGAGCACCTCATCCTTTCCCCTTCCCCCAAATTTTGCATTGCTGGACCAGCAGCAATACAAACCTAACGAGTCAGGTAGAAGTGCAGGACACGTAACTGCCAGCGAGGCCCAGCACACGAGAGAGTTTGTGCTGGCTTCACTGGCTGCCTGTGGACAGCAATTATGTGATAGATACATCAGTCCAGCAAGACAGACGAGGCCTGCTGGTACAATTACCCCATCGATATTTTTGAGCAAATATGAGCCATGGAATAAGTTTACACCAAATCTGAGCTTTGTGTTGCCTGGCCATCCAGCAGCGGGTGCCTTGTGTCAAATTTACTGCACCGAACCACAGCCTCCAGCTGAAGGCAGAGAGCAGGAGGACACATGGGCAGGTATTTAAGCTCAGAAACAGCGCCTACCTGCAAGCTAGCTCCGAGCAGCAGCTCACAGATTTTTCCACGATCAACGCTGTTCAAGTTGCTTACATGAGAAAGCTTCTCATGAAACACAGGTTTATGTTATGTACAAGTGGAACCGGTAGGCAGGCGGCAAAGAAGTACCTGGGCTGGAGTCCCAGTAGCGACCGAACAGTGCACTGGCAGAATCCAAGCATTAGGATAAACAATACTGCAGTAGGGGTTTGAGCTTATTTGAGCCTCACCTCTCTGCTAAGGTGAAAGACCCGTCCCTTAGCGCAGGTACCTTCATCAGGACATTCACCTTCTGGAACTCCTCTGTCCTGTGCTGCCCTGAGGAGGGAAATGAGAAGTTGTGCTTGGCAGTGATGTCCAGGACCTGTCTGCAAACACCTGAGGAATCTATGGGGACCAGCTGGCCTCAAGTTCCTGGTTTTGAATGTACAAATACAGTCTTGTTTAAGTTTATAAGCAATCAAAATGTGCCACAAGGTAAATAGGGGGTTTGCCCTATGATGTCAGCTTACTTGCTTACTGCCTGCATACCAGAACCACGTCTCAACAAAGGTCAGAACGGTTAAGAGCCCTTTCATACCAACAGCACTTGTCAACTCAGGGCTCTATCAGCTCTAAGTTTGTGCCTGGAGGTACCTGTCCCGTATAAACCCAGAGTGAACACTGAGATCCTAGGAGGAAAGGGATCTCGGTATCAGAAACATGAACCACAAGGACAGTGAGAAAGCAGACTTTTTTTTTTTTTCCCCGGAAGATAATGTAATTTATATGCAACTCTCTTTTTAGTCCTCAGATGAAAATAAATTTCTATGATTCCATATAAAGACATGGGTACTTCATTACAGATCTATCGATCAGCTCTCTTTGCAGGTTTTGCATATCTTTAACAGAGCAAACTTGGATTTGAGTGTGCTTTTAAACTATCTTGTAGGTCCCCCCCGGAAAGGTAGGCAGAGTGAACCTGACAGGAAGAAGGTGCTTTGTTCATCTGAGGTCTCAGTGTGCTCCACTACGTTTGAACTCAGTCCCAGAAGCCTTGTTTTACGTGACTTGTTCGTGCCAGCCTTTTCCAGCTGCAGGCTTCAGTCACACACGTGTACCTCTGTATTCAAGCTTCTCTAACGTCTAACCCCCGCCATGTCCCACTACGTGAGTCACCTGAGAATCTCTGTGCTAGAGGATATGCTCTGGAAGCAGTTTTAGTTTTCCCACTACTTGGCAAACCTCATTTCTGACTATTCCTCTGTCACTTGGCTCACAGCCCGTCTTCCCCACCCCCTTTCAAAAAGCCACTGGGACTTCCTGCACACAACGTGCAAATTCCAGGTCCTCGGGTGTCCCTGGAGTGTCGTGTGATTTCTATCCGTTCTCACTCTTTCTACCCATTTCCTTGAGACCTACCCTACTGGGGGCCCAAGAGCTTTTCTGGGGGGACACATTCAACCCACCAGCTCAAATCTGAGTATACGTTCCCTCACCTGGTCCTTACATACCGTGCAGTGATGGGTACTAATGCAGCGAGGCCGCCCGCACCGTATCCCTGAGTGAGTGCTCATTTGGGGGCCGGTGTGCCCACACGTGTCTGCCGAGCAGCTGGATGCCGAGCTAACCCAGCTGCAGGTACCAGGAGTGCTTCCCCACGGCGTGGGAGGTGTGCACACTGCAGGAATGGGATGCACCTCTAGCATTCCTGTAAGCCAAATTACCCATCTTAAATACACTGACCAAAAGCAAACGCTGATGCCACGGGGCACAGAGCACTGGGAAGCTGGGATTTAATTCACTTTCCTTCCTCTCAGTTCCCCGATAACTGTATTTCAGTTGTTCCATTCTCCTTGATGCTGCCATTGCTTGCCTGCCAGTCTACTCTCCTTCGCACCAGTGTCTCACAACAGTTTATTTATTGGGAGAGAAGGAGGAGGACACTAGATGAGCCTGCCCCCAGCCACAAAAAATAGCAACATCTTTTTCCTGCGAGGCAGGTCTGAGGAAAGCCGCAGTAAGGTGCAATCAATGCACAGCTAAGGCGTGCAGGGGAACACCCAGAGACGAAACCACAACACGCCTGAGGTTTCTTCAAGTCACAGGCTGGAGCCTCTTTTGTTCCTTTATCAGTTTCAGCCCCAGAAGCCTTCTCATCTTTCATTGGTTTTAAGCATTACTTACCGAGGCATTCTTATGCCCAATACATTACCTTAATTTCAACTCCCGCAGAGTTCTGGAAAAGTTGAAGGATAGCTTTTACCAGCTTCAGTTACAAAGAAAGAAGATACAGATCTTTAGGCACTGTTGGGTGAAAATATATGATACCTCCTGGGCAGGCTCTTACCAATTATCAGTTGGTTTGAATACAAACTAAACCACCTTCCCTTCATTTCTCAGCGTTCAGATCCCCGACGGCTGCGTTGTCTCGCTCCCCTGCCTTCATGAGCCTGTCCTCAATCCTCTCAAAATAACCTGACCATAAACAGGAACAACCCAAGGGGTGGCTGGCTGGCCTGCCTGCCTGGGGAGACATCAGCAAGCTCCCTGCATGAGGGCTCTTCCCAAGGGGCTCTTAACCCCTGCTAAGAAGGGGAGAAAAGCTGCTCTGCAGCAACTGCTGCTGCTTAGCGGAGCGCAAAGTTTTCTAAGGAAGTTGAATTAGAGAGCAAGAACCCCACATCTCCGCTATCCTCGCCCATACGTGAATGTCCCATCTCTGTTGCTTTTTGTTTCTCGTTTAGATGGGGAACGGCCTCAGACCTAGCCCATCCTGAGCGTTTCTTCTCAGAAAAGCAGTCCTTTTTTCAGAGACCCACTTTCTGCTGCGGTGGGGCTGATTTCAAAGATACCGCACACCTTTGCAGAGCAGTCGTTTGTTGCAGAGGGACGCGGGCACCGAGACTGCCAGTTCAAGTCAGGGTTTCTTTAGGAAATCAGGTTTTGCTTTTATTTTGACACCAGAAGCCTTCTGCAGCTGGAGGGCCACCCCACCCTCATGAAGCATCTTGCGCTGATGGGGACGATTGAGTAACCCGGTCCCACCCGCGGAGCGGCTCTGCGTGGAGGGGGGGGTGCTGGCAACCAGCGGTTTGCCCTGGAGATGGGGAGCAGCGGGGGGACCCCGGGGTCCCAGCACGGCTGTGCCCAGCAGCCCGGAGGGGGGGGGGGGGAAGCAGTAGGCCCCCCTGCTAACCCAGGGACTGGGGACAGAGAACCACCCCCAGCCCCGCCACAAGCCCCGGCCCCGCTCACCCTTCATCAGCTCCACTTGCTTGAACTCGAAGGGGATGCCGTTGCTGCGGGCGAAGATGTAGAGCGCCCGGCAGGGCTGCGAGAGCAGGTCCAGGTACAGCTCCAGCCCCATCCCTGCCACCGCTCCGGCTGCTGCCGCCCCCGCCCCGCCAGCGCCGCGCTCCCCGGGCGGGGCGAGGCTGCCCCGGTTCCTCCCGCGGCGGGGGCGGAGCCGCCCCGGGGAGAGCCCGGGGCTCCCGCCCGCCGCGTTACCGGCTTCGGCCCGGCAGCGGGGCTTCGGCCCGGCAGCGGGGCTTCGGCCCAGAGGGACCGTGGCGCAGAACAGGACCGCTGCGGGGCGGGCAGAGCTGCGCCGGGACGGGGGCGATGGCGGTTTTCCAGGGCAAAGTTCCAACCGGGCTCTGCCGTCTCCCGTTTGAAACTCGGGCTTGTCTTAGTAACTGCCCTGAACTGCCTAATGAGAAGGAAAACCAAAGGCAGGCTGATGGGTGTAGGTGCACAAGAGGTAGATACTTGCTTTGCTGACGGGAGCTCACAGCTCTTGCAGAAGAGAACTTTCTTTGCTACTCTGACACCAGCCCAGGCACCCGTGCTATGCAAAATCTGCTCGAGAGTCACACAGTAGGAAGCCAGACACTACTTCACTGCTATAAAATAACCCCGCATTGCTCCTACCTTTACAAGACGCAACCACCCTTCCTGACACCCAACCCTCCACGATTGCCAGCCCTTCTTCGTTTTGCTCCAACAATGTATTGCTAATGCTGGTGTACCCTTACTTTGTTGTTTTACAAAATAATAAACCAGAGCTGGGGCGGTTCCTGCCGAAAGTCTTAAGAGGGTAGGTGCAGGCTGCAGCTACGTGGTAGCTCTGAGCCTTCTGCCAGGGGCAGCTAAAAATAGCAGTGGCACGTCTCAAATACAGATTTATGGCTTGCAGTGATACTAGCTGACTCCAGTATATTCATATTGGACGTCAGACATTTCAGTCTGCATTAATGCCAACCTAACACTTAGTAAGACCTGCCGTTACCAGTGGTAGTGAATAGTGGAAGGAAACAAAATGACAAGAAAGGCACAAGACTATAGAAGTGAAAAAGCTCTTCAAGGCAATCTCCATCCCTGTACCCAGGAATCTTTATTAGACACCGTTTTAAAAATATATATAGTATTTATTTAAAAGTTACAGTCACTTCAGCCTAGAGCAGCTCTTCAAACACACTTCTGCTATAGGCACTGTATATGTGTTTATGCATTTGCAGATACAGCTGCTTGTGCAGTAAGACGGAACCATTAGCTGTCGCAGTTCAGAGGCACGAAGGGCACAGCCCTCACCTTTGGAGATCGCCAGTTCCATCAGGCCCATGCTCAAGCGCTGTGTAACAGCTCTTCTCTTCACTGGGGGCAGCTTTACATATACCAGTAGGATATGACACAAAGTCCTCTTCAGAACAACTGTATCTCAAATTTTAATTTTTTTTGTTTTAAACCAGTAACTGAACTCTGTTTGCAGTGTCCTTGAAAGGGGAATGAGGCCCGTAATAGCCGACTTCGCATAGGATAAGGTTGAGGAGCCAACCGTTCAGCGACCATGTCTCCTTGTTACCATGCTGGGTAGTAGCCCGTGACCTATCCCGCTCAGCAGCTTCAGTGCCACAAAACACGACCTTCTCAGCTTCCATTCATTCAGGCTCGTTTCTGTGCTCGCTCGTTCTGTTCAAAATTAAAGTTGAGAAGGTGACTGAAGATGGCCCTGTCTCAGAGTCACACAGAAGGGACTTTGGGGAGCAATGGGACAATTTAATAATCCTTTCTGCCCCAATTCTCAAGCATTCCTAGTCTACAACTCAAAATCATCATTTTTCAAGGAGTCCTCAAATTAGAGGGCAGAACACTTGCCTAAATCATACAGCACAGAAAGTCTATTATGGATCCCTAGTCCGCCCATCTAGCAAGTTAAATGCTACCCTGCTTCTGTCTGAAAGCTCTCAACCTTCCCACGGGTGTATAAAGAATGGCCTGCAGAAAATGCTTTCCTGGTTTGGAATACCCAAACTTCTAGTCAGCATAGCTGTAAATTACAGTCTTATAACTCTGTAATGACAAAAGGTTTAATCTCTGCATTTTGTTTGCCCTCCTCTGGGTAGTTGCCAAAATCCCAGCTCCAGAGGTAAGAGAAAGGCAGAATAGAAAAGGCAACACCACAAATCATAGAATCATAAAATAGAATCATAGAATCATTTAGCTTGGAAAAGATCGAGTCCAACTGTAAACTTAACACTGCAAAGTCCACCACTAAACCATGTCCTTAAGCGCCATGTCTACATGTCTTTTAAATACCTCCAGGGATGCTGCCTACCTTTCCTTTAACAGAAGACCTCTTTCTCTCCTCCCCACCCTGAGTACTTCATAATGAGGCACCCACACATGCTGCCTTCACAGTGAAATGGAAATGTCTCAGTTAAAGGAAAGGATCCTGGACACTAATACTTGTGCTAGTCATGAGTTAAAATAAACTGTGCAAGTCGTAGTTCGATTTTTTTTTTGTTTTCTTCCTCATTTCAATTACCTTGACTGTCTTCTCAAGCTTACAGAGAGCTTCCTCATATTTCTGCACCAACGGCTTTAGTGAGTTGCCCTTCACCGGGTGCTTCTTTATGTCTCGGATGCCAGCATCCTTCAACATCCGCAGAAACCTACGCTCCTGCATAACAAAATGGACACAGGAGATGAGACACCCCACTGCCTATCAGCTAGAAAACGAGCACATTTTGGAACATGCTGCCTAGTCAGGAAATAATTGAAGTTTCCAAGTACAAAGCTCAGCTGACTGGAAAAGGAGGGAAGTAGTATGAACCTTATCTTCCTTATGCCCCTGCATGCATCCTTACCAAATGAATCCCACACCAATGACGTACCTGAATTCTAAGGACCAAGCTGAAAGCGACGCCCACTTTTCCTGCACGAGCCGTTCTTCCAACTCTGAAATGAGAAAAAGTAGCATCAAGTCAGTTTAGCCACACAGTCACTGCCATTATCAGCTCCAAAAGTCTGATTCTGAAATTCTCCAGATTTAAGAAACTCTGATTCCAAGTTTTTTGAGGTTAGCACAGCAGGACTAGCCGTATGTTACAAAGGGTGAACACTTCCAGGGCTCATTCACAGCTGCTGTGCCACTGCAGCTTTCTCAACATCTAGAAACCCAATACTCGATGCTGTCCAGGACAGTATTTCTAGTTCCTGTAAACTACATTTTCTGTAATAGGGTGCTAGCTCTCTGTTTCAATGCTGCATTACTCTGCTGACGCTACAGGCTTAATTTCAATTAGAAAGCTATTTGCATATTAAAGTACAAAAAATCCAAAAGCTAAAAACCCTTTTAAGTGCACGTCACCTTTGCTAAACATTTCAAAGTAAACCAAGCCCAGACATCTTCCCTTTGTTCCTGGTTGTCTTACCGGTGAATATACGTCCTGATGAACTGCGGTGCATCATAGTTTATTACATAATTCACTCCTTTAACGTCAATCCCTCGTGCAGTGGCATCTGTACTGATTAACCTGGTTTTAAACATACGTACAGTCATTTTCAGGTAACATCTCTTGCACTACCGCAGAACCGAAACACAAGTGAACTCAGCACAACTCTTGCTAATCTCTGTTCAACCTGGGCAGCCAGCCTCTGACCTCTGAGCACGACAGCAGCATTGTAAGTCACTCCTTATTGCCACTGGCATTATTAACTGCCTGCAGACCTCCAAGCATCACTGCAGGCTTGTCACCTACTGTTGTGCATGAAAAGTTACTGGGCGTTTCCAGGTTCTCCAAGCATGTGACACTAAGCCAGACGGCTCCCACCACGATGGAGGTTACAAACCTGTAAGCTATCTGAACATTCCATAAAGGCACTTTAAGTGACCTCTGCAGACAGCGAGGTGTGAAATTCCAGCAGTCAAGGAGGAATTTAAACACCGGGTTTGGATAAAAAGAAAATCCAGAAAATAAGTATTTACCTTCTTCTCAGAGACATTCCACAGATGCAATCCCACACAGCTACCAAAACCACAAGGCAAATCAAACACATGGATAGAAGTAAGGCTGTATGCCAGTCTGATCAGGGATTTTCTTGGTAGGAAGCACTAATACTATATATATTTCTAGCACCAACATCCATTTTCTTCCACCAAGTGCCAGACGCCAAGCACACACATTAAACTTAAGGTCTTCTGAACTGTATGTGTTTTGGGCAACTATATGAACAAGCAGTTACATTTACTGCTTGTTATAAAATAACACACAGAAGTTCAGGTTACAGCTAGATTAGAACAGGCCAAGTTACAGGCAGGGTAACAATTCAAGTCACAAGTCCGAGTCTCACACCCATTCTGCAAGTTGGTTCCTGCATGCTCTGTTTTACAGAAGACCCCATTTAACTGTGTTGGTTCTACCTAGCTCCTCACACTGGAAACAACCTATGTTGGAAGAGATGCAGGAAACTCATTTAAGATGCTCACAGTTGTATTTTTCCTTGTTCAAATTCCTTCATGGTTCTCTGTCTTTCATTTGGAGGTAACCGAGAAGAAAATTCAGCCACAGCAATGCCACCAAAGGCTTGAACCAGCAGGAACAACCTGTAGGTAAATGGGATGGAAACAGTCACTTCATTACCTCTGTAGCATTACTTGACAGATACCTACTGTAGTGATCTCATTAATATATTCACCTGTGAGAAGCTTCCCTGGAGTTGGTAAAGCACAACACACGGGTAAATTTCATTTTCAGCATGAAATACAAGAGGAGCAAAGGCTTAGAATTCAGGTCACAAGGCACGTAACATTGCTGCAGTCGACAGGGAAGAAGTTCAGAGAGAAAAATTACTTCTTGCCAAGGCTATCTACTCTGAAACCCACTACCTGTCCAAGACCCACATAGGCTTTGATGTTTTACAGCTGACTAATAACAGCAAAACCAGACCCCCTTTAGAACAAGGCCACCCCCTTTAGAATAAGTCACAGTTACAGGCTGGGATGATACAACACAGGGTGGAGACAGAGATCTGTGTTGTTCTAATGTTCTCACTTCTCCACAGCAAGTAACAACACGCACTGCCTTCTTGTCTACAGGGTGACCTATATCTACATGCCCCAAAATGCATGTCATACATATGGACTGTTGATAAGTGCTACTACATTATTATTACTTCATATCTTAATTCTGCATGAAGAGAGTTTAATAAAAAAAAAAATTAATCCAGTCTTAACCACATGAACACTAAGCAATGAGAAAACAAACGCGCAAAAGGTAGAACTCTCTGGGTCATAAATACTCCCAAAGCCACTTTCGCCCAGCACCTCTGTCGTGCAAGGAACCATATGGAAGACATATTTGTTTATAGGGTAAAAACAACTACAGACTCCAGAGTTAAACAAACCTTCAAGTATAATTTGTTCAAGACAATTAATGTCATACCGATAGCCCCTCGGGGAGTGTGTATTTCTTAGTATCTTGTTCAGTCTCTGTTCCAACTCCAAATGTTTTTTTCTCAGAATAGACAGACGTGAAGAGGCGAGGCTGGAATAAGTCCAGCTGCTGCAGTTTCTCTGGGTCCTGAGTCAACGTGGCTGAAAACAGCAGTTTCTGTAAGGGTATCTGAGGATAGCAGGAGCTGAAAGAAATAGCACACGGAAACTGAGCTTTGAGGACGGGGCAAAGGAGCTCCTCCACAAGTGCCTTCAGATGATGTTATGAGGGAAGCAATTAACTCTTTTTGACACTCTTTTCCTGTCCTGGGCCTTTCCTGTAGGTTCTTTTACACCCTTGTTTTATGGTGGAGTTCACAGATGGAACTGATCAGCGCCCTCAACCAACTGCACAACCTGCATCTGTTACCCCTGCACACATTCTTGCATCCTAGTTACCTGTGTCCTCATTCTAGTCCCTTCCTTCCTTGGTTGCTGATCTCTGTTTCTGACACATCTCTACCATGATGTATGAAAGCAGCAGCTGCAGATAGATAATTCCAACAGTTTTTCTTCAAACCCATTACTCAGCTCAACTAACTCAAATAGTTACCATGCAAAAGAATCACAGACTTGCAATATTTGTGCATTCTTTTGATGCTCCCTTAGTCTAGTTAAGGAAAGCTTGGAGAATACAATACTTAGGCTTCAGTCTAAAAGACATCTTGTACTATCAGCTGCTCGCTGCCTGCTTTTTCAAGCTTTGAAAAAGCAGCTGCCTTACTTTGGCTTTGGGAGTGCCTGTGAGAGAGTGCTGTGAAGCAGGGCAGTGACATCTAAGAGCTGGTGTCCGCGCTACCAGTTCAAAGAAACGCATTCTGCAACTTACCTGGCTGCTGTTATAGGCCCTGGTTTGGTCCTCTGAAAAAGCATGTTGGAGCCAGAGTAATTTTCTACTTGGAATGCAGCTTTGACAATTTGGTTCAGACAGTTCTGGTGCATGTCATCAATCATACGGTCAGCTTCGTCTACGATCTGAATTCACAAGGACGAAAAAACACTACTTGTTAAATACCATCTAGCACTAGGGAGCTTTTATTTTCTTTTTGTATCTATAACAAGTGAGCCAGAGTGTAAGATAATGGAAGCTTCTAGTCAATAGAAGTATTTTCTTTGCCTATCCTTCCTCAAATGAAGGCAGAAGTTTCTATCCCAAAACTGAATTTTGCTTTTATTTCAGCGGCTCAGTAGCCAGCCTGACACTCAAACTACACACAAGTTCATTTGCACATAAATCCATTCCATGTCTCCGAAAAAAGAGATAAAAATCTCCATATCATAAATAAGATTGCAACTATGTTTCTGCAGACTCCTATGTGGTGGAAGCTACTACAGTCTGATAATTTACCTTGACCTTGACCAATAAGGCTTCACTCTGAGTTTGTGTTTGCAAGAGGCTAGGAGAGAAGGGGAAGTGAGTGGATGCTTGGGTGTCACGAGTTGGAATAAAACATCTCATCTTGAGACCGCTGCCTGAGCAATCTGGAGTGTAGAACGGGACCATACAACAGTTCCAACAGAGAGATATTTATGTACCGTGCAAGAACAAAGCAGGAATTACAGCTCTAATGGGCCTTGCACTAAGATGGGAGACCTGTGGAGTTGACTCACCAGGAAGCGAAGCTGCGTCAGGCTAAACCCCGCGGTCTGGCTAATGTGATCTGTGAGCCGCCCTGGTGTAGCCACAATAATATCAGCCAGGCTGCAGTAGCCTGTCACTCTGAAAGAACAAGCAGCCCATCAGTAAGTTTCTCCCTACACCATAAAGCACGTAACAGAGATCCTTGGTCAGCAGAGCTTAAGATTTTCCTACTCCTCTCTTAACTGAGCAAGAGCAGAATTCAAATATGCACTTTATGTGGAAAGCATGCAAAGGCAGTGCTGGACACTAAACCCTCATTTTAAACAAAAAGCATCATTCTTCATTGCTCTTAAAAAAAAGCTTAGCTGCAGCAAAATCCTGTAACAATCATTTGTACCTGTGGGTATAAGGTAAATGTTTGCATTCTACTCAGCTGGTGAAGACCCCCCAAAATCTAGTAAAACACAACAATCATAAAAAAGGGGTAGTAGCAGGCACTTTTGTCAAAGACAGAACGACCAGTGCCTAGCATATAAACCCACTATCCAAAATCGTTATTGCACAATGGTGTGATGCAATAGCCTATATTTTGACCTCTGCTTACTGAGATTAAATAGTTTACGATCTCTATAAACCTTATCAAAAGACCTTTTAACCTACTTTTTCTGGACAAGCATCTCCTGCTCCTTTGCAAAAGATTTCTGGCCAGTAATCAAAACGACCTTCAGACCTGTCCCATCAGTGTAAATGTTGAACACTTTACTCACCTGCAAAGAGATGGGCTTTGTTAGCCACAACAAAATCAGTTAAAGTAATACTTTCCGTTACGCTAACAACATCAAATCCACTGATGGATCTTCAAACTGCTTCACAGAACAGCCAAGCAAAGTACTGTCTGCACCAGCCTTTCCCTCGGCCCAGTTCCACTCAGAGAGAAGGTGAAGAGCCACATACCTGTTGTGCCAGTTCTTTGGTGGGCAGAACAACCAGAGCTCGTACTTGGCAAACTACTCGATCTAGCAGAACCTGCCGAAACAAAGACCAAATGAGTCCCTGAAAGCAGTGGGGAGAGAAGGAGGTTCTTGTATCTAAAGTAGGGAGAAGAGATGGGCTTGACACATCCTCATGGAGTTTTATGTTTCCATTTTACTCCCCTCCACCCTCCCAACTTCTCATGCTATGGTTTCATGAGATGAAGGGGACTCGTACAGCTCTGAGCTAAAAATCTGCTGCTTTGCATCCACAAATTCCTTTCTGACCTACTTTTGCTTGAACAAAAGCAACCCCAGCATTTTCCCTACAGGTACTTTACTGGGGGTAAACTCACCTGTACTATGGGTATGACAAAAGACAGGGTTTTACCACTGCCCGTAGGTGCTGAGACGCAGATGTCTTTGGGGCGGTATCCTCCCTGCCCAACCAAATACCCATTGGATGCACTCTGTAGAATAGCAGGAATCACCTCTGCCTGAACTGAAGAAAAATGGAAACAAACATTAACTACAGAGTTAACTGGACTAAAACCAGTGTAGCCAGGAAAGCAGTTATATAGAATGAATCTGTTTCTACATCTATGCTGTTGTTGCTATAGACGTAAGAGAGGAAGAAATCAAAACCAGTTGTCAATAGAGATGCTATCTGGTTTCACCTGGTTCTTGTTCATTCATGGAAGCTTAGCACTGAATACAGAGATTTCCCTCTCCAAGAATTCAGCTACTTCCAGTGCTCAGCTAGGATGTTACTGTGTTAAATACTGTTTCCAACTCGTATCTGTCTTCTTGTTCTCACGTTAGGATGGCACTGGGCAGATTTAAAACCTATGAATATTTGTCTGCAAGCATCCTTTCTTTGAAGTACAAACTGCTCGTATATAAACACAGAACATGCAACACGGCAACACAGCCTTACCTGCCAAGGAGCAAAATGCACAACTCCTATAGGCTTTAGAGTCATTCAAGTTTGTCGCAGGAGAGTACACAAGGACTGAAGCAAACAGTCCTGTACAGACAATAGCTTTGGCTGTCATGCATGAACTCTCTCCTTTCCCTGTCCCATGACGAGCCCTGACAAACCAGCCAACTTTGGTTTATCTATGAGGTTTAGCAGCCAGGGGATCTAGCTTCATGACAAGACCATACTCAGTGAGGCATATGATGTATGACTTTAGAGGACACCATCTCTACCAGACAGGGCGTGACACTGCTTGATTCATCTACTACCAAGGGCCATAAGCTGGACTTCACTTATGAGAGAACACAAGAAGTTGCTATCAGCAAGCTGTTATGATCTTCCCGGACAAAATAAGCAATAGCACTTAGATTAAAATGTTATGTAACAGCATACTTAAAAAAAGACGACACATGCTGCCTTTCCAATGTAACCTTGATGAGTCTCTGATACAGTCTAAGCCTCCAGGCTCAGCTGGACCAAGCAACTGACTGCAGGTCCGAGATCCCACCTTCCTCCCTCCTCTCCCATTGCCTCCTCTCCTTATCCCTGCTTCCAGCTGTGCTTTCTATTTATTTAGGAGCTGGCACTTACTGCACTTTTTTGCAAAACTGGTAAAATAATGGAAAACCAACTGTTTTTTTTTTTTCTTGAACGGTTTTCTGCTGCTTTAATGAGTCGAACGGGTTTCTAGAGAGGTCTGATTAGCAGCAGAGATGGTGGAAGGTAAGGAACTAAAGCACAAGCCTGGTGGGAAGGGGGGAAAACGGGAGGACACGAGTAAGACCTCCCTCTTTTGGCAGCTGTGAGCTATTACTTCAAGCTGTCATATTTTGTGGAGCTACATTTATGACTAGATAACACACTTCAGTTACTCAGCCTAGGTAAAGCTTTGAAAAAGAAGGGTTAAAACTAGTACGATCACTTTGCTGCATTA
The DNA here is from genome assembly GCF_026419915.1 of Harpia harpyja. Lineage (NCBI taxonomy): Eukaryota > Metazoa > Chordata > Aves > Accipitriformes > Accipitridae > Harpia > Harpia harpyja. Next base: position 41,539,768 of record NC_068948.1, on the reverse strand, counting down.
AGCTTGTTCTTTTCTATGTTTTACTTCACTGACTACATAAAATATACAGCAATAGACTGTAGGAACTACCTAAGTCAGTTTAGAAAGAAACAAAAGCACTATCAAATTACCTGGAAAAAAGGACTCTATCCCATTCATTTGTAGCTTTTTCAACAGCCGGGGATGAATTCCTGGGACTTCTCCGATTGGAACTAGATTATCTTTGATACGTTTTTGCACTAGTTTGGGTTGAGCAAGCCACTGCGGTAAGAAGGGCTGAACCTGAGGTGGGGAAAGAAGAATAACAAAGCATTTCCGCCATCAAACAGACAATACCATACATAAAATAAGCTGTTAAGATGCATGCTCCTTCCTGACCATCATCAAAATTCAGTCAAGCTAGTTACCTTCTGCACTGGCTTTCTGTCATAGTCTCCAAGAACCACCAAACTGGAGGGTGGAGGATTTGCCTCTTCCTCCAAGGCTGCTAAGGACAGCTCCTCCTTTGTACTCTGACTTCCTTCAGCTCTTTGACTGTTCTCTTTCTTCCTTGTTTCAGCTCCCTCTGTTTCCTCATCTGCTTTCTTCCTTTGAGAAGACTTATTTTTAAGGTTGCTTCTATATTCCTGTTGTTTGATGTCTTCTTCAGAATCTGGAATTTGGATAACAAGAATACAAAGCGACAGGTCAGAACGTGCTACAGAAAAGGGATGTAGGGAACATTTCACAACAACAGACTTAAGCAAAACTTGCAAGCTCCTCTTTCTTCCTAAATCCAAGTGCAAAAGCTGAACGTTTCTTCGTTGGTATGGAGGCAACTGAAGACTGAGGTGACATGCTTCCCTCCTTCCCTTACACTAAACTGATCCCCAAAGTTTGCACTATGGGGTTTTCCCCTAGAAAGCGAATTACTTTGGGAATATATTAAGCAGAGGAAAACAAAATTTACCATCAGGTAAATTCAGCAGGTTACTCAAAGGGTAACTTGTGTCTACTTCTCCGTTGAGAACTGTCGACCCCAATGAACCAAAATCCTACGGCCTCAGTTTAGCGTTACCTGCTTCAGTCCTCTCTTGCGGCACGTCCGATTTTCTTCTACTGTCTTTCTTGTTCGATGGAGTGCTGCCATCTGCTGCCTCCTCAGCGTCCGCCCTTTCTTCAGAAGAGCTGCGAGGCTGCTGTTTCTTCTTGAGCTTCTTCTGTCCTTGCGCACAGGACTGCTCTTCACTCTCCCCCTTCCTCCTCCTCTTTCCGCCCCCGGGGCTCAGTCCCGGGCCGGCTCCTCCGGACAGCCCGCCTTCCCCTCCCTCGGGCTGTGCCTCCTGCTGCTTCTTCAGCTGCCGGGCCTTCGCCTGCTGGCGCAGCCGCTCCAGCAGGACCCGAGCCCGGGCCTTCGCCTCAGCGTCCTCCTCCTCCTCCCCTTGCTTCTCCTCCTCCCCGCCGTACCTGAAACAGCCCAGGACAAAACCTCCTCAGGCACAGGCCACCCGCTCCCACCGGGCCCGTCCGGCCAGGCACCCCCCCACTCGAGTCCGTGCCGCTGGGGGACGCCGGGGCCGGGCCGGCAGCGCCCGGGGCAGGAGTTACCTGTTGATGCAGAAAAGCGCCATGGCCGCGCCGCGCCGCCGGGGCGCCCGGAGATGACGTCAGCGGAGCCCGCGTGGCGCGCGGCAGCGGCGGAAGGCTCCAGAAGGCGCGGGGGCGGGCGCGCGCCGCCTCCGCCGGCTGGGGAGGGGCGGCGCCGCGCGCCCCCTGAGGGGAAGGGCGGCCGAGGCGGGAAGGGCGGCTGAGGGGGAAACGCTGGGGGAGGCAGGCCGGGGAAATGCTGAGGGGAGAAAAGCACCTCACAGTCGCGGCTCCCCCCCACCCCCGACACCGAGGCCCAGGAGAGCACAGCATCACTGTGGGGACTTGCAGGCAGAGAGCAACAGAGGCTTACCGCAGCACTGAGGGCCACCCCTGGCTGCCTGAAGGGAACCAGCGTGAGCAATGTGGATAGCAGCGTTTCAACTCAGTGAGCAAAAGCACTCCTTCCTTGCTTGGCCCCACACGGGTAGCACGCTGTTAAAGGAAAGCCTCCCTGAAGCAGCAGGCACAGGGCTGGCCCAAGGACTGCTTCCGCTGTGGCAACGGAGGACACAGCCAAAAAAACCCAAACAAAACTCAGAGCAACAAGAAACCCTGAAGGCACCCACAGCCTCTGGAGCCCAGCAAGGTAGAAATGACCCTGGAGTGCTGCCAGGCACGTGCCACTCAGTCTAAGTGTACTGTGAAATACCACGTCTGAGACACAGAAGCAAGCTCAAAGTGTTCCTTTTGTTTGCTTCAGCAGAGTGAAACAGATATGTTGCTGATTGCCCAGCTCCATCCCCAATGCACCAAAGCCTACACCAGACAGCTTACTTCTAAATCTTTATTTGTTTTCTACACAGAGAAAACAGGAATGTTGAAGCAGCAATATTTAAACACACTAGCAAGGAGCCATCGATCTGTGAGAGTGCACAAAATGCAACACGGGGCCATTTGTGCGGTGGTCTCTGCTAAGGGGCAGGATGAGGGTAGGTCCAGGAGCAGCCTCTTCAGACAGCCGGGAGAGCTCTACGCAAAGGTGGAGCCATTCCAGCCCACGTTGGCAGCGTTCATGTCGAAGTAGTTGATGTACACCCTGCAGAAGAGGCACAGAAGACACAATGACCTTAACTCATTTATATAAGTAATGAGCGAGACAGGACAAGACAGGGGACAGTGCTTCCCATTCCTCTCAAGAAATTTCAAGCTTAATTTTTACTGAAATCTAGCTAACTGCTCTGGTACAGCCTCCAAACAGTCAATATTCCTCAGAGTCCCTAGAATTGTACTTTTATTCTTTTTTAAAATACAAAGTCTTCTTCAGTCAGGGACTGTCCAGACACCAGACAGCTTTTGGTTAGCAGCCCGTAAAGATATTTGAGATCAAACCCTTTTGTTTCCAAATGCTGCAGTCCTTCACACGTGTCAAACAGACAGCCTTACGAAAGCCAAGCAGGCCCTCGGGGCTGGCTCTGCACTTCTCCCTTCCAACCCCAGCATGTCACTGGCAGCAGGTTCTTCCCGACCTTCACCGCTGTACGCAGACACTCTCCCAAGGCTCCGCACCCTGCAAGGGAGCTGTTCACAGCTTGCTGGTTTCTACTTCTGTCTTTCAGCTCCAGCCCGTTACTGCTCCTCCCTTGTGCTTTCAGCCTCCCATCACCAGAGGACACCACACCTCAGGGGTGAAAGACACGCTGTACAACTTGTCAGACCTCTGGTATTTTTCTCTACTCTGAGAACAGGAAGCCATTTAACAGAGGACTCTCAAGGGAAAGATGTAGGCATCAAACTCTTAACTGGACATGAAAACACTGCAAACGATCACTTGTTTTTTTCTCAAACACACAGACTTATTCCTGGCTCTTTGTACTTTAAAATAAACTTTTCAAAGCAGTTTCAGAAAGCCAAAAAAAATAAGGTTAAAATCACATCCCAGCCTTACCTGTCTGCAGATACATGCAAGTGCTTAGAGATCAGATCACACAGGAGCTTGGTGTAAGTCTTGTTCTGCTGCCCTCCTATTTTGCCGATGCTGTAAAGGCTGCAGAGCGCGCAGGGATCGGTGGAGCCCCCGAAGGACATCATCTGATCAGGTACGATGTGCACAGCGATATACTGTGGTAAGAGAACAAACAGTTACAGCGAATCTCGCCTTCCCTCTCCTGATGCAAACTTGCTTTAGGTACCAACTTTACACAGCGCAGTTGTGTGCTGTATTGCGGCCCAGGCAGCTCCCCAGCGCTGCCCTCTGCCAGGCTCAGTGGCTGCAGCCCACATGGGTGGCACGGCAGTGCATGCTGCTTGGATCCCCTGGAGCCTGGCTCTCAGAACGAAGGTTGTGTTTGTGCAAAGCCACAGGCGAGACGGGTACTCCTGCCCGCCACAGCACTGCCGCTGCGCAGGGCAAAGGGCACGTGGCTGGAGGTAAAGGCCTTAAAACTGTATTTGTGTGCCAAAATTCACACCCTCAAATCACTGACTGAGCCACCGGGCCTGTCTGCAATTCAGCCTTACGGGGCTTTGGCTTCTCAGGCTGCAGTGGTCTGGCTCAAGAGGGGCCGTATCTGATCCCGGGATAACCGGGAGCAGCTCGGGGGGAGGAGGCAGCCCGGAGGAGAGCTCCGGTATCCGTTACTTCGCGTTGCCAGGTTCGCTGGCCTGGCAGATACCAGCCCCTTCCCCCAGACGTGCCGCTGGCACAGCTCCGCGGCCGAAATCCCGACTCCCGGCCGCAAGTGCGGACAAATCTCCGGCGTTGTAGGTAATCGAGCACCCAGTTTACCGTAGGTCAGGCCGCTGCTCCGGGCGGCCAGGCCGATGGGCCTGGGGACGGGCTGCAGCGCAGACGGAGGTAGCGGGAGGCCTGCCGCCGCGCCGCGGCTCCCTCGCCACCCCCCCCGGAGGGCTGCCGGGGTGGGGGTACGGGCACACGCCCTTTCCCTTGGAGCAGCGGGGCCGCAGTCCCCTTGTGCCCGCAGACGCTGCCCTCGGCGGCCGCGGCCCCTCCGCCCATCCCCGCTTCGCCCCGGGTGGGCGAGAGAGCGGGCGCAGCTCCGCGGCCGCCCCGCCGGGGCCTTCCCCTCGGCGCCGGGCCGGCCGACCCTCCCGCCGGGCGCCGCACACGTGCTCGCCCCGCTCCCTGCCCAGCCCCCGCCGGGCCGCGGCCCTCCGCCTCCGGCAGCAGCGGCCCCACCGCCCGCCCTCACCTGCGCGGGCTTGCCGGTGGCCTTGGCCAGCTGCTGGGTGAGGTCGCCCAGCAGGCTGTCGGGCACGGCGTCCTTGCAGACATTGGTGTGGATGGCGAACATAGGCATGGTGGCGGCGGCGGGAGCGGACCGGTGCGATGCGGCGGGACCGACGACGGCGGCGGCAGAGTGGAACGAGGCGGCGGCGGCGGCAGCGCTTTTAGTGGGCGCGGAGCCGCGCCGGCCTTAAAGGGGCCGCGCCCGGCGGGGAGGGGAGGGGAGGGAGCGGGGCGGGGGGGACTGCCCCCCCCTCCCCCGTCTGCTGCCCTTGCTGCGGCTTACGGCTTCCCTCCCGCGGCAGCGTCCCGGCCAGAGCTCTTCCCCCCTTTCCGCCGTGATTTGTTTGCTTTGTTACTACCATTGAGCATTTTGGGGGGGATTGTTGTAGCTCCTCCCTGGAACTGAGTCCTGCCGCGCTGGGCAATTCATACATAACCTGGTATCAGCGCATGTGGTACTACCGCTGTAGTACTCCCACTGGCTTTTGCAGGATCAGGGCCAAAAAGGGCTAGAGGCCCTAGCTTGGCAGTTGCAAAAAGGGATACTTGCCCTGGCTCCGAAGGGAATTTTTTTCTTTGGCGAAATGAAGGCACGTTTGTACGGTTTTTGTTTTAACTGCGTGCATAGCTTTAACAGGATGTAAGAGAAACGTCTGACTTGCTGACGTGTTAATTAGTCTCTAACGTTTTTCAATCAAATTGAGAGTGATCTATTACTCCTCAGCATCCTCATTTTCACATCATATTTTTCTGCTGGAAAAAGGCAGAAGCGATCTGTTTTTGCTTAGAAATGAAATGGTGCGTGTCTATTCGGAGGTGAGAGGCAGCCTGCGAGATGAGCCTTCTGCTGGGCTGTGTGATGTGATGCACGTAGGCTGCAGAGGGCACGACTCCCCACCCTGCCTCTTACACCGCCGGGACTGCAGCGCAACTCTGCTGTGCGGCTTGGAATGACTCACGGGAAGGCTAAGGAGGATCAGGCCCAGAGCCCTCTCCACACAGACATTTTACACACAGAAATCGAGCACGTGTTAGTTTTTAACAAAGTCCCAGCACTGCTGCTGCTAGAAAGCTTGACCATACATACATGTTACACATGTGAACACATGTAGCCCTGAACAAAAAGTAAGGGACAGTATTGTATGGGAATGCTTTGGAGTGGCACAGGCTAGAAGACTGAGAACTGGCAGGACCGGAGCATTTATTTTTTTAGCGATTAACAGTGCTATTGAGAACTAATATCGTCAGCTCTCTGCCATTGTGTAGTGCCTCCCAGAGTTGTTGCATGGAGGGGGGTGGGAATTCTGGCACCACCAGTGCGCTTGCTCTGCGGCCTGCCAGGCCCAAAGCAGCAGACCCTGGCCATGCTGCCACACAACAGAGAGACATCTGTGTTTTCATTCTCCTTTGCCCCCTTGACTAAGGAAGAAGCAGTGCGTACATTTTCATAGCTTCTAAAGATGCATCTTTAGAAGTTAACCAAATACCAGTGTACTCGTGCACACCCCTCGCTCCAGTGATTGCTCCACACTCATGCATTCGTAATACATTTTCTTGGTGAACAGCATCTGTTTTAAAACACAATCGCCTGTAATTAAAATAGGAGCAATGAAAAAATGTGTCTAAGAGCAAAAAACTGAAAGGTAAATTGTTTTGCAGAAATATACTAAAGAGCAGTCTAATGATGTGCCAGAGACAAAGAAAGCTTTTATGTTCCCTTTTAGAGGGTGTAAGGACCATTAGCAAGTAGAGGTGGTCTTAATTGTACTTGTGCCATGAGGTACCTTAGGAACACACATTTCGGGGTTTGGATGCTCTGAGAATAACTCTGAAAGCATCTAGCATAGAAAGGCTTCAGAAGATATGTGGGGCAGGCTGAAGCCTTTCCTGGAGGCTGACTGCAAATAGCAGGGCTGGGGCATTCACAGGTTGCAGTTGTACATACCCACATGCATCACAGTCAAAACCTGAACACAAAGCAACTGGACCGGGAAGGAGGAACCAGAAGAACATCAGAGAATGCTGGTGCTGTGGCTTCAAGAACAGGCAGAGGCAGCATACTTTGACCAGGTAGCTCTATGAAGAAGGCAGACTGATTTCTGGAAAAGGGAACTGCCTCCCCATGGAAAGTTCTGCTGTGTTTAAGGGCTTCGTAGCCATTCTCCGCAAGCAATTCTGCCAAAAGACTACCTACCTCGTGCCGTGTCTTTCTTCCTTGGGCAGCTTTGCAAGGCATTAAATGGAATGAAAAATATTTAATAAGATACACTGTATTTAGGTGCCAAGTAGCATGTTGCTTCATTGGCTGTGCTGCTTTGCTTCACCAAAGCAGCTTTCATTTGTTATCTGAACAAAGCATTTTTGCAGGTTGAGGTACAGGCTTGTATTTAAAGACTGTGGCTGCAAAGCAAAGCTGTGATAGGGACAAAATGGGATGTTCACAATAGAGCTCAGAACAGGGGTGAGGTGGGTTTGTTCTTCCAGAAAAAAAAAAAAGTCACAATACACCTAATTTTAGAGATTCAGGAAACAGATCTGTACTCAATCTTTCTGTTTTACTCTGGAAGCAAATGCTCTTATTTGACCCAGGGCTTGAATAATAAATATTTATATGGAAATCTTCCTTTTGTAAGTAATTCATTGCTTTGGCCTCTGGGAATGGCTCACTGTGCCTCTGCCTCATTTTGAGCTGTGCTCTAATCTTCACTGTCACTGCAAATTGTTCAATGGATGAAAAGGGGAGGGCAGAACAGTGAACAGTGGGTTTTTCCACTTACTCCCTCTGCCTATCCGGAGCCCTGGGAGACTCTTGCAGCATGAGTTTTTCTGCTAAGCAGCTAGAGGTGCATGTAGTGTTAAGATCTAAGGAAGACCTGGTCTGCAATCCATCCCTTTTAAATAAGAGGCAATCATGTCTTTCCTCTTTTTGAAGGGAGGGCCGTATGCCACATGGATAGCCACATCTATTGACTTAAATGTAAGTGTATTTTGAAGTCAGGTCAATATAACTATATTTAAATTTGGCCAGGCTGTCCTGCATGAATAGGGCAAAGGCGTACCCAAATGGAATGTTCATCTTCACACAAAAGACTAAGTTGTTTTTAAAAAAGAAAAGCTTCTGTTAAGAGTATTTTGAGAAAACACCTTCTATCTCAACCACAGGCCTTTCCAGAATAAGACAGTCTCAGTCATAAGGCTCCTGCTGGATTTTTACTTTTATTTAAGCAGCAGACAAGATGTTAAACAGCAGCAGGTAGCAGCAACTAAGGTACCGCTGCCTTTTACGTTTGTGCCAGATACCGGTAACATGACTAGAAGTGCAGCGCTCAAAAACCACTGTGAGGGTTCAGGAATAAGCTGTTACCACCCGAGGGCACCTCAACCAAAGGTTGTGTTGTTCCAACCTACATTGCCGGCACTGAGGTCAAAGAAGCTGACATAAATTCTGAAAGGGAAGGCAGACACCATTAGTTGCTGAGAGCAGAGCACTGCAGGCTGGCCAGGGTGTTCCTGCAGCAGGACACACAGAGCCGTGCTGCAGACTGTCCCGCAGGGCTTTACACTTCTCAGGCCTGCACTGCGTCTCAGCAAGTTACACATTTCCTTTTGCAAATTCTGGCAGGTATGTTCGAGTGTTGCATATTCCACGTGCCCCCTCCCCCCTTTTAATGCCTTGCCTACTTGCATTCTGGGGTTCCTGGTATTTTTCTACTTCTTTTAAGGAGATCTCAGGATGCTGTGTTTTATTTACAGTCATTTCTGGAGCGGATTGGTGTACCTTCAGGAAAAGGACTAGAAATGCTTTTATTTAAGCAGAAGCTTTTATAATAGACCTTCACTTGTACCCCACAGGCAGTTGGGAAGTGTTAGTACATGTTACTCAAGTTATCAATTAATGACATCAGGTTATTCTGCCTGTACCTGGGGTTTCGCACACATGAGATCTGTGAGTACATGCAGTGCCTGAGCCTCCATCATTTTAACTAAGAGAAATTTTACAGCTTTTGGGCATTGGCATTGCAGCTCATGCAATTACTCCTTTCTTCTTTTTAATTGGAGAGTTGCTCTATTGACTTGGCATTAAGCCTCTTCAAGCAGAATGTTAATAGAGGAACACTGAAGGACAAGTGTGGGATTAATAGTTTTAATCTGTAGAAAGTCATGTCAGACAAGTTGCTGTATGAGCTCACCTGTCAGGTGGTATTTTCAGCTGTTTGTTCAGCAGGTCACAAAGCAATTTGGAGTAGACTTTGTTCTCCTGCTCCCCTATCTTGCCAATGCTGTAGAGAAAGCACATAGCACAAGGGTCTGTGGAGCCACCAAAGGACATCAGCTGATCAGGAGAGATCTGTATTGCTAGATACTGTTGGAAGAATAAGAAAAGAATGTTATTTTCCTTTGCCATGTTACAAAAAATTTTGAAAATCCATTAAGGTATTTGTGTGCCTAAACTGCAGTGAAAATAGGTGCATGCCTATCACTTAAGCTTTTGAAATTCTCCTGCATGTACTTCATTGCACTTCCAGACTTCCTAAACATTTTCCTGCAAGTCAAAGATGAGAAGGTATGAAATACAATCACATTGCCACAACATACCCTTTGGGAGCAGGCACTGCCATCACAGTTCTTTCATCTATTGCAGAATGGCCGTATTCTTAACTAAAAGTACTAGCAGCACAAAAATAATAATAATAAAAAAGAGCAGTCCCAGGCACTCAGAGATGCTTTTCACCACTTACTAAAATGCAAATAGTTTCACTCTTGTTCTTAAGTTACCCTGTTGCAAAGATCCTTCCCTGCCTGCTGTCTTGCAACCTTCAACCCCAGTATGCCCAATTACCTACTGAACGATGGGTTCTGGATGCTCAGCCCAGGCGCACTGTTAGAAGGAGGACCCTGCAGTAACATCTTTACCAACTCTGAATTTCGGGTAGAAAGTTCAGGTGCTCCAAGAGCTCAGTGACCTGCAATACCTCCAGAACCTCCTCTGAGCCACCAGGCTCTCCCTGCCTGTGCAGGAAGACCGGGTGCAGATGGGGGTGTGCAATTGCCTTGCTGCTGCCCTACGTTCCAGAGAGATTTTGCACCTCACTGGCTCCTGCTGCAGTCTTCCCTGCTGAGGTACATGTGAACTGACACAGCAGAGGTCTAAATCAACATCCCCCTCATTAAACAAAATACAGCCTAATCCCACTTTTGTTCTTGATAGCAGGAAAAATAAAGTATCTATGTTAATATTAATGACCAGCCTGCAATTTTCCCTGCTGCTAATACACAGTGTCAGATCCACACAAGGAGGAATCCAGGGATCAGTTCCTTTGGCATCCATCTGGCTTCTGTTCTGTTCTTACCCACGTTTATTAGCAGCGCATCATTGAAACTCAGCAGCAATTAACCCTCTTGGTAAAACAAGCTAGCCTGAGTACCAGGAGTTGTCTGGGTAATTAGCCTTGGCTGTCATTTACAGCTTGTTTGGGTGCAAGATGCATCAGACCACAGCAGTACAGGATAAGCCAAGGAGATCCTGCTGAGGTACCACTTGCTTGGCCCTGTTCTCCCCTGGCTGGACACCCTGTGCTCTCAGTTTTATACCAAATGTAGGTACCTATATGCCTTTAACATCTACCCCAGAAGCAGATTATTATTAAAAAAAAAATCAAGCTGAAGTGTTAATTAGCATTATTTTCTTCTTAGAGCAGTTTGAAAATGTTTGAAACAGTTTCTCCAGTAGAAAAAAAAACTATTTGATGAAAAATAAAAATCAGTATTTTTTTCAAATGGTACCATTTCCTGCAAGAGGAAAGCTCTGCATTCCAGCCCACCCTAATCCTTTCCTTCTTTCTGTGTTGTAACTAAAAGACTCTCCCTTTCCTATTGCCTCCTTTGTCACGAAGAGCTTGCATGTCCTCCTCAAAAAAATCTTTGTTGTTCCCTGTATATTTTTAAGTCCCATTACATATCCCTTCCACACTGCTGCACAAACCTGTTCCAGCTGCATCCCAGCCCTGGCCTCTAGCTTTATATTCAGGAGATGTTATGCAAGAACCACCAGATGACACCACTCCACACCGCCCCCCCCCCCCCCCCCCCCAAACAGCAAGTACTTGTTTGCTAGATTGATAAAAAAAAAATGTTTTTTGAAGAGGGATAGAACACATCAGTTTTACATAATAATTTCGTTATATTACTGCATGTGTTGGAAAAAAAATAATCTTACTCCCATTTACAGTTTAGCCTGCTTTCTGTGGAGACAAGGCTTATACAAGTCTAAAACATGCTTCTGTTCCCTAAGATAACTAACTTTGGCCAAATTTGGCAGAGATTGATTTCGTACATGTCTAATGAGACTGGTTGATTTCATAGAGCTCCATTACTGTCCCTAGAGAGAGAGGGACCCCTTTATCAGACATCAAACAATCTGCCTGGAAGAGACACAGTAGAACCAGGCTTCTCCAGGTCGGCTGGCTTTTTAACTTGACATCAAATCAATTTGATGAGAACATCCAACCATATAAAACTGTCTTTTAAAGCCTACAGCCACAAAATAACAAATAGAAATATTCTAATTATCAGTGCTGAACTGAGAATTTCTAATTGGTCAAAGAAATGTCAGTGTTATTAACCATTCCATCACTGGTAGGATTGATGGCACAAGTCCAATGCAGAACCTGACTGGAAGTCACAGAAACTTTTAAAATTTTCCTGCAAGATCTAACTGAAATCTTGCTGCAGGTTAAGCCATCTGCTTCCTGCCTTATGCCAGAGAAGAAGGAAAAAAAAAAAAATGTTCCCATCTTTTCCATAACAGCCTCCTTCTTCAGCCTTCTCTCTTCTAGAAGAGCCAGAATATCTGTTGATCCTTGAATTCTCTTATTTCTCTAGTGTTTTTGCTTTGGTGCATCTCTAATCTGCCTACCTCTTTCTCACAGTAGAGAGGATGGATGGAGTATTCCTGCTGAGGCTTACTTCCACCTTGTGCACAACAAAAATGAAATTCCTCTCCTCCCAAGTATTGTCTTAACTCTTATTCGTGTTGTAACCCGTAATGCTCCCCAAATCTGTTCTACTTATATGAATTATTCTTTGTCTTTTGTGCAGCTTGACTTATTAATCAGCTATTGAAAGAAAGCTTCTTGATTTGAGAAGATACCTCTAATTACATTCTTGAATTCTTACTCTGTCTCCTGTGCATACAAGCTATTGTCATCTGCACCCCAGTCCACCGAGTTATTAACTGGAAGTGTTGACTAGATCTGAGCATGACACTACTGTGGAACTATTTAAACTGTTCCTGGTTTTGACAAAACCATGCCAGCTGCTCAATTTTCCTCTTACCATTTTTAAGACATTCAGAAGTCTGTTCTAATATTCCCAGTTATCCCACTTGGTTTTTATGTTTGGGTCCATTTTTCCCCCTTCTTCACTTCTCAGGACACTTCCACCTGTGTCAGTTATCAAATGATTGATAAGGCGTTCTGGACATCTGTTGCCATCTTAAGTAGTCCAGAGTGACTACCATTTCAGAGCGCTTTGTTTCCATGAAGAGCAAAGATCTGCTCAAGAACTTCAGATGTCCCAGTGGGCAGAAAAAGGTTTGCTGGGGAGCCCTCGGAATCCTTTCTGTAGGCACCAGAACTTCATTCTTTCTACAGTTCCAAAGCATTACTCCCAAAGTAAAATAAGAAACATTTTGTGAAAACACTCATTTGTTAGTGAATACATAGACAGTGTACTTCACCAAGCTGCTAAAGATCTACAGGCGATTCATTTAAGTTACTACTGCTACAGCAACTGAGGAGTAGCTCATGTTATAAAGCTTACAGCTCTATAGAGAAGCTTTCCCTTTGTTTTTTGTGCTCATCAACAGTCTTCAGTAAACAACTGATAGAGTGACTAGTGACCTTTCAGGATTAATTAAGAAAATGAAAGCCTTATAAGACCCTTAACAACAGTCTTTCAGTACTTTACCTCAGTAGCATCTTGCCAGGGGTTTTGGCAGGTAAAAATCCCTCAGTTTGCTAATGAAACCAGCAAGCAGATTTTATTCTGGTGTTTTGACTACAAGTAGCAAGATGTTACATGGGTATTTTGCTAAATGTCCAAGCAAGCTGAATGCCTTATTTTTTTCTTCAGCTGTAACCACTAGGGTACCAGCAATTTCGTGGCAGGTAACAAACATATTCATCAGGACTCAGCAAGGAAGTTAGAGGGTGAGGCTTGCTTTCAGTCAGCTAGATTCTTGAGATATTCACAGAGATACCTGCGTATACATACCCCCCCCCCCCCCCATCCAGTGTCTTGACCTACATGGAATACCATCATACGCAAAGCTAGTTTAAATACTTTAGGTGTCTTAAGACCTCAAAAGAGCTAAGTCACAGCAAACAAGTATTTGACATCTGTACACAGAGAAGGCTCTAAATACTGGTGAGCCATTGGGTATATTAGTTTATAGAGGCTATCGCTGAGAAATAGCTCATTGCGTAGGCACAACTGACTAAATAAGGAAAACATTTGAGCATCTGTTCTTACCTGTGCTGGTTTGCCCATTGCTTTTGATAACTGCTGAGTGAGCTCCCCCATGAAAGGCTCTGGAACTTTATCCTTACTAATATTTGTGTTAACGATGAATTTAGGCATCTTTGGATCGCAAGAGGGCTTGCTTTCAGCTCACCTTGTACACAGCTTTGTTCCTAGCTTACCCCACCATGCTAGTAAGTACCTCAGGAGCCTTTAAATAGTCAGTGGTACCTTCCGCAGGTGCACCTGGAGGGGTGGGAGTGCCTGGGGAGAGGCAAGGCTGCATGTGCCATCTGCAGGCTGCTGGCTGCTAATGCAGATAGTCAAGGTACAGCTTTCGGCGGGGGAGGGAAGCGGGTTTTTTGCACTCTGGAAATCAAAGCATCCAAAATGACACTGGATACAGCCTTATCGTGAAAACCAGTGAAAAAGCAAATGTTTCAGGGACTGTTTGAGAGTGGGAGAGTGGTAATGTGCCTCTTTATGCAAGTCTCATAATTATTTAAAAAATTTAGATGGACACGTCAATTGTGAGGTCTGGGGCTCTTTCTGTGGAATAGACCATAACAGAAAAATCCCAGTAACAAATGTTGTGGAAACCTTCCTGAACTCTGACTAAGTCATGACAAAGATGCCTTAAAATCAGGGTCTTGATTTTCCACTGTGGTGAGCACTGGATTCTACATACTCAGAGGAGGCTTGTTTTCAACTTGTTCCTTTGTTGCGCACATAGTCCCATAACAGTCAACAGGATCTCCTGAGAGACAGGAAATCCACAGGCTTTCTAAAATGAGAGGGTTTTATCCAGAGCGGAGCATGTGGCAGAGCTGGGATCAGTTCTCTTTGCCGCCTAGTAGAGTCTTACATGAAAGAAGTGATTTAGAGGGGTCATATGGCATTTGGTAGGGGGTGTTCGCAGTGAGATGTGTGTGTGGAAAGCAGGTTGAAAATGCTGACGGAGATAAAATAAATGGTTTGTTAATCTATCCATGTTAAAGGTGATGGGTGTCTTTATGCCCAGTAGTTTCTGTGAGTTAAGGGCTTTCCTACTCACTCCATTCCCCGGTCTGTGGAAAAGAGGGAGAGCTTTCTATAGTTTGTGCTAAACGTTTGTACTGCAACGGTGTAATTTAAACAAATACTTTTAAATGGTGAATAACCTCCGTATGAACATGTTTAAGTTGATTGTGTGGGGTATGTTGATTTTAAGTCAGTTCCTTCACTGTAGCGCCCTTGCTGTAAAAAGCCAGCAAATAAAAACTCAGGAGATGAATTACTATGTGTCAGTGTTCATCTACAGCTTATGTTAGTGGATTGTGCCTCCTGTATCCAAAGCATTCTGAAAATAATGAAAATCCTGAAAAAAAATCCAGAAATAAAATCTGTTTGTACAAGCAGCCTTTTCAGGGCATGTTTCCTATGTCAAAGCACTAAAAACAAACTCAAGTGACAGCTCTACCTGTAAGGAGGGGAACTGCTGTTTGTAATATTGATGAATCTTTTCTGCAGTGATTAGTTGAAAGCAGGTGGCATGATCCAAAGCATTTAGTCACAAATCATACTATACTTGTTCGTGGTCACTTGGAAAAACTTAGACTGTATTTCCAATGAACTTCACAACCTGTTTTTTCTGCTGGGTACAATAGTCACTCGTTATTCACAGTTTGCTTACATAACAAGAAAAACATTTCCAAAACAAACTCTTTCTCCTCTGAAAACATCTGATGTAATTCCCAGAGGCTGATGTACCAGGTTGGAAATCAGATCCTTAGACACCACAGATGCTCTTGGGAGTGTGCTTTATTTTATACCAGCCATTTTACTTCTTTTGCATACAATAATATCTCTGTTTGGCAGGTCCTTCTCCCTGTCCAGAGTTACTGTGATGTTCTCCACTCAGATTTCCATTACATCTCCAGAAGGATTGTTGCACAATACAATTTCACCTTCAATATTTTTTTCTGTTATTATGGCTGGAAACTTTTTTCCTAATTTACTGTGCTATCTTGTGAATCTGTATCTGCTCGGGTCACCCTAAACCATGTATCTAGCTTTTCCTCTGGCAGGCTGCTAGTCAAATATTTTAGACTTCTATGTTTCCCCAGCCTCATGACTGATGATCATTTAGATGTCTTAATCCTTCCTTCCCTTGGTTTGTCTTAAATTATTTCATTTGTTCCTTCATATTTCTGATACTCTGAGCTATTTGTCAGCAGTTTCCTGATTATGAGGTGCTTAGAGCTAGTGAGGTCTCATTTAGGAAAGCTTAATAACAAACCATTCAGGTACCTGTGACATTGGACAGGACTCCTGGGAACAAGAGAGACCAACTGAGGCCCAGGGTTGTGGGTCCAGGGATGTGAGCAGAGCCTGTATGTATGTTCTTCTAGCAGGATTTGGGCCCTATGAACTGCTAACAAAATGTTTTAAAACTTTATAAGGTAGACTAGCATAAAAGGTTGGGGGCTTTTTTAGAAAAAATCTCATTATATCCAGTAGGTCTTAAAATGGAGTGATGAAATTTCCTGTGAAAATATTTAGATAACAGCAAGAAATAAAACAGTAGCATAATGAATTTCTTATCAATATTAAAAAAAAAAGAAAAAGGGAATAAGAGACAGAAGACCTTGCAGTCTGTTTTTTAATGTTTCCTGTTTAGTTCTATTGCAACATTGTTTCCTGTCTTTCCTAAGAGATGCAAATTTCTGCTCTGGACGTTCAGAGTTTAGTGCAGAACAACTGTTCCTTAGGAAAGCTATTTTCAGTGACTGAGGTTTCTTTTTTCCCAAAATTCAGCTTGTTGAACTCTGCTTTTATTTCCATGATTGACTTTCCCTTGGTCTCAGGGAGATACAGGTAGATGAAAATTGCTGATAAAGCAAGGATTCCCAAAAAGATAAGGAAGCAGAAGGGTCCAAGGTTATCCTGCAAGCAGAAATGGGAGACACTGTAAGCAATATAAGAATCTCATTTCTATTTCCCTGTCCTTGGGTACAAGTCTATATCTTAGTAATTAAAATTCAAAGGTGTGCTCAATAGACAAACCAGGACAGGTATCAAACCATGAGTTTTTACCAGCCACGTTTGACCTCAGTCCAACTGCTGCTCCTCTGACAGGCCTGGGGGATTCCTGAGCAGGTTTAGTATTTGGACAGAGCTGTAAGCTTTGCATGTCATTTTAATTTATTGCTATTATTTTGCTCCCTGTCAGCATTCAGAAGTGGATAGCCTGGAGGGAGGGATCCAGTTAGAGTCACTTACAACAATCAGTGGAAAAATCATCCCAAGTACAAACAGTCCCATCCAGTTGATGCAGCCAACAATCAGAAAGGCTGATGGTCTGAATGACTGGCTGAAGATTTCAACCATGATAGATATAGTGGCTCCAGCTGAAAAAGAAAAGCAAAACACAAACCAGGTATACGTGTATCTTTAGTTCCTCAGTGCACATTTCCTCTGCTGGAAGATCCTTACAATGGCAGTGGTAGAAAATGTCAGACACGCAGAATAGGTGGCCTGCTGGCAGGTGGCCTCTGCTACATGGGTGATTTATTCCAGAAGGGGACTACAGCTGTTAATTTCAGACTTCAGCTGTTAATTTAGGTTTCTCTTGTACATACTGGAATTCTTTTTCTGGTGCCAGTGGATCTGTGCAGTTCCATATTGCACTGGTAGCCATTATTAGCATGCAGTAATTTATAAAACTGACTCCCCTTTTGGCTCCTGTGGTCAGTTCCACCTGAAGCATGTTGGTAGGCAAAAAGCTTAACTTGCTAAGTTAATGAGTTATGATTACTATGATGTATGTGGCAATGCCTAGAATCCTGGGTTTAGCTGAGTATTTTAAAAATCATTCTGAAATCTCTGTCTCAAACCCTCTGGAGAAGATGACACTGTGTTTCAAATTATTTAGAACCTGTGATCAGCAATAAAATTCGAGGTGTCTGTATCCTTTTCCTGTCTCCCACTTGTACATATCTGCCTTTCTCTCCTTAATTTCTAGAACTTTTTACTATGGGACTAGACTGTTCTTCCTCTGCCAGTTGTGTCACCAAGCAATATGATACAAAATGTCCTCCCAACATTGCCACTGATATACTCACACGGTCCAATTCCATAGAAGACAACGAACAGGAAGATCAAGATAACACTGAAGTAGTGCATCCAGAAAAACTGATGCTAAAAGTGAGAAACCAGTGATATCAAACCATTAGATACATGACAGAATAGCAGAGCTCTGTATTTTCTGCCACTGACTCAAGTTTTTGTACATATCCTGTGAGGCACGACTGGAAAGGTGGGCTGATGCTGGGTAAATGGCCAGAAGGCTGCTGCCTCTTTACCTGCAGTGACAGGGTCATGGTAAGGAGTGCTAGCACAGAACACATCAGCGTGTATCCTCCCCATAGCAGCACCTTCCTCCCAAATCGGTCTATAAGGGTGCTCTGAAAAGAAGAAAACATGGGTCATAAATCCCAGTTCTCAAAGGAAATAATTCCTCCCCTCTCCATGTGTTCTTCACAGAAGACTTATCTGAATAATAGCCAGAAATCAATGTCATTTGAGAGTCTCTTAATTCCTAATGAGTTTGATTAGTTTCTTCAAAGCTAATTCATTATTAATTAAGATGTATTAGTCAACCCTAGGCTGTTGTTAGACAGTTTCCTTTCTTGCATGCTGGTATATATCAAATTGTGCACACATACATACACACATCTAGTCCAGAACATCACAAAATTATTTTACAGAATAAAAATGAGTCAAAAGACATACAGTTGTGCAAATAATTTGGGAAAAGATCTGCCTTTTATCCTGCATGTGGTTTTGCAGAAGCAGGGAGATGTGTCTTAGGTTATGCAAATCTTCCCTGAGCCCAGTTACAAGTGAGGAAAAGTACAATCATTGACTACATTAAATTTTTCCTTCAAACTCAAGTCTGAAGAGACTTACACACAGTATAGAGGATAAGCATTCACACAACCCAACTCCCAGGGACACGTATGGGATAAGGTATTCTTCAAACTTGGCTGTGTGGAATACTTCAAAAGAATAGAAGTATATCTGAAAAATGCAGAGAGGAAATGCACCTGTGAAAAAAGTGTTGCAATTGTGGTGCAATTCTAAGCTGGTATAATAACATTAACTTAGAGGGGTTTGTAATGCTGCCTAGAGTTGTCTCTTGTTCTGGGGATAAAGAGAGCACTCAACTGCATTGATTCCACAGAGCTGCAAGGTGGTCATGACAGTCATCAAAATGTAAAGTTGCCAGCGCAAAGATCGCTCTTTTATTACTTCGAGGACACGCAAGGTTTTTGTGCTTGTCATTGTAACCTTCTCCTTCATAATGTCATCAATTTCTGCTTGATGGTCCCCTTCCCCCCAGAGCTTCCTGATGGCTGTTGAGGAGAAAGAGGGGAGTGGATTATTCTACCAGTATAGCTCCATCACGAGTGGTTATGTTAAATGCTTTAGTCTCCCTGTCCATTGGTGTAGGTGGTGGTGTCAGTGCTGTCTGCTTCTGCCATCTGGTTGCTTCTGGGGCAGTAGGCAAACGGAAGAATTTTGTCTCTCTGGTTGTCATTATAACATAACTTTCTAATGCTGAGCTGACTTAATTGTAAACAAAGTAAACATTTAAGTATGTTTTATTTAATAAAAACTGAACTGCCTAAACTATTTCCTTTAAAGAAATAAAGTAGGGCCCACCAAAGTGGGAAATGTTAGACATGTTAATATATATCTATCTTTCTTAACTGGTTAAATTAGACTGAGTGAGGCCCCAAGTTAATACGGATGTATTGCCGTGGGGACCTCAGCTGTTTTATTTAGAATTGCCTCTGCTGTTACTCTGTGGCACCGCACTGTGCTGCACAGCTCGGCCCTGCTTTCTTGTCTTCGACAGAGGCTGTCACTCTAACATATCAAATGAAGTGAAGTAAGTGAGGAAAGTAGACACTCTACCTTTCCTGCAGGCTTCCTCATTACCCTTCTGTATCAGGAGGTAGGATGGTGAATCAGGGAAAAATGGGAGGGTAACCAGTTGAACCAATGCTGAAAGTCCACTAGATGCTAATAACCATGGCCACAAAGCTTCGCTTCCTAAAATCTCCCTGGAAAGTGTATGTGAAACAAAATTATGCTGAAATAATGGAGTGAATGTTCAGGAATTTTTTCTGGGTGATGAAGATTGCTCAAATTCCATTCAAGGGTGCAGTGGAACAAAAACCTGAATTCATAATTTGGCAAATTTCACAAATTTGACTATTTTTCTTTCTGGCAATTTTAAAGGAATTATTTGGCATTTTGAAGAACTTTCTAAATATCATCAGGATCCAATATAATGACTAGAGAGCTGATGAGACTCATTTGATCACTGTTTGACCACAGGATCAAAACATCTTGCTAAGACTTTTCATGTAAGTACAGTAAATTTTTAAGGGGAAGTCCCCTAGTAGAAAGGGTGTGGAAATAAGGATAAATCAGATTATGAGTAATTAATTTTCTGTCTCTATATTTAAAACTATATGTTTGCCTCAATTATGATCAAAACTTTTCTTCTGGCATAAGCTAAGACCTGTTTTGGGGAAGATGACAGTGTTTCTCAGCACTGACTAGGTGAGAGGATAAGGTTATAGAAACATTTCTACTATTTTTAGTGTAACCTGATAGAAAGATTGGAGTATTTACCGTAGTCCAATAACCTGTCCTGTGACTTTTCCCAGTGTCAGAAAAACAGCAACTGTGGAGTTGGTAAATCCACGCAACTTCTTGGGTGAAATCTCTCCTACATACTGAGGATGTATGTTGAGAGAAAAACCTTTAACATAGAAGAGGATAAATGACTGTTAAAATATTTAGAAAAGCTTAACTTTCTGACTCCATCCTCTCCTACATTGTTTCCATTCACTCTGGTATTTGGATTACAATTTCTTGCAAAAGGGATGATGAGTTTCACTTTTATTAAGTGCCTAGTATATGTGCTTTAAAAATGTCTCTCCAAGAATGGCAATACCTGTAGAGGCAATCCTGGGACAGCAGGTATGCTTGCACTCCACAGTGGCATGAGTACATACCTGTACCAATGCCATAGAGAAAGCGTCCGACCAGAATCATCTCAAAGGATTTGGCTGTTTTACTGAAGGCCATGAAAAGTGCAGCTACCAGCATGATCAGGTTGGTGCACATTTGGCACTTTTTTCTGGGGGGGGGAAGAAAAAAAAGGCAAGCCAATGAGAACTTAGTGTCAAATGAGGACCTCTTGTACTCTTTTGACTAATCTTGCTGTGACAGGAAGCATGGAACAGCCATTCCTGCTGTTTTGAGGAATGGCTGAAATAATTTTGACTTTTTGAATTTGGATATTCAAAGTGATTCTTTAAGATTTCAGGATCCTTTAGATTTGAATTTATTAATACTTTTTAGCTTAGAATTTAGACAGTTGGAATACTTAATCAGCATTTCCACAGTACAAGTGGGGAAAGAAGAGAGATCAAAGAACTTGCCCAGCTTGTCACCAAGATTTTTAAATGGCTAGAACTCCTCATAAAATGTCAGGTTGTTCCCCAGAAATAATCTAAGTCCATGGCTCCCATTCTAGAATGACTCATATTAAAGACACTCATGGCTAAATGGATGTGGTCTGAGATGGCAGAAAGAGTTTTAAGAAGCATATTTCAAAAGACACTCCGCGTGAATCGTGGGCTGGTATGTTCACAACCCTGATGTCTCAGGCTCAAATCAAAGTCTTTTGCACTCAGTTGTTTTGCTGTGATGTTTGCTAGACAAGAGTCCTCTTGCATACATTAAAGATTCACAGAGATCTTGTGTTTAGAAGACTGTGATTCAGCACTTAGTTTACCATGTGTTAAATAACCCATGGGAGAAGTGCATTATCTTGTTTCCAGTCTTGGGAGATGCCCTGAGTGTGGGATGAGGCAGTGTCCCACAAGAAATTTCTTGGGGGCACTTACCTGATAGGAAAGAACACAATTGCAGGCAGGCTAAGATGGTTTGTTGAGACCCATATGAGGGGCCTCTGGATCAGTGGGTTGTGGAGCAGATCTTTAAGTGGGTCACACCAAGTAGATATGTTTGCCAATTTCTCTGCAAATGAAATTAGTGGTGTTACACACAAGGCACTGAGAACAGACCAGACTGGTGAGGAATCCTTTCTCCATTCAGTGGGAAAAATAGTTTGGAACTGATTTTCAGTAAAATGGATTGCGAAGAACAGAGATGTCTCTTGGAGAATTTGTTTTGGCGCTGATTGCATCTTTACAGCTTAGTTACAGGTAATTTATTTTTTTTCTATTCTCTTCACATTTTCATTAGGTTAGATCTGAATATTTAATATAATGCCATCACCCCAAAATGAGTGTATTTAAATGGAAATCTGGCTCTTCTTTGACACTTAAGGATATCTTCCACACAGTGGTTAGAGTAACTGCATATAATGTGTTACAACACAAGACACACAGCTCCTTTTTTGGAGTTTGTAAAGCTGGGGAGATCTTTATGAGAGTCATAGGGGATGTTGGAGAGAACACAAGGCAGGTACACTATCCTGCTACTCCCGGAGGCACTGATCTGGTGATGTGATGATGAATGCAGCCTTTACAGAAATACGGTTCACTGGGGAGGGCAGATAAACAAGATAGAAGACTGCTTGCTGCTTGAAGGAGGTGGATGTTCTAGCAAACCAAATCAGTTGTCTTCAATTAGACCACTTCAACCAAAAAGAAGTTGTTTATTTGTTCACTTTGGTATTTCCCTGTACTTTCTGACTATTGAGCTGTTACAAGAAACACTTACTTCCTGTATTTTGTAGTCAGGTAGCCACAGCAGATGCTCCCCAGGAATCCTCCTATCCCATAAACAGACACAATGAAGGACCACAACAGCATGATTGTCTCAGGATGGAGGGGAGAGCCATGTCGCTCTATCCAGGTTTCATTAATAAACTTCCTGATGTGCTGAAAAATAAAGTGAGATTTGAGTGGATAATGGGTATAAGATCCCTTCATATTATTTGGCTGTTGTACTTCAGATCTAGCCTGTGGTTCCAATATTAGACTTATTTTGACACTAACTTTCTTAGTAAAACAAGTTAGCTGAGATCACTTTGCAAAATCTTCAAGTTTTTATCAGTCAGTAAGCTTCCCGGGAAGCATGATAAAAGCACATTTTCTGTCTTCCTTTGGAGGCTTGTATACTATGTGGTAAGAACTTATTTAAAACAGAAAATGCCGTCCTGTTCTTTAAAGGAGAAAAAGGCCTCTACACATTTGATGTTACTGTTAGGCAAAGAAAAGGCATAGATGTATCAGCTGAATGCTCAGTAAATTCGAGATTTGTGGGAGAATGGAGAGCTCAGGCTCTCCATTTTGTGTTTTCAGCCTCAGGGAGATGCCCACTTACCACAGAAGGATAGTTGATGACAGAAATGTGGAATCCATATGGGAAACTACCACCAATTCCCAGCACCAAGATCATTTGAAATAGTCCCCGGAACTGAACCTGCGAAGCAAAAATAAAGTGCTCCATCAGCTTCTTATTAGTCTAGATTTGTGCAGGGCCAGAGTCTTTGTAGCCACATTTGTCCTTCTCCTTTGTCCACTTCAAATCCTCTTGAATTTAAACATTTTTCCAAAATCCCTCTAACCTACTGCCAAAGTGCAATCATCAGCCACAGGGCCATAGCAAGACTACGTGCTAGTATAAGAGTGATAATCCACCACTTTGCTTGCAAGAAGGAAAAGGTGTTTTAAAAGGTGTTCCTGATAGTACAGCTCTCACTGTATGCCTGCAATATCTGACAGGTTGGCTGGATAAAGGTGTCAGTCCTGGATGCGGGGAAGAGGGAATCAGTTTCCTTGTCTGCAATCTACAATAACCTATGGACATCAAACCATAATGTTATGCCACAAAAGTATAGCATTAAAAATCAACAACATTTTATTGTACTCTCTGCTTTCATTTCTGACTGTGTCGTATCTTTAAGCACGATAAATAAAAGATCCTTTTAACATTCAGCTTTTTCAGAAAGGCATGGACTACAAAGAGAAGATAATAATTTGGAATAGCCCCTGTAATTGCATTCAAATAAAAATCTTCCTGACTTTGATTTGGGATTTCATTTCTCCTTTCTCAATATTTTATTTTTTCTATTTATTTAACCATGAAAGTATGTGCTTGCATATTGAAGGGCTTGGCATCTTCCAGGCTAGGGAGATACTGTCCATCTATAATTTCCTTGGTCAAGGATTAGGGACTGAAATATGCTGACTGCTTTGGTGAATGAAATAATTTTAACTGTAAATAAGGAAAAAATATAACATGTAACTACTTAGACCTTTTTAAGGTGTGTGATACCACTGGTCATCTGTCCTGTTTCCAAGTGCCTGCAAGGCTAGATGGAGTTATCCTCAAACAGCTTAGACTGTACCTAGTAAAACAAACCTAGGACAATTGCGATTTTAGCCCCATCCGGATATGTTTAGGGTTTTTGGGGGTTTAACTGCATCTCCCTTTTTATTCAGCACATCACAGACCAGGACAGTAACACCACCTCTGTATAGAGGACACTGTGCTCTATGTTCTTTTCATGTCACATATGAACTTCATGAGCTCACAGCTTTTTGGAGATCAGTCCCTGGATGAAAAGAAGCTGGTAGAAAATGCATCCAGGCAGGAACAAAGTAATGTGAATGTGAATAATGCTGAACTGGGAGATACTTAGAAGAATGCTCCTTTTTATGGTTCTTAGGTTCATCTTTCAGGAGCTTGTTACTTAATTAGTCCACAGCTGGATTTTCCAAGTTATCACATGACAAGAACCAAGAAGCTATGGACCAGAAGACTCTAAATTTCCTTAAAAATCCTGTCTCAAATTCAATGGATTTGCTAATTGGCAAAAGCATTCAAACAAATTAAGAACTCACCTTCTCACTTTTCCTTTTTTTTTGCAATAGACTTACAAATTAACAATTTTAATACTTAAAAAGGAAAGCAAAATAGCTTCTTGCTTGCAGTTGAGAAATAGAGCAAGAAATACTTATAACTTCTTCCCTGTTTAAGACTATGGAAACTCTTGATGGATGAAATGAGGAAAATTATTTTAAAGCTTATGTCGTGAATTTCTTAGCCTTTTGCAGTACAGTTAATCTATTCATTACTTTGGGAAGTAATCAGAGTGCTTAATAATGAGTATTATTTTCAGTAATTCAGAAGACAAATGTCCAGTACCATTGTCAGTGGCGGAACTGCCAGGACTTTTGCTAGTTTTTATTTTATTTTATTTTATCTTATTTTTATTTTATTTTATTTTATTTTATTTTATTTTATTTTATTTTATTTTATTTTATTTTATTTTATCTTGTTGCACAGAAAAGACCATGCAACATGATTTTCATGGCCCCAAGCCCCATTGTTCTTGGTGATGTTTAAATGAAGAAGAGAAAGATGGTCTCTGTCCCAAAAGAGCTTACAATCTTTAAGGAATCTGGATCTTTAGTATTATGTTAGCTTTGTCCTTTATAAGTCAGAGGCCTGAGAAAAAGTGACCAGATACTCACCAGGTCAGAGAAGAAGGTAGCCATATCCTATGAAAGAGCTGATTCCTGTTGCTTACTGGCTAGTACCTGCCAAAAGAACCAAATGCTCACATTATGCAATAGCAGTGTCAGTGAACTAGTCCCGTGTTACTGAAGTTAAATTTTACTTCAAAGGTTTTTGAGTTAATTACACATATTTCAGCTGTTGTACAAAGTTTAGAATTGTTGGATTAAATATTTCAACCAATGGTTGTGCCTAGCCCAAGTAAACAAGATGGTCTCCCTTGCGGTGAACCTGTATACTTTATGAACTCTGTCTTGTGCTAGGGGTAGAGGGAACTGAGACATCAATTTTAAACAGGATTCCAATAATCACTTAGTTTTCAATATAAAGCTGAGAATCCTAAAGACAATGTTATCTGTTGGGAATCTTAGATGGAGCTTGGGCAGTGAGCTATAGGACTTTGACATATAATAGGAAAGAGCTATTCTCTCTTCATGTGACAGCAACTGGAGCACATCGTAACTTAATCATTACTTAAAGGAATTGAAATGCTTCATCATTTTGGAACGGCCTAGAAACTTAACGATTCTACAGTGGCACACCAGGCTTGACCAGCTAAATACTTCATAGGAGCTGATTTTCCTTTGCTGGGAGAGGAAGATTTCAAAGTCATGCACAGTTTTGTCTGGCATTTCCATTAGTCAGTATATTTATTTCTGTGTCTGTGAGAAAAAAAGAGTGCTTTGAAACTGTCCTGTAACCTCCATAGCTGGAGCTTTGTCTCTTCCTTCAGATAGAAAATTCTCAGGTTTTAACTTCATTTATTTCATAGTTAAGAGGGTTTTGTATGTACTAAATTGGTAAATGGCTTAGTTATCATTTGCCATTTACACTTCAGTTAAAGAGGATGAGGATGAAGACATCACAAAGGGCTTATTGGATGCAAATACTCATATTTGCTAGGAAATACATCACATCCAAAGAATATTCACAGATTCTCTAGCTAATGTCTAAAATGTAGCATGTAGCACCACCCTGCCATTTCTCCCATTGTTATGCGATCGTCATCATGAAGTTGACTTTGTTGTTGATGTGTGCTCAGAGTTCATGGTGGTTTTTTTTTCAGATTAGGTTCTCCAGCAGATAAGCTGTTGTTAGAGCACAAATGAGACTGTCCTTTTGATGCTAACAATTAATTTCCTTTTCTGTAAAGTCATACAAACTTGAAACAACATAATATGCATTTGACAAAGGAAAGAAATGCCATGTTAGCTGCTAGTATCTGCCTTGCTTAGATGATACTGGGGGAAGACACAAGCAGCAATAATATGTAGCTACCAGCATGGGACATTCCTTCTCAAATGCAGCCTGTTGCACATATTTTCTTCTGTTCTACTTCACCCACTTCTACTTAGTATACATTATACATATTGTAACTTTTACTCTTCACTCTTGTACTTTAATTTAGGGTTCCTACTTTTGGTACGTTAAGAGTCTTCATCCTGTAATGCCCTTAATGCTTAATGTCATTTGCATTTATGTTGATTAGTTACTGTACTGCTTCTGTGGTCTTATTACTTACGCAGTGCTGAGTGAGGCCCCCTTTATTAGATGTGCAGTTTAGTGCTAATAAGTAGTTAGCAGATATCTTACAGATATGCTTTAGTCATAATTGTGATCAGGACCGTAAATCTCACAACATCAGGTTATTTACTCATTTATCTTGCAATTTTACAGTCACATGTGACACACATATGCAAAGCTGTGCTAGGCCTTCCTTAATACAGGCCAGATCTATGTTTTTTGTGTCTAGTGACAGCAGTTCACTGATCCAGTTTTTAAGTGTTTCTATCTGGCTCAGTTAGAGTCAGTATTTGAGGCGTATCTTACCAATCAGCTGATGTCTCTGCAAGAAAATGCACATGTAGTATTCCTGAAACTTCTGAATGACTCTTTGTCTCTGACACCTCCCATGTATATTTGAACCATAACTTTTTGCTGTTTCATGCCTTGACCAGACTGTTACCAGAACACAGCTCTTGCTCCACTGAGCACAGGCAAAGGTTGACCTGTGCTCCAAATAGCTGTTCCACTTCGTTGTCACATTAATGTTCCATAGGGCATCTGCTCACTTCCTGGTGAGGATCTTATGGGGAGGCTTTCCTAATAACATCTAATGAATAACTGAGATCAGAGAAGTGGCTCACTAGAGAGTGACTCCAGCAATGCTACACGATGCCACTCTGCTTATGTTTCCAAAGACTTCAGGTATTGTTGTAATGGAATGAAGGATGTTTTCAGAATGACTGGTTAGGAAAAGAGAATTCTGTTTTGCAAAAAGTTGAGGTTTCCTTTCTATATTGGTAGTTGTCTCCAAAATAACTGGTAGTTTTTAATCATGTTGTATGTATATGGAACACTACAAAATTATTGAGCTTTTCTGACTTTAATGACACTTCATGTTTCGTAGATCATCTTTTAGTGAGAAGTCTTAAGTGTCCCTCAATACTAAAGACAGGAATAATGAAAACCCCCAATCATGTTAGGGTATGCACACCAATACCTTTTTTTCTAGTCAGCTGTCCCTAAGAAAGATCCTGATGTTGGGAAAGAACCATTTGTGGAGGCCAGAAGTTTTATTACAAGGCAATCTGCCATTTTTATTATGTTTAACATTTTCAATTAAAAATAAGCAGCAGTTAAGATGAACAACTGAATTAATATTTTGAATAACCTTTTTTGAGTTGAAGTATATGCCGGTCAAAGCAATATCAGAGATAAACCCACTTATTTTACTGTGCAAGTCTAGAGTTTGGATGTTAATTTGTATAGAGTGCTCCACTGTGAGCCTTAGCTTTGTTTGTGTTCTTCCTAATAGTATTGCTTTGCTACTAGGACTGTGTGACCCTCTCATTAATAAAGGGAAATGTGCAGAATATTAGACACTTTCGAAAGAAAAGGAAAGAACCATGAGTTTGCATATTTAAAAAAAATTTCTGGTGAAATTAATCCCTGTGGTACTTTACAAGATCATGCTATCCCATAAGGCTCACAAACACTTTTCACCTTTAACTATGTATAGCAGGAAGAGGAATTAGGAACTCGGTAGTAGATTGCCTTGAAGATCATTCACAGTTTGAAAGCCTGCAGTATGTGAACTCAGGCACAGATGTTGACTATAGATCAGTGTACCCATTATATTGCACCCATTCCTACAACAGACATCATTGGGAATGGTATATCACACTAAATCTGGAAGTTAGAAAACTTGCATATGATATGTTTTAACATAGTCTCTCACTTTGTTTCTTTGTGCACACTACATGCTTGTAAAAATTTGCAAAACTCCTATGAGAGACTGTAAATTAAACCATAAATTATTGTTGGAAATGCTTAAATGAATGCCTTAGAAGTTCCTTATGTTAGAATTACATTTCCCACTTTTACTGTAAATCTTATCTAGCTGTATGAGTCTGACAAAATATTGAAGGCTTAAAATATTTACAGTCATCTCTACAGCTGTCAATCAGCATGTACACTTGCAGTGAACAATAACTGAAGAGTCTGTACTGATTGCACATCCCTGAAATATGAGTATATGTGATCACTTCTTAGTCATGATAGAGAAATACACCCTAGGCAGTAGCCCTGCATGTATCCAAGAGCTGGAGGACATGACTGAGCTTTTGCTGACAGTCTGCTGTACATACAGCAAGGTACTGTACAGATGTCTTTAAGAGAAACTGTAAAGCAACAGGTATTCTGTTATGGCCAGGAGTTCCAGTCTGGGGCAGTTCTTCTGGGGTAAATTGGGTCCAGGTAGCTGAAAGTCACACAAAGGAAAGTAGCAGCTAAATTGCTATGGGATTCACAGCCTATGAGATATCTGTGGGAACTCTGATCCTGGAATAGGAGCTACAGACTGGAGATGATGACGGTGATGGGCAAGATAGCACAGAGTATCTAAAATGACTCTAGATGCTTGTGTTTTTTATAGCAACTGGATTCTATCCATGAGTCCTTTAGCTGTATTGCCACTGAAAGGCACTATTCCTTGAGAAGAGTTGTATAGGAACTTTCTCCCCACACTTTTTCATGAACAAGTCTGAGCTTAGAATCAAATGGCTGAATTTTTTAGCAAAAAATTAAATTTAAGTCAAAGCAAGGATGGCTGCTGACATTGAAAACTTCAGTCCAAAAGGGTTGAAGTCTGTCAAACTAGATACAACACAAGGACAACATAGTGTTATGCATGGGAACCTGGCAAGGTTTGATTATTCAGTTGAGTCTAGAGAAACAAAGAATTACTCTCCTATTCCACTAAATTTTTTCTTTAATCTGTTATGGATTGAACACTAGCCAGAGATAGCAAGCCAAGAACTTCACTATTCCCATTTCAGGGTTGTAAAAACACACTCAGAAATCATAGAGAGAGAGAGGATCACAGGTCTTCCCTTTCTCTGTGGTCAGCAGAGTGTTTATAAATTCTACATGTAGTTTCAGTGTGTATTAGTTGCTCTGTTAAGAAGAGATTTACACATCAGCAAGTTAAGCCAACATGCTCATGATTCACATGAGTCTATCCTGTTAATATGAGCCATCATCCCTTTTCTAAGCTGTCCAGAGTGGAGTGATTGAGAAAGGTGCTGGTTTGGCAAAATGGGAACCTGGTAAGTGACAGATATGAAAGCTGACAGTCCATTTGGACTGACTTGCTAGTCAGAAAATGACAAATATGTTTTTTTCCTTCCTTTTAAGAAAGCCTCACTCTCCCTAATGGCCAGTCAAAGCCTGGTGCAGAAGGTGTAATCCTCTGTGGCATGATTTGGAGTTGTTGTAATACGCTTCTTTTTAAAGTTTAGCTTATTGAATTCTTCCGTGATTTCCACAATTGATTTCCCTTTTGTTTCTGGAAGGAACAGGTGGATAATTATCCCTGAAGTGAAAAGTACCCCCATAAAGATGAGGAAGCAGAAGTGCTTGAGTCTTTCCTGCAGGGAAGAGCAAAGTGAGAAAGAGAGCAAGATGAGCATATCTCTTCTTTTGTCACTTTCTTGGCACAGTTTTTGTATTTGGGTCCCAAAGTACTTTGAATTCGGTAAGGAGTTCTTTGCATTTTGATCTTTGACAAATACTTCAGTCTGAATAAGTATCTTTGGCAAATCAGGGCCCTTCGGTTGTAAAAGTGGACTGGGGAGAGCAGGTGCCAAGGCCACTCTAAATTGACATGGCATTGTCATCTCCTGCTGCTCTTCTTCCTGCTCCCATGGCCAACTCGAGCTTAGTGACCCTGGGGAGTGTTCCAGGGAAAGTCACTCACCACAATGAACGGGAAGGTTATTCCGATCACAAAGACACCCAGCCAGTTGAGAACTGAACTGATCACAAAGGCAGGTGGTCTGCATGAGAGCCTAAGAATTTCAGTCCTAATGGAAACTGTGGCACCAGCTGAAAGGAAATAAGAATAAGAATTATTACTTGTTGATGTGTTTGGTTTGGACATTTGGATTGAGTGTTACCATTACACAGTCAGCAAATAGATGCTACTGTGATGGACTGGCATTCAAAAGACTTGAGTATGTCACTGTTTTTTAGAAAAGAAAATGTTTGTGGCATCTTATAAACTGCTAGACATCAGCTTATTAAAATGGCAAATTATTCAAATACATTTATTGAGGAGATTCAAGAATTAAGCAGTTAACACTTGAGAAAGTCTGACATCTCATGAAAGAAGCTGTGTAAGGATGGAATAACAATTATTATTACTAACAAGAATTCAGCATTATACTGCTAGATCACCAATGAGTGATCTTCCCAGATTCACTTCCTGGGCATTTCAGTTCTGTTTTGAAGTGACAGGACTTTGACAGCTTTGAGTTAGGAAAATAATTCAGCCCTGTCATATGGGAAGGCAAATATTTTAAAAATGAATAGGCTTAAAAAAAAAAAAAAAAAAAAAAGACAAGCGGATACTATATGCTAGGAAAAGAATTACTCCAAAGTAGGTCTTCTGCACTGCTGTCTATGTGGGATAAGATGTAACATTATACAACACTGAATTTAAAAGAACACTTGCTTTTCTTTTTCTTTCTTTTTTTCTCAGTATTTTTAAAAAATCTTTTACCCATCTGCTTTTGTTCTATTTTTGCTGTATTTTTCCAGCAAATACTTTTTGCTCTCTTCCTTTCCTCTTGTTAGCAAAAGCCAAACCTCATGGCATTAAAGTTTCTGGCCAATGATTGGACCCACAAGGTTTAAATGACTACAAGATTAGGTTAAATAAATTTACATATGCTAAATGTTATGCAATATTATGCAGTATTTTCCTAACCATATTAATAAACTCACATGACTCGATTCCTTTATTTTTTTTGAATGAAGTACTCACCTGGCCCAACTCCAAAGACAACTACAAACAAGATAATCAGGCAAAGGCTGCAGTATGGCATCCAGAAATACCAGTCCTGGGAAAAAAACCATAATGAACTTCTGGGTGAAATCTGTTGATAACCATAGGTGAGAAATGCTGCGTGTTTTCCAACACTGTCACCTCAAGAAAAAATATACAGTGTGGGGGGAACTGGCAGAGAAATGTGAGTGCTTTTTCCTGTGGATGGAGCAGTGAGGTTTTTGTTAGGTGAGCAGAGAAGCAGGTTTCCTAGTGCAGAGCAGCTGTCAAGCCTGGAAGCCTTCAATTAAAGGGAAGCCTGAATTGTACTTTTCTGCCCTGTCCTCCTTTCTCCATGACCCCACGATGCTTCCCCCAGTATTTAGAGATATGGGAAGGCCAAATCATATCTTTCTTCACTTTTGTTAAGTGATAGGTTCAATAACTGGTACCAAAAAGGAACTTTCCAAGATCTTAGTCAAGAAGATACAAGACTCGATGCTTTAGGAAAAAAGATTTCTCCCTCCTATGTTTGAGATCCTTCATGAATGAAACAAAAATAGAAGTCTACTGCCACCTTGCTTCAAGGCTAATTTTACAGTAGTGTCTGTAAAGTAGCTCTTGGATGGATACTGGTAACCCAGGAGACTTGCTTCGGAAGAAGCTACAGCAATGACACAGTGTTACAGAGATGAACCGGTCTCCCGTCTGTGAACAAATAAGTGCATTCCCAGTATCTTCTGCAGCAAAGTTAAATTTCAAATTAACTGACACAAAGAGTCTGGGGTTTTGTTGTCACTTTTTAAAAACTGCATGAATAGAAAAGGCCATTTTCCTACGATTGTCTTTTGATCTATGCTGGCCAGTGTTTGGTGCTTGCAATCTGATGAAATCAGAGTTCAGTGCTAGTCTCCCAGTGGTTTATGTGCTCCTTGCTGAGCCCATGGGATCATGTTGAAAGGAAGGCAGGAGTACAAGAGAGTACTTGCTGAGAGGCAGTTTAATCCTACGTATAGACAAGCTTGACCTTTAGGATATTGCCCTCCCAGAGGGTAAGCTGTTAACACAGAAGTTATTTTGGCACTTCTAAGCCTCCCTTTCCTTTCTCAGCAGCATGGTCCTGCCTGTGAGCAGAGGTTATCAATAGCATAGATAGAGAAATCTGCCATGAGAAGAGTTTCCTTACCTGTAGGGAGATAGTCACAGTGATACCAGCTAGCAGTGAACCCATGATCCAATAGCCTCCTCTTAGGAGCACTTTCCTGCCCAGTCGCTCAATGATGGAGCTCTGAAGGACAGAAATCACACCAGCATCAGTGCCAGAAGAGCAAATTGTGACCCATTCCTGTAGTAATGTGACTTACACAGACTACAGTAGCCATGAGTTCAGAGAGTCCAACAGAGAGGGACATATAGGAGATCATTTTTTCATCAAAGCCAGCTGCCTGGAGGACTTCAAAAGTATAAAAATAAATCTGGAAAAAAAACCCCATAAAACATTAAGAGAGGAAAATAACTGATTTCTTACCCATACCTGTGTGACACTGCCCTGGATAGGAGCTGCTAACCAAGGAGCATGCAGCTCAGCTTTGGAGTGAGCTAGAATTCTGCACTCTTGGTAGTATTCACTTTATTGGCAGACAAAAACACTATAAAATGTAATTAATTAATTAATTAATATGATAAAAGATAAAATGCTGGGATAAAAGGACCTCCAGCTGCTGCAATGTTATTAGGTTTGCAAAGTCCTGATTTAGGTGCTTTCAGAAACAGCCAGGTCTATTTTCTCTTCTGGAGCCCATCCAAAAACATCATTGTAGGATATTCTCAAGAAAGAAGAGCATGGGTTATGGAGTCATGAGGGGGTAAAACAAGCAACTTTTCTTTTCAAGTATCTCTGCTACTGTTTGGAGATATGCTGAGATGATAAAGGTTCCAGTTAAACTGTGTTATTTCCTTTACAGATGTTGCTGCATTGTGATCATAGACGTAGAAGAATCACGCTGGCAATTGCAAAGCTGTGGCTTCAAAATGATCCCAGAAAAGTGCTGCTGTGAGGAAGAAGGGGAGAACTGCGGAAGCTGCCAGAACAGTGAGAATGCTTGTTGATTAGCTTTAAAGGTAGAGTGAGCATACTGCCATCCCAGCATCTTAGGATGGTAAGAGCCAGGGGCCAAATAGCAGCAGTTGCAGGGAGCAGTAACATAAAACTACACTGCAGATTTTGCCAAGATAGGGTGGGCTCATTTGTAACAGTGGGTTCTGGAGCCTTGTAACGGCTTCCAAACATGGCTGTTAAATAAGCCTAACTACTGAGGAAGGTAACTCCAGCAAGGACCAAGAGCTGGGCAGAGGGATGTCACATGAAGAACCCGGCCAAGCTTTGCAGGCTGCTGCTGCCCTGTAGGAGGGCTGGCAGACAGCAAGTTGTGGCCTGAGAAGCCTGAGAAAAATGGAGGGAGCTTCTGGGAGCCATGATGTTTCCTTTAAGGTTGTCAATAAGTGTTTTGAGACTTTAAGGGGGAAATACACTCAACTGCATTGATGCCACATAGCTGAATTGTGGCGCTCAGAATAGCTATCATGTACAGCTGCCAACGGAAAGCTGGTTCTTTCATTAGCTCCAGGACACTCAAGATCTTGGTGTTTTTCATTGTTGCCTTCTCTTTCATGATGTCATCAATCTCTGCTTGGTGATGGCCTTCACCCCAAAGCTGCCTTATGGCTGTGGAGGAGAAGGAGAGCGAGACCTGCCATGTTAATTCGTCTCTGTTGGTTGTTGCCCAAGGAGTTTGTTGAGTAGGTAATGCACGTGTCTGGCAGCACAGCATGCATGGGCTGTGGCTGTGGTATGAGGCAGAGATGTCCTATAGGGTGTTCCAGAGCCCTGGTCCCCTCCTGCACAGAGGGACCTGTTCTGACAGAGGGGCCTAGTGAGGTGCACAATGACTCCCTCCCTGCCCATGGGTCCACTTTTCTCCCTTCCTCCTTCTCCCAGGGTATGAGCAGGGTACATAGCCAACAACCAGAGCTAAGGGGTGCCCTGTGGAGCCTGGCAGTGCAAACAGCCATTTATCATTTATAATTTATCATTTATCATTAGACTGACAGCTCAGGTGGTGTCAGCTGAATGTTAAAGGTTTTGTAATACAGAACTATAGAGAGAGGTACTTTCATGTTCTATGAGTGGACTACAACAAAAATATACTTAGTAGGTATTCACAGTCATCTTGGAAATGAGCAGGGAGAAACTTTGTCCTGTTTAATTTCTCCATACGGGGACAGCAAGGTTCACAAAACAATTGAAAGTCAAGTGGGGAACAGGAAACTGGAGCCCTTGGTTACCTTTTTTGCAGCCTTCCTGGTCTCCTTTATGCATGAGGAGATATGGTGGGGACTCAGGGAAGAAGGGCAGAGTGACCAGCTGGACCAGTGCTGGAAGTCCACAGGAGGCCATCAGCATGGGCCACAGGGACTGGCTGCCCAGCAGCTCCCTGGCGGGGATAAAACATATGTGTAGAATGAAAGTTCATTGCATTGGTTTTGAGGAGAGAAAGGAATGGATGGAAAAGCAGAGGAAGAAAAAGATAGAGGGGATCCAGAAATTAAGTGGGTGGAAAATAAACTGTATTATACCTTTGTCCTGAAATTTGCCCTACGGCTTTTCCCAGTGACCAAAATAAAGATGAAGTAGAGTTTGCAAATCCACGTAACTTCCTAGGGGAAATTTCTCCAACGTATTGATAGTGTAGAGGAACACAAAGACCTTGAGGTGAGGAGACAATTATGGGAGAGAAGAAAGAAGACATTCATAACTATTGGAAATAAAATTGCCTGTAAATAGTTAAGTAAAGAGTAAGGTTTTCTAACACTTTCTACAAAAGTATTTGGTCCTCTTTGTATAGTGCAGTTTCCTGATCTTAAGAAATGTACAGTTTTCCCTTTTGGGTGTGGGTAATAGCCTCATCATAGTATCTCTTATGAGCCTTAGTGTATTTTAAAGAACACAGAGTATGCAAGTGCTGAATAACTAAACACCTGTAGTAATATTTAATACGCTTGTAGTTAACCCACATAATCTCAACCTTTTCTGACATAATGCTATAGAAGAGCTGTATGGTAGATGCATAGCAGATTCAAATATACAGTGCTATATTCAATGTTGATTTGTACATGATTTAGGGGGAGACACAAGTATTTCTTTTCCACTGTCCAGCAATGATTTTGATGATTTCAGGCAGAGTTGATGCTTCCAGCTATATGTGAAGTACTTAATAACTCAGACATGCTGAAAACTAGCCTGGTAACAAGAGCCTTTTCCTGATATGGTAGTCACAGCCCCTTATATCTGTTTTGAAAGCAACATGTTCTTCTCCTGGCTTTACGTGATAGCAAAGCAATGGGGATATACAATCTCTTTAATAAAAATTAGGTCTTTGCATGAGGCATGATACAGGTTCTAGATCATAGCAGGGTGAATGCATGGGTAGTTCTCAAAATAAAACTGTTGTTCTTCAATACAACTGTATGTCAGAGAAGCAACGTACAAAGTCTGGTTATTTGAAAATTAGACATTAATTTCTAATGAAGTAAGTTAAAATAGGCATCCTGTGAACATACAAACTGAATGGAAAAGCAACTTTTTGTGTAGGAGACAAATAGAAGGCATACTAATACCAGCCCAGGATGTTTTCACTGCATGTGGTTTACCTGCTAGGAGTGATTTTGCTTGATTATGCCCAGCTCTTTGTACTAACCTCAGGGACTTACTGCTTTGAAACAAGTTGAATACCCTTGTAGAACATACCTGAAATATGTTCAGAGTCAAAATTAATTGGCCATGGCCTTGAACAGCCTGGTTGTCTGGAGCCTTATGAGAGTACTAGCTTTAAACCATATACCATATAATTTCCAGTACTGCTAACCAAAATTAAGATAATATTATACATATTTTTCCATCAGAAAAAACACTCGTTTCATATTGTATCAAAACATTCCTGACAGCTCTGAATATTTATGCACTTAGGAAGGCTGAATTTCATTTGGTACCACTTATGCTCTTTATTTCTGGGTGTTATAGAAGATCTTCTGACAAGGGATCACTGACTTTAATATTTTATTTTCTTAATGGAGGGTTATTATTTACTTTGAATAAAGATGTAAAGTTTTGGGAGACCCTGCTGACCTGTGGGAGAAATCACTTACCTGCACTTATTCCACACAGGAAGCGTCCAATTAGAATCATCTCAAAGGACTGGGCTATTTTACTGCAGCCCATGATGGATGCTGCCACTATCATGAGCAGATTGTTGCACAGGAGACATTTCTTTCTGTAAGTGCAAGAATGTAAAAAGAATTTTTGTAAATCAGAAGGAAAATGGCACTTAAGCTCCTGGCACATAGGATGTCTTGGGTGAAATTGTCTTGCTAGTTTTGTGAAATTATACATATGTGGTCCAGGACAAAATAAGCCCTTCCAGACTGTTGGCACTGGATACTCTGGACTCACAGCTAGACCTGGGAGTTTGGGAACACTTCTGGGTTTTGTAGTGGAGAAAAGTCTTAAAGCTTTTCTTCACTTGAAAAACCATCATCAAACACATTGATGTAGCACTTACTTAGGAGCATTTCAATGCTGCTATATTTTGAGTAGCACCTCCAAGAAACCCATTCTGTCTTCATCCAGGGGGCTGCCTTTCCTCCTTGCTGAGACTAACCCAATCTGAGTAACTGCATCTGGTGTGACAGGCTGGCAGCACAGTTGATTAACCTGTGCCACAGGACAAGGGCAAGAAGCAGCAAAATCTGTTGACACCACTGCTAAGCTGGCTGTATTACAGCCATGACTAAGCCTAAAAGTCTGTCTCACATTTAAAACCTCAGCTGTCATTTCCTTAAGCTAAGATTCAATTGACAAGTTGTCTTTAAACATACATACTTGCCGAACTTGACAGTCAGGTATCTACTTCCTGAAGAACCCAAGAGACCTCCTATACCAAAGATGGACACAGTGATAGACCATAGGAACAAGAGGTTATCCTGATGGATGGGGTAGCCGTATTGCTTCAGCCAAGTTTCATTAATGAAAACCTTAACATGCTGAGACAGAAAAAAGAATTTTCATTAACAATAACTGTGATTCCAGTGCATGCATTTTATTATATTTAGAACATAATTTTGTTGCTTCAGCTAAGGTCACTATTTCATATTGACTCTAAAAGTGTGCATTAGCTAACAGACACAGTGTAACAGAGTATGGTGTGTTCATTTTGCCATTAAAAGGAGTTCATTCCTTGTTTTTTTGTCTTTGAAATCTGAGGAACTGAGGGATGGACCTGTAGAGAAGAATAGTGTCAAATGAGACCACTGAAGTAGGCACATGTGCTGTAGGTTTATAGGGAAGACAGATGCCACCCCAGTTAGTGTGTGTCTTCTGAGGAACAGTCTATAAACAACAGCTTGCAGGTCTCTCTCTTTCCTTCTATTTTCAACACTTTGACATGTTCTGCTTTACATGATAGCATAGTAATGGGAAAGAATCATGAGAGGAGAATACTGTGATTAAACCCTTGCTGACTGCCAGAAAGGAGCATCCTCAACAGGAATGTAGACTCAGTGCCACCGTTAATGAGCGTGCCACATGCATCTTTGCCTACCTGAGATGTGTAGGTGATGGTAGAAACTTGAAAGCCAATTTGGAATGTTCCACCGATCCCCAGGACAGGGATCATTTGAAAGAGCCCCCGATACTGTACCTGCAGAGTTAGAACAAAATCTTCTTAAGCTTGTAGCCACATCAGGCTGGTCTTGGATGTGTCTTTCATTCTCCAGAAATGTCTCATTTGTTCAAGGGATTTGCAGATAGGCATGTTCCCTCTGCTTGCCCTGGTGTGAGGTGTACATCCTCCTGTGATTTCCCTACATCCAACCCAAAGAAATGAAGCCTTTATCTATGGAAACCAGAACATTTCCTTACCCTTCTTGATAATTAGTCAACAAAGTAGCAAGCTGAAGGTCATTCCACACTAATACATGTGAGAGTGGTTTTGAGGAGGGAGGTCTTACTTTCCTTTCTGCTATCTGGACAGTGGCCAGGCTATCTGCAGCTCAGACCTGTGCCCACAGTAGTGACCAGGCCTTCTGTACCCAGACCTTTCCTATCTTATCTGAGAGAGCAGCTGCTGTGCTAGCTACCCTTCAGGCCCTTGAATAGTGGCCAGTGATCCCTCAACTCAAGTTTTGTGGCAAAGCCTCCTGAAATTGCCCACAGCGGCTAAAAATTAAAAAAAAGAAGTTTGAAATCAGCAAAAAACCAGACTGCTGTTGCTTGTAGCATGTTTTTCCACTCAGGTTTCTGTCAATGTAGCAGCCCATGGTTTTTTACCTAGATGGAGAGGCGGGAACAGCAAGGAAAAGTCTTGGGACAGAATGTTCCTTCTGCACTGGTTCTGCTCAAACTGTGCTGTAGGAGGAAAATGTCTTTTCTAGCTCTTACTACCATCACCAGTTCTCAACTCT
Source organism: Harpia harpyja (assembly GCF_026419915.1). Taxonomy (NCBI): domain Eukaryota; kingdom Metazoa; phylum Chordata; class Aves; order Accipitriformes; family Accipitridae; genus Harpia; species Harpia harpyja. The sequence continues at coordinate 41,500,991 of NC_068948.1, read as the reverse complement.
TGCCCTTCCTGCCTGTCTCAAGCAGCACGCTCATCTTAATCTCTTGGGAGCTTTGAGAACAGGCATCCCACTTCGATTTTTTTCTAGTGGGTTACAGATCTGAAAATACACAACCAGCATGGTACTTAGGTTTACACTACAGCAGCCTTTGCTGCAGGTCATAGTGAATATGCCATGAATGAATGAAAAAATGCCAGCCCTTCAGAGGTGCCCTGACATATTCCTCTTTCCTGGACGAGCGGTTAAGTGTGCTCGGCTGGAGCTGGGAGCTCTTTCTCAAAGAGATATTATCCTAATTGGAGGTGCCTCACTGATGTGTGAGGGTTCAAGACTTAGCCATAGCCAGGATGTAAATGCTGCAGGCTCCCACAAACATCCCTGTCAAGATGCCACAGCTGCCAACATCCAGTCCTGTTCCCTGCCTTTCAAAACCTCTGCCTGCCATCTCTTGCACTAAATAATTAGTGATATATTTAACAAAACTCTTTTTTCAACAGTCAAGCAAAGCAAATTATGTTTGAGGGTAAGCAAATATTTTCCAGTAAGTCAAAACATTTAAGAAACATTAACGTATTGATAAAAATATGACAAAGATGGATGGCAGAGCATATGAAGTGCAAACATCTGTAGTATCTCAAAACTGTGGGCAGAACCACTTCTGAGATGCTTTTCATGAATAGGAAAAGCAAAAATGTTGTTTTTACTGAGATAGATACTGATTTTTTTTCTTTGAAACACTAGTAGCATACAAAAATGTCACAGATGTAAATACCCCACCAAGTACTTACCAGGTCTGATAGGAAGCCGGTCATCTCTGGCTAGGGGCTGGTTGTCCAGTGTGTGATGTGTCTTTGTCATCACAGGCTTCTGTGTCTCTGTCTCCTGCCTGCTGGTATGGCAGTGGGCATTTGGCTTCAGGGACCAGAGTTAAATTTTTACTATTATTTCCTCTTCACTCATTTATATTTACTTCAGCTGGCCAAAGTTAACACTGCTGGATTAAATATTTCAAGAAATAAATGCACCTAGTCCAGCCTGCAGGGGGAAAGTTTCAAAGGAGAGGAAGTTTGCACCCTGGGGGGCAGTAAGGGCTTTGGAAAAGGAAAGGAGAACAGTTCAGGCAAAAAAATCTAAACAGTTTTCCGGGAACAGTAAAATACTGTACTTCTATGATACAGACCGATGAGTATATCTGCCATAATCTGCACAAAGCAAAAAGCAGCTGGTACAAGGTTTAGGTACTGTTACTTATTATTAAGTAAAGTATGTGGTGTTCTGTTTCAGATTCATTGGTATAGTAAATATAATTTATTAGATGAAAAATAGGCAAATTTCAAAGCCTAATTCTGCTGTTCTTGCTTTATGTACCAGTTAGACTGTACTGAGGAAGGGTATTTCTTGTCTGGTGTTTATGGGGATGTTTGTCAGCCAGGTGTGGTGAAAAGGCAGTAAGAGATATTGTGCCCTGGCAGAGGCTTCTGGAATAGAGCATCTGGTCCTGAAGGCACTTAAACCAGCCAGTAACTAAGACCCACTTATGAGAGTGGTCAAAGAAGGTAAATATTCCCTAATGAGTTAGGATGGGACAACCGGGATCTTAATGCCTCAGGTTTCAGCTTTGACACAGAACAACTCCAAAATCAGTGTTGCAGCCATTGAAAAGTCACCTTTGCTTCCCAGAGCCTCCTCTCTTGTGAGGTGAAGCTCAAACTGTAGCTCTACATGGCTTCTGCTAGAGAGAGCACTTGGAAGAAAAAGGTTTGCCTGGGACTTTTGTGTGTGGTTGATGCCCTGTGCTGTTCCTGCTTTCTCTTTCAAGTGTTCTGCTTGCTCTTACTCATGCCAGGGGACTTTCCCCCACCCCCAAGGCTTGGGGTGGGGGCAGATGGGGAAACGGAGTTCTACTGAAACCCTCAGTAAACGCCCAAGATCACCCTCAGGACTTGTACTTTCAGTTCATAAAACACAGAATGCAATTATTTACAGAAGGGTTTACTGCAAATACTGTGAGTCTAAAGAAATGAGAAAAAATACATGTTAATAATAAAACCTTGGTTACTTGTGTAATTCCAACTATTGCCTATACAACTGCATAGCAAATGCTGTTTATTCTGGCTTGCAGTAGCATTTAGAATGATTTGGCATTTTTGTAAGTATTTTCTCTTGAACACCAACAATTGTAATATTTTGATTGTACAAAAATGCAAGTTGCATATCTATTGACTATTTATTGTTTCAAAATGTTAATGTTTCCTTTTTATTACATAATTTTTCTTAAATTGTATCAAAAGGGGGGTGTGTGTGTCATAAGGATTGCTACACACCTTGAAAATAATTACTGAGGAGCTCAAAGAGCAGCAAATACCACCAGCTCACAGTGAAATTTCTCTTACATTTGGGGGGATTTCTAGTGATTCTAACCTGCACATGACTGTATAGCATGGTACTGTTTCACCTTATCAGCAATTTTAGGAGGATTTTATCCTAGAAGTTTACCTCTTGTTTTTTGTCAAGTCAATGGAATTGACCATTTCTATTAAAAATTTCACCTATATTCTAGAAAAAGCTCTGTTACACTATGAAAGTTGTGCATGGTTTCATGTTTAAGGAATTATTGCAGTTAAGGAGATATTTTAATTTGTTCTATGTAGAGGTGTAAGAAATGCTTGCTGTGAAATGGACAAACACATGAAACTCACTTTCATGAGGCGTGTCATAAATTTGTCTAAAGAGCTCAAAGCTGGGCTTGGTTCTAAGCCAGCTTGATCTACACTATATTGCACATTGTGGATGACTGAAGCCATCTGCAGTTTAATTTCACGCTGAGAGGAACTCAGTAGTTTCTTCTAGGTTTGATTTGAGACTTTAGTTTGTTATAACCCAAAACTCCAAATTAAATTCTGAATAACAAAATCACAGAGACTGGAACTAAAGAAAGCATTTAGACACAAAACATTTCCTAAGTGAAATCTATAAGTGTAGCATAGCACATATTTTATGTTATGATGACTGATTGATTATTGACTGCTCCCAGGTTTTTAAGGTGATACAAGAGTGACTTTCATTCATGAAGACTCCACTTGGGCCTGTGAAGGAATATTCATATATTTTCCAATAATGGAAAACAAATAATTTACCTCTGTTTTGTTTTGCAGTCTGCAAGCATCAAGGTCCTTTATGACCTTACTTAATACACGGTCCTTCTGCTGACCAGCTAGAAGATAGTGTAGGTGATATGTTCCTCAAGAAAAGTATTTCCTGTAAAGGAATGAGGTCTCTTCCTAAAAAGTAAAGCACCAAATTCTTCAGTTATTTCCATAACCAAGTTCCCCTTTGTCTCTGGAAGGAAGAGGTAGATGAAGATGCCTGAGCTGATGGGGATCCCAGTAAAGATAAGGAAGCACAAAGAGAGGTTTTCCTGGAAATAAACCAGAGGAAGATTTTTTTTTTTTTTTTGCTTGTCCTTTTATAGCACTTTGAACATGATGACGAAATGATGACAATGATGACAAAGTTTCACTTTGTAGCTGTCTACATCCATTTTGTCTTGTCACTGCGACATGAAACTCGCCGGTCTCTAGGTGTGAAACAGCAATGGGAATAAAATAGTTAAAAATTTCTTCTTACCTGAAGGGAGAGAGTAACAGTGAGGACAGACAGTGCCAAGGCCATGAAAGCATAGCCCTTGCACAGAAGTGTCTTCCTGCCAAACTGCTCAATGATAAAGGTCTGGAAGGGCAGGAAAAGCACTCACTTCACTGTAAGCACAGCTAAAGCCTGAGTAACACACTGATACAGTGTGCCTTACACACAGCAGAGTGGGAAGGAACACACAGAGACCAACCCCTAGTGATACATACGGAATAAGGCCTTCTTCAAACCCAGCTGTGCGCAGCACCTCAAAAGTGCAGAAATAGACCTAGAAAACACAATGGAAGAAAAAAAACTTGCATTGGAAACAGTGGATTGCATGTGTGGTATCACCTCTGATGTCAGGACTGGTAAGCAAGCAAAGAGGGTACATTTCCACCAGTGACCTGTCCTTTTTGCTGATTGTTGAGAAAATACTTCTTTTCAAGAATGGGTTAGGAATAGAAAGTGTCTTTTTAAAAGCTTTTCACATGCTTTTAACAGAAAGAAACTGCTATAATTTTCGTTTCAGTCCTGCTAATCATCTGATTCAAGTCAGTTGTGGTCCAGAAAAAAAAGAGATACACCTATCATCATCATTTAGCATTGGACCTACAGAAGTGAAAATAGAGGTGTTAATGATACACGAATTTCCTGAAGAAGATGAGGGAATTCACGTGTAGGTTTTTCCTTTCTCTTTTCACTATTGCTACAGCTATTCTAGCCCCACTATTTCCAGGCAGGCTGAAGTAAAGAGACAAAAATATGGGATGAGAAGGCTCTAGCAGGCAGTAGCTTGAAGATGCTGTGCTCTGGCTTCTAGACAGTTTTATTAGCTTTCCTGACAACCACAGCAACAGCTACCAAAGCCATAATATTTACAGAACATAAACTTCTTTGAACAGATGCGAGCATAACCCTGACACACTAATGGTGATGTCACTGCTTGTATTCAGTTCTGTTGGATGCCAGCTGCAGCCTCATAACAGTTATTTTGGCCCTGATGCATGGGCCTGTACTGAAATAAGTAAGGCTGGATGGCATCTAAATTTCCAACTTGTTCTTGAAGCTGTCAGTCACAGCAATGACACTGAAGCAGTAGTACAAAGATGAAAAAGCTAAAAGAAAAAAGCCTAGCTTACTTGTTTTATGTCTTTTGAGTAAAAGATAGGCAGGGTCAGTAGTCAAAATAATTTGAGATGTTGCTTGCAGAAGTATGAGTAAGAGAGGCCTTGGCATGGGGTTAAAGCAACACACAAACATCGATATTGGCAGGTTAATCATATACTGCCTGGTTTATCAGTAACTGCAAGAGATGCAGCAATCATAAGCATTTGGGAGAAAAGGCCTCTTGAGGTTTGGTACATTGGATTTTTGCAGCCTGGGAGGATGAATGCTTGAGATGGAAAGGCTCCTTAAGCCATGAAGTAGTGAAGATGCCCAGCCAGACTACCTGTGAAGGATTGACTTCTTGCAGGAGACACTGGAGCTTTATCAGTGAGCATAGCTGGGCTTTGTAAGAGAGCAACAGAGGGATCCAAAGCTCATGCTTTTAAACCTGACATGGTGCTGTGTGACATGGGTGAACAGTCTCTCTGCAATGTTCCAGCTGTGCTTCTGCTGAGACTGCTTCCTGCAAAAGGACCAGCAAAGACAAAGTGATGCTGACCAAGATTACAACAGAAAATTCTGTCTTCTATATATGCAGAAAGGTTGGGACTCCTGAAAAGAAGATATGAAAGAGAGAAAGAGGAGAGTAAAATCAGAGAGAAGGAACTGACAAATGGAAGTTGCCACAGCAGAATACACTATTGATCTGGTACACCGATCCTAACATGTATTTTTCCATATATCTAGTTAGCTACTCCATGGCTTTAATGTCTCTTCAGCACAGTTCAGAAGTACTACCACTTGCCATTGCACCACATTGTGAAATCTGTGCAAACTGGGAAAAGAACAGCATGGAAGAAGATAAATGTTATATTTGTGTTCTGTTTGGTCTCATGCTGTTCTTATTTTCAAACAAACAGGCGACTCAGGCATTAGAAATTCCCCTTTACAACATTGTTAGGGAAGCTGCAAGCTGTGTAGAAGCACTACCACAGAAGGAATGGGGGAAGAGAGCATGGTGGCAAAAAGAAGCATAAGATTTCATCCTGGATACAGGCAGCACCTTGTTAGTGTTTTTGGAATCAATGAGGTGTGCAGGCACAGGAGCTGTTGTGGGCAGGTTAACATATACAAGCCAGTCTGCACCCAGAGTTATCGCAGAATAAATGTCCATAATTCAAAACTTTTCTTAAATAACATGATGCATTTATATAGCACTTTGCCAGCTCAGTGAAGATCTCTGTTTCTGTCAGGTAGATAGATAGTGAATGCCAGTTTTCCAAATAAAGAGTGGTAGATGGATGGGCAAAACATCCAAAGCCAAATCAGCAGCCAGTCAATGGCCAGGAGTAAATCTCGTGACTGCTTGACTCCCACCCAGATACAACTTCTTTTATAGTGTCTGCAAGCTTAAACTGCAGAATTTTCTTATGGACACCTAAGAGTTGTTTTAGTGTGTGGAGAGGGGAAGATACCCAACTGCATTAGTGCCAGAGAATTGCAGAGTTATGATCACAATAATCAAAATGCACAGCTGCCAGTGCAGATTTTGGTCTTCCATCACTTCCAGCACACTCAGGATTTTGATGTTTTCCATTGCTGCCTTTTGTTTTTGCAGATCATCCACTTCTGCCTGGTGCTCTCCCTCACCCCACAGTTTCTTCATAGCTGTGCAGAACAAAGAGGAAAGCTTGATACAACTGTGCTATTCATGCATGATAATATTTGTACAAGCAGATTTATTCAAATTATTAATTAGTTATTCCCCTAAGGTTTCAGACATCATAATATTAACAAGCAAGCTATGAGAACACTAGTGACATATGGTTGTATCCTGTGTTCACAATCTTACAGAAAATAAGATCCTATCTCACAGTTGTTAGTATATAAACCTTAATTAACACTATACAGTTCTCAGAACATCCATATAGTCTCTGATCTCTCTCTTTCCCTGTCTGATCACATGGCTCTTGCTACAGCACCTTGGAAGTGCTTTCCTTGAACCTGAACAGAGAAACTATGGTCACAATAAACTGGCAGCTCTTTGCACTGATAACGTAGCGTATTGATTCATTAAAGGGCTTTGTGTTTGTATGCATATGTGTTTTCATGTAGAATTACAAAGACATGCTGTATCTGGACAGATTTGTTGGAAAAAATTTGTAGTAAATTGATGAAGTAATTTATGCAGTTTGCTGACAAGATAAGATAGCTCCCAGCAGGCTATCTGCTATTTCAGTTAGGTGGTTGTGGTACCCAAATTACCTCATTTAAAATTACCTTACATGATATCTTTTGAAAATTTTGACTGCCCATGTTAATGGCTGTTAAGTGGCGAGACTGATGTGTTTGTTACCCGGGTATGCCCACTGAAAGGCAGCTATAGTGTAGCTCTTACTCTTTTCTTCTGCAGAGAAGGGGGATGGAAAGAGCTGGGAACGGAAAGTCAATAGAAACAATTTGCAACTTGTTTTGGGAAGCATCCTCTACATTTTGACCCCACTACCAATGACTCCTGAAGATGCTGTATCTGCTTAAACTTTTCTTACCATGGCCAAGTAGTTGTTCATAGAGATTTGAAAGCCAATTGTGAGGGATCCACCAACTCACAACACAGAATTACAAACAACCACTGGTACTGAACCTGCAAGGAATAGTACAAGCTCTTTTTCACATTAATTAATTAGCCAATCCACAAAAACTTTCTTTTCAAATGCACAATTTCATATCACTATCAGGCTACTAGCTAGGAAAGCTTAATAGTATCAGTTGTACATGGGAAGGTGTGGGAGCAGGTGAAAACAGTATGGAAATGCTTCACTATTTAAGTACTAGAGGACTTTTACAATTTTTTAAAAAAATCAGTTTCTCTGCCCAGCTGGAACTTCCTTCAAAGTTTTCATGATGACTTAGTCCAGAAAGTTAATTCTGTGTCTTTTGATTTTTTATTTTAAATGTTAGCTCTAATTTTCACAGTAACAAAATTAGAATGATTATCCACTGTCCACCCTATTATTTTGAAAACAGTTTGGTACATATGTATTGTATTTTCTTCAGGAATGGTAATTGCAACAGCAACCTCTCAATTCTTCTGAAAGCTTAATATTAACAGCCGATACCGCCAGCTGTAGCACTCACCACTTCTGAAAGGAGCTTTTCCATCTTATATCGAAAGGGTGGCTTGATCCCAGACAGACAGAACTCTCTTAGACTGAGGCAGTGTTTTCTGTCATGCCTTTTCTGCATCTTCTGCTTAAGTAATCATCTGACTCTGAGACTGAGGTTAATGTTTACTTCATATGACTTCTGTTGACTGATGTTTTTTGCAGCAATTGGACAGTGCTTAGAACAGATGGATTAAATGTTTCAATGACTCAACAGGAGGGGTTCCTCTGAATGAGAACATTTTGTAGCATGAGTGATCCCTGTTTTGATACAGGTCAAATATAAAATCTAACCCAGGTTTCAGTTGCTGGAAGACACACTGGTGCTTTACTATCAGAGCTTCTTTTGTGGCTATTCCTTTAGAAGTAGCAAGCACATTATTTGAAATTTTTAAATAGAAAACTCCCTAAACCTCAAATTTGATTCAGTGGTCCAGCATAATGATAATCAATATGAATGGTTAAACTGCAGAAAGATAGGTCTTAGTAAACAGGAGGCAGGGTATACCTCTTGTAACTGTGACAGAAAATGGAAAAAATAATTGATCGCCCTATACAAAGGTAGAAGACTTTGGGGAGGGGAGTGATTAAATGCTGCAGTGGTCAGCAGGATTAACAGCTCTTGAATAGCAGCAGTACATGGGTGCTGTGGAGCGTAGCAGTGGTAAAGTGTATTATTGTATGCTGATGTGCACTAGCAGAGTGCAATGTGTCCTAGGCCAATATACAGCTAGCAGACACTGGTTATCACAGCTTCTGCTTTTTTTTTTTTTTTGAGCAGTTAATTATTTATAAAATGGGCTGAACTTTCAAAGTGTCTACTCTCTCAGTACTCTCTCAAAGTGTCTTACTCCCTGTCTCACTCCAGGGCTCTGGTCCTCTACCTCTCAGCACTGATGTGTGTTTGTTAACCCTTGTGCCATCCATGAGGTACCCAGAATAAGGCTGAGAGCACTGCTTACACTACAAAAACTTGCTCCAGATTGTGCTACAACTGGTATGCATGGAAGGTGCAGTCAGTTTGCTCCGGAGGATGCAGGTGAGAGTTCTTCTGTACCAAATGCCCAGGGACTGGGGCTGATCCCTGACAGTCATTATAGAGACAATCAGGACATAGTTACTTGATGTCAGCTCAAGAAAATAGAACAATATTGAGTTCTCTTTGTTATTCCACCCGGCATTTGTTCATGTGCAGTGTTTATGATCAATATTAGGTCCTGTACAGTACGATACCATAAAGACATGACATGAAAATTGTTTGCAAGAACTATGTTTATGTTTCATCCTCTCTTCATCCTGCACTTAATCCTGAGCAGAGCTTTCTTACAAAGTAACAAACATAGAGACAAATCTTGCTTCTTTAAAATGATAGCAAAGGAGAAAGACTTAAAATAAAATTTATGTGTTATGCTTGAAAATGTTTTCCATGTGCCAGTTCTGAGAATTGTGTGTAGTTACTAACGTCTTCCTGCTACAGAGCTCTTCTAGGAAGGAGCCATTGTCTCTCACCATGAAAAGCAAAGATGAATATAAAATAGGACTACTTGGATTAATGACAAGCTATCTGTGGATTACTTTTTGGATTACATTTTATTGAGAAAAGTCCATGTTAAGGTTTAGCTTTCAGTTTGATTTTGAGACAGGGTTTTTGTCAGTGGAAGTTGCTTATGGTGGCCTATCAGAGCTTGGTGCAGAATGTCTTTTCTTTGGTAGCATTGTTCTCCACACTCTGATGACATTTCTTCTTAAATTGGCACATTTTGAATTCTTCTGTGATTTCAGAGTTTGACTTCCCTTTTGTTTCTGGGAGGAACTGGTAGATGAGAACCACTGAAATGACCAGCAATAAAGATGAGGAAGCAAAAAGGACCAAGAAGCACCTGGAGTTAAAAATAGAGTAAGATGAGTGATTTCCCTTGCCCAAACAGATTCTTGAAAATTGTTGATTTGTCCCTGTGAAATGAGTAATAAGTTGATTTTACAGAAGGAATATTTATTAATGTTTTCAATCTATTCTTGAGGCAGCAGATGATGTCTGAAGTCTAGGGAAGTGTTTTACATAAATGGCCTCCATATGCCAGTAGTAGTAAGGGATTCACAGCTTTGATCATCTACAAGGCATTTCATCCTACTCCCTGTCCAGACCAACCTAGAAAACCAGTTTAAATTGATAGAGTCAAAGAGAAGATTTGAATCAAATTACATACGACAGCAAAGGGGAAGATCATTCTAGTGGAAGTGGGGCCTAGCCAAATGACAATTCCACCAATTACAAAAGCAGAGGACCTTGTTGAGAGGATGAAGATTTCATTCATGACAGATGTGACGGCTCCAGCTGAGGAAAAACCGTTAAAAAAGCAATAGAAACATTGTTCTAGTTAACCATTTTCCCCAAAGTGAGTGAACTGATGTCACTGGTCAAACACAGCCCCAGTAAGTCAGGCTACCATGAGATCATTTAAATTTCATCGGCACAGCCATATCTATCTGAATTCCCCTACAGACTTCTCTTATGGTCCATGGAGAGAGATGGACACCCCTGAAGTGCAGTTTCTATCCACCTAAGATGTATGAAATATGCAGACGAATGGTCCTAATGGCCTATTTCTCTCCATTGCCCATAGGAGACACCTGGGTTCTGCTACCGTGGGAATTCTGTTAGGTTTTCAAGATATTCATGGTCCTCATGTACAGCTTTTACAATAATAAAGGCTGCCATTTGAATCTGGAGACTGTAATAACTAAAAGTAGTGTTGTCAGGGAACTTTCAGAGTAAATATTGGTCTTAGGAGAGTGAGGTCCTAATAGAGAGCTGTAAGTTTGGTTCTGGCGTTACAGACGTAGGTGATTCAGAGTGACATTAAGAGAGGATGAGAAAGGACAGAGCAATGCTAAGAGACAGACTATGTGTGCTATCAGGTATCATTCTTTAATAGAGCAGGATTTTACAGGTGAGTTGAGAAAACTGTAATATTTTAGAAGAGGCTACCTCTGACCTTAGGCAAAGACAGAGATGGACCAGCTGAGCCTGTGTGCACTGAACAGCATTAACACCCTCCAAAACAAGTGTTAGTGAGTTGATTAACAGGTAATTTTTGGCTTGAAGCTGTAATCCAGTGAGAGGAAACAGGGTCCTGATTCATCAGGGTCTGAATAATTTCAAATAATTTGTTAAAGAAATTGTTTCTTGGGTCATTAGTTCATCAAAAATTGGGACTCCCCCAATTTCAGTCCAAACTAAGCTGCTGATTTTCAAAGATAATATCCACACAGTCTAGTTCTACTTCCATACATTCATGGCCTGTGCTTATCCATGTGGTCCAAGGTTTCCTGTTGTTGCTTTTATTGTTGTACTCACCTTGTCCTATTCCATGGGCAATGATGAATAAAAAGATGAGAATAACACTGCAGTAACGCATCCAGAGGAACTGATCCTAGACAAAGGTGAAAGGAAGGAAAAGAATGAAAATTAATTTTATAGCTGTAGCACAGCTGATCCAAACATACAGGAGAAGCAATATTTGTGAAAAAGCCCATGACACTGAGCTCTGTGGTAGATGCTCACTAGAACTACTTACCTTTCTCTACTGAAAACAGAAGGCCAAAAGTAGCCTGCAGTGTTGTATCTACAGAGGTGAGCTGAACTGCACCCTGCTCTGAAAAACAAGTAACAAATTCCAAGCAAATTATAGCATGGGGAAAATTGTTACTGATTTAACCTAATTGTCTTATTGAATTAGACAACTTCAGAGAAACGTTTAAATCTCTTGTGAACCAGAAGATATCTGTGAAACAGAAAGAAACTGAAAGTTTATGGGCTGAGACCAAGATTGCAATGCAGTGCAAAACACTGGCACTGCTGAAGCCATGATGCTGGGTTCCTCACTGCTTTCCACCATCCAGACTGGAAGTAGCTAGAGATCTGCACTATTTAGCTGGATCACTTGTATCAAGGGTGGAAATTGGTGGCTGTTGGAAGGGTCAGTACACACTGCTGCTGCAGCAGGAGGCATGGGATAGCAAATGGGAAAGGTGACAGCAAGGATGCCATCCAGGGATTTAAAGGACAGCAGAACAAGACACAGGTGAGGTTTGAAGAGGTCAGGCAGGCAGAGAGCTGGAGGAAAGCTATGCCAGACCAATGGTATTACAAAATGTTTTTCACTGACTGAAAGCCTGATTAAAAAAGATTAACTACAAGGCAGGACAAAAAAAAGCCTTGCAGAGGAGCTCTGAGTTTGTATTCAGAAGATATTCTTATCTGCTATTTTGGACATGAAAGCTAAGGCTGACTATCTGCCATCCTGCACAAAGAATTCTGATGCAGGTCCACTCCCAGAGATGGATTCATCCTTTCTCAAGAGAAGGGCCTTTCTCTCCCCAGTGAATGACATGGAGACCTCGGTGACTGGTATGGGGTAGATGCATCCTTTTTGACAGCTGTAGTTAAGCAAAGTAAAACCCCACCCTTAGTGTATGTCCGTTTCTAGGACTGGGAGAACAACACTTTCCTGCCATACAGAAGAAAAAAATATAGAAAATAGGATGAGAAGGAGTAGCACAAGAACCATAATCCAAGAATTCTTGCTACAGCTTCTCCTAGTGCAAGAAACACAGAGGAGGTCACATTTACAAATCCATGCAACTTCTTAGGTGAGATCTCTCCAGCATACTGAACGTGGGCATTCATATTTATTCCTAAAGTGAAGAAGACACGAGAGAGCTAAAGCTTCAGAAAGCAAGAGAGAGGATCCCTTTTCATTTCACTTTCAACTAAAGGTAGCTCTCTCCTCTCTCTTCTGAACTGTTTGCTATATATCCTCCACAACAATAGGCTGAAAATGTACCTTTTACTTTAAGCAAGATGTTTAGGTAACCCATCAGATTTCTCTCTCAACAAGACCTCTTGAAGGCAAAGGACAGCTCATCTTACCTTTCCCCAATCTGTTCCTTGTTCCACTGGGGTTACTGTGCATGCCCAGGTACTCCCAGCAGGAAGATTTCTATATCCACCCCAAAGAAGTCACATTAACATGGAGTAGTGGGGAGTCCTACCGGCACCAATGCCCTTGAGGAAGCGCCCAATCAGGATCATCTCAAAAGACTTGGCTCTCCTATTGAAGCCAGTATGCAGCGTGGCTATTATTAGGACCACATCGTTGAACAGCAGACATGTCTTCCTGTAACAGCAAACAACATGTGGGTATGATCCACATTTTACTTTTTCATCTTTGACTAATGTCTGCCTGTTCTCCTCTGAATTTACAGATCAAGCCATGGCCATGTTTAAATCCATTGCTTATAGGACTACCATATCTGATTATGAAAAGGCATGATGTCTTTGCAGGGGAGTGGAAAGGGAGAAGCTAGATTCCTCCTTTCCATGCTAATACTATGTGAGCACACCACGAGGCTGACGGAAATTCCTGCAGGATAAATACTGATAAAGAATGGCCTTTTTTGGTCTTTTTCACTTCTTTCCTGTGGGCGAGGCTCCCATCTCAAACACTGCACATGTCCCCAGAACAAGGCAAATCCAGCTTCACTGAGAACTTGCTTCACTGCCCACCTCAAGCTAAGGAGTTCTGGCTTTGTCCTTTATGGCCACCCTCAAAAAGAGGGTTCTGAATGTGGCTGGAGGGACTTCTGCTTATCTTTGCTGAAACTCTGATTATTCTTACAGAGGAATGAACCTGCACAATTTTTTTAAAGGCTGCAATCAATTAAAAAAAAAAAAGCTTTTGCCTACAGAATATCTATCCCCTTCTGCACTACTGCAGTGTTGTTCGGCTCCCTAGGATATTATTGCCCAATAAAAAAATTTCAGAGGGTTTTTTTTAACTGAAATTTCAGCAAAAATACAGTAATTGTATGGCACCAAAAACTGTGACAAGGGAATCATAAATAGTTGCATATTCTTGTCTCTCTAATGTACCTAGGTGTAGTTATACATGCTGAGTAAAGTCTGCACCAGAAGGGGGCAGTGAGAATTCTGAAATCCATTATATTAGGTGAGTAATATTTAATTTCTTCCCTTGTTGCAGTCCTGATCAGCAAACTGTTGGCAAATATGCCTACTTTCCGTATTTTGCAGTCAGATACCCACTACACAGACACCCTATCATTCCACCTACACAGTACATCATAGACACGATGAAGGACCACAATAATGTGTCTCCTGATGCAGCGCAGAACTGTATTGCTCCAACCAACTTTTGTTGATAAACTTCTGAATGTACTGGGACAGAAAAAGAGATTTTCATTTCACTGAGGCACTAATGACAATAGTTCTTCATAATGTTTACAACTTAAAAAAAAAAAGATCAATAGTCATTACTAAAAGCATGACTATGGAACACTTATTTGCAAATTAGGGTTGATATTTCCTCTCATACAGCCTAATAGTGTAACAGAATCTTTCAAAAACGAATTTTACTCTTTAATCTGTTGAATCCTGGCTCTCCTACACCAAAATATTGGGACCTTTTATTGATTCTAGTGAAGTGCAAGTGTTCTTGTTGCAGGTAGTGGATACAAAGAGAAAAGGGCTGAACTGAAGGTTGAGACTCAATCAGCTAGTTTTTAATCTTTTTTCTCCATGGCATAATCTTTAAGGAGGGTGTTTCAATATGTTGTCTCCACACAGTTCTGTGGGAAGTTGTCTTTGGAGCAGAGCTCCGAACAATCATGCAAACTCATTTTGTCCTTTGACAGTGGACAGTATGGCATTGGAAAGAGCTGGGAATAAACTCACATAGCAACACCTAACAGATTTTTTAGAGCATCTTCAAAGTGTAAGGCCTAGTCCCATGAGGAGCAGTTACAGATGTGATTTTATGAAGGCTTTGCTTATCGGAGAAGTATAATTGATCACAGACATTTGAAAACCAGGTAGGTGGGTTCCACCAATTCCTAGCACCATAATCATTAGCAATAGCTTCTGGTATTGAACCTGAAAAAGATGATGAAACACATCCTAAATTCCTGATACCAGCATGGCTTTCAGACCATGAGATAATTTATGAGATCTTATATCGTCACATTTCAATGATTAAGAAGGGTTTAAAATGCAAAAACCCATTTTGAATTTTTCAATAATCAAGCAAAATTGCTGGGAAATTGTTAAGATGCAAATCTGCACATTCCTTTATCTTCTCCTGGTTATTAGCAGCTTGAAAAGATGCAGTCTCTAATTCTGTTAGTTCTGCTAGCCGCAGAAATAATAATAAAAAAATCATATCTTGTTCAGATAGTTTGTGTTTGCTTTTGTACTAGTAAGAACCTACAGCTTTCTTGAATCCCTTTTTTCCTTCAACTTTGTCTCCTCAGAGACATCATTCACCAGTTTCCAGAGTTTAATCAAGTCTGTCCTCTTAAAACTTACTTTTTTTTACATTTCACTTTTATTATCCCCATAGGAAACTGCATTTTTAGAGTCCCTACTTGAATGACTCCTATTTGAAATGCTGTGTTTCCATGATGTACACTGCATTTTAGAGCACTCTTCAAAAGCACGTGTTTTCAGGCATTTAGTCAGGTCACACCCTAAACAGATGAGTATCCTCAAGTATCCTTGAGATTGCAGGGCGGTAGAGTGGGGGAGGAAGGTTCTGTTTTGTCTTTTTCCTTGCTACTATTTTCTCTATCTTCCTCAAAATGCTCATTCTTTCCTGGTTTCCCAGGTCCTCTTTTAAACCTCTCACTCTTTTGTATTTCTAATATATTTTCTGGAGATGCCGTGTAGTCAGTCTTATTGCTGAATCAGTGTTGTCCCAAGCATGTGCTCTGTTGCTCATTTTTGTTACAAGAAGGACTGTTTGATTCCCTTTGCTGTAATCTTCAAAGATCATGCTGCTGTTAGTGACTAGGGCTAGAAGACAAGAAGTTGGATACTCACCAGGTCTGAGAGGAAAACAGCCATTTCCCCTTGAAAACCTGCCTGTTCTGACAGCCCTTGTCAAGTCTGTCGGATGAGAGATACGTTTTCTGTGCTTAGATTATAAGAAGTTGGGATCATAGCACAGAAGTTAAATTCTAACCCTGTGGCTTTTAGTGAATTGTGTGCTCCTCCAACACTGGCCAGGGCCTCTTCTTGCTGGTTTAATTATTCTAAGATAATGCCCAGATATGCCAAGCTGATTACAACATTGGTAAATGTATATCCTTCTTGTATTGGGAGCTCTCCTCCTTACTCGCACTGCTAAAATAACTGCATGTTCCTGTTGTGTGAGGAGTCAGACAGTGCTACCATCTTTCCTTCAGGGGAGCTGAGTCCCTCTTCACCTGTCTGACAAGCAGCTTAGGCAGAGTGTGTTTTCCTCCTCTCCAGTCTCCTACAGAGATAAGCCACTTCGTATTGTAGCTGAGCTGTAACACCTCTTCTTGCATGCTATAAGATTTTCAATTGCTTGAAGTGATTTGAACAATTTCGCGGTTGCAGGACATGAAGTATCTGAATATTGGCATATTGGGTCCTTGCTAACACCCAGTTCTTTAGAGAGGGTCACACTGTTTCCAGAACCGCTCAGAAGCCTCCCTCTTACCTCTCTGTAACAACGGAGATGGCCTACAGTGTGCCGGAGCAGGATGCTCATTCTGTTCTGGCTTGAGAATTGATTTTAAGAAGTACTTTTCACCTTAAAAAAAATGAGTTTGAATCAGCTAAAGACTTGACTATTTAAAAAGAGTGTAAGTTAATTCTTGCTTCCTTCAGGCTTCTATGTATTACGTGTAACATTTTGTATGACACTGAATACATCGCAGTTCACCCCATACTACAAAGATTTGACTGTCTATGGTTAGTGCCGAAAGGGGAGATGGGAAGGTGGGGTTACAGTTCTGAAGGCAACACGGTGGAAGCACGGACATTCCTCCTACAGTCTGCTTTTCACATTACAGCAACTGACAACAGCTCCACGCTGTCCCCGGGCTGTGTGCCCTGCAGCACACGGCAAGCTTGCTGACTCACACCTCGACCTTTCTCCTGCTGGATGTCCCAGTAACGGTCTCCAAACCCTCTACCTGGGTGTCTTGTTGCACATCAGTACAGTGAAATAATTCAAGCTGAATTCTTCTTTCCACCCATTCCATTTTCATCATTCCTGAAATCTTCATCACCTCCACATCAGCTGTGGTTTTGTAATTTATTCCTTCCCCTCTTAGCACAGACTTCTCAAATGTTATCACTTTCTCTTCTAAACCACCCCAGAATCTACCTTTCTCTTCAATTACTACTGCAAAAATCCCTGTCTTTATTTAGGTTTTCTCTTGCTTCTTACAAATCCCTCCTCTCAATCTCCAGTCACTTCAACGCTGGCCAGTGCCCTCCCCTCAGCCAAAGATTTTGCTGTCACAGAGAAGACTGCAGCCAGATTGTACAGCTGTCCCCTGTCCTCTCTTACCACCACCACCAGCCACTTTATCTTTTAGGATCAGACCAGAACTGTGTCCAGCAGAATATGTCAGAGCTGTCAGTTGCAAATAGCAGTTGTAGGCAAAAGCATAAGAACTGAGCAAGTGTGCAGTGATGCTTTCCCTGTGCGTCTTCCAGGCCCCAGTGATGTGCAGCCCTGAGACTTTGTCTGTCAGGATGATGTCTTTAGATTTGCTCCTTCCACACATTTGCCAAGATCCTCTTTGAACTCTTGTAAACTTTTGTTGTTCCCAACTTCTGTGGCAGAAAGGTCTAATGAGATACTTGAACAATTCAGTGTTACTTCTTACTTTCTGTCAGGACACACTAAAAGCTACTTTTGAAACAACTGACCTTCTCTTTTGCTGTTTCTGTCATTTTATCCTTCCTTTTAACATCTTCTGTTTCCTGTATCAAATTTGAATGTCATATCTCTGTTTCCAGACCTTTTCGTGCTGTTCTGTCCCTTGTAAGTCTGTTTTTATTTTTCTTTTCCCTCTCAAAGGAGTTCTGTCAGATTAACAGCAAACCATTTTGCTAGACTCAGACAGCAGTCTTCAGGCACCTTAGAGTGGGGCCACGGGCAGGGAGCAGATAAGCCTGAATGAACTGGAGGGGAAAGGACGATTTGCTCTTTGAGCTGAGGATGGGTAGCTTGGCTTCTGGAAGGATGGACACACATGGCAGCTCTGGGACTTTCTGGAGCAGTTTTTAAACACTTTGTCTGTCTGTGGCAGGATTTTAACATCCAGTTGATCAAACAGTCCCTGTTCCTCTTCCTCCTGTTCGTGTTTCTCCCAGAATACTCATACTGCCGTCTCATTTCTATCTGGCCTCACACTTTTGTTCAGTGCTGTAATATGGAAAAAGCAAGACTTAAATGCCTAGTATAGTTCTTTTACTTATTTTCCTAAAGAAGAGGACAGGACGAGTCTTTCCACCTAGGATTTGAACACTACCAGAAATGTGCTTATTCCAGATCCAGTACTTAGCTCACCCAATACCTTTGGCTTGGAGGGATTTTGTTTTCAAAGATGCCACATGTTGAACTTGTGTGATCCTGGAAATCAGATAGATACACTGCAGATTCACAAGTACCTCTTTAACTTTTATTCCCAATCCATGCTAGTTTATGGCAGTGTTAATGATTTACCACGCTTTCCCTCTTGCAGATGGTATTTACTAGTAGGAGGGAAGAAGGGAAGAAGTCAGGCATGCTGGACAAGATCATGCTGTAGAAAGACATGTATAAACAAATGAGTTTTTAGTGTCTTGTAAGACACTAAAAAATTCCTCACTGGGAAGTAGTAAAGTTGAGAAAGACCAGGCCAAATAAAGACTTTTAAAATAATCAAGGTCTTACCTAATCCTTTCTTTTCACAATACTTTAAATGTTTCTTTTTTTTTTTTTCCTGCATTTTTGACCAGAAGAAGGAATTTATGTTGGTTTTTACTGTGGTATTGTGCAATCCGTGACCTCCAGCCTTGAAACTATAAACTTTGTCTAGCTTTTCTTGTAATATGATGATTGTCATAGGAAGGATGGCTGTGTTGGGGAAGTCCACCGCTCTTAGTATTAGCTCTTGGCACTGCTACAAATATTGTTAGAGGACGGTGTGAAGATAAAATAGCAGGAGCCTTAGGGCTGTGAAAGAAACTGCCTCTCAATATTCAGGTCCTTTTGCAAATTTTATTGTGCAGCATCTGCAACAGTCAATAGTGAAGATCTCATTTCCAGAACAAGACAGACACAATATTCCCTGACCCCAACAACACACTCCCAGAAGATGGGCCCTCCTGTGTCCCTGACTCTTCAATCAATGAAAACCAGATGCAGGCATGATCAGTAGGATGTGTTTTCCTAGTCACTGCTTTTTTATTTCCTTATCAGTAAACTGCAAAGCATGAAGAAGAGCAAGAGTGTGTCACGTCATATAGCAATGAACACAAAAAATGAAGCCCTTTTCACCATGTTTTGTAATGAAAACATGGACTATTCAGAGACCTGGAAAGAAAAGCAAACCCTCAGACTTACAGACTGGGTTCTCTGGGAAAGGCACCACTCTTTTTTGTCTCATCAGTACCAGTTAACTCATGGGAACTCAGTTCCATTGAAACCCAGTGTTCCTTCTCTCTGACATGAAATAACTCCAGGCTGAAGACATGGTACATAGTCATTTCTAATGGAGAAGGAGAACCTGCCCACTGTGGATTAGCCCACTCATGATTTCCTGCAGCTCTGCTTTCTTTGCTCATGCTTTCTTTCAGTGCTGACATATCCACGTTTGTCCCAATAGAATAATCTCCAAAATCTAGGCAATTACCAAGCAAGACGTTTGGCTTGAGGTGACAGGTTATGCTGGGATGCTTCTCTAGCATAGTGTCTCCTTTACACCAGGACTTTATACCTCCTTTACACCTTTTTTCTTCAGACGTAGCAGTGAGTTCCCCCTGCCCCCTCTCCAAAAACAAAGGGTGAAGACCTTGCTCCAGGTCACAGAATTATGGTCATAAGCTCTTCAAGAATGTCCTAGTTGCCCCTATACCATGTACTTGGTCTCAAGTCTAATTGTAAGAGGGAGGAACATTGCATACTGATTCTGCCTACTGATAGGCAAGATACTCTTCTTCCATTGGATTAAAGAGCTAAACACTTCTTTTCACCTGGACTGAAGCTCCTTCTCTGGGAAAGCTCAGCAGCACTGACTTGTTAAAAGGAGCAGATAATTTCAACGTGAAAACTCTGCTGCCTTCTCTCAGTTTCACAAGTATGCTGTACATTCGAAACTTCCACATTCACTTCCTCCAGTAACTGTGGAGTCCTGGTTTTGGTAATAAAATTAGCAGATCCTGTGTTTTCAGTTTACACAGCTGCTAACTTGCAGGGACTGACAAAGATCTTATTTCTTTATACACTGTGTTTAATTTTTTCCCGCAGACGATTTAATTCAGCTCATATTTCAGCAGTTGGAGAGAATGACCAAGTTCATCCTGCATCCTGCACTGCAGGTGATTATTTTTAAAATACACATTTGTGCTGTTTGTGGAGCAATGGATTCTCTTGCTTATTGAAGCTTCTGGGCACTACAGTAATAAAACAGCAAAATATGGAGTGGAGAGTTTGTTATTAAAGTCTAGTAACAGTCATCACTGAGCAGTTACTCTGCTGTAGGGCTGTCTGTCTCTTCTTTCCACGGTAGTTCAGGCGGTTGAACTCCTCCATGACCTGCAGCATGGTCTTTCCTTTGGTCTCTGGCATAACCAGGAAGACAAAGATAGCCATGGACAGACAGTATGTCAGGAAAATGATGAAAGAGAAACTACCAAGACCTTCCTGTAGGAAAAGAGACAAAACATGTTCATATAAATTGATCTAGATTTCTTTCTCTTATGATATGAAGTTTCTGGTTTTGTATTTACTAAAAAACTTGGTCATGGACTCAGTTGATGTAAATCCTGCTTGCTGCCACCTGGGGAATGGCACCGAGTGGTAAGATGAACTAATTCTCCTTCCCTGTTTTAAGGAGGAAAGTTGTATGCTCGGCAGAGATTGATTGTCACTGACAATTCAGAGAAGCACTGAGCTTCAGTTACTCTTCCTTTCTGCTCCATCCTTCTCAGTCTGTGCTAGACTGTGGAAGGTACGTAGTGTGTTAGCTCTGCCCCTCCTTGCACAGTCCAAAACTGCAAAGGCTTTAGTTTCCTGCTACTTACAAGTGCTGGGTGAGATCTCTGGGACTACCCATTTTCCACATTAACCCCAAAGGAGATGCACATACAGGACAAGGGGGGAAAAGAAGGGAGTCCCTCATAACATTCAGATGACGTCTGACAGTGTTGGTGCCTCTGTCACCACTTCTGTGTTTGCCAGTGTCACCCTCTAACTGTGTGTAGAGTTAGCAGCATTTTGTGGTTCTGCTGGGCTTTCACTAGAAATCTGGGTAAAAAGAAAGAGGCCATCAGAACTGCAATTAGTTTGGGCTCTGTCCTTTGCATGAAGTGTTGAAAAAGAGAAGTATGCTCTGGGCTCAAAAAGGGTCTAAACTCCTCTGAACCGAAACAAAACACCCTACTTTGCTTACCACAATGAAAGGGAACAAAAGTCCAAGGATGAATAGTTGGATCCAGTTTGTAGCACCATTAAAAACATAAGCAGCTGGTCTGTATGACTGAATAAAGATTTCTGTGGGCAAGGGGCATAATACTCCAGCTGAAAAAAATGTTGGAGAAAAAAGGAAGTTTAGAAATTTTGCAAGCTGCTTCTGTAACTCACACTTCATATTGCCACAGAAGTTAATGGTTTTAACTGACCTGGAAGTGTTTGAGGTGCTGCTTGGCTCTTCAGGAGGAAGGCATGTAGGAATACAATATGAAATGAAGTTTTACCTCCTACCACAGTATGGAGGGCAATATCTACCCCTGCGCTGAATCAGGAGTAGAGATTCACGCTAACTGTGGAACAGCTATGCCTGGGACCTCTCCTAAAGGCTGCAGTGAGGAAGGAATGAGTTTATGAAACCATTCCAGTAGAAAATACCAACCTGGCCCAATGCCAAAGCTCATGATGAAAATAAAGATGAGTGCAACAGAGCAGTATGGTATCCAGGAAAAGGAATCCTATGGTAGGAAATGAAAAGCAATTAAGATTTTATTTATCCAGCTCCATTAGAACATTGATCACTGCTAAGTATGTCAATGTTGAACATACATCTGTTTCCTCTACTTCCAGAAACTTCACAAGAAGATAGTCTTGGCGGTGATCATGTTTGTATTAAAGCTATTGGCTTTAATCTGCATGTACATGTCTGGGAGCGGATGTCTGTTAGTACGATGGTTAGCCCCAAAAGTACTTCTACTCCCACTAAAAAGTTATTTGGGTGGAGGGAAATAGTAATATCTGCCATACAATAAAACATGAAGACAGGATACAGCTCTAATGTGTGAGGTCTTACCTGTAGTGAAAGCGTGACTGTGAGGAGCCCTAAAGCCAAGGCCATAACAGTGTAGCTTTTCCACAGCAGTGTCTTCCTCCCTGCACGCTCAATTAGGAAACCCTGCAACCAGGAGGACATGCTGTCAGCTCCAAAGGACAGACCTTAAAAGCAGGCACCGGTGAGCTGCTGCAGTAGCTGCCTTCACTGGCCAGGTAGGGGATGTCTTCAGAGTCAGGGACTGGGATGTGGTACCTCCTCTGGGAGGGTGAGTAAAGGCATCTGGGGTCCTGAGGCATAAAGGCATAAAGGTCCTGAGCAGGACCAAGAGGTGCAGGGAGGCAGGGGAAGGTGGGGACGTGCAGGGCTGCAAGAAGCATTGCCCAGGCAGAGGAGGCCTGAGATGGCACTCTGCAGGCAAAGGATAGCAAGAGAGCAAAAAGGAAATGCTTGCACTGTTAATTGCCATGAATCCTACAGCCGTTAGTCTTACTGACAAGCGGACTCAGGGATGGTCACCTGCCCTTCCTACAGGGGAAACTGGAACTCCCAAGGCTGGCTCAGGCTGGGTCGTCATTTTGAGGGAAATACTCTCCTGTCCTACCATAAATTGAATATATATGCCCATGTTTGCATGGTGTGTAGAGATGATTTTGTGTGATCAGTGCAAAGTACTATGGTTGATTTGTTGCAGAAGTTTGATTCCTGAAGCTCCTTTTACAGTAGTTCTGAGTATTGAAATGAACCATGCATTACAGCAGAATGAAATTCAGCTGAAGAGCCACTTACACACAGAACTGTGGTGAGGATCTCGGTGATCCCAACTCCCAGGGAGACATAGTGGGTTTGAGCAGGGGGGATTCCAGCCTTTATAAAGACACTGTATGCATAAAAGTAAACCTGGAAAGCATAGAAATGTGTGAAGGCTGTACCCATGTGATCATGTTTACACTAGCTTCTGTCTTTTTTGACAGAAAATAACTAATCAGGCCTTAACAAAAGTGAAAATCTTGATTTCAGTAACTAATCCTCAATGTTTTCATGTGGCTTATTTGTGCCAAACAGTTTTTACTAGCAGCTCTGTGTTGAACTCAGTAACAAATACAGCCTTTTTCTTCTTTTTTTGCTTGCTTTTTATGTTACAGTTTATAATTCTGACATCTTCCACGTGTATTAGCATCTCATGTACTTTGGATGAGAAGCATACAGAAATGTGGACAGTATATACTAAACAAATGGTTTAAATTATCTTTCTACATCATCTTTAAGCCTTTGCAGTGATTTTGATAGTCATAATTTTTTCCAGATGTAAGCACTCCTAAAGCATAAGAAACTCCACTGTTAATATGCTCAATTTCTACTGGTCCTTCATGGTATAGTTACTGCTGCACTAGTGAGGATAGAAAGGGGTCTTATGAATCTTGAAGTCTTTCTGAATTTGCAAAATTAATCATAGAATCATAGAATCATTTGGGTTAGAAAAGACCTTTAAGATCATCAAGTCCAACCATTAACCTAGCACTGCCAAGTCCACCACTAAACCATGTCCCTAAGCACCACATCTACACATCTTTTAAATACCTCCAGGGATGGTGAATCAAGATAATCTGGATTCTGAAACTTTTATGCTTTTACCATAAGCTCATTTTATACAATAACTATTCCAATACTCAATACTATCTACTGAAACATATATAAAGATAGTTACAGAGAAAAGATATATTAGAGAGTATATATCAGTAACTGGGATGTTGTAATTGTCTGCAATCTGAGAAAGTGCAAAGTTAAAGGATTTAAAAAGAAACCCAAAGAGGCAAGAGTATGGAAATGCACTGCCAGTGTACGTTACAAACCTGACTCAGTTTGTACTGAAATGGCTGAACAATTTTGGGTAGTGCATTCTGGAGTTCAGAGACCCAGAGGAGGTCATGCTGTTCTTTTCTTGTTCTGTATTTGGGATTTTATTTTATCCCCTTCCATTCTCTTATCATAACAGGGTAATCCATAGAGATGCCTTCAGATGACACTTGCTAAAACACAGTTCTTGACTTATCCCAGGTCCCAAACTTCCACGGGAAATCATTATAAGGAACAGTAACAACAGATCCCCTCCTTACAGTCACTGTTGCAGTCAGCATTTTACTACTCTTTGCAGAGCTTACTTTTTGCCAAGAAACTGCAAGCAATCTAGAAAGCAGAGAAAAGTAGCAGACGTACCACATTGACGCCAATTAACTGCATGCATGAGGCAACAAGGAAGAGAGTGATGAGCTGCCAACGGACAGCTTTGTCACGAAAAAGATCACAAACGCTCTTAGCCTTCTCCCCACGGATGGCTTCCTGCTCTGCCATCATGTCATCTATTTCGGCCATATGGTCACCATCTCCCCAGAGCTGCTTCACAGCTGGAAGGAGACAAAGACAGAAGATGACTCCTGGTCCAAGCTAACCAGCACAGACATGAATTCAGAGGATTACTTCCTGCCTTGCAGGGTGTCTTATTTGAGCTTCAGGCTCTGTGCTTGTGTGAACTTCCTAGAGATCTGGGTTCAGATTAGGCACAGATCCAAGTTCATTGCTACCTATTTTTACCCATAATCACAACCTCACCTTTGGCCAATAGCTGCTTACAGTGTTTCAATGTAAATCACACCTAAAGTCTTACCAATCCTTCCCCAAATACTGTCCTGCTAAAGGTGCAGTTCTAGTGCACACACCAAAACACAGACAAGGAAAAATGACTCCTACATTAAAAAATAAGTCTATATCTAAAGAGTTCTCTCTTTTTATAGTTAAAAACCCACAATAACTGTTTCTCTGTTTATGTCAGTAGTTGCTGTTAGGGTTACCGAAGAACTGGAATGTTTACGGATATAGCATGACAGTAAAGAGCATCTCTTCCTTACACAGAGCCAGAAAGTACCATATCCACACCCTGACTGTTCAGGGCAGAATCTGTATTGATGGAAATACAAGCTCTGTGTGATCACGTCCCTCAGAAGATCCTGGCAGAGGGTAAGGGAAAGACTAGTGCCAAGAAAGCACTAATATCAAAACAGAAGAGGCTGTCTTTCATTTAAGCTGAAGGTGGTTTCAGAGCCAAAAGACCATTTCCTTACCTTTGATGCATCCCTCTTTGTCCTTTTTGTCAATGAGCAGGTAGCGGGGAGAGTCTGGGAAGAAGGGGAGGGTGAGAAGCTGAAAGAGGGCGGGAAGCGCATTGACTGCCATGAGAACAGGCCAGAGAGCATCTACTCCGAGAACTTCTCTGAAACAAAACCAGCAGAGCGAGAGGAGCTGAGCAACTGCTGGCCATGTGAGCACACGCTGACACAGGGTGGTCCCTCGGCCCTGCTGCGTGTGTTCTGGCTGCTCGCGTTCTGGCTGCTCGCGCCAAGGAGTCTCCAGCATTTCTCAGCCCAGAAAAATGAAAATCTCAATGGGAGGTGGAAGGGGAGAGCAGAGTGCTGTTGCCTGCAGCACGCCAATTACACAGTGTAGCCACCTGTTGCTCAGTGGCGAGTGCAGCAAGGCTAACTGCATCCTCCTGCAGCAGCTCAGGGCCCACGGGGACGAACGGTGTCCCTGCACAAGCACTGAAGAAAGAACCCGCGGTGGCTGATCCCTCTGATTCTGATCCAAAGTCTCAAGTTACAATTAAGATAGGATCCACGGGTTATCAGCCTGATATTGACTGCCCCAAATAGCAGCCACTGGGTTTCCTGCAGCTTTGAGAATACTGTTGCCAGAATGATGCATGCCCTGGGAACGGGACGGACCATCTTTGGCACAGGACAGGCAGAAGGAGCCTGTGCTAGGGTGAATGAATCCACCATATGTTTCTGGTTTTGCGTGTGTGTTTGATGAGTGGGTGTGCCGGTTTGTGTGTATTTTCAAGAAAGTTTGGATGGATCTGATATTCCCTGCTCCTTCTAAAAAAATAAAACATAAAGGTCAGTTCTTGCGAAAGATAAATTTCTTTCAAACCCATTTAAATCTGTTAAAGTTTTTTATTATTTGTATTTTGATCTGTCTTTGCTAGGAAGCAACAGTGTTCTTCAGGGTTAAATATTTTGTATGATTTCTGTCTCCCATTCACTTAAGTCAGGAATTTGGGCTGAGCTAATTCAGTTTGGCTGCCTAGGGTACCCTGAAAACATGTCTAAAAATAGTTACTGATTTGCCTATCCTAAGCTTGCATTGATATATGCATATATTTTAATAACAATAAATTAAATAGCTCTCAGACCCCCTTACCTGAGACCCAGAGCAAATCCTACAAACTTTCCGACAGCAGTGGCAGTAGAAGCTGTTAAGGCAATCAGGCCGCGGAGCTTCTGTGGGGCACATTCCCCAGCATACATGAGATGGATATTCAGAGCTAAGCCTGCAGTGACAAATGACTGTTAGGGCAATTCAGACTCCCATAGGTCTGGTGTTTTGGAGGGGACCATTACAGGCAAAGCATATAGGGTTAGGCTCTGAGACACTTTTTTAACCATGCTGAGTATGTGTCTGCCTGACATGAAGCATGTTCCCACTACAGTGGCCTTGCATCTTTGCTAAATATTTCATTAAGCAAGTACGTTCCCCTGGGAAATCTGTCCTTCAGCAGGCTGGCCTTCTCTTACAATGTTTCCTACAGCCACATATACAGGATTGCTGTTACTCCCTTTAATCTAGATTATATATTTCAGTGTCTACTCAGGATGCTATGTGCCTTATTTTGTGCTTGAAACCAACAAGTTAACAAATGCTATATATTCCATTTGCTCAGTGAATTTTTTTTGCTGGTTAGTATTATCTTTATCCAATTGCTCAGGGATTGAAAACACTGACAGAATGTAACCTTCTGAGGCATGTGGAAATTAGAATTGCCCAGCATGAAAACCGTTCCCTTGTCTGTAATATGGAAGGCCATATCAGCCACAACAAGCAGCAACAGAAACAACAGAGGTCAGCTTTCTATATAGTGAGCATGCTCCCCTGAAATATTGCATATGTTGGCTTTTTCACAAGTTGGCAGTACTTTTTATATGGATTGGATGTAAAGATAAAAGAATGAGAAATGGAGATGTTACACGTGATTAATTTAATTATGTTTCTGTTTTCTTATTTAGTTAAAAATGCATTCAGCAATCAGGCCCTTTGCAGAATTTAGTAAAAATCTGTGATCGGTATACTCAGTTTGGTAAATCTTTGTGACCCTCAGTCACTGGTTCTCCCAACTATTTAATACCATAGGTAGGAATGCTAATTTACCTCCACACACTCCAGAAAATAATCTTCCAGCAATGACCATCTCAAAGGATCCACACAGCCGGCTAAGTCCCATCAGAGTTGCGCTCAGCAAAGCAGGGATATTGGCGAACAGCATGGCTTTCTTCCTGGAATTCATTTAAATTAATGTGAGCGTAAATATCGTCCATGTGTCATTCACAGCCTGACAGAAGTGGCATGAATTGTGCCAGAGCCATGGTCAAAGACTTTGTGCCAGCCTCTGAGATCAGCTGCGGTGAAGTAAATGGGAAATGGGAATGGGAAAACTTTGTCATGGACTGACAAGCTAGTTGAAGCTTTTGATGCCACTAGTAGAGCCAATATCTACACTGAAGAACAAGCTTTGTGAGCAGTCGTCTGTGAAATTCACTTTAAAATGCATGCACTCCTCATGTGATTTCTCTGGACTGGATTTGCTTTGGAATTCATAAGCGAGAGGCTATGATTTTTTTTGTGATCATTGGCAGATTTTGCCATTCTGTTTCTTCACTGAACTGATCCTTCATCTGAAGCTGGTCTGGGCTGCTCACAGTGTCACTTTACAAGCAGTGTTTCTCCCAGGACATAGTCACTTATTTTTGCAGTTGTGGGTGTAAACAGAAAGACTAATGTAGTCACTATTCCTACCTTCCAAATCTAACAGACAAATATCCAGCAGACAAGGACCCCAGAAGCCCACCGATACTGTAAATGGACACAACAAAGGACCACATCAAAGTAATCATGTCTTCGCTGGGAGAAGAGCTGTATCTCTTCAGCCAGGTCTCACGGATGAAACTTTTGATGTACTTTAAAAGAAAAACAGAAACCAATGGACTCAGTCAACATGTTTTTGCATAATTGCACCTCTTTTTTACTTCTCTTACCTACTTACTGCTCTTTTTGATACATTTCTATCAACACCTTGGTTGAAATCTTAGCCCCAGTGAAATCAAAGCGAATTTTGCCACTAACATCCCCGGAGTTAATGTTTTAGCAACAAGGTGCAATGAATAAATATCTCAATATTAAATATC
Source organism: Harpia harpyja (assembly GCF_026419915.1). Classification (NCBI taxonomy): domain Eukaryota; kingdom Metazoa; phylum Chordata; class Aves; order Accipitriformes; family Accipitridae; genus Harpia; species Harpia harpyja. The sequence goes on along the minus strand of NC_068948.1, from coordinate 41,472,448 downwards.
AATGGTGAGTGTCACTAAGAGAGTGGCAGGTTGGTCTTCTGTTTATGTGCTAAACCCTGATTGTTTTGCTACCCGATCTTCCTTGCCATTCCTGCTTGTCTCTCTGTCTCTCTTGTCCACCTGCTGCTTCCTGTCTGATGCCTTGGGTGAAATCCAGGTTTGACTTCAACTGACTTCAGTGAGATCAGGATTTGTCGCTTGATGTGGCCCATTGTGGGGTCTCTCTGACCTACTGTTCATAACCTCCATGGCACCCTCATTCTTCATGAGGGTTCCTAATGTGGTAATAGTATGAGTTCAATGTCCTTGGCACCATTCAGGATGACAAACTTGTCCCCTGATTTTCCTTTTCCAGCTGCAGGTATCACTGCTGACCTCAGCTATAGAACTACAGTCCTTCCCTGTCCTATTTCACCTTACAGTCACTTAGACCTAGTGTATGTGGCCAAGCACATGGTACAAAGGACTCCCTGAGCACTGGAAAGAGGAGTATGTCCTGTAAGTAATCCAACTCAGTAAGGGGGAAATGGCTGACTTTATAGATATCACTCATCCTCCCCTTTCCCAGTTCTGTCACACCAGACATTTAACTTCTGCTAAATGAAACAAAAGAGCAATAGCAGCCACTCTTAGAACCAAGAAACCACAATAAGTCTAGTTTTGAGAGCAGAAATGAAAAAGTTATTGATTGCATATAGAGGCAGGAATGCATGAGAACACTGAAATCCATGCTGGCAGCTCAAGTTTTGAGCTGTCCGTGCTTACCTCAGCAGGAGAATTGATAATGGAGACTTGCAACCCATACTGGAAAGCTCCACCAATGCCCAGGACAAAAGCCAGAAGGAAGAGATTGTAGCTCATTTTCTGGCAGGAAATAAAAACAGCAAACAAAGCTGGTACAGCTATTCAGACATGCCCCCAGCTGTCCTGTTTTACCTCCAGGAACTCTAACAGCTTGAGCAATGCCATGCACCTGCCTCCTCTGAGACCAAGGAGCCAGTGCAGAGTGCAACAGAAGACCACAGCTACTAAAGCAAAGGACAGTGAGAAATGTGAGAGGCAAAGCTTGTAGCTGTCTCCCAGAACCCAGTTACACACTTCAGTGCTTCTGTTTTCAGCTTTGGCCATCTTAATCTGCACTATCATAGGGCAACTATTTGCAGGAGCATGGTGCAATGTGCAAGCATTATGTGCACGATTCTATTTGTCCTTTCTTCTCCTTCTCCTTTCCCACTTGTTATGTCACCTAAATGAATATTTTGCTCAGTGACTTGGCTGAGACTGGATAAACATTTGGGGATTGAAGGGCATTCCTGGTTTCATTGTTTATTCATCCTTTCTTAGAACTATATCTGATAGGAGGCTTAAGAGTAACCCCCACAATATAGTACTGTGGTACATGCATATCCCATTCCTCCCACTCCCACTGTTCTCTGTTACTGAGTGTCCTAGTGATATTCTGTCCAGCAATGATGGCATGATGCTGCACTTCTATCTCTAGAACAGATAATATTCAAAAGCAATGCTGAACAATGACTGCCAAACATTTACAAGCTGATTTCTAATCAGGTGAATGCCATTGCTTGAATGGGCATCAAATTTATCCGCGTTGCAATATCACTGGCTTCAAAGGAGTCAGCTCTAAATAAATTTGGTATTTGGCACACTCATATATTAAATGACAATAATCTCCTGTTTGTCAAAGCACTAGGAAGAAATGAGATTCACAGTCTCTCCTACTAGACATCCCTACCATCCTTCGTGCTACAAAAAATGCCACACATCAGCAGGAAACTCCCCATCAGCAAAAAAATCAGTAAGCCCTATTCTAAGTGCAAATTTTATATTGCACCTGCAGCAAATTTCTTAGTCTCATCCCCATTCTGTACTATAACACCACTGCTTGCTTCTTCTGTTGCATCTCTTGGGTGATTTTTCTAGTCTAATAGATTTTTAATTCAGGAAGATTTTTTTAAATTAATAGTCATCCTAAAATTGCTTTTTAAAAACATTTTTGTTTTATCTCTTCAGGGTATCCATTCCTATACTTCCTTGACTAGAAAGGATTGTTTTCCATCCTTTGGTGTTTACAGCTTTCAGATACTTTGTTATTCATAACTCTTTTATTGTGGAGGACTTTTTCAGTCTTCCAGCCCTCCTCCATCTATCAAATCATATAGGGTTTTTTTGTTGCTGTGCTCTGAATTCCCTTGGTTTGTCTTCCCCTGTTATGTATCAGACATTAAATATAAACATGATCTTAAATCCAGTTTTCTTTGCTTTTTAAAGATAATTCCTTGCAAGATATTTGGTATCTTTCAGATATGACCTCATACGATTATTTTAACCACATCTGATTCAGATTTTTTTTTCTGTACTTAATTTATGCAACAGGTCTTTTAGAATAGCAGAAAGGAAAAGTATGCAAAAATTCTATTTGGGGAAAAAAAAGATAAACATATACCAACTTGCATGCAAAGGTAGTCATCGCCACTTGCAGACTAGGTCTTTCCTGATGCTTTGTTTGGTTACTTTGGAAAAAGTCACTCTATATGTAGAGAAAGAGTAGCCTGAGATAATATTTCAACACGTCATTTCATTCTTTCTTGGTGTTTACACTCCCTTTGGTTTGTCATGAAGTTCTTGCTATTTGGTTTGTCATTATTGTGTTGGTTACTGATGAAACTGCAGATAATTTTGGCAAGCTGTGCATTCATGCCAGGTCACTAGGGAAAAGAAGCTCCAGCAGCAGCTGACAAATAATATGAGCTGCAGGAGATGAGAAAAGGACAATAAAAAAGGCACTGATGGAAGCCAAAGTCCAGATACTGGCGCAAACTAGAGTGGACTGGCGTGGACTCTCCAGGTCATAGGTTGGGTAATCAGTTATCACATTTAAAGGAAAAGTTCCTGACTGCTACTTTGAGCCTTAATACAGCAAAGCCTTCTGAAGCCTGACTTGACCAAGCCTGACTAAGCCTATGCATTCAACTCTTGAATTATGGGATCAGTTGACACTTTAACAGCAATGGTCATTGCCTGAAAGTTCAAGTGTGTGTCCCTGTAATATACGGTAGGTGGTAGGAAAGTTGAATGTCTGTCTTAAATCCTGACTGTAAAATAAATAAATTACATCTTTACTTTTATCCATAATTCTCAAAGGGCCTCTTTATCTAGCAGTCTCCAAGATGGTTCTGTTAAAATTCTTTTACAAGTTACTCAAACAGCTTAGGGGGAGACTCTTTCTCCTGGTGAGTGGCTGCACTTGGCAGTTCCCCAAGCTAGGATGCTGCGTGTCTTCGGTGTCTGGAAGAATCCCAGCCCCAGCTGGGTTGGAAGTGAGAGGTGGCTTGTGCAGAGGAGCATTGTCTGAGGACAGCAGCAGTAACTATTTTTCTCTGGTGTTGATAGTTATTAATCAATCCAACGGTGCATGGTGATTTGATTTGTAAACAATAATATGAACTATGAATCTCTGAGGATCACTTTTCAAGACGTATTTTTGCTTAACACTTCACAGGGTAAGAAAAGTGACCTAAACAAGTGTCATATATTTTTTCAGTTGAAGGTGTTTTAATTCAGTAACAATTAACCAACTTGTTAAATGCTTCAATTAAAATGTAACCAAGTAGACCAATTAAAATGTAACCACTGTTTGTCTTTGCTTAATCAGTCTAAAGACACCTGATTTCAGGCCATAGTCAGAAAAAAAGCTGGAGGTTGGAATTAGTGTTTTCTGACACATGTACTCGCAGGACTGGCTCCGAAACTCAGGAAGTCAAGTAAATGTGCATAATTTCTGAACAGGCGTGTTTCATACTGTCAGGTGCAGACAGCCTCTGTCCTTCCAGGGCTCTGGGGAAAGGCACAACAATACTGACTCGTGGGAGTAGCCACAAAAGTGGCCAAGGTGAGGACCTCTGGACATTGGAGAACTTCTCCCAGTCTTAACCAATTCTTCTCTGACGTGTACATCTCAGCAGTGTGTGCCAGGTCCCTCCCTCTGCCCAGGCAGTCTCTTCAGTCCATCCCCTGCTTCCTAGCCTGTATCTTTTCTACTGCCTTGTCTTCTTTGCTTCACTTCTGTCTCCTGTCCTTTCTCTGGTCCTCACTAAAGGAATGACAGAATATTTTGATACCATCATGATGGTACCAGCACTTTTTGCTTTGACTGTGTGTTTTATTCTTTCCATCTGCCCCTTAACTGCTCTCTCCAAACTATAGAAATGAAAAGTATCTCTGCAGTTCCCAGCTCCACGGAGTCCTGCTCTTGATTGTCTTGTCTCAAAATCCTGTGTATTTCAAAATCTCAGTGTCATCCAAGAGCAGAGATACCTGCTCTTGCCCATGTCTGTATACAAATGACTTCTAAAATAGCAGCAATCACAAATGAACAAAAGTTTAGTTTTATTTTTCCTCTGTTATAAACCTTAGGTAGTGAAAGACAGTTCTTGCACAGACTCCTCTTCTGAGCAATAGATCTGCTGCTCCACTCATGCCCAGCATGACAGTAATACACTCCGGAAATGTTTACAGTCTTGTCATTCAAAAATGTTGTATTTTTTTAAAAATGCAGTTAAAAAATATACTGAAAGAAACTTTAACTACTTATTTTGAAAATGTATGTGTTCTTCTTTGCTGCAACCATCAGCAGTGCTGTGATTTTCATACAAACAAAGCCAAAAGAAAAGAGATGGCTTGATTATGATTTTGAGAAGAAACTGGAACAAATTTCACCAGTCAACCCAATGCCTGTGAAAGGCAATATTAAATGAGGAATGTTGCCCTGTTCTGTACCAGGTTAGCTAAAAAGAATCAGTACCACATCTGGGTCTTTTCCAATACGCTGTATGGAGACAACAAGAACATGCTGTGAAGAATGTTCTGCTGTGATCTAAATCTCCACATCCAAAATAAGCTGCTGCTATAAGAGCTCCTCACCATACCCTAACCTTAGCAGAGCGCAGGTGTAAAACCCAACAAGATGCACCAGCAGTGTCCGTGAGAGCAGTACAAGTTGGACTAGAGAATTACTTGTGCTTTGCAACACAAGTTGTCTGGAAGACAACAAACAAGCCATGAAGAAAACCAGTCCAGAATAAATAGTCTGCAAAACAATGCCCAAAAGTCAGTTGTATAATAAGCCACTTAGCAAGTACTAGAAGCTTTCTTCCTAATCCATGTGTCACATGTTTTTATAGCTGAAAATAATTAACTGCTCACTATTGCTCAACAAGTAGGGGTCTATTTGAAATCACTTAATAACAGAAACAAGGGGAGCACCAAGACAAGGTACTGAGAATTCCATCTGGTGTCTGAAAACAGAACTTAATCGTATTAATTTCTGTGTTAGGGAGCCCAGATTCAGGGGCAAGGAAAGAAAGGCTTCTGAGATGGAAGTTACTGTTTGTCTGGAGTAGAAATATAGAAGAAATTCAGAAGAAACTTGCTAAAGCATTGCATGGTGTTGCTTGATGATAGAATAAGGCATCATTCTGTCACTCTCTAATATGGATTCTAAAATATGTATGTGTTACTTAGCACTAAAAACTGAAAACAGATTATTAAACTTTCGTTGGGATATACCAGTTCACGTATATCTTTTCAAGGTGAACCTAAGACCCTAAGAGTAATATATTGTCCCTAACCCTACTTCTCTCTTAGTGTCCCTGCAAAAGAACACAACCACTGCAGAATTTCCCCCAGATACCATCCTCCTCTCTTCTGCTACATGGTGGGTTTGATCTCTTTAGGGCCTTTATAAAAAACTGCATGGGTCTGAGCTTTGAAGTTCCATTTCTTGAACTCCTCCAAGGTTTCCAGGAAGGACTTTCCCTTTGTCTCAGGAAGGAAAAACCCAATGTGGAGTGCAGTGCAGACACAGACCACAAGGAAAGGGACATCATAGCAGAAATGTGCTAGACTTTTCTGAGGAGGAGGAAAAAAACAAGACCGTGTTGGTGAAATTCTGTATGATGACAAATAGGCCACTAATCTCTGTTCCTGTGTGGACTAACTTCACCCGGGGAGTATTTCTGTACACCCTGGTGAGGGCCTCACATGCCTAGATGCAACAGGTCCCCCGCACAGTTTGGGAGATTTGACAGAGCAGGAAGAGTAGTATCTCAAAATGTCTTTTTCTGTCTTTCTCTCTATATGTACTTGTATAGAATGGGGACCCACAGTAGGAAATAAGACAGGATTGGATATTGTGGAGTTCTGCTCCCTTTCACTTCAGGAATCACCTTAGGGAATGATGCCAGGGTCTGGCCAAGGGAAATTACATCACAACTCTAGTCCCAGCTGTTCTCAGCCAAGGACAGAGGAGGAATATTGGTCATCCATGCCCCATATTAATAGTCTTCCAGCCTCACATCAGAAATCAGAGTAGGGAACATGGAGGAAGTTTGGTTTAGAGGAGTTCTGACCACTTTCCTCACAAAGATACTTTTCGTGGCAGTGCTATCTTGCTGTGTGACTGCAGCTTGTGATATTCCAGGCCCTGTCTCTTTTCCTGGTCACTATAAGAGCCTCTTTCTTGTACAAAACACTAAAGAGCTGCAGGTGGTTGCTTTGCCTTGGGAACCCACCACAATGAATGGAAGGGCTGTTCCAACCAGAAATAGGTTGAACCAGAGCAGAGAGCCACAGATCATGTAAGCAACTGGCCAGGACATTTGATCAAAAACCTCTGTGTGGAGAATTCTTGTTACACCAGCTGGAAAAAGAAATGGCAAGAAAGTTAATAATACCGTTAACATTATATTAAAAACCAGAGAACATATACTAACAAGCAAAAGCAACATGAAGTATATGAGAACAGTAAATTATTCTCACTAGTCAACAATGCCAGAACAAGTGGTAATAGAGATTAACTGCAGTGGGGAAATTTTAGGTTAAATATTAAGGACTGGCTAATTATTCAAACTCTCATGTTAGAATAAACTGCCAGGAAAGGTTTTGTAATCCACATTATTCTCACCAGGACCCAACTGTGAGAATAGCTTATAATTAATTCAACCCTATGGCACCGTAGGGACTGGGACAAGAAATTACTGCCAACTCATGTGGCATGCGACAGTGGCAGCTTGGTTCTTTTCTCACTTGCCTTCTTTCAAACTCATGTAAGTGAACAGAACCTCACATCTACTCACACATGGCGCAAACATCTGCACACGCACACAGCCTGTGTGCTGCCCCCACGACCACAAAAACTAACGGATTCTGCCAAGAAAATGCATGTTAGTAGGCTAACAAATAGATGTGGAAATTGTGCTTTCAGGTATCTGCAAGTAAATAATCAGATGACATAGCTGTCAATCTCTAGGGTTAAAGTGAAGCATTAAAAATGCTGGTCTACAGCCCTAATGGATTGGGCAGCAAATCAAAACCTTGTTGTCCATTTAAGACAAGAATTGCCTCCAAGTGCCATCACAAGATGGCTGTAAGGAGGAACGAGACAGAGAACGGCACAGACTGTCCCTGCACAACACTGACTGCCAGGGGCATGCAAGCCCCCATGAAACAGCTGAAAACTGCTGGCAGAAATTGCCTCATTCTTTTGAGTGTGCTGTGGCTAAAGAGGGTCTTAGAGTTTCCATAAGCTGCTTGCACACATCTCCAAGCCCTGCAGGACCCAAAAGTTTCAGTGAAAACACTGAGGAAACTGACCTGGTCCAATTCCAAAGCTCAAGATAAGGGTGAAAATGCAGGCCATGCTGACATAAAGGCATCCACCTAATCTGAATCTACAGCCACAGAGACAAACGGAAAAACAGTGAGGGCACTTACACTTATTTGCCACCACTAAAAACCCCAGTCATATAAAAGGCAAAGCCCAACTCCATTCCACTTAAATAATTAAGTTTATTACCTGCTGGCTCAGAGCAACCATGAAGCCAATGGCCCATCCTGCCATGAAGACACATCTGCCTAGGAGCAGTGGCCTCTGACCAGCATAATCTAGAATCACATTTTGCACAAAGTAACCCAGGGAAATAAAACAAGATATTTAACTTGTGTTTATATTTCCTGCCTGCTCCCTCTTCCCATTTCAATACTCCATGCCTAGTTCGCTCTACAACTACTTTAAGGATGTTGTCCACTTCTTAGCATAAAAAGGAAAAGTCAAAGGAAAGAGTCTGCTGGCAGGAGTCAGGCAAGAAGGGTGTTCAGGGGAGACGAGAATGTCCCAGCTGCAGCCTAAACTCTGCCACTATCTTGTCACTAGCAAGAGAGTTACATTTTTTAGAGATTTCAGACAGTGACGATGATGCAGTGTCTGACAAAATACTTCTGCATTAACCTGTCTGGACATGAGTGCTGAGAGACTGCCTGGCTGCTGTACATAAAGAGTTTCCTTGGCATGAAAAGCAATGTAAATCCAAAATTTGTAATTAACAGCCTCCTCACTGACTCAACAGAGTCGGCATGTCAGCAGAGTGCATTAAGAGTCTCACATAAGTGACAGACATGACCAGATCACAGCTCCCCATGATGATTATAACATATGGGATTTTGTCCTGAGGAATTCCAGCCTCCTGGAACACGTAAGCTGCATAAAAATACATCTGGGGAGAGAAAAGAGGAGAAAGCAGTGAGGGAAAATGTCTGAAAATACATCCCATTGTTTTTCCTGAAGGATCATGCAGAGAATGACTAATGCGCTGTCATACAGACTATTTTGACAGCGTCCCTCTGAATCTTGCCATAATGCACAGGTGTACTTTGGAACTATGCACCTGAGGTTTGAAGATCTCCACAGGCAGAGCAGACCACTATTCGTTCTTCCCCTGCAGCAGAAATGTTAAACCCAAGAGCTTGCACTGATGTCTCACGATACAGCAGTGCCGCTGACTGCTGTGGCTGCCAGGCTGCTTACTGAATCATTCCCACAGAGCTGCATGGTGCTGCTCAGCACAACGATACTCATCAGCTGCCACCTCAAAGCTGGATTTTGGAAGAGCTCCCAAGGGTCCTTTGCTCTCAGACCTTTAACAGCAGCCTGTTCAGCCAGCATCTCTTCCGCTCAGGTCACTGTTGCCTCTGAGCTTCTGCAGTGCTGCAAGGACAAGGGAACCCCTTATTCCCTGAACTTTACCTTCAGTTTGCCTGCTCTGCAGGGTGATGGATTGAGCAGCAAGTGATGGCTGCAGAAAGCTGTAGGACAGAGTCTGTGATCGTGGTGTTACCTTCACAGAGATGGCCAGTTATGGTGCGGCCAGTTGTGGTGCAGCCTCTTGAAGGATTTGGGGGAAAGGGAGTGCAAATCCCTGACCATTGTTTGATAAGACAGTATTTCCAACCAGTGCCATTTTAGCAGCCATGCTTCTGACTCAGATCTCAAGTGACTTCCCTGGGACATGCAGGCAATTAAGATGTTCTTGGTACACAGCACATATTCCCCGGAAATTAATTCCAGCCGCTCTGTATATGGGGATTTGTATGCTACAAATCTAAGCAAATCCCTTAATATGAATTGGCTTCAGATTTGGTCATGAGCTCTTCAACCAGCATTTATTTCACTTCATAGTTACAAAACATATTCGCCATTGTGAACACAAGTCCCACCTTTTGACCCTACCATTGTAGCAAAAAAGTCTTTTGTAGGAAGACGCCTTTCAATTACCTCAATAGATCAAAAATATTTAAGATTATAGAATGTTCTTCAGTTTGGAAAGAGGAAGCGATCATATTTGGAACTTGATATGATACTTCTTACGTGTAAAAGTTATGGCACCATTCTCAAAACGTCGGGGCCCAAGACTGTGCACAAAAGCAGGATGCAAAAAAGCATACATTCATCTGCGTTCAGAATTACTGTGGTTGTTCATACAAATACATACCAAACCACCACCTGGGCACTATTTAAGGGTGCAGCAGCTAATGCAATTACAAACATTGATGGCACCACATATTTTGTACAGACCAAGTATGGTCCTCTTGTTTAGAAAAACATTATCCATGGGACTAGTGACATAGCCATGGTATTGGGCTTAAAGCTTTTATGTTCATCTAAGGAGGCTGGCAGAGTCACCAAACAGAATATTTGTCTTGGAAAGAAGTCTACATTTCAATCTGCTTTGGACTGAATGTGCTGGACTGTATGTTAAGAATAGGCAATCAACCTTCTCACTGTTTATGTGCCCAGTCAGTAGATCTCACATGCTCAGTGAAAGGCTAACAGTCACCCTAAACTCACCAGAGAAGCAGGATTCTTTATCTCCATGGTCAATCAAGAGGTATCTGGGACTTTCAGAGAACCAAGGCAGAGCCATGAGTTGGATCAGGGCAGGCACCACATTTCTAGATAAAAGGAATGATCAGCTCTCCTCCCCTCCTAGTAGCTACCTAGAGAAAAAAAAAAAACAACCAAACAAACCAACATAATTTGCACAGCACATTTTACAACCTGGCAAGAGCCCAGCATCCTCTGCTGCATGTGGACACTCAAAAAGAAAGAAAAAAGAGGGGGAGTAAAGAAAAAAAAAGAAAAAAAAAAGGAGAAGAGTAAGTATAAACTGGTCTTCTTGCTCTACATTACTTGAGTCCAACAACCTGTCACAGCACCAACCCCAGGGCTGTAAACGATGCAGAGGTCAAGGCCACAGCTCCTCTGAGCTTCTTTGGGGCACTTTCTGCCAGATACATGGGCTGAATGTTCATGCTTACACCTGGGCAAGGCAGACAAATGCTGACCTCAGCTTGTAGACAGAGGAGACAAGGACAAATGCAGTCAGCCACCTCTTGAGGTTGCCAGCTGGATCCTTCTGTTGTAGGCCATGTGATGACTGATCTACTGTTCCGTCATGATTTCCTATTTAAAAGGACGGCAGAAAACTGAGCACAAAAATGATGGTGATTATGTAGGTGGTTACCGTGGTATGGTGTTGAGCTGAAATCCTTGTAACACTTCAGCTGGGTCAGAATATGATGAGAAGGTAATGTGGGGGAAAGAACTGTTCCCCATTGGGTTTTGAGACATTAAATACTGCCATATTAGGTAGTTTCTCCCTGCCAGAATGTTAATGGCAGACTGATCTGTGACAGAAAACATGTTTTCATGATTTTTAACTATGGCGGGTATTGTGCTGTAGGGCTCATAATTCCTCTTGGACTAATGGAAGCTGCAAAGCTTAAAATAAAATCCAGCACTCTCTTGCCTTCCTAATATGATGGCCATGGGACCAGCAACAACAGCCCCAGTGCGTCCTCCCAGAGGGCACGCAGAGACAGTGAAAGACCACAGCAGCAGTATCGTGTTGCTCTCAAGGGGAATGCCTGTGCACTCCAGCCAGGTTTCATTCATGAACGTCTGGATGTACTGAGGGAATGACAGTGCTGCATAACCATGACATAGAGATGAAGGACACTGAGAAATGTAAAGGCTTCCTTATCAATATATCTGTTTATTCTGTGTTCATGCCTCCAAACCTTTGGTTGAAAACAGCCTCCAGTTCTTAGATGTGTTTTTAACAGAGGGTTAGAGTGTAAAACTGTAGCTGTTGAAAAGTTGTACTTGGTTTGTATCTGTATGTACCTATCCCAGATAATTTAAAAATGTATTTCATGGGTCCGACTTTGAATTTAAGGGCAAAAGTCAATTTCAAAGGATGCAGGTTGGAAAATTTTAGAATTAGATTTGCTAAAGCAGTTGAAACAAGGCTTCTGAATAAATTCTTGTGACACTAGGTCCTGCTCAAGGGTGGCTCTTGACAACAAAGTCCTGTACCTCAGATGTGAATTATACAGAGGGAACAACACATCCTTCCCTTCTCACCCTCAGTATTAGCAGACTGCGTATTTTCAGTGGCAGGCTACTGTTTATAGCCAGACTGAGGACACTAAGGAAGTGTCTGTCTCAGGAGGACGCTCTCAGACTAGCAGTACTTACCGAAGTTGGAGCATTGATGATGGAGATGTTGTAACCATATTGGAAAGTGCCTCCAGTCCCAGTGGCACATATTGTCAGGATCAGGATCTTGCTCTAAAGCTGAAGAACATGGATAGAAAATGGATGGCTTCCTTGCACAGAATAAAATGGCTCAACAGACATTTGGTCCATTCACGCTTTGAGTGGTGTGAAGTGAAGATTAGAATAGGCTACGAATGTTGTTGTAAGATGGGAGGTGCCAAAGACAGACCCCCCCCCCCCCCCGATCTTTAAACTATCTCCCTCTACTGCAGAATAGTATTAATAATTCATTGCCATTCACAAAGAATTTGGGACTGCTTTGGGGCAAAGGCCTGCAAGTGTCTTTGGTTTAATATTTAACATGTATGCTTACAAAAAGTCAGTGCAAAAACAGTAAATAGTGGTAGAGACTGGTGTTATAGCTTCAGTTAATTCAATTCATTACAAAAACCTGTACTCACATGATGAATTATTCAAGAAGCACTGCCAAACTTGTTTAAGTTTGATGACTTCTGCCTCATTTCTAGCTAAGCTCTATTGGACAGAGCTTCTCTGTGGTAGGGGTGATTTTCTCACAGCCATTTATATCCAGTGCATTTCTGATTCATCGGCATGCTGTTTCTTCTACCTTTTCATGGTAATGACACATATTTTACTTTAAAATAGAGTGCCTTTCCTATGCTACTTCACATGTTGTACAGAGCAGACAATGTCTCTCTGCTGAACTTTCTCATTACACAGTTGTTCCTACATGTTCTTTTGTTTAGCTGTCTATAATTGCATATTCAGCCAGAATAGCTTCTACATCTTCAGTATTATGATACAGGTGAAATACGTGGCAGACAGTGGGTCCTATACCATGTTCTGGTCTCCTTGAGGTCATTTCTTCATCAGTATTGCCCATTGCTTATATTGCCGTCTAACACTGCTGCTATGCCTTTGGAAGCATGGGCAGGTGAATGGGGCTGCTTCATGCAGCATCATGGGATCAGGGTGTTGGTATAAAAGTGAGGTCTCTTGACTTTTTGAAGGGTGTAGAACAAGCTGTCCTGGCTGACACAGTATGGCAACTGAGAGCTCACTGGCAGGCTTGTGAGCAAAAACCATCCATCTTTCTCCCCTTGCAGTAGGATGCCCTGAACATTACAGTATAAGTGGGTGTCCTGCATCAGAACAACACCAGGCCTAACTGTAGAGAGTCAGGGACACTGTGTAGAAACTTTCTAAACAGTTTTGTTGATCTTTCCTCCTCTGTCATGTCATTTTTGCCACTATTGCCTGGACACTTTCCTGTGTGACTCTGCCTTCAAATTGACTTACAGCTTCTGCAGAGGACCACAGCTGAGTGTGAGCAGCATCACGTCTCCATGTTCACCTCACCGTCAGTGAACATCCCTTCCTCGTTGCAGCCACACCACCCCGTTGGCTGCTCTCTCTCTCTGTGTCACCCCCCCATCCTTGTCAGTTCACACCTATTTCATGCCTCTGCCTTTGGTTTCCCGTCTGTATGTGAGATCCTGTGACTGGCAAGCTGTGCCCTGATGGTGTCCTTGGACTGGGAGCACTGTCCCATGTCTCAAGACCACTTTCAGCTTGCTGGGGCACCCTGGCCTTTAGCCTGACACCTCCTGCACAATGTTCTGGGTGGCCCAGGGCCAGGATGGCCTTTGCCAGCCCCCTGCTTGCAAACCCCTCCCAGTGGGACAGCTCTGCGGGTGACATGAAGAACCCATGCTCAGGTTTGGCTGTTCGCCAGTTAGTGCAGGGCACCTCAGGCTAGATTGTGTTCTGCTACATGAATATGACCCCATTGACCCTAATGGGTCAGACCCAGAGCCATCTAATGAAGAAAAGGAAAGTTTTGCCTAGTCTCACAATAGTTCTAAAATCACAAATTCAAATAATCTTAGATTTTTCCTTTCCTCAAAGCCTTTTCTTGTAAATAACTTCCATACCAGCCTGAGGCAGGATGTTCTCCTAGGACAGCAATGAAGCCAGACCATTCCAACCCTGCAGCAAGAAGAGGCCAAGCTCTCCCTGTCCCAGTTAGAAGCGGGTACATTTCACTTGCACTTTCCTTGGCTACACCACTTCCCTGTCCTATTACTGAGACCTGAACTAAGGATTGTGCACCTGATATCTCTGCTCTTCCCAGTTATTCTAGTTCTCCAAGTGAGAGAGGTCCTCTCCCTACAACAGCACATTTCTTTTTTAATCACAATGCCTAGGAATGTAACACTCCTCCTGCTCATTTCCCTGCTTTCATTATAGAGTACATTCCCTATCAGGTCCTGTATCACAGAGCTCTTTTGCGGCCATGAGCTAAAGGAAAATGGTTTGCTTCTCCCTTCAGGAGCCACCAAACAGTTCTGTGCTCAGACCTGAGCTGTATTTACAGGGTGACCTTCGCAAACCTTCCTTAACACCCAGCTTCTGCACTATTTTCACAGCCACAGTGGTGGCGTGCAGCTGCCAGGAGAGCCGTTAGTCTATCAGCTTTATCCCAAGGACTGTGATGAGTTGGACAAATAATTCTACAAGAACATGATAGTACTTACACAGCCTTATAAAAATTCAAATTAAAAAAAAATTATCTGTCAACAAAAATAATAAAAAAGATGTTTTTCACAAGTCTCTGCAGCTTGTTCATCCACTTTGGTATGTTTTCCTCTGTCTGCCAAAGCCGCTGGTACTCTCAGCAGTGCTCTAAAAGATTACTTAAATCTCCAGCATAGGAATGTGTATTTAGTCACCCATTACATTAGGATAAGACACTACTAGACTTGGCAGGTGTTTTGCCAGCTGATTTACATTCTCAAAACGGAGCTGCATGTTCATTAGCAAGACAGTTCAATTAGTTTTGTTGAAAGTACATGACAGTTTGGGGAAATGATTCTGCAAGATCCAGGGCTGTCTAAATCCTCCTGAAGGCCAGTATGGTTTATGGCATAAATTCGCTCTCAAAGCGTCTGACATAGTTGCCCAGTAGCACTTGTCTGATTAAGTGTGATCAAAGCAGAAGTAAGCTACAGCTTTTTTTTTCTGACTGTAATTGTCCTGGAACCCAATCTAGGATCTGAAAGACAAACCAGACTATTTTCCTTGGCCCTGTCAGTGACAGGAATGAACGAACCCCAAACTTTCAAATCTCTTGTTATGCCAAGCCCTTTCACTGTACTCCTGTCTATGTCCTGGTGCCATACAGGCAATCCAGCTCTTGCTGGCAAGGGACTCTGCACTGATGCACAGGAGGCTGCAGTCCTGTTCCCTCTCCGTAGCCTGGCACAAAACAAACAGCAACACTTACAGTACTCGATTTTGTCACTGAACAATCATCTCTGGCTTTCATTTCACAGGAGGCAGAGGGCTTTGCTTTTACATATGCCGTGTGACTTTTTTTGTTTCTAAAGTGCATAATACATAATATGTATTACATAATATATTATATTAAAGTGCATATTACATAATATGCAATATATCTACACAATATGTGGCATTGCAGGTAAACCTAGTGCTGAGGTAGCCATGGGAGAGTAGGCTGCTGGGGGAAGAATGAGCATCTGATCAAAATGTTCTCAGTTTGTTTTGAGTTGTGGCACCCTCTCAGAAACTTTATTCTGATGTTCTTTAAGCCTTGTTCTCCCTACAGGCTCAGAGGGTCTAGAGAAGAGCCCTTCTGAGGGCAACTGGGGCTCATTATACCAAGGACTATAACTGGTTTTATGCTTGGGAGGTATTGATTAAGGAATCAAATGAGCTTCACCGTAGCTGTTCACAGAGGTATGGTGGAGGAGCCTTCATACAATGGATTTATGTCACACCCTGGGAGTATAAAATTGAAAACTCAGTTCTTTTTTAATATCTTGGTTAAAAAATAAATAACTCTATGCAGTAGAAGCCCCTCCTCTACCCCCAAGGGCTAAATTCTGATGAGTTGAAAAGGTTTCATCCCACTGTAATAGTGACTTCTTCAGTGACCTTTCATCTTTGTCTTTTGGCTTATCATTCACTAGCATGTGAGTTTTATACTCTTCCCTTGTTAACTACCCATCATTTAATCAGTACAGAGTAGCTGACAGGCCTTCTGTAATGGGTTTGGCTCATGTGGTAGTTGCTTATTGTTCCAAAAATGGTTCCTTTTTCCATGTAAGCTACAGAACACAGCAAGGCAGCAGTAACAGCAATGATGGCTTGCTTCTTTCTGTAAAATAGAAAGGCACCACCTGGCAGTGAGAAAAGCTGTATCCTCATGAATCCTAGAGATGGGGCCTAGTGGAGATGGAGGCATTTTGCATCGCCAGCAATAATAACAAAGCAGCTGTTTCACAAACTATCTGGCCTTTAGGAGTAATCATGGTATTTTAACATCCTTTCATCCTGCAGAGTGCAATTTGTGAGTGGCCTGACAGATTCAAAGCACTCAAAATAAGTGAAACTTTTTTTTAAAATGCCTCTTTATCTGTACTCAGGTTTTACTGCACCTGAACAGAAATATATACCTGTTCTGCATCGCAGAAGTATATTGTCTTACGAATGTGTAAGTAGGGATGTGGTGCTGCATCAGCTGCAGCCACTAAGTGGCAGGAGAAGTACAAAATTTCCTGTATTAGGCTCTGAATCCAACATGCCAGCAGTTTGCTGCCTGTGGCATATGGCAGGGGTCAGAGGACTACTAACAGCTTCCCAAACGGTAACTTGTTCATTGGGGAAATAGACGTAACTGTACATAACTGTACAAGTTAACAGCCACTGGTGTATAGTTTAGGCAGCATGTATCAAGAACAGTAATACATTCAGAAAGGAAGGATCTAGTTTTCTTCCTAAAGTCTATTCTGAATGAGACCAGGCTTGGGTAGAACTCCTCCAGGAAGAAAAACACATATTCTGTATTAGGCAAGAGCTTTCTCCTTTTTCCTAGCATCTTATAAGCAGGGACAACCTAGTGCAGGTCTTTGTCCCCTCAGGTGATGGTGTACAGGAATTTCAGCCTGCGGCTACCAGGTGGAGTGTCCCTGGTTGTTCTAGTCACTGAGATGTGTCATGGGAGCCTTTGAGGTAGGTGGGGATTATTCCATTTCTAGCTCCTTAGACAGAGGCCAACGTGTCAAAGCATGTCTCTAGTTGGATAAGAGGTGAAGGAATGCAGCTCACCCAGGCAATCTGGTCTCCATCCATTCCCTGGGCCTGAGTACCATGAATCTGATCCATCTGTCTTATTTCTGTTGCAGTCAAACATAGAAATACATGGTTCTGCAATGACCTGGTCAAGGACTGCCTGCTTAGACCATTGCATTGTCTTATTTTTCCAAGGTAAATAGGTGTACATTCTTCTATCTAACAGAAGATGAAGGCAGTATTAGTCACAGTCCAAAGGAAATCCTAGAGGCACTGGCACCAATGCACAAGGGCAGGTGTTGTCAGGGGATGTGTTTGCATCTTCTGCTGGGCCTCCCAATGGGCTTTCCTCAAGCTTCTCCTTATTTCACCTCTACCTTCCCTGAACTGCGCAGAGCCACCTTCTCTCTCTTCAAAACCCATTCCCAGTGCTTTCATGTGAGGGTTAAATCAGAGAGCTTGCAAGCTGTGCAATGAAGTGAAGCAACTGCCTATGGCAGTCTGGGGTCAGAGAAGGGAAATATCAGGTGAGCTTATGACAGCTCTAAGAGATGAATGAAGTTCTGCAGGTAGGCAGTGAGATGCCGTGGATTGTGGCACAGGCTGTTCACAAGCCTCCCTGTTCCAGAAGGGGCATAAATTGGCTGTTGCTGTGGCTAGATCTGCGTGTGTAGCTGGGTAGCTGGAAGTGGGAGTTCCTGGAGGTTGTCCTCTGTCTTTTCTAGTAACAGCCACCTTGATGAGGAGTGGATGGATAGATTTTTTTCCTCCTATGTGGCATCTATATGACTCGCGCTTTGGCCCTGACAGATGTTCACACTGGTTGTGTTTCTAACTGGCTTCCTGCTGCACCTTAAAAAAACCAGCATTCCCAATGTTCAGTCCTTAGGATAAGTTCTCACAACTTCAGTCACAGTTGGTGTAGATGAGAAATCTCCAGTCTCGGGGTCTGTCATCAGGGTATAATCACCGCACTGCAGTTACTCAAACTCTGGCTTTGGAAGCCTTCGCATAAACCCAGCAGGTTTCCAGCACCACCACGAGGACCTACCACCCTCTTCCCTCAAATACTTTTTCACTGAACTCAAACCTGTCATAATCAAGGTGAAATATGATGCCATGAGCATGGGAGAGCAGTTATTTGGAGAATGTGATGGCAGTCTCTGCCTGTAATTATCTGACTGCAGGAATAAGTGGTAATCCTGCCATTAGGAAAGACCATCAACACATGCTCTTTGATCTGCCATGCGCTGAGAGGTTTTTACGTTTTAGAGTGTTTTTACCCCAGGATCATCTGGACCAACTCCAATTACACTGCAAGAGGAGAAAAGGGGCCCCATTTCTATCTCTGAGGCTCGGATCTACAGGATGAATTCTCCCTACAAATGCTACACTGTAAATCGCAGAAGAGATTTGAAGCTGTTCCCTGGCTGGTTGTGGCTATCTCCCAAGCTCTACCCTTGCTATTTCTGTAAACCCTTCTCTCTTTCCTGTAAGGACCATCACAGTGAAATATTAAATACCTCTGTCTGCTTGTCCTGACTCTTGCAGGACCCACTTAGAATACAGAAGACACATAACATCATCTACAAACAAGCAGCTTTCTCAAGAAACATCCAGTAGGTCTGCTGTTTTTATGGTGAAAGAAATGTTTATGGAACTTAGCTGTTAAAACGGATTTTCTTTGTAGGAAATGAATGCCCTGCTGTGACACCATTATTCTCAGTTCCAGCAGTTCACTAATGTTCCTTAGAAAAAACCCACAATTTATGTAAGTTCAAGACACTGTATAAGAACTTCAGGAAATGGGCTTCATTGCAGAGGTTTCTCAGGGCAGGGACCCAATGCTGACAGAGCTTCTGCTACCACACAGAGCCACTGGGATGCTTTCCAGACCAGAGGAGATACATGGGAGCTGAGTCCTCTGAGGACATGAGGGCTGATACAGCCAAGGGAACTAGCTGCTTTTCCTTGCTGCTAGGATTTTTGGATGTCAGAAGAATGGCTCTATGCTGTGCATGTTGGATCAGCAGTCTGCATTTTCATCCTCCTGATAAGCAATAGAGCTTCTCTGGGAAAACTGAGAAAGCCCAAAATACTAAAAATAATTGAAATACCCTTTTCTCAGTCCACTGTGAGCTGTAGGTCACGTTGTGGCTGAACTATTCCTTTTCCTTCCTTCTTGGTATCAGACACTGATGCAGCCAGTTAGTTGAAACTGGGTGACCTGAAGGCCGGAGAGAACAAACTGCTTGGCTGAGCACCACCTCTGTTCCTGCATGCAAGAGAAGAGCGTTTAGACTCTGCCAAATGTCTCTGAATGTTCCTGTCAGAGGAGAGGAAAATATGTGCAGCAGTGCCGGAGTGTCAGACTCATCCTGATTTCTTATTTAACACCCACTTCAGATAGAGCTTTTTATTAGAGCTGTCCCCTGGCTTATTGAGAGGCACCTGGACTAGGACACGTAGTCCTGCCTCTGGTGAAAACAAAACTACAAATACTATTTCTGACTCCTTGTAGGGGTCTTCAACAGCTGGCAGCATGCTCAGTTGTATGTGCTGCGATTGTGAGCTGAACATAGACCTCTTTTTATAAGAAACAAGCATTGTTTTTCAGTTCTCTTGTTGATTTGGCCACAGTGCTTATGAAATGGATGTTACAAAATAAAGGCCCTTGAAAGATATTCCCCACTGACAGCTGTGGGAGGTGACCCATGGTGTAGAGGACAGATCACAAGGCAGAAGAATTTAACAAGAATGATTAAGCACTGGAAAAAAATAACTGCGCAAAGAGACAGACCTTTTCTTGCTTGATGTCTTCAACTCATGACCAGAAGCTGTTTTGGAAGAGGTCCTTTATTTGGATATGTGATTGGGCTCTGCTCAAGGAGATTTAGGTGAGATCTTCTTTCTCATGATATGCCAAATGCAAAGCTATATTTTTGAACTAAGAAACATAGGAAATAAAAATAACATAAATTTTGATTTACAGCATACCCTGTGCAAACCACATGTCCTTGGAGGGCTGAGCTCTAAGTACTATCTTTAGTTTCTTTCTAACAAACAAACAAATAAAACTCCCATCCAATTCTGTATGATTTACTTTCTCCTGACTTCAGCCATCACACTGTAGAGTTAGCTGATTTGGGACAGGAAATCCTTCAATGAAGGAGAAAGAATTTATATATGGCCATTAAACATTGAAAAGTAAACATTTCAAGTGCCTCAGGCAGTTATCTATGCACAGTGGGTTCATGGAGCCTTGTTTCCAAAACCGGAGCAGAAACTCTCAGCGGCTACTTTGTGGTGGACCTGGAGGTCTTGGCACCTGTTGTCCATGCCACTGAGGACAGTCTGAGAGCTGAAATAACCTTCCAGTAAGGTCCCTCTGGCTGTTGTGGCTCACTTGTAGGGGAGCTCAGTGCTGCTTTTTCTGAATCTGTTCCTACTGCCAGTGCATCAGTCATGCAGTGACCTCTTCTAAACCGGGGCTAACAGGGATCTCAGGTGTGGCGTGTCCTGGGGAGCACTAGGGTGGGTGAGACCTTGTACAGAACTTGCATAGTCTCATATCCTGGTGGGGGAGTCTCTCAGCGTATCTTTGTTTTCAAATAAAGAAAAGAATTGGGGCTCTACTGCAGGGGGGTGGAGTATTACTCCAGCCAAGGGGCTTGGGGTTAGGTGGCCCAGGGAATGAACTCTCTCCATTGTGTGCCCTATAGCCCAGCTGGAGGAAGTGCCTATGTGTCATCAGACCAGGTATGACTTGTTACAGTAGGACATGTTGCAAAAGGTCATCAGACAAATTTACAAACAAAATGCCAAAGGTGTTAAAGAGCAGAGGGTATGTGTCACCGGCTGGACACTCATCAAGTGCATGGCTGGGGGCTGCTCTCCTGCCCCATCAACTGCTGAGGGGGGTGAGCACCCCTGGCGAGGGCGCCAATGCTCATTAAGGCCTGTGCTGACGTGGCGCACAGCTCCTTTCATCCTGTGACCCCGGAGAGTGCTGTGCTGGGCAAAATGGGAGCTGTCGCCTTTAAACAAAGCATCTGTTTATTCTTGAACCAATTAGTGAGGGCAGTTAGATCTTGAACTCGTTACTGAGCCCAAAACAATTACGATAAAAACAAGTTCCAGATGGGCTCAAAAGGAGTTGTTTTTGTCTTTACTAAATTAGAATGGATTCCATGTCTTCAAGTTCCTCTGGCATTTATGGACAGGAAACATGAATTACACACAATAATTTACTACAAACAAAAGAGATGAACGCTGCAACAGCCCATTTATCTTTGCTCATGTGCCTTCTTGAGGTTTATGTGCTGCTTAACTCATGGGGAGAGTTAATAGCTTTTTTCTTTGTTTTCTAACTCTTTGCTATTTTGGTTTGCAGAAACTGAGACAGGAAGCTGTTGAGTTTCTGTTGCGGGGTGAAGCTTACCTGCAACCTCAGGCAAATGCTTGCATGTTCCTTAAAATCACCCCAGAAATGGGGAAAACAAAACCGGAGGTAACAGGAGGGTCCAGTAGTGGTCTGTCACTGTGTATGTGCAAAACCATTCCCTTTCAGGAAATATATATATATTTAAATCAAAGGCCAAATGAATCCACAGTGGCGACTGTGCAACACACACTAGTTCTTCTTTTCCAGGAATATTTTCTTGTGAGTTGGTTTGTGGATTGTAAATGTTGACAGTACAACAGGTTACGATCACTAATCCTGCAGATACAGAATGGGTAAATACTGTCTGGAAAAGAGAGTTGCCTCTGGTACCACCATGTTTCAGTTCTTCCTTTGAGTGACTTGAGCAAATGTTACAGATGGGAGTTCTTCCAATTAGTTCCTCGGGCAACTCCAAGAGCCCCCAGACAGACACCTTTTTCAAAGCCCATCCAAAATGGACTGAAGTCTGGGCATCAGACATATTTTTATGGGAACTCTGAGTTTCTGATGTCTTGGGTTTTGAAACTGATGCTGCACATTGACACGAATTCAACTGCTTCCAAAAGGAAGTGGAACCCAGAAGATGGCAGGCAGCAACGGTACATCATTGCTGCTCAGACCTGTGCTTACATCTGCTTTGGGTCCCTGGGCAGGGGGAGGACAATAGGACAAGGCAGGAGGAAATCAGCAAAGAAACTCCTGAGCAGTGTTTCTGTTCTGGCTGTCCCTCATACCTTCTTGCTGCTGAGACAAAGGGTTTGGGTTTGCTTTTTTCAGGCTTTAGTTAGATTCCATCATTTTATAGAAGGTGGCATGTCGGCATCACTACAAAGGTGTATAATGTGAACTCAGCTATGTGGCTAGGCTGATGTGAAGTTGTGGAAGGACATAACTCCCCAAATCCATAAAATGTGACAAGTGTTGTAATAAAGACTAAAGCTGCCCCTGGGCGTACTGTAGTGCATGAAGTCAGTTTGGCTGAGCTCCGAAGGGAGTGAGATCATGAGCAGAAAGCAGCCTGGGAACTGGGGGTGACACTGAGATTTGTTTGGCCTCTTCCAGTGTGAGATGGTGAGCTTCCCAAAGCATTTCACTGCTTCTCCTCCTCCCCCCATGAATCTTAGTAAAGAAGGTCTTAAGTAGAAGGCTGGACAAGTAGAGTTCTCCAGTTTTGCCTGGCAAACAAGGGAAAAGAAGAAAAATGAGAAACTGATGGCTTTTTTTTTTAGATTTCATGCAGTGTCTGATTTGTACATAGTCCTCCACAGGGAGTAAGTGGGATTGAACATTTGGATTCTCCTCTCTGTGGAGCTAGTGAGACTGAGCTCCAGGACGATGACCGCCTTCCAGCAGAGAGGCTCCCCATGTTCATCTCAGCCTTGGTTCAAACAAGGAAGGGGCAGGAGTCACAGTGCTTGAATTCAGCTTCTGGCTGGCATTGCCCGCAGGCAGCGAGAGCAGATAGGAAACCTCTAATCCCCCATCCAAAGGGGCAGGATATTTATTCCTTTATTTCATTTGTTATCCATTTATTCACTCTCAGTTCTGCGACTCAGTTGCCCCTTCTGCCGGGGCTACGAGCTCTGCGGCATGCTGAAGGGCCGAGCTGCAGCAGCATGGCATTTGGGCTGAAGCAGCCACATGAACACAGGCAGCCCTTTGCAGAGCTCCTGGCCCTGATGAGGAGCTGTCTTTCCTTGTAAGCTCAGCATTTCTCACCTCCCAGAGCTCTCACATCCATCCCAGCTCCCACCAAAAGCCTGTAACAACATAGCCAAGCTTATTGACACTGCTGCAGTTCGAGGTCCAAGTTTCCCCCTCCACTCCATTCCCAGGATCCCTAATGCGGCGCTGGCCTGGAGCGGTTTCTCCTTTCCCCCGAGCAGCCAGGTCAGAGACGGCTTTCAGCACCGCAGTGCCCAGGGCGCACAGGAACCTGTCCCCTGGTCTCATGGGTGCCCACCTGTCTCGTCTTCTCCCCTCTCTCCCCTGGTGTGTTGCTTTAACCTTCTGTCCCCTCATCTTCCAGCTGGGTTTTGCTCTTCATCAAAGGGCAGTCAGGGTGGAGGTGGTGGAAAACATAAAGACTCCCTCCCCCGCCAGTGATTTAATTTCCCATTAACTGAGGGTTTAAAGGGAAATCTCAGAGCTCATTAAGGCTCTGATGACAGCTTAACCTTAGCCTGCAGAAACCCAACACCAGGCCCATTCCTCCGCCTGAAACCAGGGTGGCTGTAACATCAGACCTGACTCCTGAGCATGGCAGACAGCTCTGGAAAGCATAATCAGCCCGAGAGTAGAGCATGTCAGGTTTATGCAGACCTTTATCAGATCATCCTTTCAAAGAGTGTAATATATTTGACACAGCTACGGGAGGAGCAGAGACACCCGGCGCTCTCCTGGAGAGCCGAAGGCAAATGCTGTCACCATTACTCCTCAGGGCATCGCTGGGCATCCCCTGACCCACCACCCCTGGTGGAACCACGCCGTCCCTTGGCTTCAGCCAGCGACTTCGCACTGCCCGGTGCAATGTCACACGGCTCGGGGAAGCGCCCTGTTGCTCCAACCAAGAAGAAGCAGAGGTTTTAGCACAAATGGCTAAAAACCCCAAGCCCTTTGTGCATGAGTGAAGGCAAGACCCTTTGGACCAGCAAAGCACCCGGCACGCCAGCTGAGGCACTCACGCACCTGCCCCTTTTCACAGCCCAGCTCCCAGCGGCGTGTCCCTCTCCCTCCCAGCAACCGGCTGTTCCCAGACCGCGGGAACAACCCGCGGACAGCCCCCGGCTCTCGCAGACCGAGGGCCCGGCCGCGGCGGACCCGACCTGAGCACACCGGACCCGCCGCCGGGCCGGGGTTCCCGCCGGCAGGCAGCTCCCCGCCCCGCCCCGGGGGGCGTGGCCGGAGCAGCGGGGGCGGGACCGGGCTCCGCCCCAGCCCGTGCAGCCCCACCTCCAGGGCGCGCACCCTTAGCCCCGCCCCGGCCCCCGTGTCCCACCCTTTTCTCCCGCCGATTCGCCTTCTCCCGGGAGGCACGTGACCTGCTTTTTGCCTTCCCCGCCTTCCCTCAACCACGGCTCACTGGGACCGCCCGCTGCCATTGGCTACAGGGGCTCGCCCCGCCTCCAGGAGGCGGCACCCCACCGGCTCTCCCCCCCCCGCCGGCCCGTCACCTGCTGCAGCGGGTCCATTCCGGGTTGGCGGCGGGTGGAGGCCGAGCGCATGAGGCGCACTCCGGTTGGCCAGCTCGCGCCGCCTGTCGCGTCGGGATTGGCCGGGCGCGGCCCGTAGGGGCGTGGCGGCGGCGGCGGCGCGCAGTTAGGGGGGGAGGGGGTGTTAAAGGGCCCGCGGCGCGGCTGGGCGCTGTCGCTGTGCGCCATGGCCTACCAGGGCTTCGCGCAGGAGTACCTGGGCATGCCGGCCGTGACGCGGGCCTACACCACCGCCTGCGTGCTCACCACCGCCGCCGTGGTGAGGGCGTGCGGGGTCCCTGCGGGGGGAGGCTGTGGCGGGGAGGTCAGGGTCCCTGAGGGGGTGCTGCGCTGTGGTTGGGGAGCCAGGGGGCTGGCTGAGGGCAGCGGGCGCCCGGCAGCGGGTGGCAGCTGCTCTGCCTGTCTCTCACAGCAGCTGGAGTTCATCACCCCCTTCCAGCTGTACTTCAACCCCGACCTCATCTTCAGGAAGTTCCAGGTGAGGCCTCGCCCGGGCTTCGGGGCCCCTCTTGCCCCTTCCCAGTGAGGGGTGGGTGCGACAGGCTGGGCCCTGGGTGTCCCGCTCCCCAGGGTAGTTGGGGAGTGCCGTGTGATCCCAAGGGGCTTCTTTCCCACTACTCCAGCATTCCCGGATTGGCGGGAGCTGGGTCACCAACATGGTGTCCCCTCTTGTCTTGTCACAGATGCCTGGATGGAGATAACTTCTTCCAGCCTTTCCCTGCCATACACTGCCTTGGTGTTTCCTTTTTTCCTTTACTCAAAATGTGTCTCTTCCTTTTCTGTGACACCAAGATGTTTGGCCAGCTGATGTCGGGCTGGGTGGGGAAGGCTTTATTGTAGAGAGGCATGGACGGTGATTTACTTTGGTTTGGGGTGCTGAATCGTGGCTGTCCGTCCCTTCCAGAAAAGTAGAGAAATCTTCTTTCCCGCACTTGGAAGAGCAAGATACTTTGATGTGGGCAATGGAGGGAGGTCCGTCCTGCATGAAGGTGGTGCAGCTCTTTGGTGTCCTGGGGTAGTTCTGAGTGGATGGGTGCATGACTGGGCGTCGCCAGTGGATAGGGTGATGGGCTGCTGTACATGTGATGGGGAGAGACCTGTCTGTCCACCTCCTTCTCTCTCTCCTCTCTCTTCTCTTTCAGATATGGAGGCTGATCACCAACTTCCTCTTTTTTGGGCCCCTGGGATTCAGTTTCTTTTTCAACATGATATTTCTGTATCCTTTGGTCTTAGTGAAGCTCTCTGCTCCCTTTTTGGCTTAGATGCAATTCCCCCTGTCCCATCTTCCTCCCTGGGCTGACTTGTCTTGGCAGCAGTCTAGGGTTGTGGATTCTTCCTTTGGCTCTTTTGGCCTGAGCTGAAGCCATTCACCCAACAGCTGTGGCCACCTCCTGTACCTCCATCTCTGCTTGCTGCGGGGCAGCCCTTGCCAAAAGGCTGAAGAAGCTGGCAGTGCTGCTACGGCTCATGCTGGAGAGCAGTGCCCGTTCCTGGGGTGAGCCCTGGCTGGAGCACAGCAGATGCCTCTCTCTTTCCCTGGGGTCAGTGGTATGAGGTGAAGTTTGCATTGTTCTGCTCTGGGGCTTGGACACCTGGCTGATGGCTTCCTGTGATGAAACAGCTTGCACCTGGCTTATTCCCTGTAAAGTCATGTTGTGGGGACACAGGGTGGCCAGCTGTTAATTTCCTATACTGCAACCCCTCCCTTCTCTCCTGCTCTCAGGTACAGGTACTGCCGCATGCTAGAAGAAGGCTCCTTCCGTGGAAGGACGGCTGACTTTGTCTTCATGTTCCTCTTTGGAGGGTTTCTCATGACAGTATCCTTCTGAGTTGGTTGAGGCTCTTTGGTGTCTTCTGAGATGCTGTCAATAGCGTGGGGCTTGTCTGCTGGCTTTCAGTATCCCAGCTGTATTGTGTAGTCTGTAGCAGGTACCTGCCTGCTGAGCAGGACAGCTGGCTTATGAACCTTCTTGGTGCCATGGGGCAGAGAGCTTTGTTGTGGCCCAGGCCTGCCAGGCACATGCCCTGAGGCTTGGTAGAGCTGTGGTGAGCATGTGGTGGAGGGACAACTTCTGGCTGTGCAGCAGCAGCTTGTGCTCCTCATCTTGCCCACCCGCGTCTCCTGGCCTTGTGCCTCACCCTTAGAGCGGAAGAAAAATACAGGAAAAGCTGCCTGGAAGTGCTGATGAACCTGGCAAGGGGATGGGCTGCCTGATCCAAGAAGAGGACGTGTGGCAGTGTGCTCGGGAAGCTCAGCCTGAAAGGAAGCCCCTTGTTACGCTCAGCGAGAAACCATCCAGCCGTGTCAGGGCAACTGTGTCTGAGCTCTACTGGGTGGAGCAGACTGGAGTGCTGCTACGATTGGCATGAGGCTGGGTCAGAAAACGGAGCTGCAGCTGAAGGGAAGAACACAGAACCATAAACACAAGGAGTGGGGTGACTACATACTGTCTGCTGTCGACACGCTGGGCAGCATGAGCCCAGCACTCTGTCCTCGCAACCTGTTAGTGGCTGGAGATACTATCACACATCTTAAGGAGTTCTTTTATTGTAGGACAAAATAGTCTGGATAGGGAGAAATACCTCCCTCCCAAGCATAAAATCTTCTCTGAATGTCTTGCTGTTGTCTTATGCAGATGGCTCAGAGCACTGTTCTCCCCACAGTGGTCTGCATGAAGCTGTGTGAACTCTTGTGGCTGTTGGCCATCCTCGGGTGTTTGGCTAGTCAGTGTCCAGGTCCCTGCTGCAGCTGCGTGCTTGGCCATAGGGAGATTTGGAGTCTAACTGCAACAAGGGCAGGGGAATATTTTGCCTCCAGCTGCCTCCTTGTCCTGGAGAAGAGGGCTGTGAATGGCAACAGCCATCTCACTGCTGAAATTCTTCTGTAGAAGGCGGATAATGAATGGAACGTGTGGCACATACTAAAAACTAGCTCACAAGTGCTCTAATAATATGAAGGCCCTTATCAGAATGTCATTTTTGATGGTCACTTTGTAAAGGTGACTATATGAGCTCCCTGGTCTTTGATGGCTGTGGAAGGTAGATTAAGGAGTGAGCAGTCTGTACGTGCCACTCTGGAGTGTCTTGCTCTGGGGTGGTAGGGAGGGAAATGCGGTGTGCCATGCCAGCCCAGGAAAGGTTTGGTGGCATGGGCAATATCTTGCATGCTGTGATCAGCTGCCTGTAGTTCTGGGTTTCCTAGTCACAAGGCATCCTCTGCTGCCTGCAGGTGGTGGGCAGGTTTTTTCCTTGACTCGGTAGTTCCTAGCTATTTGGACTCTTTGCCAGCCTGTTTTTCCTGGGCCAGGCTTTCACCATCATGCTGGTGTACGTGTGGAGTCGCAGGAACCCTTACATCCGCATGAACTTCTTTGGGCTTCTTAACTTCCAGGCCCCCTTCTTGCCCTGGGTCCTGATGGGATTCTCTCTGCTCCTGGGCAACTCCATCATCATCGACTTACTGGGTAAGTCAAAGCTGGTGGGTGCTGGGAACAAGGGCCCTTTGCAGCTGCAGTGCTCTCAATTCTTATAGATGCTACTGGGGCACTAGCATGGTTTCTTGGTTTCATCTTATTTCAGATGGTGGATTTCCTAAAGTGAGCTGGCTGAGGCTGCTGGGTGGCCAGCCTCCTGCCTGAGCTCTTGCTTGTGACCTGTGTTTTGCTATGTCTTCCACAGCATCAGAAGTTGGGCACAGCAAACAGCCTGGCCCTCTGGCACCCCAGCACTCTGGTGGGAGCTGGGATGTGGGTACACAGCTAAGGGATTCTTGGAGCTTCATCCTGCTTAGGCTCCCAGCAGCTCTGGGTCAGCTGGCAAAGGAGTCACAGCTGGGCCTGACCTTGCTGACATCTCTCCCCAGGGATTGCAGTGGGTCACATCTATTATTTCTTGGAAGATGTTTTCCCCAACCAGCCTGGAGGAAAGAAGTTGCTGTTAACCCCTGGCTTCCTGTAAGTAAAGCCGATTCTTTCTGGGCTTTGCTGTGCTGCTTCGCAACCTGGGTCACTTTCATAGCAAACTGTAGTCTGTGACAGCGTGGGGTGACTATAGGATGCAATTGCATGCTGATAGCACCTCAGCTTGACAGTTTATGCCTCTGCTGCAGAAAGCACTGGCACTTTGCACGTTATATACATATGTACACAGGGTCCATAAAGCAGTTGCTGTTACCTTAAGCTTTGCTAGTTGAACTGGAGTGTTCTTACTGCTTGTGGAAATGCTGGATGCAGGTAGGATTTTCTTCTGATGTATTTCTGTAGTTTAAGAAAACAGAATATGTTCTGCTTCATGCTGAGGATCAAAGCTGACCTAGAGATCAAGGAAGCGGGTACTGTCATGGTTACATATTGAGCTGAGCAAAAGAACAGTTAGGGCTGCTGCAGTAGGCAGGTGGCTGTGGCATACAGCCAAGCCCTGTGAAGGGCTAGGATGTGCCTAGGAGGGCTGAGGGTTTTGTCCTTGGCTCACTTTCCTAACCTGCCTGCTTGGTGGGATGGGCATGTCCCTTGCCAGGAAGATGGTATTTGACACACCTGAAGAGGATCCCAACTATAACCCTCTCCCTGAGGATCGTCCAGAAAACCAACCTAGAGACCAAGACCAGAACCAGCAGCAGCATCCACAGTAACACAAGGGACTTCTCCATGTGGCCAGATTCCTCTCTTCCGGCTGGACTTATGCTGTGGCCCAGAGATCCTACTGGAATAACACCAGTTGCCATTCCAATGTGTAATGTTTCACTGTTTGTATGGGTAACCCATCTTCCCTTTTTATCAAGTGGTTCCACAGAGCTTTGCACATAACAGATGAATGCTTACGGAGGTGTTCTAGGGACAGGGACTGGAAGTTGTGATGGCCCCTCAGTTACCCAGGGGGGGAATAAGTATCAAATGGGGTGTTAAACCAATTACTCCTTCTCTTGCTGTTAATGACTTGCTGTGTGCCAGGTCACTCTTGTCCTCTGTACAAAGACTAATGCTCCTGGCTCTCACTGTTGTGAGACATCTTTGTGGGCTTTCAATGAAGTAGTACTCCCAACTCTACCATGGTAGAATGCGGCTCAGCCTCTTCCTTTCCTCTAAGTCCCCCCTACCTTTTTTTGGTTGTTTCCAAAGAGTCTTTACATTAAAGTCTTTATTTTTCAGTTGTGTGTCCATTTCTGCCAGGGACAGAGGCAGCAATTCACCAGTACTCATCAGGACTTTGTTCAAAACTGCCAGGCTGCTTGCTTGGGCTTTCCTTTTTTGGTGGGCAAAGCAAAGTTCAGGCTAGCTGGAATGTGTCCTTCCCCTCTTCTGTCAGCAGGACTGCAGAGCATGAGGAGGCGGGCGGGGGTGTGTCTAGTTGGACAAAGGGATGCCTGGGAAAGGACAGGGGACAGAGCTGGACACTTGATCCAGGCAGTGACTGGAAGTAGCACTTGACACTAGTAATAAAGGCTGTCTGCACATGCAGTGTAATTCCACTCTTGTTGAATTTTTTCAGTTCTGAAACTTAAACATCTGAATTTTAGGGGAAAACTAAACAAGCTAGTCCCTTCCATGAACAGCTGTACTAAATGGATTTGGTCATTCTTGCTATTGCAGTACACAGGTGTGCTTGCACCAGACCTCAAAGCCTTTGGAGTAAATCTGCAAATGTGTCTTAGGATAGCTCATTTGGTAATGTTGCTGTCTGCTCAGCTAGACAAGCTTGCAAACCACCACTAAAACTTCTAAGAGAAATGTGAGTAACCAGCATCCAATTAAGAATGATATAGAAGCCTTGTGGCAAAGGAAGATTTAACCACAGCCTCCCCTGCTCCCACCTCCTCTGTGGGCTTCCCATGAGAACACCTTTTTTATGAAAAATCAGACTTTAATTTGAACAAGCTATTTTGCTGCACTTGTTTCCTTCTAGGAAGAGGATGCAAGAACTGTACAGATAGTAATCTTGTTCTGGAAGACACAGTGGTACTAAAGGCTAAGCAGCCTCAGACTTGAGAGGTACTTGCCATGCGCTTTGCTCATGACATAGTAACACAGAGCTGGTGTTTCAATCCCTGGGAAGAGTTTGTCTTTAAAGTCTACGGATGTTCTGTTTTAAATATTGCTTCTGAGATGGGACTTTGAAATGCAAAATCTGGGCTATGCTTTTAGCTAGGGTACTAGATTAACCTAAGCAGTTGTGATTATAGAGCAAGAAAGTTGCTCCCAGCTGTTGCCTAGTAGTCCTAATACATGGAGAAAGCTGGCTGAAGTTCTCATCTTTCTGGGACTTGGCCCCCTGGACTGTCCTGCCTTGCCCCTGGCTGCTTGGAGGGACAATTCCTACAGCCTCTCTGTGGCTTGAGAGGCAGAGGGAGGCACTTGTAAACCAGCCACAGAAGCTGCAGTCCTTGCATGTCTGTGCCTTGTGAATTTTAGGATGAGGTAACCACAAGCTTCACAGCCATTCAAAAATTGCATCACAGATGCTAGTTTAAGGCTACAGCACTCTCATGCTTGTTTTGGTCAAATTCCCTGAAGAAGCTGCTTGCAGAAGTACCTGATCATAACAAAGAGAGGCTGAAATGTTCTCATGAAGAGTTGGAGTTTTTATGTCCATGAGACAAAAATATGTATTTTACATGGGAGGCCAAGATGCAGCAGGAGTCCCGGGTTTTGTGTTACTTGCTGAAATAACCTTTCAGCCTCTCTAATAAGGAATAACGGATAGAGTACCACTCTGGCACTGGAGCCTAGAATAAGACTGCAATGATATGATTGCTAAATTGCAAGTTTGTGGTTCCTGCAGACTAACATCTGGAAAAAGTTCCCTCCCACCCAGGAATCAGAACTGGCTCTGCTATTACTCAAGTCTAAACATGATAAATTAAGGCTGGAAAGTGTTTTTTGACTGTGCTAGCAGTGTGGGTGGATCAGCAAGGATTGTAAAACCTATTGGCTTTATGATAAAGGCCTGAACATAACTGTCAGGCTGCCAGCAAAATCTGCCCTGCTTGCAACACTCATCAGTTCTGGCAGTGAATGGTAGGAACTCTTATCAAAGAGCTAGTGTACCTCAACAGCAAGGTAGGTTCTAATTAGTTTTTTAAGCAAGCTTGAATTTTTTTAATCTCACTTCAATGAATTTTCTGTTTTTAAGCTTCCCAGGGAAAGACAGGTTGTTTCTAGGGTTGCAAAATCCTGACATTGTAGTGCTAAGGGTATTTAAGACACCCACTTTGCTTTGGGCGCTCTGTGCAGTGTAACTGGCAGCTATGTGCACTGACAATGACCACAGCAAAGCCACTTGCTGAAAAGCAGCTGTAGTCTCAGTGATTGCAGGCTTCAGCTTTTGTACCAGTTCAGAGACTTTGTTTTCCAGATGCAGTCTTCACCGAAAAAAGGGTTCACCATACACCAGGTTGACATCTGACAGAAATGAATGTTACATTTGTGACTTCAGTTAAACTGTTCTACCCTTGTCAAGTAAGCCAGCTGAACACCTCACTGAGTTCCTTACAGACTGCACCAAGTGTGGTAACAGACCAGTCCTTAGAGAGTTGTTTGCGGCCTCTAGTTTTAAGTCTCATTCTCACTTTCCCTGCAGCAAAAGGCTGCAGGCTGTTTTATCTATCTGTTGAAGTAAAGCACTCGATTTCCACCATGCTTCAGGAAAACTGAAGGTACGTGAGTATTCAGCATTATACTCAAAAGCATTAATACTAGGCCCTGGGACTGCTCAGTTACCAGAATAGCACAAAACACAGTGAGATTCACTATTCATTCAAACCTACTGAACTCAACCTAAGTAGTATGCATTCCTTTTATTTAAAAAGTTGTCCTAATAGTGCATGTTGCACCTATACAAAAGAATCTTTACACTGTCCACACACAGGTATATAAGGGCTCCAACAGCTGCCACAGGTCTCGGATAGATCACGTGCTAACGCAGCGTTCTTGCTACGTGGCATTTAGGTGGAGGGGATGGGGGCAGAAGTCAGCAGTACTGGGAACTCTTGGCAAGTGGAATGTGTGTCCCCTTCAGGGACAGAAAGACCCCTGCCAATCCTAGATCCATTTGGGGAGAGGAGTAGGGATAAAGTCTGTAGGAAGAGCACCAGTGTCACAACAGGAAGATTACCAGGCTGGAGCAGTATTGGCCAAACGTCTCATGCGCCTAGGAGGGAGAGAAAGAGGTACAGTAAGTGCTGTGTTACAGTCATGTGAAATCTTATTAAAACCAATGCTTTTGGGGAGACTGCTGCAGCTTTGTGAACTCTGTAAACAGGTTTATTGCCTAGACAGACTTCCTTGGTCACCTGAGAGTGCCCCTGTTGATAAGGCTAAGACACTATTTTCAGAACGGCTTTTAGGGCACTTTTGCTGATTAACTTGGATTGAACTGATCACTACTGAAAACTATTCAACCAGCCATAGCTAAGAAGCAAAATAATTATGAATCTTAATCAGCAGTAAAAACATCCTGGTAAAGAGCTGAGCCAGCATATTTACTGTTCCCACAATGTATCTTTTGGAGACATTCTAGCAGTTCATTTTTATCTGCCAGGAGCAATTTCACCAAGTAGGAGCAAGTGCTCTCAACTGCTTGTCAAACATCACTTAGCAGGTCTCTGGTGGGCAGAGCTCCTCCTGGAATCACAACAGTGCTCCCCCACACTGGCAAACAGGTCAGCATCAGTCAGGCTAGAGCTGGGAGCTTGCCCATTCCTACATCAAACAGCACTTTACCCTACATAAAAGGAAACCTTGTGGCAGGATTCTAGGTAGCATGACAGTGCATGAAACTCCAGTATTTTTGATGAATGCCTTCCTATAGGAACAAATCCCCCTGCACAAGCAGAGCACCCAGGGAAAAATAATTAAAAAAAAAAAAAAAAAGGAAACGTTGCTTCAAGCAGGAGATGGTTAAAGTAGAGATTTAAATGTTTGTGGAGAAAGGTGCTAACAGTTTAATATCTTGAAGCTAAAGGGATATGAGTTTCTGTTGTGGTGTGCAAGTTTGAAATCCTGCCAGTTGGCTCTCAGCAGAGAAAGACAAACATCAAAGCTTTTAACTTCTGTCTTAAGAGACAGGCCAGAAAGAGAACTGTCTGAACGAGTGGCAGCACCTTGTATTTCTGTCCTGGTCTCTGATCTTCTTCTCCATCTCGGCATCTGTGAGGGTTTCCAGAAGAGGGCACCACTGGTCAGCATCCCCCGTGTTGCGAATAGCAATTTCCACAGTCGGCAAAGGGTTCTCGCTGCATGGCAGGGCAGAAGGCAACAAAGGAACATCCATCAGCGGTGCCAGAGCACTCCTCTGGGTTACCAACCCAGATGTAAGACACAAGGACAACAGAGCGTCATTTACAGGGTTTCAGGCTCAAGCATTCATTCTTAGCCCCGCATAGTACAGTCTGGTTCCCAGGAGCACACCAGGGGCTGACGGTTACAATCTTGTGGAGCCTGAAGTTTCTGGGAAACCAACTATGACCATCTCCTTTCACCACCGGAGAGGGGTTTGTCAAAGCAACCATGGCTGACGCAGTTCTCTCCCGCAAAGGCCATTACGTAACTGGCTGACAGTGTTCAAACCCAATTAAGCACAGGCAAAGTTCATACCAGTTTATTAGCACTGGGAGCACTTCTCCCAGAGCAGCAGCTGAGCAGAGACTGTTAACAGGGCTCTTGGTCTAGCTTTGCCTTTCTGCAACTCTGACTTCCTAGGTTTAGTTTGCCTAGCACACCTCTGACAGCTCTTCCCTGGCAAAAGTCTGACTTTCTGGGAGCCTGGTGGGATGGGAGCCTGATGGGAACAAACATTGTTCTCCCAATTGCCATGGAAAGGGTCATCTTTTAGGACCTGCTGTTGCAACCAGGCTGTGGCTACTCCCTGCACAAGTAAAGAAACACCAGGCTCTGTCCCAGATCACAAGATCTGCTCGTCGGACATCTCTCTGCCCTGACCAGCTGTATTATCACATGCACAAAAATATTTACTGCTTCACTAGCTACTTTTCAGTAAAAGTCAACAGGAACTGACTAGGAGTAGCTTCCCAAATATTGACAGTGGAGCCGGAAGCCCAGCATAAATATAGAGGAGCCTCAGAATGTAAATGTTTGCTTTGAATTCTAGAAAGCAGCTCATCCTGAGCTGCAGGAAGTGTGTGTGTGAGAGAAGCCCTCCGGCAGGTGTGCACACACATCTGGCCCCCTCCACAGGGACATGCCTCCATGCACAGGATTTCAGCACTCATGGGCAGCCCTCTCGTTCCCCCAGGAACTCAAATGCTAATCGCCATGGGAACAGACATCTGCATCAAAGCTATTAATCTAGAATAACAACTCTTCAAAGTAATGCTACAATGAAAAATTAATCCAGTGCCTTTGGTATCTGATCCTGGGAGGAAGCTTTAGTCAAATCTACTTCCAGTACTGCTGACATTCACTAAGCAACATTCAAAACCAGGAATTTCATCTTAGCCCCAGATTGCTACACATTCCAGGCTAAATGCTAGATCTTAACTGGCTTTTTTGACTTGATAGCATGGTCTCTACCTCATTTACTATGCTTAACACTGAGCACCCACTAGAATCAAATGCAGGTTGGAAAACCAGCCTCATGCACATAACTTAATTGCAAGCCAACTCAGATGCCACATTCCTTTAGCAAAAAATCAGAGATAAACTGAAAAAATTCTCCCTCACCTGTCATCCAAAGTAAGACAGCTCCTCCTCCCGTTATTTTCTGATGAAAAGGACAGTGCTGCTGGCAGAATGACTGAAATGCGCTGTCAGCTGCAAGATTCCCAGTGGAGCAAGACACTCCCTCTGCTAGGGTGCAGGCCACTGGCAGTAGTGTCACGAGCATGCCAACAGGGCAGGGAAACATCTTATTTTGGAAAAGGTGACTCCTCAGGCACATAGGTTTGGTGTGTGACAGAACCTGTGCCATCACTCAGGTCTCAAAGGCAAAACTCTGGCTATGAAGTGCTGTTTGCTGCCACTAGAAAATGTACCGAGGGGGAATCATCACAGCACACCATCCCCCTGAAAATCCCATAAGCATCAGTTAACTGTCTGCTTCCAGTCCTGCCCCTTCCATTGGGCTTTCAGGCTCTCCTTGTTCTGCACAGAGCAGGCCATCTGAAAGAACTGCCCTGGCTTTCATCAACTAGAAGACAGTTTCATCTCTCCCTCAGATGATTAAGAGGCACATGACTTCTCAAACCCCAAGTCCCTCGACAGACTAAGGTTCTTTGGATACATCTAAAGCAGACCCTTTCTTACATCAGTGGAATGACTTTGGAGCAACCACCACTCCTGTGGTTTGGGAATTCAGGAACTAACTAACCACAGAACCCAAATATCATTAATCACTGTAAGGTTTCAAAAGTACTCCTTTGCTGGAAGGAAAGAGGGAAGAGGAGGACATGTTTTTACTATGACACAAAACGAGGTTTAAATTAGATGGTTTTTCTTCCCTGAACAGCTCATGTCTACGTACTTTGCTCTGTTGCAGTTCCCTTCCTAGTTTTCGATTCTTCCCCTTGCAATATTGCCACAGTCTAAAGCAAGCCTGAAATCCACCTGTTTGAAATACCCCTAAAAGGAAGCACTCTTGAATAACCATGGCCAGATACATGTTTTTAAAGAGAATACCGTGAAGTTGGCATTAATACATCTGAGTGAGCCTGGGCAGCACTGACTAAAACTTTACTTGCTGCAAGTTACAGAGACTGATAAGAAGCAAAGGGAGAAATGAACCCCCTTCACAACAGTTAATATGTACACAGATTAATTTCTTAACTCTGATATCTGCAATACATGGAGAAGCACAGGAAGGAGGGAGAGCATTTAGTGTCCACTAAATGTGGACAAAGCCTGCCTCCAACACACCAAGTGACAAGAATTAGGAACAAATGCCCTGTGGTCTGGCAGGCTGTATGCTAAAAAGTTGTCGAAGTAAATTAACTGGGAAGGTAAATAAATTGTGAGTAGAAAAGAGGGCTTCCTGGCCAGCATGGTGTGAACAGGGCCACCTCTCTTCTTCAAGGAAGATATGAAGAAGAAAGCTCAAACTCCTGGGAATGCTCAGGCAACAAGGAGTCCTACTAAACCTTATGGAAATGAACTCACTCCCTGCCATAAGCTAGCTTAAACTATAGACTAAAGTCTACTTCACACTGGCTCCAAGAACTGCACCTACCAGCAGGGACACTTTTACTCTCTGCTACTGCAGGCCACAATGCAGACAGTGCTAGCTCACTTCTGTCATAGTTATAATACACTCAGCAGCAGGGGAGAAGAGGCAGTACTACAGGTATCAGATTCCTATCTACCACCCTCCAAGTTCCCATAATTTCTCAGGAATGCACACTCATTGTTCCGTTGTTACAGTTGGATATGGTCCCATGCTGGATCTGCAAATATCAGTCAGCTGTCATGGATGTTAAGGTAGAAGTCACCTCCCCACCTCCATAAGGAGAAAGGACATCAGCAGGATGGACACACAGTCTAACAGTTTCAGTAGAAGAGTTTAATTCCCATGTGGTAAGGGGTGCCTTTCCATTTTCTAATATGAACCACTCTGGCGATCATTTTAGAACCAAGTAGTTGCTGTGGAAGATTTTCAGGATAAAAATAACCTCCAGAAGAAGCAGAGTGAAACTAGTGGAAGAGCAGCTGTTCCAGAGCAGATCAGTGCCCATTTTCCACAGAAGGCTGACCAGACAGGAAACCTTCAGATGGAGGAGGAGGAGGAAGGAGCAGAGCTCAATGGCAGCAGCCAGCTGCCTCACAGCCTCCACCTCCTCCTTGCTTACCCCCACCCCAACTACTCATTGCCCTCTCCCTGAGGTAGGACAGGGCTGGGCATGTTTCCCTTTGCTGCCTAGGCAGGTCATCCTGCTTCCTCAAACTGACCTCTACAGAACTGCTGTCAACAGTACCATTCCCTCACCTCTGCAAATACATCATTTGCTGAATTCTCAAACTTCCTTGACTGTCACCATGACCTGAACTCAAAAAAAATCACAGCACACATTAAGGGATACTTACAGCCTGCAGACTCAGCAACATGCTGAGGATAACATCAGTACAGTAACTCACCACAGAACACTGCACAGCACAACTGGAAACGATTATCATTAGGAGACAAGTTACAAAGCTGACTAATCAAACCTGACACTGCTGCATTCCAGCTGTGAGAAGGCCCTATGATCAAGCCAATTTTAACATCAGCTGGGGTAGAGAGCTACAGTTTAAATCAGTCTTAGCTCAAAACACCAAAGCTTGAGACAGTGGATGGCCCAAGTTAGGCAAAGCCAACAAAACAGAAATGTATCCGGGGCTCATCGTCATCATGAGCATGCTTTAGAAGAGGGAGACACAAGGTATTCAGTCACTGTTAATTACAACAGACTTTCATTCTGCAGCAAAAGCTGACATTTCATCAATATTTGGTCCTGAAATGTATTACACCCAACAGGAGAAGATTCCTGAGCACAAGCACAAAAAATTGTAAGGAGGACAGAACGGGTGCAAGCCATAAGGACCAATTTCAAATGAAGCTTTCTGCATCAGGTCAGCTGTTCTAAGATTCACTGATGCTAATACCCGTGAAGTACAAACACACACCCACAGCCGTACTAGGAAGATGACAGTTCCGTACCTGAAGGCGTATGTCTTCTGATGCCAACTCAGCTGTCCCCGGATGCTGTAGGCAATAGTTGTGACAAACTCCCCACCCAGGCCAAGCTCTGAGCACAGCTTCAAGGCAAACTTCTCTGGTGAATTCTCCTTCTCTGACATGTCCCACTCGAACTGGTCTACAAGGGAGATGTTCCCTACATGGATGTTTAGCTGGAGACAAGGGACGAAACATGTAATTTGTTTCCATTCTCACAATAGTTTGTCAAAGGTCATTTAACTGAGGAGGCAGAGGCTGGAGAAGCAGAGCGGTAACTCCTAGTTCACTGCATCTGCAGAGCTCCTTAACTGAATTCTTAATTCCAGCAGCATTAAGACAACTCGGCTTTGCTCACCAAGGTTCAGCTCTTCCAAAATAACATGACAATACTTTAACTGAACTATTTCATCTCAGGGGCTACTAGCACATGAATGTTTAATAATCTGCCACCTTGGTTCTGTTCTCAATACAAAGGACAAAATGCAATCTGGATGCAGGACTGGAATTAAGAGCCCCTTTGCTCCAAGGGAAGCCTTTGTACTCTTACTCCCCCATAACATAACTAGAGAAACCCAAATGGTTCAGCTCTCTGTATTACCTTAATAATAACTCGTTGGTCTGACTGATCTTCTAGGATACTGTCAGTTGGGTACGACTCGATCTGTTGTCGGATGGCAGAGGCAATAGCAGGGACAAAGGTCAGAGGATTCAAATCCAGGTCATCGCAAAGAATCTCAGAGAACATTTCTGGGGTCATTAGCTTTTCTGATACAGAACAAGAATGAACAGACACTGTTAACTTTCTCAGAAATCAATGTCTGCCACTTACAGAATGCACAAAATTAATCCCACAGTGTGACAAAGGGAATTCCAAATACATCACCTTTTGTATCAGGTTTGTAAGGACATGCACACCAACATAGGGACTTAAAGCCTTCTTTACTTGCTCCACGGAGACAACGTAGCTATGGTCTAATAATCCACATACATAAAGGAGCCATACACATTAACTGTTCTGTATTTAAAGTATCTCAGCTAACAGAATAGTCTTGGACCACTGAGCTGATGAACTGGGTCAGGAAAATATGCCAGTTAAACTCTTCAGAATACATGTGTCCAGGAATGACTGCAACCCATGGAAGTGGCAGAGCATTCACCAAGAGACACGAGAGCTGAATACAGTCCAAAGTGGGAGAGCTTTAAAGCTTTGTGTATATGGGGCAAGGACATGCACACTCATGCTTGTTTTCTCTTCATATTTGGTGATGGATACAACTATCTCTCTCCAGCCTCATGAAACTCTCCTTCCTACATACCATTCATGTTCCACGTAAACGCATCTCTGAGTTTCTGCCCATCAATTTCCATATCAAGCCTGATTGGAACCAGAACCTCCGGCTGGGATGCATTCTCATGGATCACTGCTGGGTCATGGTCATCAAAGCTAATACGAAGAGCAACAACACAGTATATGCAACTAGCACATCTGGCATACATAGAGGGACGGCAATGTTTGTTGGAAGCAATCCCTACACTACAAGTCCCCAATCAGTCTTTTGACAGACTCCTCAATGCAAGCTTACAGGCCTGTGGCAGCCAAAAGTTTATCACCTTTTATTACATCTATCATAATACATTCCTGCAAATAAAACAAGGAAGCTTTCCAGGATTACATTTATCTTGGTGTCCTCAACTTTTATAATAGAAAATAAAAGATAGTCATGAGCCACAGCAGCATTTTCCATTAAAGAAATTAGATCAAAGTTACTGGAATATGTCAGTGAGAGGCAGCCTGTCCTTCACAGAGAGGGTTTGCAGGCTCCTCAAATGACGAGTGCTCAGCACATCAGCAAAAGTAGAAGGAACTCATCACAAAAAGAATAAACCATTTTCCTGACAAAAGGAAAGCCTCCTCTCTGAGCCATGGCTGGCCGCTCTAAGGAAGAGCCTCAAGACATATAGTTTATCTAAGAACCTCCAAATTAGCAACCTGTAGGTCTTTTGTCAGTTAGAGATAAATCACAACGTTATATTAACTCATCAGCACTACCCCGGCAGCACGTCATTTTGGTAACCATTTCCACTTTTCAGAAGCAGGAAGCTGTCTTACCACAGAGGGAATGTTCTCTTCTTATCCCTGCCCAT
Source organism: Harpia harpyja (assembly GCF_026419915.1). Taxonomy (NCBI): domain Eukaryota; kingdom Metazoa; phylum Chordata; class Aves; order Accipitriformes; family Accipitridae; genus Harpia; species Harpia harpyja. Next base: position 41,431,959 of record NC_068948.1, on the reverse strand, counting down.
GCGATTTCTGTTAATTGTTGTTGAGCATGGCACTGCATCCAGGTGATGAGAGCTGTTGGGCAGGGTTGGCACCCACTGGTTGTTCCTCTTTGCCTTCTGTTCTCTAAAGAAGGAGACTGCATGTTAAACTGCAGACCCTGAGCACCACTGCTGCTACTTAAGGAATGGTATCATTTTAAACTTGAATGAGCTCCTGCTATTTTATTCTGGAACCCTCAACAATATTGTTCCGAGAAACCATGTTTCCACGCTAGCCTCTGGGAAGCCTATTCTCCAGCTCACAATTATTCATCAGATATGAATCCAGGTGCACCATTATAAATACTAGGTTCGTACTTGGATGTTCTATCTATACTTTATAAAAGGACTGCTGAGAAATGCGAGGTCTCCAGAAGACAGTACGTGCAGAGAGCATGTTCTGCAAAACATGTTACAGCTGGAATGCAGTAATTGCAAGATGAGCTGTATCATCAAACACTTATGTTTTTCTTCCTGTTGTATGTGGGCAGTAACCCAATCCTTACACTCTGGAGATCTTCATTTGCCCAACACTGCAAACAACTGTTAGCACAGACTGGCAAGCACCCCCCTGCACAATGGCCTGAGTTTATGCAATTTCTTGTGCTTCCTGCCCAAGCTGACATCTTCCAGGCAGCTCTGTTCTGATCTTGGCCCTCACCGACACTGGTTACCTGAGGTAGGTAGGAGGTTCTGTGCTGATAGACACCGCCTTGTATTTCTCATCGTTTCCATCCAAGATCTCTTCCACTTCAGAGGCCTTTAACAGTGTCACGCTAGTGGCTAATGTTGTATAGCCATGATCTATTACCAGGAAAGATGCCAATAATTAACATAGAAAAGTACTACATAGCAATGTAGCATTAATAGGCTGCATAGTGAAGAGCCCTCCCTGATGCTGCAGGAGGGACTAAAATAGGTTACCAAGCGGTACAAGTGTGTGCCCCAAAAGTCCTTTGGGCTTCGTTTATCTTCTCATAGACATTTAATTTTCAAGAAAGGTTTTGACATGGCATTTTGTACACATGGGATAAAAGGAGATGACAAAACTTTCCACTGTCATTTCTGAGCTGCCAGAAGCCTCCACCCTCCCTCACACACCAGGATGCTCTGCTACTGGGGTAGATTACTTGAACTGGAGTGACCAGAAGCCCAGCCACAGTGCCTGGCACTAAAGAAATACAATCGGGTTTTGACATCCATCTAAACAGCAGGAATAAACATGACTTTCTTGGGAGCAGGGGTGAAATGTCTTAGTTAATACATAGCAATCCCCACCACATCGCCTAGAAAAGAAATACAATTCACAAGACAAAAGCAGTATGACACCCTGGAATGGTCACGTAGTGATAGAGCCAAGATTTGCAAAAGGCGTCAATATCTCTTTACCTTGTACAGCTACCTTGCTTATACTCTATTAAAAACATCTTTCATTTGGACTAAGAGTCAAGACACAGGGAGGGTTAGAATTACATGACCTTCCCTCAGGTACTACCACTGGATGAACCTCATTCTTCCAGGGTGCAACTTATTTACAGACTCAAGTAAGTTTCATAACAGAAATTATCAAAGATGGAAACAAACACTACAAAAACAAAACTTCAGAAAAAAGTAGTCCTTAAATCCTCATAATTATTAGATAAACTTTAAATCCAACATGCTTTTACTTAAGGAGAGGAAGAGAAGAACAATTCTTTCCTACCCTGAGTTGCCCTTTGCAATCACATGATTTAGCCCTGCACACCTACATCTGCCAAAATGATGTAAAATCTCTTCCACAGCTTTCTGGGAGGAAAAGCCCAGAAAAAAAATAAATCCTCAGTGGACTTAAAGGTTGGAAATAGAAAGTCAATGATCAACAGAAAAGCTGATAAGACTTGGGAAAGGGGGAGAAACCTCAGGACAGCTCTTGCTGAATTACAGAGACCACCTGCATTTGAGAGTCCCATTAGGGTTCTGAGAAAGAGGAGTTAAGCATGTGATCAGGATGCACAATTAGGGCAACCACAGGGAGAGATCAGAGGAAGAGGATTAGACATTAATATATATTGTAATAGCACCAAAGGTCACAGCTGAGATTCTTCCTCTAGCACAGCTAAGAATAACAAGCAGATAAGACTTACATCTTCTGGGACTGTGAGACCGCTGATTTTCTGTTGGGGAAAAAAAAAAAAAAAAAAGAAAACAAAGCAACAGGTCAGCAGGATACTTGGAGGAAAGAGACGTAAGTCCAGAATGAACCATTTATTTTTATTATGCTTTAGTCTAAAGAGTGTACAAGTCATATTGCTAAGAAATTTAACTGCTTGTTATTAGTCCCCCACCAAAAATAATACTGAGGCAGCTGTATTCTCACTGTGGCAGTCACATCAGTGGCAATACACAACAAATTCTGGGAGGCATAAACATTCAGTCCCTGCAAAAAGCAGTTACGCAAAGACACACATTTTCAATGGGGCATCCTTGCAACATTCCTGCCTATTTGACAGAAGAGACAAAGATGCCCCTCCTTGCCTGTAAAAGTCTCTTCTGAAATACGGTATTGATTTTCAGAAGTGGCTTTTGCTTTGTGATGAATGCAGCCAACGCCAGGAAAGCCATGACGGATGTTTCCATTTTAGAACATTTTTGATGAGTTGATGTTTGTTGCCAGGCTGAACCAGAAGCTACCAGTGCCACCACTGCAGAGTGCTCCATCACTGGGGCAATCTGAAGTGATTCGCACAACCCTCAAGGTACAAAGCCTCTGAATCACCAGAGACAGTTTTTCAAGGCAAGTTTCAGATAAACGTTACTGGGAACGTTTACTCATCTTCTCACCATGTGAAGAGGCCACTATCTTCTTCCTTTCTTCCACTGTGGCTAGTCGCCTCCAGAGTGAGGGATATCTCTTATACAGGGAACCCCGAAACATACGCAAGTAGTTCCCCACCTACAAAAGAAAAGTGGAGACGTGGCCTACTGTTCCAGTATGGCCTGGTATTCCATTTAGGAGATTTTTAGCAGAAGATGAAACAAATTCAGCTCTTTGTAATGATAAGAGGGACCTCCTAAGAGGGGGGTTTTTTTGTTGTTTTTCGTGATAGACTGACTGCACCGGCTCTGGCATCATATACCGCCGCAATTTTTGCAGCAATAGAGAAAACAAAGTTTTTATCAGCACTTATTTCACTAGTCTGATACGAAAAAACTCCCATCCGTTGACAATAAACCATTTAGTGGGAAAAAAGACTCCATTCATTTTCATGTATTTTTGAACAACCTAATCTTTCTTTACTTCAGTTTCTGTTTCAATGTACAATGCTCAATAGGAATTAAATCAAACCAGATACCCAGATCTCCAACAGTTATCATATTTACTTTGAACCCCTGTGCCATCTAGACTTTGCTCGAATACAACAAATGCCCAAAGACTCGTGTTTTAAATCCTTTGAATGTGTAAAATGTGATCACTGCCAATAATCCTCTTTCAGATTTACTGAACATCTGTAAAGCAGTTCCATTCTTCCTGGCACAAGATCCTCACCTGTGCTGAAGGCTACTGCAGGACTTGCTGAACAACAGAACTATTTCTAGACTCTAAAATCAATTTTTAAGACTGGCAGTAGTACACTGGCAGACTGCCACACAATAAGGTCTTTATTCTTTGTTTGACAAGACTCATTTTGATCTTAACATCTACTTTCAGGTAATTTTTAATCGTATCTGTTGCTCTACAGTGCTCATCAATGGACAGAAACTAATGATAGATAAAGACGGCAACCCTTTTCCTCCTTCCATGTGTCTGGTACGGCAGTCTCACAGATTAGCTGACTGCGGTTACAGTTCTTCTTTCAAATCTTACATTTCACATGAGAGCGTGAAGACCTTCAGCCGTTGCTCAACCTATACAGCTGGCAATTTAACTTACCCAGTATTTCCTTTTTCACATCAAATGGGGGGCTAAAACATTTTTTTCCAGTTTCCAACTGTGGTCACTTCCCTGGTGCTGAAGCACCAATGTTTCTTGCTTCAGTAAGGCTCGTCTTCAGGGAGGCAGAGCAGCCTCTCAGCGTGAGAGAACGGTGTCAGCATATACACTTGGTGCTAAAATGCTGCACCCTGGCATGTGTTGGCAAGACTCATTTGCACAAGGCTGAAGGAGCTGCGCTGGCCGATTTTGGTGTTGTTACTAAGCACAAAGGCCTAGATGCGGACTTAATTACCTCACAGCATGTGAAATAATCCAAAACTCCGAACAAACGTGCGACAAAAATTCCTAAGGTGAGTATGAGGGAGTGAGGCCTCAGGCTACGATCAGGTGAGGACCCAGCCTCTACGTACTCGTCGTGCGGGTCTCCAAGAGCCGCCCTGACTGGGAGCACTGGTCCCAGCACGGCTGAGGCTCTCGGGCAGAGCTCACCGTCCGGCCCCCCCCCAGAGCCCGGGCCCCCGCCGCGGGAAGGGCCGAGGGGACCCGCAGGGCCTGGAAGGCCGCCGCCTCCCCCATGACAGGACTCCCCTCAGCCCCTTCCCCACCCTGAGCCCAGCCCCAGCCCCCGACAGCTCCCCCAGCCCGGCCCGGCGCCCCGCTACCCCCGCAGCCTCCCCCGGGCCCTCTTCCCGCCCCGGGGCCGCCGTTGATGCGCGGGGCCGCACCTCGGAGCCGATCATGTAGAACTCGCCGTCCTCCTCCAGCTGGAACTTGACGGGCTTCTGCCCGAAGGTCTTGCTCAGCGCCATCATCATCATCGTGGCGGCGGGAGGGGGGCGGCGGGAGCGCCCGGCGTCCTGAGGGGGCCCTGAGGCGGCGGCGAGGGGAAAGACGACGGGCGGCGCCGCGGCCTACTCCAGCCGCCGCTCCGCGCATGCGCCGCCGCGTCCCGCCCTCCCCCGGTCCCGCCTGAGGGGAGGATGGCGGCGGGCGGGCAGCGCTTAGAAAAGAGGCGTTTTATTGGCGCGGGGCGGTACATAAATACAGAGAGTACTCGCACGGGGGGATGTGTACGCACGGAGGAGGGGCTGTACAGGCTCCACAAAGATTTACAGCTGCGTTCGTGAGGAGGGGCCGGCACCGAGACCCCCGGGGCTGGGGTACAGGTCACCCCCCGCGGCCCGCTCGCTGTCTCCAACCGGTCACCCGGGTCGGGGAGCGGCGAGGGGCACGGGTGGGTGGACGGGTGAAAAGGGAAGAAACCGGCCGCAGCCCCTTTGGGGTTTTGTTTTGGGGTTTTTTTGGGTTTTTTTTGGTATAAGGTGATGTAGCGACGAGGTTGTGCAAAGAGCTGGAGCGGGGCTGTACGGTGTCAGCCGCCAGCCGGGTGTCCAGGCGGACTGGGAACAGTGGTGTGAGACCGGTCAGTGCAGTCGTGAGCAACCCAGGATGGGGAACCTGACTCGGTATGAGCACAGGGAGCGACGGGGCAGTGTCCAGCACTGCAACCCAGCACCATGGAAGGAAGGGGGCCCCTTGTCTATGTACAAATCGGTATAAAATCCTAATGCATACTAGTGATACAACATAAAACTGGGAGTAGGGCTGTGGCAGGGTCCTGGCAGTCACCACGGCAGCCCTGGTGAAGAGACCCTGGCAGCAGCCGCATGTCTGCGTTCCTCCGCAGGTACAGTCGATGTCCTTCAAAGCCCCTGGCTAAGGCTAAGGGAGGCGTCTCAGTGGAAGCCCTCCTCCAAGGCCAATGTCTGGAGCAGCAAAGGGCTGCTGTTGTGAGCTACGTAAACAGAGGAAATGCCATCGGATCAGTTCTACAGGATGGGGTCCGGGTTAATTAGGAGAGCGTGATCCCGATCCAGGCTGGCTTGATGGCTTTTGGGATGCTATTGCTAGAAGAGCGTGGCCACTTTAAGTGTTTAGTGGCCGCTCTCGCCTGCAAAGAACACGGCAGATGCTTTTACATTGATAACAACTGAAGCTGGGGCTGCTGGAACTGGACAGGAGCAAACTTTGTCACTTGTTGTGACAGACACCTGTTGTGTCAGCTGCTGAGCCTGGAAGGAAGCCAGGAATGGCAGAGGGAACCCTCTGTGTGGCTGCTGGAGGTAAGGGTGATGAAAGGGGAGTGTGGAGGACACAGGCATCCCCCTCATCTGAAGGAGTTGGAGGAAGGTGTACAGCTGAAGAAGTCCTGGCTGATCTGGCGTGGGTAGCCCTCCAGCACTTTCACCTGGACTGGGTCGAACTTCCAGTAATCTCGACCTCTCAGGAAGTAGGCAAAACCTGTGGGTGAGAGAGGAAGGGTTAGAAGAGGCAGGGTTCGTGCAGCTCAGAGCTCTTTCCTAGCATTTTGTCTAGCTGACACTGTAGCATGTGCAGTACCAAAAGAGAGCCTGGAAGAGGCAGGAGATGCTGCTAGATTATTTTCATTGAACCCAGGCTTGTGGCTTACACTGACTGTTCGTTCACACTGTTGTGGTTTTGATGGGAGAAAAAACAGGATGGATTTTATTTTATATGCCTGGTGGTTTTAAATATGCTGTACCCATGTAGTGACCTGGCCCTGAGAGGGCAGAGGACGTCTAGGAGCTGAACAGGGCCTATGACAGGGAGCTTGTGAAGACCTTCTGCAGACCATCTGTCACTGTGGGGAAGCCGCCCTGGGATTTAGGCTCTGGAAGCAGCGGGGAGCCGTGCCACTGCATCCTTTGGGAGGAAAGAGGTAGTCACCACACCTGTCATCCCAAGCATGCTAGCTGTCCCCGGTGTTTCTGTGGCACTGCCATACTGTCTTCAGCATGGGGCACATCTGGGAGGACTAGGCAATACCAAAAGCAGCCTGTTCATTCAGGACAGCTGCCTAGGCTGAAGTGTGGGCATCGTTTCTGCTGTCTTCTCATCACTTTCTTTGTCAGGAGAGGTAACAGTTGGCTAGACTCCATGTCCATTTCTTGGTCAGAAGTTTGAATTCTTTCTATCAGATACTTAACTGTTGATTGTTGCAATGAATAATGATAAAACTTCTCACTTTTATGGGAGAAGCCTCAGTTCCCTACCCACTGGAGGGAGCTGCCCCTTTCTCTCTGCACTATATGGCATGTGCTACAGCTGGGAAGTGTCCACTACTACCAAATGTCTAAATCTGCCCAGTTCTTCCAGCTGGGCAGTGGTATCAGCCTAAGCACCCACCCCAGAGCAGGCCATGTCCCTGCTGGCACTGACCAAACTCATCCTGAAAAGCCGCGTCTATCTCCGGAGGGACGCCGCGCCAGTCAGCCATGGTGCGGGGGTAGATGTTGTCCACCTGGCGGGTGTGAGGGTTGAAGCGCCAGTAGTTGCCTCCACTGAAGATGTAGATCTTGTTCTTCTCAGCCCCCCACACCAGAGCTGCCTGCACAGGGGATGCAGGGAGTCCCAGCTCCACAGTCGGGGTGGGACCAGATACCCGTCTCTCACCATCATAAATCCAGTACTGAGAATCTGGCAAGGAGACAGAAAAGGGAGACAAGGGGTCAGAAGCTTTTTGGTGTCTGATAATTTGGCAGTGAACTGCACAACTGCAGCTGGTGCCTTGGCAGAGTTCCCAGGGAAAGCTGCGCCTGGGAGGCAAAAACCCCACCAGTGTCATGGACACTGTCACTGACGGGTGCCCAAAGTGCCATCAGTGCAAGGAGTTGACTTCCCACCTCGGTCCAACCTGGAAGGTGTCAGTGGTGGGACGAGGAGGACCATTTTAGCAGATGTCTTTTCTCCTATTTGTGAAAGTTATAATAAAAGACTTGGCTGGAGGGAGCAGCCTCTGCCCTGCAAACTCAGCGCTTGGAGGAGAACATAGGTGGGCATGCACAGGCATAAAGGGGGCATGCGGCTGTAAAGGAGCAAGCTACAGAAATGAGGAAGAAATTGCCAAGCTGAAACAGAGACTGGAAGCATATTTCCAGATTAGATTAAAATGGGAATCTCTCTAATTAGCCTACGGCATGTAATACTTTCCCCTTATCTCATTTTAACTCATGGTAGGAGCCTGCCAATTTTAGCACTGTAAGTCCTAGTGTGCAGGTCAGGTGCTAAGTAATCTGTTTATGCAGGAACACTGCCTGCAGAGCCACGTGGTGTGCTTTCTGGTACTCGGTCTCACAGCACGCAGACGGGGCATGCACACCCAGGGCAGCTGGGCACCCACGTCATTCTGCATCCCCACTATGAAATTTACACTTGGAAAGAGCACTAAGGAAAACAGTGGAGCTGAAACAGGGGTTGTTGCTGGTCTTGAACTCCAGAAGTGGCCAGGAGGAGGTTTGGCTCCCCGTGGGTGACTGGTTTTTAATCCCCATGGTGGCAGGAGGTTGCCTGGCTCTGCACACAAGCCCCCTGTAGGCTCACTCAGTCTGGGGGTACTACAGAAGCTCTGCATCCAGGCCTCGGAGGTGGAGAGAAGATGCTGACCATCCCCTGAGCAGTGCCTTGGGGGCACAGGCTCAGGAGTTTCACAACCTGTGAAAGTGTCTGGGGCTGTCTTCTGGCACAGTGCTTCCAAGGACAGCTGGGGAGATGGAGCAAGTGTTTCCTTCCTCCTCCTCTGCAGCATTGCCAGGGCAGAGGCTCAAAACAAGTGTTTGTGTTCCAGAGGAGGAGAATGGGATATCATGGCTGTGTCTAAAATAAAAGTGACCCCTCCTTCTCTCTTCCTCTCTCAATATCTGCTAAAAAGTTCAAACTAAACAGAGAAAGAAACAAATAGCAAGGATCACTGGATTGCTGAGGATGCCCAGAAGGTTTTTTCTCCCAGGAACTTGTTGGGTCCTGAATACCCCTCAGTAAAGAAGACGCATTTCTGAGCTGTCTGATCCCAGTCCAGCTCTTACCTTGGAAAAACCAGATATTGCCCAGAGGGTCCTCAAAGGTGGCATCGACAGAGCTGGGGATCCCCTGCCAGTGGCGGGAGGCCAGGGCTGGGTAGCCATCCTGCAGCTTTCCAGCTCGGAGCCGCCACACATAGCGGGACTTGAAGAAGAACAGCTCCCCTCGGATGGTGGATGCGGCTTCGAAAGCTGTGTCGCAGGCATCAGGCTGCACAGACTGCCAAAGCACGGTCGGTCAGGTGCTTGGACTCGTGGGAGCCCCCCCCTTGCCCAGGCTGTGTTCAACAGATGAGAAGTCCCTGCGCCCAGGCCTTTACCCTGCACTGCACTTGGCCACCCTCACTTTGAGCCCACAGAAGGGCCATACATCCTCCTGATGTCTCATCAGCAAAGCCTGCTAACACCCTCCGCTCCTGGCAGCAGAATCTTTTCCTAAATGCTGTTTAAATCCAGCCCGTTCCTAAGGGACGCTGCTCAGAAGAAGACCTCCCAGGCATGGTTAGGCAGAAGGAGGTTTCAACGGCAGGATCCCCTGCCCTCTGGCATCTACAGCACTCGCTTCAGGCATGGCCTGGGCAAACAGCTCCAGGGCTGCAAAACTCTGTGGGTCGCTAATGCAACTGTCCTGCTTTCAGCTAGTTTTGGTTGGGTATGTGCTGCCCAAAGATCCCCTCCCCGCACATCCCAGGCTGGCTGGCAGTGCCAGCCATGGGGTCCAGACCTGGGCTCAGCAGCTTGCGTGGAAGGCACAGACACCAAACCATGTGTAAGCCTGCTGCTGGCCTCCTGGTGAGGACAGTCCCAGCCGTGGTGTTAGAGGAGGACATGGACAAGCTGTTGACTCACCTCCACGTTGGTGATCTCATTTGTTTCAAGGTCTGGCTGGGGCGGCTCTGCTGGCTGAGTTGGGGTTGGGTCGGGATCCAGTTTGGGTTTCCCATAGAGGTACTGGATACCTTGCTTGTCATCCTCACTCAGGCTTAGTGGGTAGCGGAAGATGTAGAAAGGAGACATTAGTGACTTGGAGACAGCTGTGTGCTGCAGGCCCAGGACATGGCCAAACTCATGAGCAGCCACTTGGAGAAGGTCAGTGCCTGCAAAGGGAAAAGATGGAAGATGCTTTTGCCTGCTTGTGTGGGGGACGCCTGCCTCCTAGGCTCACTTCTACCAATTATCAGCCACTGACAATGCACTGAGGTATGTTGTAGGAGCCTAATGTGAGGAAAGAGGAATCTGTCTTGACTACAGTGCTCACAGGTTGTTGTTCCCAGGGTTTTCCTGGAGCACTCTGAGTGAATTCATACACTGAGGTAGTACTAGCCTGGGCATGTTGGTAATTTGTAATTCTGTCACCAGGGGCTTCTGTACCCCACCAGCTATCAGGAAGAAAAGGGTTTTCTGTGTGCTTTTGGGTAGAAGAAATTTGCACGGGGAGGAAGTCTGGCCCATAGAAGTAGATGTCAGGGTGGTAAGGTTAGATTTTGTCCACCCAGCCTTGCAGCAGTTGTTGGCTACAGCAGCAGCGTATCAGGTCCCACTTAGATCACGTCCACTGTGGAAGATACCTGTGTCAGTGAGGATTAAAACTTGCTAATGGCCGTTGTCACACAGACAGCAGAGGGAGCTCCTTTATTGCTTGCGTGTGGACTGTAGCAAGAAGGTGACATTTAGAAATAAATCCATAAAAAATTATCCAATGTCAAGGCCTGGGCTGCCTTCACCAGACTCAAGTAGATTTATGGGAGATCGCATTTTAGGAATACATGATCTTGGAACATCTAGAAAAGGAGAGGGGGAAAAGTCGATTTCAGTATGCAAAAATGTGTCATTTGGCAGGTGTTGTATAGCTTCCAATGGATCATTTTTTAAGTTGATGAATTTCAGGGAAAGCTAGAAGAGAGGCATATTAAGCAGCGAAGCTTCTGAGCAGGGCTGGTTGTTGACAAGTCCCAGCGTATTCATTCACTTTCCCTCAGCCAGAAATCCTCCAAGCTGCAGCCCAAGTGATGAGAAGGGCAGGGAGGTGAGTCAGCCAGCCTCGCTGCTCCAGGCAGGATTTCCCTGCTGGCTCCAGGGGAGCAGGTCACTTCTCAGCACTGGGACAGGATGGGACGGGATGGGACGGGACAGGGAGGGATGCAGCTGGGAAGAACACCTGGGAAGGGCAGAGGGGAAGGTGAGCCCCTGTCTTCCTCTGCTGGTCAGCTTTACGTTGAAGCGATGAATTTGCACAGCACTGACCCAATTAAATCGACACATCTAGGTCAGCTGAGAAAGTGGGATTTCTATGTCAGTGATTTATTACAAACTTTCAGACACTTCTGTTTAGCTTGGCAGACTCCTCACTTGATGCTTTCCAGTGTTGGCAGATCAGCTGTGCTATTGTCAGATTTTCTGGGGGAGGTGAACAACAGCACGCCTGAAGGAGCTGTGCTGGGCAGCATCACTGTGTCCCTCACAGAAGGTCCTCCACGTGGAGTCCTGCTTCCTGCATGGCTCTGGGGTGACCCCAGGGCACACCTTAGCCCTCCTTGTACTTCTGCTCTCCCGTCTGTAAAATGAGGCTAAGGATTTCCCCATCTCACTGAGAGCTGAGTCAAGGATTTATCCATGTTTATATTGTAAAGCTCTTTTCAGCATATTAAATGGCAATTAGCTGCAAAGAGCTTTTACAACATTTATTTATGGAAGACGTAGAGGAGGAAAAAAAGGCCATGGAATAGGGCTGGATTCTGATGGGAACTGGCATCCATTTTCAGTTCCTCGTTTGCCTCCAACACTGTCTTTGTGGGAGAATGTAGGAAATTCTTCAACAACACAGGCAGCCCCAACAGAGGGTGAAAAATGGCAGAGCCCACCTTTCTCTCAAGAGCAGAAACACTTCTGCAGAAAGGTCTGGTGCTCTCTGGTTCTCATTTTGGGTCAGCATGAGCAGGGTCGGAGACATAGCGGTCCTGTGCCCAACGCAGAGACTCAAGTTGGTGTACAACTGACAATGACGTGGACTTTGGGGGAGCCCATCTGAGCCCTGAAAGTGGCAAAATGTTTGGGAAACCCCAGAGAGGCAGCGGTTTAACTTGGGCTTTGTGATTGTTTCTTTGTCCCTGTAGATAAACTGGGAAGGAGGAGGAGGGGCTGACCTGGGTTAATTTTGGTGGGTCTTGCAGAAACTGATGCTTTGGGCACTGATCCAGATGGTCCCAGGCGGTACTGCAGTGTCTCATGAGATACTGTGACACCAGAGCCTGAGTGCCCAAGCAGAGAGCTACCAGCTTGGATCTATTATTAGCAAAAAGAAAAAAAAAAAGAAAAAAAGAGTCTTGACTCGATGGGGTGTTGTTTATGGTCAGAGCATTCCCAGGCTACGGGGACAGAGCTGGAGCCTGGGTGGTTTCCCTTTATGGACTTGTTTGAGGGCGGATGGTGAACAGTGCTTGCAGAGACTGGGGCTGTCCTTTGGAAGACAACTGTGTCACCCGGTGCTTGAGCCTCAGTTTTCCTTCATCCTTCCCTTGCTTTATTTCTAATGGCTCCTGCCAATGCTGGGTGCAATTCCCAAGTGGCAGGGCACATAGCTGGGCAGAGGAGCTGTCTCTCTTTCTTTCCCCACAAAGGGAGAGCCCACCAGGCAGCCAGGGTCCTGGTTGCTGGACACTGGCTTTGCTGTGGCTGAAAGATGACAAGGAAAGACCTCAATACTAACAGTAGGCTTGTAAGTGGTGGGAGACGACAATGCACACCACAAAAATGATTTTTGCCTCTCAGTTTTACAGGGCCCCGTTCACATCACAACGGAATAATTTCAAAGCGCACCGATAAGCATCCTGGAGCGTCCACAGCTCCCCTTGAAACAGTACCATACCCAGGTTGTTCCCAATCGTCCAGGTCTCATCATAGTCAAAATGGACATCTCCCTCCCGGTGTGTCTTGGGGAAGAACGCGTGTGCCAGGATTCCTCCGGGCCCGTCAAAAGGCAAGTTGTCTCCATGCCAGTACCTGGAGGGAAGACACGTTGCACCTCAGACAAACAGTCATGTACCTCCAGTGAACAGCGTTGTATGGCCGAAGGTGGGGAGCCACTGCGAGGGGACAGCAGCTCTCACTCCCATCCCAAGTTCATCCCACCAGTCCAGATCAACTGCTCGGAGCCCTTCTGATTGCCACAAACCCACTTCTGAGGAAGCAGAGCTTGGTCACACCAAGCATTGAGGAAGCAGAGCTCAGTCACGCCAAGCCCTGGGGAGTTCGTATGTTTTCTCAGGTATGTTTCTCTCCTCCCCCTGTTCAGCTTCCAGCCCAAAGCTGATCATGGAGCCCAAAGAATTAAGGAGATGACTGCTCAAGCCAAGATTAAGTCAACATAGCTGAGTGGTGGGGGGATGCGGAGGGGCAGCCGGCAGCGAATCCAGCCAAACCCTCAGGTCCTCACTCAAGCCAAGCCCACTGTTGAGTAATGAAGGTAACCCATGAGAGACGTGGCCACTTTAGAGAGCTGAAGGAGGCACAGGCAAATACACAGCATGCAAATTGCATCACCGCTTGGACGGTCTCCACTGCCTTTATTAGTTCTGTGCAAACACGCAGCAGAGGGAAGTCTTTGCCCCCATGCGTATTTTGCCAAAAGTGAATTTCAGGCTGAGAGCCAAGATTCATTTAACCAAGAAACTGTATTTGTCTTTGGGCAGACAGTTACGTTGTTCAGTCAAGGGACAGGATGGAGGACCTGAAGATGGAAAGTCAAAACAAACGCTTAGGAAAACAGTCTGTGGGCAGAGAAACGTAAATATACCAGGAAAATTAATGAATGATCAGTAACAGTACTGTGCACAGCCAGCATGGAACAGCTGCACTTACACCAAGCAGCCCACAACTGACAAAAAAAACCAAACCCCAAAACATCCGTGTCTGAAAGCAGAAGTGAACCTTCATTTAAGTGCCTAACTTGTGTGCTGGCAGTTCTCTGCTCTGGTTAGAGGCTTGGGGTCTTGCGTGGAAGGTTGCTTTTCTGTCTGGGAGGAGGGTGCTGCTGCCCACCATGCTCACCTTGTGAAATCGATGACTATGTCAGCCCGTCCCTCCTGCACCTCAGTGAAGGTCAGCGGGGTCACATCACTCCACACTTTCAAAGCTTCCTCGATGGTCCTTCTCACTTTAGCTTTTACAAGTTGCCACGGGAACCTGATAATTCTGAAAGGCAACAGACACTGGATGAGGAAAACATCAGCCGCTGTCCCATGGACACTGCTGTTGTGAAGACACTAGCTGTAGGATCAATGTCACTAGGGCTGCCACTCTCTCTCAGCACCAGAACATTTCCAATCCATACAAGCACTGCCCTGGCACCCTCTTCCAAGCAACATGTGCAGCAAATAAATACCATTAGTGTTGAAACCCTCTGGCTGGAGGGCCCAGAGGTGAGCTCTCTGGAGAGCTTTGCAGATCTGTGTTTTCCTGAAGTGCTGCAGCATTTCCCAGGTCTGTCTCCTGTGGGTCCACCCCCACAGAGGTGCCTGGGAGTGGTGTGATGCGATTTCTCCTACTTAATCTCTGCATTTTTTGCCCCTGGAAACCTGGGCTCACTCAGAGCAGCTGCTGCCTCTTCTGCCCTCCTATAACATAAGCAGGCTGTAAGGTCTGCCACAGATGGAGCTTTCTTTCCCTTCCATTAACAGTGTTGGTGTGTGTTCATCTCTGCTGTGTTTCTTGCTTTAACATTGTTGACCAAAAAAAAAAAAAAAAAAAAAGAAGCCTTTCTGTTATCTACAGGCCCCTAACGCTATGAGGAACTGTCTCCTGCATTTAATTAAACAGAAGTTGATTTACATGCTGTCAAGGTCCATACAAGTGTGCTCACTTCTCCACTCAAGCCCCTGTGGGCAACTGGGGAGGCAGCACAACCCTCCCGCAAGCCTGTTGAGCAGATTTGCAATTGAGAACGTGTGGGGTGATTTGGGCAAAACTTTACACTGAAGTCGTGTTTATGGGAACATCAATAACAGCTGAATAAAAAGGTCTGTTTAAAATAAACTGTGAGGTGAGCCCACAGCGGGGTGGCTGTAGGGGTAAAGGTACAGCACGAGAGGACTGGTGTTGGAGGCTCGGCACGGCACGGCACGTGTCAGGGGTTTGATGTAAGAAAGTGATTGTATGTGCACGGGGGTGTTGATGCGGGACTGAGCGAGGGGTGATGCAATGGCTGTGCAGAATGCGTTTGGGCAGGGGTGGGTGGGCAGCTGTGTTTATGGGAGGGTGCGCATGAGGGGATGTGGAGGTGCTGGGTACGACTCTGCTGGTGGTTCAGTATGTGGCTCCCCTGCCCCCTGGCTGCCCTCCAGCTTTTATGGTCACATCACAGCGTGCCGCGCTCCAGGGATCAGACTGAGAGGTTTGGGGAAGGAGAAGCAAACCAGCCTGACTCCCGTTTTCGGGCCTCTCTTACTTGTAGGTGAGATCGGTCTTGTCCCAGCGTCCGCCGGAGAGGACAAACCGCTTCTGCCGGTTCCGCCCGTTCTGGCCGTCTGGCAACACTGGGAGGTCCGGCACGCCGCAGCGGGGTGGGTTCCAGTGTGCCACCTGCTCATCCGCACCCACAGGGAAGCCCTTGGCAGGCACACCAGTCCCCACAGCATTCACCAAGGAAGACAGCCAAGGACTCTGCTCCTTCCAGGTGTGATGCTTTCGAGACATGTCCTAAAAGGGAAAAGCGAAGCCATGACTTCAGTGTCTGGGAAGAGACATCCTGATGCAGAGCGGTGAACATCTGCCCACAGCAGTTCTGCAGTGGTGAGTTCCTCTGCCTGGGGCTGTTCCCCCACTGCTAGGGCACCAGCTGCTCCCCACAAATATCCTCCGTTCCCTGGGCTCTGCTGCTCCGAGGCCAGGTCGCACCTGGGAGGCACTGTGTCATGCCATGGCACCCCCTAAGCACTGGGCTATTTTTGGTCCGCTTTTCCTTGGCAGCTGGCCGGCAGGAAATGCTTTTGCAAGCAGTGGATGAGAACCAGACCCTTCAAGAACAAAACAAATCACTAGGGAGAAAATTCTCCCCCTTTGCCCCAGGAATCCTTTATTCCCTCCTGGCCCTGGGTAGAGGTGATATTAATGGGAAGAAGCCTTTAGTTCCCAGCACACAGTTGTGCTCCCTGCTGTTGCTTCCATGGTGTCCCCTTGCTGTCCTGGCATGGTGAGCAGGCTCTCAGCATGGCTAGGGGACATCACAAGCTGGAGAGCAGGACACATGGGCCTGGGGGGTCACTTAGCCCAGCCCATGGGGCAGAGAGCAGCAGTGACTGTCCCTGCAGCCCCTATCACTGCCTGAGGTCACCGATTCTGCAGAGTGAGGCACAGGACCATATGCCCCTGCCTCGCTGTGCCTGCGACTCTGCCTGGGGATAAGATCACCTGGGCTCTCCCACACTTAGTTGGAAAAGCACGGTTCCTCTTGGCAATGTAAATTAACGCTAATTAGCTGCCTTCCATTGGTTTCCCACCTGACAGCAGGACTATGGGGCCACCATGACATGACCCAAGCGTAATCCCCAACCTGCTGTGAGGCATGTGGGGTGAGAGGCGCTTGGTCCCTGCATCACCATGCAAGCCAGAGGACCAAATGCAGACTTTTTTGCCTGATTCTGTGCAGGCAAATTTAAAGGTGTTTGAGCAGCAGGAGGAGCTGAGATGCAGCAGTGATGCTTCTCTACTCAGACTGGCAGGCTCTGTCTCACAGGGCTCCAGGGCTTTAGGGGTTCCCTTCCTTCCCCTGCAAAGAACTGCCTTCTTCCAGGCCAGCTCTCCTGGCTGCCCTGCTGGGGACACAAAGGTCAGGATGGCATGATGCCAGAGCTGCCATGATGCCATGTAATCCACGTGCTGCCGCCACTCTGTTCCCTACAATGAGCCCATTCATGCAGGCTGGAATGAAGTGTGAAGCCCTTGGCATTAATTCCGCTACTGAGCTCCCAACTCTGCAGTGGCCCTTTGCCTCTGAGCGATGCACAGATGGAAAAAGGAGCCAGGGAGGTCACACGAGGTGCAGTTTAGGTGTCCGGCTTTTCGTGTGTCTGTCACCACTCCAGCCTGCCGGCTTGCCCTCCCCAGCCAGATGGACAACCTTGATGGCTTGGCACCTGCCAGCCTTTGCCTTAGAAACCATCAACCCAATCCTGGTGTCCCAGTGCACTTTCACATACCACAGGAACTGCACCATCAACACATGCAAAGAGAGAAAGCCATTTTACATCCTGAAGAGCAAAGCCTACCCAAGCCACCAGCCATGGCACTAAGAATCCACCCAGTGTTTTAGTGGAATGATGGAGTACGAGCTGGCCTGTCCCAGGGGAGTCTGCAGCAGGCTGCTCCTGCTGAATGCTGGAGCCCTGCCTGGTCAGAGGTACCTGTCCCTCTAAGAGGAGCTCTCTGCGAGTTGCCTGACACCCTGCCTGAGCTGGCAGCTAGCATCTGTGAAGGACAGCTGGCAGGAGGAGTTGATAAGGTTCATGTCCTGGCCAACACCTTGCTCCCAGCCCTGATGAGACCCTCTGCCAAGCAGATAATGGCAGCTGTGTCACCAAAGCCCAGCCTTGGAGGGCCACTCGGTTCCTTGCTCCTGGGTGCGCTCAAGAGCACCCACTGCCACCAGAGGCAGGTCCTGTCGCTGGAGGACACGGGGTGATGAATGTGTCTGGTTTCCCAGGACCAGGAGGTACAGGACAGCTGCTCCAAGGCACATGGGGAGAGTAGAGATGGACCCTGGGGAGAGCCCTGGCTGTGGAACTGGGAGCACTGAGAAACCCTCAGAAGTTGCCCAGGTAGGTGAGCAGGCTGAGGCTGACCCAGATGGGCTTGCTGCTGTTTTTTTGTCTTGCCTATGCTAAACACACACGCACGCGCGCGCACGCACACACACACACACACACACACTTTGCCCCGGTCTCCTGGGAAGGCCAGTTGTTGCCTTACCAGCTGGGGCACTTGCATAAACTGGAGATTATCGCTTTCCTCCGAGCAGGAGCAGAGAGAGGAGGAACTGCCTGTTTTCTTCTGGCCCCAAGGGATTCCATGTTCAGAGGCAGACCAGAGGTAGGTTTTCTCTCTCCTCTTTGGCTACCTCAAGGACACTGGCCTGAATCCCAGCTTCCAGCCATCCAAACCCCACCCTGCCTTAGGCAGGAGCCTCCCTGCTCCTGCCTGCCTGCCCTCTGCTGAGACCGGGCCCTGGGAGGGGACACAGCGTGACCCTGCGAACGGCACTGGGTGGAAGCAGGAGGCAAGACCTGCCCTGCTGCCCATGTGCTCACTGTGCCCCTAGACAAACAGCGAGTCTCTCCCTGTCGTCACTGCACCGACATTAGCACCATGGCAGGAAAGGGCTGGAAAATGCCACTGCAGGCGCAACCGGCAAGGGAAATGTGACGGGCAGAAACCACTTGCCAAACAATGCTCAGGAGACACGTCAGGCTAGAGATTTCGGTCTCCTTGGCTGGATACACCTCGCTTCAGGCACTTCCCAAGGCTTAGATTACGTGTCCTCTCGTGTCCTCTTGCTAAGGTTGCATCCTTCCCACGCAGCACTGAAGCCACCCTCTCCTGGGGAGATCCTGCTTTGTTCTCCCGAGCTGTGGTATAATGCCCCAACTGTATGCTTAGGGGTTTGCTTAAGGCTGCGCTGCTGCTGAAGCTAGTACAGACCTGTGAAGAGAGGATGAGGAGGGCACTGGCTGCTGGGTAACGGATTGGATTGGGGCATCCCCACTCCTCCCATCCCACCACCACAGGGGAAATGATTACTGAAGACAAAAGCAAAGGAAAATCCCTGCAACCCAGGGCAGGCATTCAGACTAGCTGAGTGCAGAGCCAGATCTGAGCCTCTGGCTAAGGGTGTGCAGCCACTTGCGCTGCCCTTCCCAGTATAACCTGCAGTCAGGGGTAGCAGCTGAGCATGGGAACAGACAGGTCTTAGCCAAGGGAAGAGGCCAGCGCTTTGCAATAGAGACTGAGCAGCAAAATCTCTGCACAACATGAGCACAGAGGAGCAAAGCTATACACAAAGAGGGCTGTGCTGCAGGCTGGCCACAGCTCCTCACAAAGAAAGTGCCTCTTCCTGCAGCCTTGTGACCAAAAGGCTGAGAGGGAACAGGAGGGAAAGGACAGATCCCATGGGAGAGCAGAAACCACAGCGGAGGTACAGACTGCCCACTCAGTTCCTCGCAGCTTTATCAGCCCTCAAGTGCTGTGATACAACAGCCATCACTTCTGGGTCTGCTGGGGCCAGATGAACACCGGCCAAGCATCCCAGGAAGTGTCCCAGCCATCCCGAGGAGCCAGGAGCATCTTTAACCTCATTGTGTTGGGCAGCACTCGCCTTCCAGAGCCTCCCAGGAGGAGAAGCAGCCAGAGCAGCACAGTGGAGTATCAGCAACGCTGTGTATAAATAACCTCAAGAGTGAGGCCAGTGCCTGGTACTGACAAAACCAGTGCTCTCCTCTGCCTGGGTCCATCCTCTGCTGCCTGCCCTGAACTTAAACTTGTCTCCTCTGTTTTGTACCTAATTACCTGGGCTCCTGCTTGCTTCTGCAGCATGGACATGAAAGAAGACCCCTCTCCCCGTCAGACGGGAGCGACTGGACAAGTTACAACGCGAATCCCATCAGTCTTGGATACTTCCCCTGTCACTGGGGGCTGTTTCCTTTTCTGCTAGGGGATGAGCTCATGGGCTTTCTCCCCACCTCCCTGTCCCTTCTGCTGCTGCTTTTCCATTTCTCCCTGCTTTCTCCTTCTGTTACTCTGAGTGTTTGTCGAGACCCTGGTGTTTGCTGCCTCTTTGGCTAGTAGCATTATCCTCCTCCCAGCTACGAGCCTGCACCTCGGAGCACTCCTGTGCTTAGTTCAACACGTGGGGAAGGAGAGCAGAGATGCCTTCTCCTGCAGTTCTCAAGTAAGACAGTTCTCTCACCCCATTTCTGTCCACTGTCAGATGGCAGCCCAGGGGCTCTGCACCCCCTTAACAGGCTGCAGCAATATTCCTGCCTGAGATCAGCACTGTTGTCCTGATGCACAGGGTACCATGACTGGCTTTTTGGCCAGCCTGCCTCTCAGCCCAGCATGGATTTGCAGGGGTTGGATTTGAAAGTGCAGCTACAGCTGATAGTTAGTGGTAAAACTGGAGCCAGCTCCACTCTAGTCAGGTTGTGTCCCAGAAGCAGGCTGGCCTCAGAAGGTGCTAATGCTGCAAGCGAAATTTCATGGCAGAAACAGATTATGTTTGTAGTCTGGTCACACCCTGAGCTAAGCGTGCTCCTGGTCAAGGCACTGTTAGTGGAAACAATGGAAACTCGGTGGAAACAATGTCTAGGCAAAGCCACCACATTTATTGATCCTACCTCTCCCAAAAAAAGGCAGAATTTCCCAACCCCTTTAACTATGAATTTTTTGCTTACACAAAATACTTCTGCTACAGCACTGGGTCCTTCGTGCTGGGCTGCAGCCTGGTCCCGCTGCAGACAGAGCCTGGAAGAACGCAAAGG
The DNA here is from genome assembly GCF_026419915.1 of Harpia harpyja. NCBI lineage: Eukaryota > Metazoa > Chordata > Aves > Accipitriformes > Accipitridae > Harpia > Harpia harpyja. The sequence continues at coordinate 41,411,626 of NC_068948.1, read as the reverse complement.
CTGAGGCCAAACTTTGGCCAAATGAGGCCAAACGGGAGGTGCCGCAGTGCCTGGCCATGCATACACAGTTGGAGGTTCCTCTCCACTCACTTCCCATAGTCCGTGGCACCATGAAGCACTACCTCCTGGGGCCTGACAGTTTGTTTCCGGATTATTTAGGGGTAGTTGTTGTTGGCAACGAAAAAAGGAAAATGTTTATTTTTCCTAAGCAACGTGGAACATAAAACATTATGGACTGCAAATGTTTATGCCCACAGACAGAATGAGAAGACCCAGGCTGTGATGTAACAAGAGAAAGCAAATGAATAAACACTGCAGGACTATTTTTATTATCAGACACTTTAATTACGTGACAGTTTGTGAGTCTAGTCCGTCAACACCACAACCAAGCTGCTGGTGTCACCCAAGCAACAGTTTGCCAGAAACAGGCGTACTTACAAAGCAAACAAGCCCCAGGATGCCAGGATAGCAAAAGGTTTCAAGAGCCCTTAATCTGATGACCTAGAAATTCCCTTGAAACCAAGAAACCGCTCTAGGATGTGGCACACTCCAGGCGGAGGAGGAAGGGGGTTGAAAAGTTTTGTTCATTGTGCAATTACATCCAAACTAAGGTGAGCAATGAGCTACCGGTGCCCAGCCCAAGGACAACAGCCAGGACATCTCCCACTGAGTATGGCCACCTGGCCGCAGCACAGCCTTCTCCAGAGCTATGGGTGGATGTTCTACCCTCGGGGAGCGTACGCTGCTCAGATGTGTAGGCTGGGATCTCCAAACCCACAAGACAAGCACTCTCCCCCTGCCCAAAGTCCTGGAGATGTCTGGGGGGGTTTCGCTCTCCGCTAATTTTCACAGAGCCACTTTTGTGAAATGGTGATGTCTCTCCTGCCCAAATTCCACTAAAAGGAGGAGGTGCGGTCACCTGTCTGTCCTTGTGGGTCTCATCTGCACCAGGATCTCAGTGAACCTCTAAAAACATGCCTGTGGCCCTCAGTGAACCCCTGAAGTGCTCTGCTTTTCATTTTGCTGGACAGCTATGTGCAGACTCAGCAGTGCTTCCATTCACGTTACAGGCTGAGCAATCCCCAGTGTAAGAATATCCAGGAACACTTCATTTACCTGTCCGTGTATTTGGGATTAGTAGGAAAGAGCTGACAGCGTCTCTGGTGTGAAAAGTCTCGGCAGGACAATTTTTCCACGAAAGATTCTTTTTAAGCAAGACCTACACAGTGCACCCTTCCTCTGCTGAGCCCCCCAGCTTAGGGTGCCAGGGCAGGATATGCATGGGTGAAGCAAGTGAAGTGCAGCATCAGCTGGAGTGAGGGATCCTCCCCAAAGTGCTTCTCTCCTCCCTGCTCTCTTCTCCCTTCCCGGTCCGCTTTGCCAGCTGCACACCCCAAGTCTTGCCACACTGCAGGGTGTGCATGTGTGTTGCATGTGAAAGCACAAACACAGCAAACCCGCTGGAGAATAACTGCTTACATGTGTCTTGAGTCTCTCCCAGAGCAGAGGATAAAAATGCCTAAAATTACCCCAACGCTCACTGCAGTTTTTAAATAGCCAAACCAAAGAGTGCAAATCAAACCCTTCCTGTGGGAGCTGCCTGAGCCCTCAGCAAGACAGGCAGCCTCCCGGGCTGCGGGGAAGGCAGCACCATGCTTCCAGCGGGGAACCTGCTGGGTTCAGGGTGAGAGCTACAGGATATGGCTCCCGAGGGATTATGCTGGCAGCTGGGAGGGTGCCCACCACTTCTCCACTGAGAGAGAGTTTCCCAGCAAATGGACTGACTTTGATTTCCCAGGGGAGCCGAAAGCAATGCAGGAATTCAATGTCTGCGCGTGCACTGCCCCGAGGACTGCAGATCTTTTGTTCTCAAGTTTTACAGGGGACACCAGACACAGCCTGTATTCTGCTCTCAGTTTTCTCTTTCTTTCTTTCTTTCGGCGTTAATGTAAAAATGAAGGAGATCTACAGGGTTTGCTACAAAAAACACAGGTCCTTCTGCAACTTGCCCTGTGTAGCCTGGCTTTAAAATGAATCTTAGCCCTTGATTCCCTCCCCCCTCAGTTACTGCTATTGTGACTTGTTACTGGAGCACCAAATAGCCATGGTGCAGCACCCTGCAGCGCCTAGGGTGGTCCTTGGCCACCCCATCTACTAGCACAGCTCAAGGAAGTCACCGTTGTCTGTCTTGTAGGAGTGCAAGTCTCTTTTCCCAGTTCAGCCCCTCAGCTCCTTTCTCATTCATCACCCGACAGCAAAAGGTTCCCAGACAGGAAATTAGCTGCTGTTAGACACAGGGAACATCTCTCTGTGCAGAGAGACTTAAAGTAGCCGGAGAAGTGAAGAAGCGATGGCATGACAGAGCTCCCTAGAGAGGGTAGAGAGTGGTACGTGTGAGCCACTGTCAGCCCAGCAATCCCACTTCAGCCGTTCTGCGCTGACATCCGTACCCTAGCCAGGAGAGGAATGGGGTGCGCTGCTGTCAACTTACTTATGTCATGTGTAAGAGCAACCACCGTGATGCTGGCTTTACCTCAGAGGCAGTAGAATAACCTTCAGAAGCCTAGAGACCAGATAAGCAACCCAAAAGAGCAGCTATTTGGGATGGGAGAACTGCTATTTGAAAGGATGGGAAATCATCTGTCCATTTCCAACCCCAAACCAATGCAGCCACTGCCTCTGCAAAGACTGAGTGAAATATAGTGATCTGAAACCCTGAGCTCCACATGGCTGGTCAAACACACAAGCACAAGGTGTTCCTGAACAAAACATACCTGTAGGAGCATCGCCTGGAGTTACTCCAGCCAAGAGGAAAGTATTAGCACTCACGATGCAGAGCATTAGCCTGGGATGAGGAAGAAACCATCTCTGGGCAGTGGACTGAGAACTGGGGGGACCTTCTTCAGGAGTGTGATGGTGGCTTAGGTGGACCAGGAGCCTGGGCAGACCTGGACCCCTGCGTTAACTCTGTGCTCTTCAGCAGTTTGGTGTATTCCCCCCATTCAAGGCGTACTGGCCAATGCAGATGAGCCCCAGCAATCTCTGCAGTCAGTCAGCAGATGCAAGCACCGGCAAAAGGAAACGAACGGTGCACGTCGCAGCTGGACCAGACCCAAGTTCAGACGGTGCGGAACCCAGGCTGGCTCTGCCTTCCCCGGGGATCCCACACAGGTCCTTGCCGACAGCAAGACTGGGACCAGAGGCCACGGAGGTCCCTCCGGGCGCAGCAGCTTCACAGCCTGCACACGGCAGAGCGTGAGGCACCCGCCAGCCCAGCCAGCGTCCTCACAGGAACCAGTGGTCTCCAGCTTTACGCAGGTGAAGTTCTGCCCTCCCAGCCCGCCACTTGCTGCATTCAGATGGGGATGAAATCCGCCGAGCGGTGTCATAACCGGGGTGCAGAGTGCCACCGCCCGAGTGCTCGGCCTCACCTTCCTCAGAGGCAGAGCGGAGCGAAGCGCAGTGACATTTTGTTTGGAATAATGCAAGCACTTTGGGGGCCAAGGCTGCTCAGTGCCAAGTCCCAGCCCACAGCATATTTAGCAGCCAAGTTAGAAAGTACTCAGATGACAGAGCTGATAATAAAACCATCGGCAGAACCTGAACTAATCCCCTTGGGCTGCTACTGGGCATTTGCTCTGTCATTATTTTATGGCACACTAGCGAAGCGCATGTATATAATAACCCAATTACGCACGCACACATTCCCAGCACAAGGAGCTCTCTGTCTTCTCCCGTCCCCCGAAATCCCTCGCAATCCGCTGCTCTTCTCCGGCAGCGGCCGTCCCTGCTGCTCGCAGCTCCATCCCAGGTGCTGGGATCTGGCAGGCATGTGCGGGAAGAAAAAGAGCTCCGCTGCTCCCCTCTTGCCTGCGCGTTTGATTCATCCCTTTAGCCTCGTCTCCCCGTAACACTTCTCGGAATTGCCAGCACAGCATGCGGGGGGTGGTGGGGGGGGTGGTATTAGCAGGCAGCGAGTGCTCTGCTGCCTTTAAAGGAAGGGGGGATCCCGTGTCCTCTCGTAAACCCTCCTCGTCCCGCTCCCTGGTTTTCCCTTGCTGGCTCCGCAGAAGGGAGCACGCTCGTGAAAAGTTGCCTAACGTGCCAAGAGGAGCCCGAGGAGCTGGGGGTGCCCGGGTGGGGGGCACCGCTGGGACATCGTCCCCCGGCCGGTGACTCCCGGCAGCGCATCGCTGCCCGTACCGGCATCCCGAGAGCGGCTCGGGGGGGGGGATGCTCCCCTCGGAGCTGTACCGGAGAGCCTCGGGGCTCGGCGGGGGGGGGGGGATACGGAACACCGGAGAGAGAGGCACCGGGTGGTCCCGACTCACCGGCTTGTGGCGGCGGGCGGGCGCGGCGGGCGCGCAGTGCAGCAAAGCGGCGGCCAGCAAAGCGGCGGCGGCGGGCAGCGGCGGACGGACCATGCCGGGCGGCGGAGCGGGCTCGGACATGGGGCGGAGGCGGGGGGGGGTGTCCCCCCGCTGAGCCTTTTATTTCTCCATCCCCCCCCCTCCCCTTCCCCGCTCCGTGGCCGCCTGCCCTCCTCCTCCTCCTCCTCCCCGCGCCTCCTCCCGCTCCTGCCTTTTGTTCTCCCCGAGCCGCGGCTGTACGGGCCGGGGGGACACGGCCCGGCGGCATCGCGGGAGGGGGGTCCCGACCGGCCCGCCCCTGGTCCCTGTGCGACCGGGTCCCCGTCCCCCCACCGGAGCAGGCAGTGGAGGTCCCTGAGGCCCTGGATTTCTCCCCGGGGGGTGATATTCCAGCGGTTGGAATGACCTACGGCCGGTGTCAGTGCTTCCAGTCCTGCGACTGGTTTCTGTCTGGGTTGGGACGGCTTTGAAGGGGTCGGTTTAAAGGTGTCTTTCGCCTCTCCCGCCTAGGGGTGCCACAAACCTCTCAGACCTCCCAGTCCCCACTCATCTCTGGGTTTTATGTCCCCGCATCCCTGCTTTGCCCGTGCAGGGCTCTGCTGAAGCCATCTGTGCGCACCCAGCCTTCGCTTACCATTTGCAAGAAGGCTTTCCCCGTGCGGGATGCTGAGGGAGAGGAAGGAAGGGAGCAGCTCCCCATTTTGGAGATGCCAAAGCCTCCATCTGCTCAGCCACCTGGAGATGGAGGCAGCAATGTACAGATCTGGTTTCTCGGTTCCTGTTTCTATGGGAGAAGCCCTGGACTGTGTCAGCATCTCCTCAGCAGACAGAGTTTAGCTGCAAATTGTTTCAAGAAATGTATGCAAATAAGAAAACTTTGATCTCCAGCTGCCTGGGCTGGTGTGCAGGGAGTGGGTAAGGCTTCCTGACATCCCGGACTGTATTACTGTTTTATTTGTCTGTGATCAGTTGTTCATGTTTTGTTTTATGGGAACCATACTGAGGATGTAAATACTGGGTACGGTAAGCAGATGCGAGAAGAAAGAGCCTGGTCATGGCCATGCTTGGAAGGTGCTGCGGTGCCTAGCTCGTGGGCTGTTAGTGAGATGTCCCCACACCAGAGGAGTGTGTTTGGCGTATCTCCGAGGCCTTACTTGTAAGACGGGAAAGGGAAGGAGGGAAGAAGCAAAAGGGAAGAAGCAAGGAGCTGGTGTTCATGGCGGTCAGACTTTACACTGTGGAATTTACCCTTCTCCTGCTATTCTGGCTGTGCCTGGGGAATGCAGAGCAGATCCTACTTTCTTGCCTTGCTCTGAGCCAGACAGCTGGGTCCCAGCGAGAAAAGCTTTCCTGCCTTTGTCTCTCTTTTCTTTAGTGTCGTGTCTTTGAATGCTGGTGTCTCTGGGAGCTCGGTGCCTTCCAGCCCATGGCAGTGGAGCCTGTTGATGCCCTGGGGAAGCGGGGAGAGGCGTGGGAGCAGCCTGTGAGGCAGTGACAGGCAGTTTGGCTCTTCCTAATAAAGGGAGACTTTTGAAGGGGGTGTTCTGGGAAACACGGTCCTTGCAGAGATGGAACCGCGTGTGAGAACTGCTGGCTTCTGCCAAGGCACTTAACACAAAAGAAAGTGCATGGTGTGTTTGGGATTACAAATATTTCCCAGCCCAGCAAGTAGATGTTTAGCAGCAGGAAAATGGCCCACTGGGTGGGTTGGGGGCTTGTGTGTCCACCTTGTGCAGAGCACCCTATGCGCAGCCTGCAGAAGTCCTTTTTGCTAGCGCTCCTGTGCTGGGAGGTCTCTCAGCCGCTGTCTGTCCATGCAGCCCTCATCCCTACCTCAGTTTGCAGCTTGCTGAATGTACAGAGGCTGCTGGCAGATGAGCACAGGGCTCCCACCCCAGCCCCGGAGCACTGACAGCCTGACATCTCTCAGTGCAGACGCTGTCTGCTTGCTTTCCTGCAGCTCCTGCCAGGCTGGAGCCAAATTTGGGGTTCAGGGATCTCGTGATGGCTGCAAGGAGCTCAGTAGAAGCCTTTGTGATCAGGAGGTCCTGCCAGTCACTAATGTTGCTGATACAGCATCCCCATGCCTGACTCTTCTTGCTCGGCATCTGCCTCAATGCCTTCCAGTCCCAGCAAGCGGCAGAGCTGTCATGGGTTTTCCAAGTCCTTCTGGCCACATGTGTTAGCTCTCCCTCCACTCCCCTCAGGCTTTCCAGCAAGGAGGGACCTTGTGAACGCCTGGGCAGGCAAAGCGGCATTGTGACGTGAGACTCAACAGGAATCACCAGTGGGGGACTCGTATCTCTCAGCAGCCCCCTCCCCAGCAGGTGTTTGGTAGAAAGGGACTGTGCAAGAGGGAGGAAGGGAACACCGGGTCCGATTCTGCTCTGTTGTGAGCAGAAGAGAGGTGGAATAACTCTTTCAGTTCATGGGCCATTTGGGTGAGAAACTGCTGTGTAAGGCACTTGGGACTGAGAGGAGGTGGGGGAAGAGGTCTCTGATGAGAGCTAAGGGGAAAGGAGAGGAAGTGAGAGAGAAACTGGATTTAAATGGATTAAGCCTGTCTGTCCAAAGTTCTTTGTTTCCTGCCACCTCCCTGGTGTGACTTTCACAGCTGTATTCTGTGTGGCTGGGGACCTGGCTTTAGGTTCCCTGCAAAGTCAGCATGGAGCTTTACACCTCCTGGGTGTTTCCCTGAGCAGCTGGAAGAGGGTCCAGAAGCCAAATCCCCAGGACAGAGAAACTGATTTCTCTCCTCTAATGTCTTTCCTCTTCTCTCTGTAGGTGATGGCCTCATGAATTGATGTCTCCAGCATCACTGCTCAGTGGGTGACAAACAGGGACACATCCTCATCAGGCAAGTCTCTGTTGTCACCCTCTTGCTTTCGGGATTCCCTTTTTCTTTGGCCCTGGCATCTTGTTTTCTCCTGGGCAGCCAAAGCGGGTGTTTGTACAGGTGGAGGTAGGTACAAACAAGGCTGGGGGTCATGCACAGTGAACTGCCCTTGTAAATACCAGGGATCAGGAGTATTTCTTCAACAGGCCTTGAATTACCCGGTTCTCCTCCTCAGGTGGCAGCCCAAAGCATGGGCATGGGGAGGGGGCAAGAAGAGGACATAGAGTTAGGGCAAATTTTGCCTTTGGGCCTGGACTCACAGGTGGAAAGGTAAAGTAACATGTAAAGTAAAGTAAGATGTAAAAATGTCTGTTAGTCAGCAAAATGCTATGCTTCAAAGCTCTTTTTAGCTTTTAAAAATATTTTAAATGAAAATGGCTGGAATTGTGCAGGCCGTCCTGGATCCAAACAGTACGCTTTGAAAATGTCAAAATAAAACGTTTTGATTTTTTTCCAGACTTCAGCTTAACTACGCCAGTGCAACAGTCTCACTATGAATTTCCATAAAGTTTTGCTTGATCCACTACTACATATTTTGCATTCATTTGGTTTTGCCTTTAAAAAACCCCCTGCCTTGACCTTAATTCTGGGTTGAGCCCAGCGGTGCAGAGTCTGACGAGGTTGGGATCTGCCTAGTGTACTGCCCTTACGAAACCAAGGGGCACACGTAGAGTTGAGCCCCTGGGCTGAGTGCACGACTACCTGCAGGGCTGCTGGGCAGCCACCGCTGCCTCCTCCAACCTAGGAACAAGCGAGCTGGTGGCAGGACTGTCCTGCATCTGCGCAGGGGTCCAGTCCAGGAGCGGGTCTCCGGGGGAACAGCTAAGGCAGCAGCAACCCTGTCCCCCGTGTAGCTCGCACTGCAGCTCACGTGGTGCCCGAGCAGCTGCGGGGTCGTGCGGCTTTTCCTCCCCCTTCTCCCCCATCAGCCCTGGTGCAGCTGCAGCCAGCCCTGGGATTTGGCCCCCGAGAAGCAACTCCCTGCTGGGCCGTGGTCTCGGCAGGGCAGGGGCAGGCTGCAGCCCCGGGAGAGGTACGCCACAGCGTTTGTTGTCTAATCATCTCCTGCCCCCGTGCCAGGAGCCGAGCGCACACAAACAGTGCCGGGCTCCGGGGCGAAGCGCTGCCTGCGAGATAAGCTAGGCAAGGAAAACACATCCATCTTCGTGTCTCTTGGCCTGAGACGGAGTTTCGTCTGCTGGCATTTTCCTGGCATAGGCTCAGGGCACACCACAATTCACCTGAGGAGCCAGACGCTGGGGAGCCAGCTCCCATTCCTGGCGAGAGGTGTCAGCCCCGACTGGTGCAGAGCGCGACGCCTGCGAGGAGCTGGCGGTTGAGGCCCTGTTGGTGCTCGGGGAAGGGTGCTGACCCCCAGCTGAGCCCCTGCGGCAGCCTGGACCCAGCAGCACGATGCCAACAGTTGTGTTCATCGCCTGAGCAAAAGGGCGAGACTCCCTGCCCAGACTCCCTGTGCCCGGCCGTGCACCCACCACCAGGCAAAGCCCAGGTTGAGAGCTTCCAACCAGCAGCCTGGACAAAGCAGAAATGGCTGGGAGATACAGAGCCGAGCAGAGACTCGACTTCAGCCTGCGGCTGCTCGGTGTCTGATAAGGAGGCTGCTAGTGCCGTCTTGCAGCGCTTTCGACCTGCCAGCTCTCTGCAAATGAAACGTCCTGGTGAAACGCCCCCCACCCTTGGCTCCCTCTGATCCCCTCCGAAGCCGAGCTGAGACTGGAATGTCTCCTGGGATGTGATTCCCTCTAGCCTAAGGGGGACTGCGTTAATAAACCGCAGTGTGAGCAGTGGAGGTGATGGGGGAGGAGGCAGGCAGGGCTGGTGAGATGAGGCTTTTACAAACAAGTCGCGCGTCTGCTGGAAATGTCCCATCCTGTCCTCTCTCCCTCCCCCTGTCCCCGGAGCCGAGCTGTGGAATTCAGGGTGTGGGTCGAGGCTTTTCTTCACACACGTTTCTGCTCAGAGCAGCCAAGCCCCTCTCCCCCCTCCTCAGCAAATGCTGCAGAACTCACCTCCCTGGAACCTGCAACTACTCCCCCAGCCCCTCTCGGCTCAGCCTCACTGCTGCCGGGACCCTCCTGCCCCTCCGCATTGCTCTGGCATCATCCTACAGCGTGCTTTTCCCGTGATGAGTTGAAGGTGTCCATCCCTGGGATGTGCAGGCCAGCTTGGCAAGCCAGGGCCAGCAGCAGCAAAGAGAGAGCGTTCCCTGCATCTCGGTGGGACCAGAGGGCGGCTGTGCTCATGGCAGGGAAGCAGCTGGGCTGGTTGGTGCCAGCTGAGCAGAAATAGGCAGCTGCGTGGCATCTGCCCAGCGTCAGGGCAGTGCTGTGGGCTCTGACTGAATGAAGCCACGTGAAAGCAGTAAGGATGCGAGCCAGGAGAGAAGAATGACAGGAGAGCAAGCAAACTCAGTGCAGAGGAGATAACCGGGAAGAGAGATCACGGACGTATGGGTTTTGGTTGGTGTGAGTGCTCTCTTGGCTCCCATTGGGATGCAAAGTGCCTCTCACAACAGTTAAGTTTATGCAGCAGTGATTCGGAGTTCATGCTACCCTGGATGCTGTGGGGAAGGATGCATCTGTGACCCACGCTGCGTTGCCACTAACAAATGTCACTGCAATAAATTGGCTGCCAGACTGTGGCAGAGCTTGGGTCCCAAGATGTTTTTCCACTTTCTCTTAGACAGCTATTGCTGAACTCTGAGACTGCATTATCCCAAACTCAATGTAGAAGCCTCAGATCCAGGGAAGCACCCAGAGGCCAAACTGAAGATTCCGAAGAACGGTCTAAAAGGAGCACCACGAGAGCTTGCACAAGGCTGAGAATGAATGCAGCACGGCAGACACAGTGCCCAGCCTTTGCAGAGAGCTCCGGTGTTTGCTCAGACCACCGATTTTGCAAAGGCCAGGCTGTTCCTGCAGAAGAGGATGCATGCACTGTTCCTGTGGAGGAGCCCATGGATGGTGTCTGCATTGAGCTCAGCACTCTATGGTGGAGGCTGCAGCTGAAAGAAGAGCGTTTCAGCGGCAATCGTCACAAAACAGCGTGCACGACCGGGCTTCCTTGTGCATTTGCAGGGGTTATTGACCCTCCACGTGAAGAGGAGACACCACCAGCTTCTTCTACAGAGGAAAGAGAAGATGGGCTCCAGTATTTAGCTTCCAGCTGAGAAGAGGTGTTGGAAGCTGATGGCTGGACAGCCTCAGTAGGGCAGGGAGAGCAATGTGGTGATTAAAACTCATGAGACATTTTGGAGAGCTGAGACAAAGGATCCCGAATCGCAGGTGGCTGTGAACTGTTTGTGGAGAGGCTGCAGAATCGCACAAGATCTCTCCGGCTGCCGTACGGGCTATGTCTTTTCTTGGGAAGGGGGAGATGGGGGAAGGTAGTTACTGTAATAATCTAGTTCAAAGCAGTAGCTGTTCATGGATTGGTGCTAACAGCCTCCTAAAAAGTCACAGATGCCTCTGCCTTACACACAGACCCCATGCTTGCTTCCGTATTTGCTTACGTGTTGTTTTACTACAGACACCTTGGAGCCATCAGCACCCCCCCTCAGAGCTGTGCTTGGGGAACCACTGAGCACAGCTCTCCAGAGATGTTTGCTGTGTGTCTGCAAAAGATGGGGGGGGGGGGGGGAACCAGACCAGCTAGGGAGCAGCTGTGCAAGAGTGGAGGGAAACAGCCTCCGGGTAGACATTTGGATGAGAAGGAAATGCCAAGCCTCAAGCCCATCGACCGGGACAGCACAGGTAAAGCAGGAAGCCTGTAAAGGTGTGAGATCCCTCCAGGGCCCACTCAGCGCTGTTATCTCCTGCAAGGGGTGTGAGCTCGCAGCTTTGGACTCCCTGAAACCGCCTGGCAGATCTCAGCCAGAGGAGAGGCAGAGCAGGGCACTGTCTCATTGCTAGAGATCCTCCAGACACGCACCAAACCAACCTGTGCTGGCTTTTTAGCTGCACTGCTTACGGGGTACTCTGCAGCCATGAAGAAAACAAAACAAAATCTGTGGGCTCAGGTTTGCCATCTTGTCCCATATGTAGCAGGTAAATTCACAGAGTTCACAGTAATTGTCATCCTCATGATCTGAGGATACAATAGAGGTGTTTTGGAAGAGGTAGTTTCCTGGCTAGGACTGAGGAATTTTGGGACGCAGAAGCCCTTCTTTCAGTTGCAACTAATGGCATCAGCCTTCAGCTGGGATCAGAACATGCCTCTGAGTGTGCAAGCCCTGCTTCTGCATGTGTGAATACAAAGGAAATTGAACCTCTGAGATGCAGCTGCCACTGGGGAAGAGATTTGGAAAAGTTCCCTTTCTACCACCTCCTCTTTCCCCACGAGGAGGTGAGAGCATCCACATTCCACATTTGGTACCTTCCTCCACCCGCGGGTCACCAGGGTGGGTTTAAGTGGCACAGGTAAATGCAGAGGTGCACGTACACCTCCCAGGACCCATGGGCATGGCTGAGAGAAGCCTCTTCTGATGGGGAAGAGCTGTCCGGAAAGCCGGAGCAGAGCAGTCTAGCTCAGGTGTGCTCCAGCAGTCAGGCCCTGGGGTTCAAATGGGAAACAGTCGTGATGTGAATGGATTCAGGTCCGGAAAAGCCTTCAGACCAAAAGTGGGCTAGCATGAATGAGTTAAAATCCTTTCGTTTGCTTTGTGAAATTTATTGAAAACTACATTGTTCATCTGCTGAAACTTCACAGCTGTTGAGATTGCCCTCGGGGCAAACCACATCCAAGAAATGGCATGTAGATCCTGGGAGCACAAGACTTGAAAGCTGAAACGGCACTCTGCAGTGCTGCCTTCCCTTCCCTCACAGTCACGTCTAGCCATCTGCGGCTCCTCCAGTTAGACGCCACAGTTTTTTCTTCCTCTCTTTTCTCATCTCTGATTCTTGCAGTACAGTGGCTTCATTTCACAGTATTATATTTTGGCTAAAAAGAGACTGAGGAAGGATGCAGACAGCAAGAGGTCTGTGTGGGGAGAGTGTGCTCAAAGCCCGTGGCATCCAGCGTGAGACAGGGCTATGTGCCACACGGCAGTGGCGATGCCATTGAGTATCACCTGCCTGTGACGCTACCGCTTTGTTATCCCTTGGGGGAATGGCGGTAAGGCAGGACTGCAGAAAACATGCCCCTTTGCTTAGGAAAAAACCTGTGAATTCCTTTTAGTGGTAGCAACTTGCTTGGTTTTGTTTTTGGGTTTTTTTTTGTTAGTTGCAACTTCTGCTTGCAAAAAACTTTATATGCTAAAAAAGTAGCGCTTGCATATTTACATCTGACCTGAAAGCTCTGTATGGACTTGGGAGACTGAAATCAGCCACTAGGCGCAAACAAAATTAGGACTAGCCAGAGCTCGAAGATGAAGATAAAAGCAGGACACAAGAAACGCACTGACTGCAATACATTCAGTCATAAATGATTCATGGAGTAATTTTGAGTAGCGAACACATTGGTAAGAACTGGAGGTTTTGTTTCTTTTTTGGGGGGATTGTCCACAAACAAAAATATTGGCTAATTCATCAGAAGCTTTCTTCTGCTTTGAATAGTTTGCCCAGATCCCCGAGCAACCATTCCGTGCAATTTGCTGTTAACCTAAATAACTTAAATTCAGGTACACCCAGAGCACTGCCCAGATCTGCCCCTGCATGCAATAATTAGGGTTCTCCAAGCGCAAACCTGCAGCTCGGGAGGCAGGAGACTCCATCAGCATCTCCAGATGGCTACCTGCTGGTGGTGGCCCGTGGCAGGGACGGATGTGCCGCAGCGTGGCATGGCTGCGTGGAGAAGGCTTCTGTGGAAACAGGCCACTTGTGGGTGGCACCGTTCCCCTAAGCAAACACCCCGTGAAGGTGCAGCCTGGCACAGACAGACATGCGCTCTGTCATCCGATGATGGAGGGGCAGAGACAGGTAGGAGACCCAGGGAGGCCCGGTATTGCATTCCTTACCTCTGAAATAACTCCTTGTGATCCAAACGGTTGGGGAATTCCTAGATCTCTTTGTAGCCACATTTCGGCTGTGACAGCATGAGGATTTAAGTGAGGCAAACTCTGAAGGGGGAGATTATTACCTGCTTTTAGAGCACCGGGGAGAAAGCAGTTGAAAAAAATAGACCTGGTTTTTACAAGCCTTGTCTTACCTGATCCTGCTGCTAACAGGAGGGAATGTACAGGCCGGCCAGCGCACCGAGTTATTCAGAAATGACCGGTTTTGAGTAAATCTTTCCAGAACTATTCAGGAATTAGTTACTGTCTTTCAGATTTATATGTCCCTTAATCCAGAGTCAACCTTCAAGTGTAGGCAAGCCCTAACACTTGAACTATGTAAGGAGGGATCTTCTGGAGCAGGGGGAGAAAGAGAGGCAGAAACGCAGCTACTTGATTGAATCAAAGATCAAATTTAGGCTGAAAAATAGCGGAATTAGGAAGTTTGGCCAGGGAAGCAGTAAAAGCTGTCATGGGGACATTTAGATGCAAACGGTGCCCTGCTGCACGAGTTCCCCGAGTGAAGGATGGCTCCTTGGCAGGGCTCTGCGCAGGGAGACCTAACACAGTACTTCCACCTCCAGTGCTGAGGACTCTCCAGCTGGGAGCAGAGGGCTTGGAGTGGGTGGTGTGTGTGCGGGTGGAGTTGTGTACACTCAGCCTCTCAGACAGCCACAATAAATTATCTCATTAGTAAACCCAGGGTAGCTGTGCTCCTCAGCACATACCCGGCCTCCCACAGCACAGAAAAACTTTGCGTCTAATTAACCAAATCAAAGGGTCCCCCAGACGCAGCTTAAAGGGATGCTCTCAGCTTGAAACCCAGGCTCCTTCAGCAAGTTATTCTGCGCGTAGTGGAACTAATGAACCTCGATTTCTTATGGCTGGAGGTCTGGCGTTCCCTGCGCTCCCTGCAAATCTGTCCTCTCCTCCCCGCAGCACATGCCTAGCTTCTTCCTATGACCAGGGACAACCAAGGAGGGAAGAGGAGCCCGTGGTGTGGTAGCCCCAGCCCCACGCACTGATGGGCTTGACTGTGCTCACACGCCCAGGGGTTTCCTTGCAGCTAGGGGCTCCCTGAGGTCACCCTTTTGTCCCCTCCTGCCTTTTTTTCTCATGTCTTTAAGACCTCTGTTTCCCCACAAGTGCTCACGGCTAGGTGGGATGGGGCTGCACGGGGGAGGGAACCCTGCTCCCTCAGGATGCATGGCTGGGAAAAGGAAAAAACGCAGGTGCTGCTGAGGCAGGGGCTTTCCAGTTATAGTCTTCTGGCTTTACAACTGCTTGGCCCCCTCTCCTATCAGTGGGCAAAAGACAGGCAAATGCTGAATGTAAAATGCTGCTGTTCCAGCTGAAAGCAGAACTGCACAGCACAGCTCCCGGGGCAGGCGAGGTCCCTGGCACCGTGGGAGGAAGGATTTGGGGGTGTTACCGCTCAGAAGAGGAGACCAAAGTTGTGTTTGAGGCACAATCCCTCTCCTCAGAAGTGTAGGAGCTGCAGCTCTCCCCCTGCCTGCCCAGCTCCTGCCCCAAGGGGGTGGCTTGCTTTACAAATGCTTTTCTCTTCCCCTCGTGCTGGAAATTTGATTCTACAAAAACACTTACACAGCAGCTAATTGCCAACCCTACGGTGACTTAGCTCTCTAATTCCTGCCAGTCAATGAACCAGCCCAAAGAGCTGGTTTTCATAACTTGCTGAACGTACGAACACAGCCCTGGAGACATAACATAGCTGGGATTTTTTTTTAACCTTGGACAACTTCTGGATTCTTCTCAATTTTGGAAATTTCTTTCACTCCACAGGGCATAAGGGACATCCAAAGATGGAGCTGGCAACCAGGCCCATCCCGGGCAGACATTGAGCAGACATGGACCCACAGAGGTCCTGGAGACCAGCTGCGGTGCCAGGGAAGAGATGATTGCCAGGAAATTGGTTTGAAGGTAAAACTGGCGTCATCCAGCCTGTCTGTTCGTGATTTGAGGGCTCATCATCATCTCTCCATGGATTCCTACTTCCCAACCAATGTCCACGCCTTGCAAAGGTTTCCTTGATCTGCTGGTTTGTATCCAGAGGGCTGCTGCAAAAATTGTTGTGCTGGCCAATGGCTTAGACCACATCATTCCTCCCCACGCTCCTCCCTGGCACCCTCTTTCCTCTGCCCCGATTGTGGACTGTTCATCTTCCCTCTCCCAGCCCTTCATTATCCACCTCTCCTCCACCCATCCTCTCCCACGCAACAGAGGCCGTCTCCGTCGCCCATTTCCAACAAGCCCCTTCATGCTCTCTCGTGCTCTGCTGCACACCTGGGAGAAGCAGCCTCTGAGCATTTCCAAAGCTACCGCATCGCCCTCCTCGAAGCTCTTCCTTTGGTCACGACATCTGTGGAAATCTTCACAGCAGGGCTGCTGTGCTCTGCTCATCGCCTGCTAGCAGGGCCTCCTTGCTCGCTCCCGCTGCCCCGTCTGCCTGCACCCAGCCGTCGGTTCTTCACTCCCGCCCGGACTGCACGGAGCTTCGTCCTTTGTCGCAGGCTCCGTGGCTCTACGGCACTCAGCAGAACGTGGTGGGAGCCCAAAAACGGGCTAAGCCACGTTTGGGCCAGTGACTCTGGAGCCGGTACGTTGCTTCACCTGCAGGCGCTGAATTTGGGCGCAGCGAGATACCCGTTCGCCCTCGAAGGCGTGTTGGCTGTCCCGGTCGGACTGCAGCAGCGTAGCGGGACAAACCGAAACGCAAAGTCAAACCCCGTGTCGGAGCGGGCAGAGCTGTGGTCAGTGTCTCCTACGGAGCCAGAAGCCATCCCCAGGAGTATGAATCGTTCCTCCGCCGCCGCGGCCCATCCCCCGTTACCGGGGGGGGGGGGGGGGGGGTGTTGTTGTTGAACGGCCCCTCCCGTGGCCATTAAACACCGGCGGGGGGGGCTCAAGCCTGGGCGTACAGGGCCAGCCCCCCGCTGCCCTGCTCAGGGCAGCCGGTCCGCGCCTCCGGGCGCCGGAGGAGCCCCCCCCGCCTTGCTGCGGTTCGGGCTCCGGCCGCCATCGGCGCTGGGCCCCCCGTTCCCTCAGGCGGCTGCGGGAGGGGAGAGGCCGGGCGCCGGGAGGCGGGCGCGCCCCCTAGCGGGGACGGGCGGCGGGCAGGGGCGGGGCACCGAGCGTGGCGGAGGGGGGCGGAGCCCGGGCCCGCCCTGCCCTCCTCCGCCCAGCGAAGCCCGGCGGGAAGACCCCGCCTTCCCTCAGGAGGGCGGGGCGGGTGGCGTCGGCCGCTGCGGCCGAGCATGCGCGCGGCGTCACGTGGGGGCGGCGGCGGCGCCTCTTAAAGGCGGCGGGAGGGGCGGGAGAGCTGTGAGGCGATGGCGCGCGGCGGCAGGAGCGGGGGGCGGCCCGCGGCGGCACCGGCCCCGGCCAGGTACCGGGGGCGACGGCGGGGCCGGGGGGGGGGGGGGGTGTCTCTGCCCACCCGCCGCCCCTTTCTGACTCGCTCCTCTTCGCAGCCCGGCCCCAGCGGCCCCGGTGCCGGCGGCGCAGCCGGCGCAACCCGGTCTGATGGCGCAGATGGCGAGCACGGCGGCCGGCGTGGCCGTGGGTTCCGCCGTGGGACACGTCGTGGGGAGCGCTCTCACCGGCGCCTTCAGCGGCGGCGGCGGCTCCTCCGAACCGGCCAAGGCGGCGGTTCCCGCCCAGGTGAGAGCGGAGCCGGGCCGGGCGTCCTTGCCCTGCCCTTGCCCGGGGCGGGCCGTGGCCCCGCGGGGCGGTGGGCTGCGGGACCGGGGGTGAGGAGGGGCGGCGGGAGCTGGGCCGGCAGAGCCGGTCCTGGGGAGCGGGGACCGCCGGGCCTTGCGAGGGCCGCTCGGCCCGTACGGCGAAGGACGGACGCAGGGGCAGGCCAAGGTGACGGGGCCGTTCCCGGTGAGAGGCGATAAGGAGCCGCCGTGTTTACTGAGGGAGGTGCCGCTGCCCCCAGAGCTCTTTCCCGAACCGGGTCCTTGCCTGCAGGAGCCCAGGCAGCAGCCCGTGTACCAGCAGTCGCCCTACGGACCCTGCCACTATGAGATGAAGCAGTTCCTGGAATGTGCTACCAACCAGAGAGACCTGACCTTGTGCGAGGGCTTCAACGAGGCGCTGAGGCAGTGCAAGAATAGCAACGGTGAGTCTGTGCCCTGTCCTTGCAGGAGGGCTGGGTAGTGAAGGAAGTGCTGCCCGGAGAATACCCAAGGGGGTTCAAAGGTTGCAGAAGCAATCTGTTGTGGTTGTAGTGCTCCTTAAGGCTTTAAACAGGAAGCAGTTCTGCCTTTCCTGTGTCCTGGAATGTGGAAGGGAACTGGAAAGGGCAGGAGAAATGATCCTGACCATGTCTCTCAAGGTGAGGAGGCTGTAGGTGCCCTCCTGCAGGTTCCTCTCTTGCTGCTGTGGGAAGCCTGCTGCTTTCCCTACTTGATGCCCTAATTCCTGCTGCACCTGTTAAAAGCAGATGTCAGTAGCTATGTCTTGATCTGGTCACCTTGGGTAAGAGAGCTTTTATTAACTCCAGCTGCTGGAATGTGCACCTAATGCTGAACTTGTACTTTCTCCCTGTAGGTGTTTCTTCTCTCCTGTGAAGAATCTGCCCCCCCCCCTTGTATAGGGGAGAAGAGCCTGGTGTAGAGCCCTGCTGCCTGCAGGGAGCAGAAGGATGGACAGGGGATGAGCTGGAGGGAACAGACTGACCAGACAGGAGTCTTCTAGTGGTAATTTACTTCTCGACTAGTAGAGAAGGAAAGGAGTGGTTGGACCTGTGGGAATTCAGAATTCAGATAGTGCTGTATTTATTACAGAGAAATAAAGGAGTTTATTTGGACCTATCACTTGTGCTTGTTCTTTATTTAATTCTCAAGCTAAAATTAAGCTACCAAAATGTTAACAGTATCAGCCACTTAAAGGACAAGGCACAATTGTGTATTTCCTGCAGACAGGAGGTGCAGCCTAGCAAGAGCTGTGCTTGCATGACTTGGCAAAAGCAGATCCACAACTGAGTGGAGACTGGATTGGCTGCCCTCCAGGCAGAGGAGGGGCTGGAGAGAGGTAATCTGAGATGTGTCCTACAGTATTTTCAGTAACAAATTATTTTTCCATTGATACCCTCTTCCTGAAGAGCTGTTCTGACCCCAGAGCTAAGAAAATATGACCTGTCTGGCAGTGTGACTCAGATACAGTTGGCTGATCTTACTTAAAAGCCTTAGCAGGTTATGCAATATTCTCAAGGTCACCAGCCTCAGGTTAAGTTCAGAGCTGCTCTCCTCTTGCTGTAGCAGAACAGTTTCATGAGTGCTGCCTGCAGACTGGCCTCCAGCAGGAGACCCTGTTCCCCATGTTGGTGTGAAAGATAACTTTGAGGCTTCAGCTGGAGTTTTAGTGGCACAGCAGTGAAACCATGACACTTTCAGATGTTTAACTGCTGAATTTTCATGGCAGAATTAATCTGCCAACTGCTGACCTCTGGCTGTTGAATATTGGGCAAGTTCTCAGCCCCTTGCCTGGATTGGTGAAGAAATCCATGTCTAGATGGTAAAAGCTGGCAGCAGGTACTGGAGGCTGGTGTTGAAAGTCCTGCCCCTTCTAAATGTCAAGCCTTAAATTCTTGGTGGTAGATAATGTCCCGAGCTGTGCCTGGCCTTATCTGGAGTGCCTTGTGCTCTCCTGAGAGACAGCCAAGGAAAAAAGTAGATGCCAGAGACTCTAAAAGCAAGTGCTTGGTGTGGTGAGCTGCCCCAGTGTGAGCAGGGAGGAACCACTGTAATGAAGCTGTCTGAACTAACTGCCTTCAAGAAATAAATATTAGACTGATACTGGTGTGTGCTGGTATGAGTGGAGAAGCTGTTAAGGAGAGCCATCAGGAGCACCTGCAGCAGGTGTGTGCTGTCTTCTGACCTGTCTTGGCTAAGTGCTAGCAATGCTGCTTCTGGAGTTGTGAAGACTCCAGATGTCTCTTGAACAGCTTTTCCTGGTGACTGCAGTGGACAGTCTCTAGAAGGCCACTGCCAGTGTGGTGATGGTATTGAAGGCAGACGCATCCAGTGATGCGGGTGTATGTTCCTCTGGCTGCCAGCGCAGGTGGGTTGAAAGGAGGTGCAGTTTCTTGTCACTTGGGAGTGCAGGCCATGCCATGGGAACATGAGTGATCCCTTGAAGCAGGAGGGTGCTGCTTGTGCCTGGCTGTGGTGCTGCTTTTGCATGGTTTGTCAGGGTGCGGCTTTGGAGGTGGTAGTGTGGACCCCTGAGAGGAGCAGGGGGATCCCAGGAAAAGGAGCTAAGTAGCAGAGGATTCTTGTTGAGCTGGGGGTGAGTGCCTGGGCAGTACGGCATGGTGGTTGAGCCCTGGTGGGTGGCTGCGCTGCATTTGTGACCAGTAATGGGTCTGTTCCTCATCTAGGGATGTCCTTGAGCCTGAATTCACCTGCTACCCACAGCCATTACCGGTGTTGTGAGGGGGCATAGTGGAATGCAGAGGACAGTCCCATGGATGGTGTACAAGGGCTGCAGTGGGGAGAGGAGTCATGCCTGCACCCTTGGCTCCTCTGTGGAGGTGAGGTGGGTGCCTGGCTCTTACCTGCTAGGTCAGCGTAGTGCTTCCCCAGGTTCTCTAGCAAGGATTCATAGCAGGTGGCCTCAGAGCTTTCTCCTCCTGCCAGCAGAATGGGAGAAATGGATTCATCTCTCTCCTGGCTGAAAACTGAAATAAAGACTTGTAACTGGGGCAGGCAGCTCTGCCCAGGGAAGGTTCTTCCTCCCCCAGAGCAGCCACCTCAGACAAACATAAGGTTCAGCTCTAGCTCTTCATCTGAGCTGGCTTCTGCCTCCTCAGAGTTACTGTGCACGTCCAAGTGACTGCTGAATAGACACCCCCCCCCTTTCCAAAGCTGCATCTTTGTTTCTAGGAGGTGAAAGGGTTTTCCTGGTGTGTGGAAGCCCCCCCACCAAAGCAGACCCTTCTTGGCTCAGAGGCTGAACTGTGCTGTCTTGCCAAGGAACTTACGGATGACTCTGATGAGGATGTAGTGCTCCCTTTCCCATAGGTATTTACTGGTGAATTCGGATGCAGGATTTTCCACTTTGCTCAGGTTCATCAGGGCCCCCGTTTCATCCAGAAGATCGATGCAGTCTGGAGGGAGAGAGATGTGGTGAAGAAAGTCCAATGTGCCCCTGTGCGGCCAACATGAGCCTGTGGGGTTTAGAGGTATTTTCCTTTGCAAGTTATGCTTTGAAGAGAATCCGTTGAGGTCTAGAGGGGAGGAGGTTTGCTGCCCCTTTCCCTGTGATGATCTGGGATTCCCATGCAACCTGTTTGTTACTCTCTGCTGCTTCTCTATGGGTGAGTCCTGGTCCCTCTGGTGACTGCTGCTCAGGAGCACTTGTACCTTCAGGTGTGCACTGACGCTTCCTCTTCAGGTGAGCCGTGAGGATCAGGATGCGGCACTGCAGGTTCACCATCTCCTGGCACTTGGCTGCAGACAGGGAATGAGCCCTGAGATATGAGTGTGGTCACCCTGAACCCAGGGGCCCCGTGGACATGGCAGGAGGCACAGCGGGTGGCTGAGAAGTGCCCGCTGTCATGGCCAGCAAAGGTAGGATCCCTGCGTTGCCATCACCAGGTCTTTGAGCTGCCATATTACAGCCGTGTCTGCTGGTGTTTGGTGCTGGGAATGCTCCAGGTTAGGAGCAGGGATGAACGTTTTGATTTGGGGAAAATGGTTCTGATTCATGAAGTGTCTCTGTCCTTCAACTTTGTTTCATCAAACATGAGTAGGAAAAAGCAGTGAGCCCTGGCCCTTGCCAGTCCCCTTCCACAAACTTGTCCCGGTCACAAGGGGAAAGAGCTGGAGATCACGTCAGAGTCACCAGGGGACATTTTGGACATGAACTCTCACCAAGTTTGTCATGATTGAGAAATCCCCAGGGCTGACACATGTCAGTAGTCAGAGCTGGGGATCCAATTCAAATAGCAGAGGGAGCAAAGGCTTAGGACCATGTGTGTCTGGTGGTTTCAGCTGCAAGTGTCTGGGGTCAGGCAAAGGCTCTCGGCCAACTGGGCAAGGCCAGGACAGGGTCTGCTCGTTCCCTCCCACCAGCCGCAGATACCTGCTCTCTGAAGCTGAGGGCCAGGATTTGAGCCAGGGAACCCTTCCCACACAGCCAGGAGCAGAGGAGGTCTGCTGGCAGCTGCCCCATGACTCTTCTGGTTGTGTCTAGATAAGCAGAGCTCCTTCCAGTGATTCCCCAGAGCTGCAAGGCTGGGAACACATCCTTGCCTCTGGCCTCCCTCCCTGCAATTAACTTAGCTCTGCTGAGATGGTTTTTCTCCATGATTCATTGTGTAGGGGTTAAAGATCACCCTTTTTTATGAGGCAAAGTATGCTGATGTGCCCTGGCAGAGCTCTCCTGCCCTGTTTCCTAATGACTGGGCATTGCCATGCATCAAGGTACCATGTCCCTCCCTGCCCCTATGGGGCCACCACCTGGTGGTGATGAAGATGGTCCAGGTGACCAGCTGGCCCCCAGAGCTGAGGCAAAGCTGGTGCTTTCCCCCTGTACCTCTGTATCTCACAGTAACGAACATGGTGCTTAGCATGCCTCTTCCCAGAGCTTCTCTCCTCTAGCAGGGGCCCAGGCCTGCAATGGGGTGGCTGCTGGTACTGGGTGCTGTCCTGCAGGCGGTGGGGATGACAAAATGCCTGATGGTGATGGTATTAGCTGCTGGAGAGCCCTGGGGAGGGGCTGCATTTCCAGCTGATGCTGTCGCGGTTTCAGTAGCCAGATTTCCCAGCAATGGGGAATGGCCCCCGCAGATTCCCAGGCCTTCTGCAACTGGGGAGTGGGAGAGGGGGATAGAGCAGGGGCTGGGCTAAACAACAGCCTGTTGGTAAGGCTGCTTGCTCTGTGTGGTCCCAGCTGCTCTGAATTTCAGACTTTTTGCAGTCTTGGGGTGTTTCCTGCCCCAGCTGTTTGTCCTGCAGCTCATCTGGGCTGTGATGGTCCCAGATCTGCCCACCCTGCTCCTAGCTGAGCCCAGTGCTGCTGCAAGGGCAGCTGCGGTCTCCTCTGCAAGATGGTCGGATGCCAGTGGAAAAACCTTCCTCAAGACCCTGCCTGCTCTGGTCCTACTCTGGAACATGAGGTAGTGGGGTTTCGCAGCCTGGGAGGAGCTGCGGGCAGTTGTCAGGACGGCAGCTGCACCTGTGCTGCAGAGCAGGAGGAAGCCACAGGGCTTAGCAGCAAATGTGGCGTGGTGCAGCAGTTAAGTCCTGGTCCACGTTTTGCCCTGGCCTGACAGGGGTAGCTGTGCTTGGTCAGTGATGTGTCAATCTAGGATAAAACCTGCTTTGTCTGGGTGAGTTCCTTCTGTTCACTGAGCACCTCTCGTACCTCGTGCAGGAGGGAATAAAGCTGGCAGAACAGGGTCAGCATGAGGCTGGGCTTGTACCTGCTCTTGCACCTTGCACAGCCAGGTACTTTCCTGCACGACTGGGCTGTCAGAGTGATGTGCATGGCTTATGCACCAGCCGCATCTTCCATTCGGTGCCCAAATGTTGCTGTACAAGTGATCCTGCAACAGTGCTTAGGGGGCCCTGTAGCATCACGCCCTTTTCCTGCAGAGATGCTGAGACATGGATGAAATCACACCCCCAGGCTGGTCAGCAGATGTGGAGGACCTGAACGGTGGGAACCAATAGCAACACTGATGTACTGCATATCCAGTGCCCGCTGCTCCGTGGACTAACTCCCTTTCTCCAAAATGCTCCTCCTTGCACAAGGAGCTGATTTCCTTCTACCTTCGTGGGTTTTTGTTTCACATGTCTAATCCATATACTTTATCTGCTCGGGGCTTGGTGACAGGGTGTATGTGTGGTACTCCTCACCTAGGACACATGTGCAGGGTGACTCATGTTCACCTTGCCACCACCTTGCAGAGTTTGGGGAGTGCTGGTGGGCAACAGCTGGAGCTGTGTCTGCAGTGTGCTCCTACCTGCGTGGGCTCAGGGGCCTGGCTGCATGAAACACAAGCTGCTGATATGCTGAAATGGCAGGGCTTCACAAGGCCAGAAGACATCAAGGCAAAGCCCCAGCCTTGAATGGGCTTTGGAGCTGGTCTCATGCAGCTGCTGCTGCCTGCTGTAGGCTGGCTCTGATAAGTCTAGTACAGCAGGTTTGCCTGGATGGGCACAGGTGGGACACAGCCAGGCTTTACTGCATGTGCAGGGACTGCTGTGTGGCACCTGCGTGCTCCACAACCCCCTGGCAGGTGTACAAAAGCCCTTGCTGCCCTCCCGTACTGCAGCATTCCCTGCAGCCCAGCTGCGCAAGGTGCTGTACGGTCCCATCAGATCTAACTGGCACCTCGCTACTTCATGGCACTGCAGGTATGGACCCTGCTCCTTGTCATCTGTGTTACAGCTGCTCTGATTGCTCCAGTCACTGCCTTTCACTCGTCTTCCCCTCGCTGCTCCCAAGGGAGGCTGTGTCACAGTAAATTGGGCAAGGTTGCATGGGTAATTGCTTTTGTTAGACCAGCTAATAGAGAATGCAGAAAAAATAGACGAGCCTTTGGGTGCACCAGCCCTTGTTCAGAGCGCTGCAGTGTGGCACAGCAAAGCAAGCGACCAGCTTGCTGCATCGCACCCTTGGATGATGGTGGTGCTTCCTCTTCAGGATCTGCCCGTGCCAGAGACACAGTGCTGGGATGTTCTAATGAGGCAGGGCTCTGTCTCGGAGCTCCATTTTCCCTCAAACGCAGAGCACGCGTGGGCCAGTCACGTCAGGAACCGCTTCCAAACTTCTTTGGCTTGGGGATGCCTTGGGAGTAAGGCTGGGTGCTGCAGAGGGGTGGGAAAGGGCCATCCCTGGATGGTGATGTGGTGGCATCAAGGGTGGGGGGCTGAGCCTGCTTGTGGAGGGCAGGAGATACCCACTGGTTATGGGACACTGTGAAATGCCTGCTGACCACCCTGCTGCGAAGGACTGCCATGGGCTGGAGGGTGCAGAGTCGTGCCGGGGGGGAGGCCAGCCCTTGATTGTGACTGGCTGTGTAATGTGGTGTCTCTGGGCCCTGTGATGGGTGTTGCAGAGAGGAGGGGCTTTACGCCCGGTGAGTCTGGCAGCCTTTTGCAGTAACGGTCTGCTGTCTTTCCGCACGAGGCACCAGCTGTGCTGCAGCTGTGTCTCGCTGCACTGGCTCCCTTGGGAAATGCCTTCTGGCAGGTGACTTCAGCAGCCACCCTGCATGTTTGCCTGTGGCTGCTGATTCTGAGGCGGCCCTGGCAGAGGCAGCACTCTCAGCACCGTTGGCAGCTCCCAGCCTGTGCTGTGGGGCAGTCATTCTTGTCACAGCGATGGAGCTGCATGGAGAAGGGAGCAGCAACTTTCCTTATATTGCTTCTGTGATGAGACAGCTGCAGGGGGGGCTCTGGTATGTCCTGTCTTTCATTCTCCCTGGTGGCAGCAGAGCCAGCTGGCCCCCAGCCTGCTGCTACCACAGGGCATCCTTGGTGTGGTGTGGCTCAGGCGCTCAGCCTCCTGCGCTCCTGGTGGCAAAGGGCCCAAGGCAAAAGGTCGGAGTGTAAGACCTCAGGGAAATCTCTCTGCTCCCCCCATCAGAGGAGAGATGGTCAGTGATGCCTCCCCACTGTACCCCAGTACCCGGGGCACAGGGTAGTGGGGCAGGCTGTATGTGCATCGGTGCACCTGGAGGAAATGGCCTAGCCTAGGGTGAAGGTGGGCGGTGGGTCGCGATGCTTAGCTCTCGCCCTGCTTCTTCGAGCCCCCTCCCTGAAGCCCAGCTGCAGCAAAGCGAGCAACGCACAGAGCTGGAGTCCCTGAGCCCCCTGTGTGATTTACATACACCTCACCGGCGCCAGCGGCACAGCAACCTGGGTTCGTGTAGCACTGCAGACCCTCTCCGAAACAGCCTCCTTCCTTTGCTTCCTGCTATGGTCCTGGGCTTCATGGTCCTGCTCCTGGTGGGGACGGTGGGGACAGGTAAGGGTGGTGTGGCTGAGGTAGCTGCTGTCTGGGGGGGGAGCACTGCGGGGTGGCAGGCAGGACTGGGCTGTACGAGGGGGATGTTAGTGTGAGTAGGGCGTTTTGCTCCAAGGCGGTGTGGTGTGATAAGCTGGATGGAGGTTGGGTAACGAGGTTGCCTCAAGGGAGCAGGGGGACATTTTGGGGCTGGGGGCAACGGGGGACATGGCTCAGCCCATCAGTAACTGCATCCTTGGTGCGCGCAGCTTCCAGGGCTCAGCCCGTGCTGACCCAGCCATCCTCCATCTTGGTGATGCCTGGGCAGACCGCTCGGCTGTCCTGCACCCTGAGCCCCCAGTACAATATCAGTGAGTTCGGCATCTCCTGGTACCAGCAGCGCCCGGGGCACTCCCTGCGCTATCTGCTCTATTATAACTCTGAGCGAGACAAGCACAAGCCCGCCAAGATTCCTGACCGCTTCTCTGCTACCAAAGACCTTGCCAGCAATGCCTGCATCCTCATCATCGCATCTGCCTGCCATGAAGACAATGGCACCTATTACTGCGCCCTGTCACATGCCTTCAACTGGTTTTAGAAACGGGGAACAAAAGCTTTCTGCATTTTCCCTTGCAACCCTGACGCAAAGCCCTCAACAGGGAGAATGGCAGCCCGAGGAGGAATGGAAAAAGACCCTCTTGTGTGCTTGAGCAAGCCCAGCAGCACGGCATTGTGCCGTGAGGTGCAGCAACCTCCCCTTTGACCCCAAACGTACCCCATGGAGCATTAGACAGCCTGACGCAGTGCGAGACCTGCCAGGGCTCGGCCCAGGAACACAGAGGAGCAGGGATCTCCTGCTGCGGTGGGAGGATGGAGACCTCTGCTGTGGCCAGGCTCTCCTGGGCTCTTCCAGCACTCGGCACAGCGCAGGCTTGGTCCCAGCTTGGGCTTCTGCGCAGTTTGGCTCGCCTGATAATAAAGGTTAATCCTTAGCCACGCGGCTCGTGTCATGGATGTGGAGTCCGGGAAGAGCCCCTCGGGTGTCTCCCTGCGGGGATGTCGCCATGCCCTGGGATACCCGAGTTCGGAGGGTGACCCCAAGGCGCTATGGCGAGGCGTTTGGTGGGATCTCTTGGGCCTGGATGGAGCTGTGTCACCCATCCCTGGCGGAGCCCGCTTTCCCCAGAGAGCCAGACCCCCACCCGTGCTGCCCTGTCCCCGCACCGTAAGGACCTGTCCCCTTCCGGAGGCCCCTCAAGGCCTCCTCACGGCCCCCAACGTCTCCCCACACCCCCCATCTCCCCACAGCCGCCATCTCCCCTCACGGCCCCAGCGCCCCCCCACAGCTTCTGAGGGGAAAAGGATACGTTGAACCACGCGGGCACTCGTGGGTACTTTATATGAACATTTTCACACAGAAAGATAATGCATTTTTCCACAAAAATCCCACAGATTTCATGAAAAAAGCTGCGGGGAGGAGGGACGACACACGCCAAAGCGCTGGGCACCCCCTCACCGGCGACGGCCGCACTGCGCATGCTCACCACTCGGGCAGGCACAGGGGGCGGGCGTTAGGCCCCTTCTACAGGCGCCTGCCTCACGTGGGGAGCTGCTAGCGCTGCCATTGGCTCGGGGGAGGAGAAAAAGGCGGCGCGTCACTTCCTGGCTACCTCAGTGCGCGTCAGAGTAACGGAGCGGCCGGAGCTGTGTGGAGGAGCAGGATGGTGAGCGGCGGCCAAGGGGGGCCGCGGCCGCTTCCCTACACCGCCGCCGGGCCGGGGGAGCGGCCCCGAGCCCGCAGGTTCAGCGTGGGGCGGCTGCTTGGCGCGGTTCGCCCCGTTGCGGCGGCGGCCGCCGTCTTGGTCTTCCCCCGGGCAGCGCATTCCCTCACCTCCGGCTACGTAGGGGAGTGAGAGCGCCTGGCTCTCCCCGGGTGGGAGCAGGCTGGGCTGTCTGTGCGGGGCAGCTCGGGCATGCTGAGGGGTTGTTTCCTCAAAGCTGAACCTGAAAGAAATCCCTGCTGGGCCTGTAATGATTTGCCAGACTTTGCAAGCACCCTGGAGCGGCAAAAAGGCTTTGTGCTGTTCTGTTAAGTAACTTGGGTTAAAACACTCTCTTTCCTCCTGATGTGTGCAAAGTTGGTGTTAGTATTAGGGGACCTTCACATCCCACACCGGTGCAGTGGTCTACCGGTGAAGTTCAAGAAGCTGCTGGTTCCAGGAAAGATTCAGCACATCTTGTGTACAGGAAACCTCTGCACCAAGGAGAGCTATGACTACCTCAGGACTCTGGCTGGGGACATCCATGTTGTTAGGGGGGACTCTGAGGTAATGTTCTTGCTGCTGTTAATTCCTCAGCCTGCCTTCCTGCATGCAGTGGTTGTCTCGATGAAACCTGGGGAGTCCTTCAGCACTAGCAATTCCTGAACTGTAATTCACCAGGATAGGAAGTAGGAATGAGTAAGACTGAAGAAACAAAAATTTTTTAGACCCTTCTTGTTGCACTTGCAACAGGGGGGATTGGGTGTTGGGGGTAATACATGCACTTGATTCATATGAACTCTGTCACAAATCTGTCTGTGATTGCTGTGAGGCCTCTGGAGTCCCCCAGCTGGCTGTGTAGTTGCAGAAATTGGGGGCTTGTGTGTGTGTGTTCGTTTACTGTTGGGTAGCCTTGAGGCTCCTGATATCTGTGCAAATTTCCTGCTCTTTGCTCTGTAGTAGCTCTTGCTGGGGTGTGGTACAAGCATCCAGTGGGTTCGCATGCTGAAAGGGACCTTGTGTGCTCAAATGGTGAAAAGAGGGTTCATGTCTTGGAACATAGGAACCAGCATTGCATAGGTGAAGGGTCTCTGGCTGATTTATAGGTGGTGCCTTTCTCCTTCTCAGAGCCTGAATTATCCTGAAGAGAAGGTTGTAACTGTCGGGCAGTTCAGAATCGGGCTGATTCACGGCCATCAAGTTATTCCCTGGGGCGATGCAGCCAGCCTGGCACTGCTGCAGAGGCAGCTGGATGTGGACATTCTCATCTCGGGACACACGCACAGATTTGAAGCATTTGAACATGAAAACAAATTCTACATCAACCCGGGATCAGCTACAGGAGCCTACAGTGCTTTGGAAACGTGAGTGAGGGGGGGCCTGAGCTGCCCAGTGCAGCAGAGCCCATAGGCGTTACCTGAAATGCATTGATTCACCTGCGAGTGTCTGGTCACCATGATGCAGAGCACTGGTGAGGTGCTGTGAAGGAGCAGGAGGCCAGCCCTCTCCCTTCCCGGGGTACGCAGCAGGGCTCCCCTGCTCCCAGGGTTTGACTTGGCCCACGTGTTGGGCATGGCAGCCCAGCACTGGAGTGTCTGGGGCTGCCTCCTGGGCCCAGAGAGGGGTGAGTTGCAGCAGCTTCTTGAAGGCGTTTTGCTTTCTGGTGTCTTCCCAGAGGCCGCGTGCTAATGTTTGGTAGGAAATCAGGCTTCTGGAGGCAGTGTCGGCTTAAATGCCTGAGCCTGACACGACGTAGGCTGTTGAGTAGCCTCGAGGGCTGTTGTAGGCTGAGTGTAACTCTGCCTGAGACGCTGTTGTCAGTACCTGCAAACTGCAGTGTTTCCCAGATCCCTGCAGCCCTTGGCAATGCAGTGTATTAGAATACATAAGCAGAAGGTCTGTAAGAGCAAGAAGTGTGAGCTAACTGGAAAGGTTGACAAAGTATGTTTTCTTTCCAGGAACATCATCCCTTCGTTTGTGCTGATGGACATCCAGGCTTCCACAGTTGTGACTTATGTATACCAACTAATTGAGGGTGATGTGAAAGTAGAAAGAATGGACTTCAAGAAGTACTGAATGACGTTCAGGCCTGCTCGTTGGCTTCTCCCCGCCGTGCATTCCTTCTCTCTCCGGTGAAGTCGAAGGGGAGGCAGGCCACGGGGGGGTGCTGCTGCTGCGGCGTGTTGGGCTGTAGAGCAGCCGCATCGCTCTACTGCTCGTGAGCTTGTGAGAAAACGTTAGTCTTGGTTCCCAACCCGCAGGTGAAGCAGAAGCAACTGCTGATTAAGAGGCCTGTGGAAAATACCCTGTGTCTAAGGAGGAGCTGCTGTGTTCCTGGCCTAAGGGAATCACAGAGGGTGGTGGTAGCTTGGCACCGAAGCTCTTCTGTAAAACAACAGGCACAGCATAATAAATTCCTTTCTTTGGGCGTGTGGGTCCCGTTCATTATGCTTCTAAGAGGTGAAGGGGGTCTGGCATTTGGTGTGAGGGGGCTGCGAGGGAGGACAGGAAGCTGCAGTTTTCTTCCCGAGACACGGCCCTGAAACATTTCGGGCTCTGTCAGAGATGCCCAAGGACTCTGCTTCGGCAGACTCATCCCACCTCCTGCTTAGGGCAGCACGGAAAGGCAGAGGCAGGTCTGGGAAGAGTGGTGTGGAGAGCTCTGCGCCGGTGTGCGGAGCTGGGCGTTTGCCCTCATGCTCCACAGGTAGCAGAGGCCGGAGCACTGCTCCTCGTCCCCGTGGTGCTGCTGAGAAGTGGGAGCGTCTGCGGTGCTGGAGGCATCGTGGCCCCTGGCCAGGGACGTCTCGGAGCACGGGCCTGCAGTGGTGGTGCTGGTGCGGTGCTGGGCCGGCCGTGGGTGCGGAGCCCTGCGGAGAAGCGGGAGGGGAAGGGGAGCGCGGCTGGAGGAGCTGTGCTGCTGCAGAGGGATGCTCTAAGGGTGGGTGGGTGATGCCAGGGTCGCGGGCCGGGCAAAGGCGGCTGCAGAGGATGCTTCAGCAAGGCAGGGTAGAAAAGCGGTCCTGCCGTCCCTCGGCACGTGTCTCGGCTGAGGTTGTATTTGTCAAAACCAGAGTTGAGGAGCATTTGCCTGGACACCCCGGTCCAGCGGTCATGGTCTTATGGATCCTGAGAGAAACCCGGTTGTGGTGCCCTGGTGCGAAGCAGGACCTGGTTTTCCCAGCTGAGTGGCCCACGGAGCAGACAGCCCAGCGTGATCTTTGTGTCTTTGGTGAGCCAGAGACGTGCCTGCAGTGGGCAGGGGGATCACTGGGACCGGAGCTGCCAGGGAACATTGCGGGGCCACATTGGCATGGAGGGGCCGTGCCTGGGCAGGTGGGGGCTTAACAGGGAGTTGGAGTCCATGGCACCACCCAGTCAGTGTGGGGATGCGGACTGGCGGGATCGTGCCATGGCCTGAGCCCCTCTCCTCTTTACGCTGCTCACGCATGGCTCGGGTGCCCTGGCCAGA